>NC_089849.1:85405978-86005978 GCF_035609145.1 Eleutherodactylus coqui
AGAGGCGGTACAACAGGGTACCATAGCCTCCATGCCGGCCTGTATCACATCTTGTATCCAAGCTAGAGGCGGTACAACAGGGTACTAGAGCCTCCATGCCTGTCTGTATCACATCTTGTATCCAAGCTAGAGGCGGTACAACAGGGTACTAGAGCCTCCATGCCCGCCTGTATCACATCTGGTATCCAAGCCAGAGGCAGTGTAACAGGGTACTAGAGCCTCCATGCCCACCCGTATCACATCCGGTATCCAAGCTAGAGGCAGTGCAACAGGGTACTAGAGCCTCCATGCCCACCCGTATCACATCTTGTATCCAAGCTACAGGTGGTACAACAGGGTACTAGAGCCTCCATGCCTGCCTGTATCACATCTTGTATCCAAGCTAGAGGAGCCCCTACAGCAGTGGTCCCCAACCTTTTTGGCACCAGGGACCGGCTTCAAGCAAGAACATTTTTACAAGGCCCGGCAGGGTGGGGCGGGACATGGGCGGGGCTTTGGTTATATGGGGCGGAGTTATGAAGGGGGTTGGAGTTTAGTGCATACTCATTTAATTATGACATTTAGAATGCCCTGGCAGTACACACACAGGGCAGTATAATATATCCCCCCTGCCACCCCCCCCCCACCGCCTGGCAGCACTCACATAGGGCAGTATATAATCTATTCCCCCCCCCACAGCACACACATAGGGCAGCATATAATTTATCTCCTCCCCAGTAATAAGCAGCCTCCCCCCAGTAATAACCAGCCCCCCCACCAGTAATAGGCAGCCCCCCAGTAATAAGCAGCCCCCCCAAGAATAATCAGCCCCCCCCAGTAGTAAGCAGCCCCCCCAGTAGTAAGCAGCCCCCCCCCCCCCCAGTAGTACATATCCACAACACGAGGGTCAGCAGCAAAAGAGGCATCCAAAATAGGTGGAACAGGTCGTCTGCAGCGCCCACTGTGGTCTAGATCCAAATTAGACCACAAGAAATGCAATGTGAAGAAAGTTGATTTAGGCAGCAGTTGGGGTGCAAATACAAAGCGGTTTTTATTCCTCCCAAAATGTGACGTTTCGACTCAACGAGTCTTTGTCAAATATACAAAATGTGTGAACAACAAACATACATATAGCAGTCCACCCACAGAGTGGACCTATCACAGAACAGAGCATATCAACAAAATTAAAATCACCCAGTAGTAAGCAGCCCCCCCAGTTGTAAGCAGCCCCTCCCCCAGTTCTAAGCAGCCCCCCCCCCGTAGTAAGCAGGCCCCCCCAATAACAGGCAGCCACCCCAGTAATAAGCAGCCCCCCAGTAGTAAGCAGCCCCCCCAGTTGTAAGCAGCCCCCCCAGTTGTAAAGAAGCCCCCCTCCAGTAACAGGCAGCCCCCCAAGTAGTAAGCAGCCCCCCCTAGTAATAAGCATCCCCCCAACCCATATACTTACCTCCTCCCTGCTGTTAGTGTCGCTCTCTCTCTGCTTGCCCTGACGTCAATGTGCAGCCCGGCACGCTTCCTCCCCGAGTCCTCTCCTGCGGAACTAATGAGCAGGGGACTCGAGGAGGAGGATCCTGGCTGCACACTGACATCAGTGTGCGCCAGGATCAGTGCAATTACCAACGGGGAGCTACGGCGCCCCTGCTGGTAATCGCTTCAGTAGTGAGCGGCGTCGGCACGCCGCGGGCCACATAACACGAGGCAGCGGGCCGGATTCAGCCTGCGGGCTTTGTGTTTAGAAGAAAAGTTCCCAGCGGTACCGCGGACCGGCACTAAGCATCTAACAGCCCGGCCCCGGTCTGCGGACCGGTGGTTAGGGACCCCTGCCCTACAGAATACTAGAGCCTCCAGGCCCACCCATATCACGTTTTGTATCCAAGCTAGAGGTGGCACAACAGGGTGCTAGAGCCTCCATGCCCACCCATATCATGTCTTGTATCCAAGCTAGAGGCGATACAACAAAGTTCTGGAGCCTCCATGCTCTCCGTACCACATCCAGTATGCAAGCTAGAGGCGGTACATCAGGGTACTAGAGCCTTTATGTCCACCAGTATCACATCTTGTATTCAAGCTAGAGGTGGTACAACACGGTACTAGATCCTCCATGCCTGCCCGTATCAAATCTTGTATCTAAGCTTGAGGCGGTACCACAAAGTATTCAAAGCTTGCCTGTATCACATCATGTATCCAAGCTAGAGGTGGCACAACAGAGAACTATAGCCTCCATGCCCGCCCGTATCACATCTTGTATCCAAGCTAGAGGTGGTACAACAGGGTACCAGAGCCTCCAAGCCCACCCCTATCACTTTTTATATCCAAGCTAGAGGCGTGTCCAGATCACATCTTGTATCCAAACTAGAGGCGGTACAACAGGGTACTAGAGCCTCCATGCCCGCCTGTATCACATCTTGTATCCAAGCTAGAGGCGGTACAACAGGGTACTAGAGCCTCCATGCCCGCCTGTATCACATCTTGTATCCAAGCTAGAGGCGGTACAACAGGGTACTAGAGCCTCCATGCCCGCCCGTATCACATCTTGTATCCAAGCTAGAGGCGGTACAACAGGGTACTAGAGCCTCCATGCCCGCCTGTATCACATCTTGTATCCAAGCTAGAGGCGTTACAACAGGGTACTAGAGCCTCCATGCCCGCCTGTATCACATCTTGTATCCAAGCTAGAGGCGGTACAACAGGGTACTAGAGCCTCTATGCCCGCCTGTATCACATCTTGTATCTAAGCTAGAGGCGGTACAACAGGGTACTGGAGTCTTCGTACAAGGCATCAGTTTTCCGCAATTAGGGCGAGCACCCACTGGCGTTTGCGTTTTCCGCGGGAAAAAAACGCAGCGTTTTCGCCGCGTTCCCCGCGTTTTTTCCGCCCGTTTTCCGCGGCGTTTTTCGCGGCGTTTTCGCGGCGTTTTCGCGGCTTTTCCATTAATTTCCATGGAGAAAAATAAGGACACATATGCAACTGACAGCTCCTATGTTAAAAACGCAAACGCAATACAAAAAAAACGCCAGTGGACAGGAACACATGTTATCTCTATGCCTGTGCAGGAAAAACGCAAAACGCAAAACGCAAAACGCAGGTAAAAAACGCCAGTGGGTGCTCGCCCTAAGGGTGGTTTCACACAGGCAAGAAAATCGTGCGATTTTCGGCTGATGCGATAGTCAGTAAAAAAGCAGATTATGAAACCAACGGTTTCCTTCCCATCTGTGATGTTTTCACTGATGTGATGTTGAGAGAACAAAAAATAACGGCTGCTCTATCTTTCTGCGATGTGCGATTCTTTTTATCTCCCAGGTTTCGCTATGGAGCCGCTCCTTTTTATCGCCTCGCAATGCAACAAGATTGTGTTGCGATGCAATTTTGATAATGGAAAGTCCTATTCATTTTCGCAATAAAAAATTGTACATTTTTTATCGCGCAATTTTATTGTGGCCGTCAGCACTGCGATGGGAGATTATTCTAAAAAAAAAAGCATTGCTGGCAACCAAATATTGCAGACACAAAATAGGGGGTCGCCCGTGTGAAAGTCGCCTAAATGATCCTTTTACTCCGATATTGTAATCACTCACTTATAACAACGTTACAATCACACAGACAAAAGTGTCATCCCACAACTTCTGGGGGGGGTTACACTGTACGTGGTTATGGCGCCTCGGGTACATTTGCTGTATGCCTGTAGTCACATGGCACAAAAAATACACCTTTTAGTGGTGGCACCGTGAGACAATTATTATTATTACTCCAAGTTGAAACATGGCTTGATGATAAGTGCGATTGGGCGGTGAATTTGCAGGGGTACAATCTCTTCAGAAGAGACCGAAGGAACCAGAAAGGGGGAGGGGTATGTCTGTACGTCAAATCGAACTTGAAGCCGAGGCTACGGGAGGATATAGGGGTAGGAGACGAACAGGTGGAATCTCTGTGGGTAGAAATACAGGGAGGAAAAAATAACAAAATCCTGATAGGGGTCTTTTATCGACCACCAAAAGCAACAGAAGAAACTGAAGACTTACTACTAAGGCAGATAGAAGAGGTGTCAAAACGAAACGAAGTAATTATCATGGGGGACTTTAATTACCCAGATATAACATGGGAGAACGAAACCTGCAAATCTCACAGGGGTGATAAGTTCTTGAGAGTAATTAAAGATAATTACCTGAACCAACTTGTGCAGGAACCAACAAGAGGGAGAGCCATTCTGGACCTAGTGCTAACTAACAAACCGGAACGTATAAAGGGGGTGCAGGTTGAGGGGCACTTGGGGAACAGCGACCACAATATAATCAACTTCCAGCTGTCAATCAATAGGAAGCCTTATCAGGGAGTGACAAAGAAACTAAACTTTACTAAAGCAAAATTTGATGAGCTTAGAACTACTATCGGTAACATTAATTGGGACAACATCCTCAAAAATATCAGTACGGAGGAAAAATGGGAAAAGTTCAAAAGGATCCTAATCGCCTCATGTGAGCAGTCCATTCCCTTTAAAAATAAAAGAAACTCAGCTAAAAGGAAACCAATGTGGTTCGACAAGACGGTACGAGGGGCAATAAACGAAAAGAAGAAAGCGTTCAAACTACTAAAGCAAGAAGGCAGAGAAGAAGCGCTAAAATCATACAGGGAAAAAAACAAAATATGCAAAGACACGATTAAAACTGCCAAGGAGGAAGCAGAAAGACGGATCGCAAAAGAGAGCAGAAACAACCCGAAGCTATTTTTCAACTACATAAACAGCAAAAGGATTTGCAGGGAGAGCGCTGGCCCTTTAAAAAACAATGCAGGAGAAATCATTGATGATGACGAAGGGAAAGCAAATCTACTAAACAGTTTCTTCTCAAGTGTATTCACCAAAGAAAAGGAAATGCCACACGAGATGCAGGGGAATAAAACGAACTCCTCACAAAATATCTCATACCTAACGCAGGAGGAGGTGCGGAAGCGTCTAAAGAAAACTAAGATTGATAAATCACCGGGCCCAGATGGATTACACCCAAGGATACTAAAGGAACTAAGTGACGAGATAGCTAGGCCGCTATACCTAATATTTCTAGACACTATCAAGACCGGAGTAGTACCATTGGACTGGCGCATTGCCAACGTGGTTCCAATTTACAAAAAAGGGAGCAAAAGTGAGCCTGGTAACTACAGGCCAGTAAGTCTCACTTCAGTAACGGGAAAAATTTTCGAGGGGATTCTGAGAGACGCCATCGATGAGTACCTCAAGGAGATTAAGGGAATAACTCCTCACCAGCACGGATTCATGAAGGGTCGCTCATGTCAGACAAATCTGATCAGCTTCTACGATGAAGTAAGCTCTAAGCTGGACCAGGGAGAATCTATTGATCTTGTATATCTGGACTTCTCTAAAGCCTTTGACACCGTGCCACATAATAGGCTAATATACAAAATGAGGCAGCTCGGACTGGGCGAAAACGTGTGTAAGTGGGTAAAAAATTGGCTCAACGATAGAAAGCAGAGGGTGATAATAAATGGTTCGTACTCTGATTGGACCACAGTCGCTAGCGGGGTGCCACAGGGTTCAGTATTAGGCCCCACTCTGTTCAACATATTTATCAATGACCTGATAGAGGGGCTGCACAGCAAAATATCAATATTTGCAGATGACACAAAATTATACAATATAATTAATGCAACGGAGGACAATGTGCGGCTACAAACGGACCTGGATAAGCTGGGGGCTTGGGCAGAAAAATGGCAAATGAAGTTCAATGTTGAAAAATGTAAGACTATGCACATGGGCAAGAGGAACGGATGTCACCAATATACACTAAATGGGGTACCACTAGGGAAAAGTGATATGGAAAAGGATCTGGGGGTATTAGTGGATAATAGACTAAACTGGAGTAACCAATGCCAGTCAGCCGCTGCAAAGGCAAATAAAGTCTTGGGGTGCATCAAAAGAGGTATAGGGGCGAAGGACGAGAACATTATCCTTCCATTATATAAGGCACTTGTCAGGCCTCACATGGAATACTGCATACAATTCTGGACACCGGTGCTCAGGAAAGATGTCACAGTGCTTGAGGGGGTTCAAAGAAGAGCGACTAAACTAATACATGGAATGACGGGACTGGAATACCCAGAGAGGCTGTCCAAATTGGGACTATTTACTCTAGAAAAAAGAAGGTTAAGAGGCGACCAAATAACCATGTATAAGTACATGAGGGGACAACACATGGATCTCTCCCGTGATCTGTTTACACCCAGGACTGCGACGGTAACAAGAGGACATCCGCTACGATTAGAGGAAAGTAGGTTTCATCACCAACACAGAAAGGGGTTCTTTACTGTAAGAGCAGTTAGACTGTGGAACTCTCTACCGGAGGAAGTGGTGATGGCAAAATCCATAGAGGAGTTTAAAAGGGGACTTGATGTCTTTCTGAAGAAGGATATTACAGGATATAAATTTTAGGTTAAGTGTCAATCCTGCTATATAGGCAGGTAGGAACTATTAGGGGTTGATCCAGGGAACAGTCTGATTGCCATTAGGGAGTCGGGAAGGAATTTTTTCCCCAAAAGGGCTAATTGACTTCTGGCCTTGGGGTTTTTTGCCTTCCCCTGGATCAACACAGTAGGATAGACAGGCTGGACTAGATGGACAATGTCTTCATTCGGCCTTACATACTATGTTACTATGTAAGATAAAACGTATAAGGAGAAAAAAATGTTATGTTAGAATTTTTTTTTTAATTCTAATTGAAGAATCGGTGCAAAAATATGGAACGCCTCACGAATTTGCGTGTCATCCTTGCGCAGGGGCCATGCTAATCTTCTCTGTATCGTTCCAATTTTAGTATATGTGCTGCCGAAGCAAGCACGATACTGCAGACAGCCCCGGCGGTATTTATGGTCCCGCGGGAGAGAAGTTCTTACATTGTGGAGAGATTACTTTTATAAATTAAAAATAATGTATCCTGCTGTGATATTTTACCTAATATGTCATGCCTGTAATAATAAAACCCGTTAATATAGAGTATTTTGGCCAAACTGAAGAGCATTTTGTGACAATGTTATATGCAAATGAGAAGAAGCCGCAGTGCATGCTGGGAAGAATGCTGGTCTCGGAATACGGACCTTGTACCACAGAAGGCGCAGCTGGTGTGGAATGTACTGCGGATGACTGCAGCGCTCTGCTTCCATCAGGAGAGCAGCTGCTCACTGCTGCACCACTGGCTGACGGTCACATTAGGACGTGATTGCCGGCTCACGCCTACTGCTGCTGGACGTGGCGCTATAGCATTAGGGCTGGGCGTGCAGCAGTGCAGCGCCTTCTGCCCACCGGTCTGCCCTGGCCGGAGTACAGCGATGCGTGCCCTTACCTATCAGCTGACAAGTGTGCTCGGCCGCACACACAAGGGGGTCACAGGAATGTCCCACAACATTGTCACACTTCCGTGGCTGCCAAGTCAAATTTATCACCAAGATAACATGTATGGGACCATCTGGGAGACCAACTTCTACAACCTACAACTTTGCATGATCTAAAGGTTCAGTTACATAGCAAATGTGGAGCAATATGCCACAGGATACCATACAGAACCTGTATGCCGCCATGCCCGCCAGTATCACATCTGGTATACAAACTAGAGGCAGGGCAACAGGGTACTAGAGCCTCCATGCCCACCCGTATCACATCTGGTATCCAAGCTAGAGGCAGTGCAACAGGGTACTAGAGCCTCCATGCCCACCTGTATTACATCTTGTATCCAAGCTACAGGTGGTACAACAGGGTACTAGAGCCTCCATGCCTGTCTGTATCACATCTTGTATCCAAGCTAGAGGCAGTACAACAGGGAACTAGAGCCTCCATGCCCACCCGTATCACATCTGGTATCCAAGCTAGAGGCAGTGCAACAGGGTACTAGAGCCTCCATTCCCACCCGTATCACATCTTGTATCCAAGCTACAGGTGGTACAACAGGGTACTAGAGCCTCCATGCCTGCCTGTATCACATCTTGTATCCAAGCTAGAGGTGGTACAACAGGGTACTAGAGCCTCCATGCCTGCCTGTATCACATCTTGTATCCAAGCTAGAGGTGGTACAACAGGGGACTAGAGCCTCCATGCCCGCCCGTATCACATCTTGTATCCAAGCCAGAGGCAGTACAACAGGGTACTAGAGCCTCCATGCCCGCCCGTATCACATCTTGTATCCAAGCTAGAGGCAGTACAACAGGATACTAGAGCATCCATGCCCACCTGTATCACATCTTTTATCCAAGCTAGAGGCGGTACAACAGGGTACTAGAGCCTCCATGCCCGCCTGTATCACATCTTGTATCCAAGCTAGAGGCGGTACAACAGGGTACTAGAGCCTCCATGCCCGCCCGTATCACATCTTGTATCCAAGCTAGAGGCGGTACAACAGGGTACTAGAGCCTCCATGCCCGCTTGTATCACATCTTGTATCCAACCTAGAGGCGGTACTACAGAGTACTAGAGCCTCCATGCCTGTCTTTATCACATCTTGTATCCAAGCTAGAGGTGGTACAACAGGGTACTAGAGCCTCCATGCCTGCCTGTATCACATCTTGTATCCAAGCTAGAGGTGGTACAACAGGGTACTAGAGCCTCCATGCCTGTCTGTATCACATCTTGTATCCAAGCTATAGGCAGTACAACAGGGTACTAGAGCCTCCATGCCCGCCCGTATCACATCTTGTATCCAAGATAGAGGCAGTACAACAGGGTACTAGAGCCTCCATGCCCGCCTGTATCACATCTTGTATCCAAACTAGAGGCAGTGCAACAGGGTACTAGAGCCTCCATGCCCGCCCGTATCACATCTGGTATCCAAGCTAGAGGCAGTGCAACAGGGTACTAGAGCCTCCATGCCCACCCGTATCACATCTTGTATCCAAGCTAGAGGCAGTGCAACAGGGTACTAGAGCCTCCATGCCCACCCGTATCACATCTTGTATCCAAGCTACAGGTGGTACAACAGGGTACTAGAGCCTCCATGCCTGTCTGTATCACATCTTGTATCCAAGCTAGAGGCAGTACAACAGGGTACTAGAGCCTCCATGCCCGCCCGTATCACATCTTGTATCCAAGCTAGAGGCGGTACAACAGGGTACTAGAGCCTCCATGCCCGCCCGTATCACATCTTGTATTGTGGTGGAAGCCCAGTATATATCTATATGGATCGGTGGGCCTTGGCAGTAGACAGTTGTCAATTTAACATTCTGTATACATATTTGCTTTCTGTCTTGCTACAAATATAATGTTCTTACAGTTATGCAATAGGTACTTCCGCTTATATGAAATATCTGTTTTATAAACTCTGCTGGATGGAATTTAGCACGCAACCAAGATATAAATATATCTGTTTGTCCGGTTGCATGGGTGATTAAAGGAACTAGGAAGTAGACAATGAACCGAATCTGAGACAAGCTTCCGCTTTCAAGTTACCGCGAAAATTTCCCCAGCAACTTTACTGGAAACGTATGCAAATAACATGGGAGGTTTGTGCAATTTATAGTTCATGATGTAACATCCAATCATATCGAAGGAACCACACGTGGCTCCAAGACAACCCACTCATCTCATCCACCACCTGATGGCCAATCACAGATGACCGGAGGATGGAAGAATTGCAAGATGCTTATCCAATAATTAAACAATACGTTGTATCTATGTAATCTTTGACCTGCCCAGATGGGCGGATGTGTTAAACTCTTAAAACAGGCTACACGCCGATCATTAAAGTTAGAATTGAGGAAGCTATGCATGCTGAACCTCGTGTCAGTGTGGAAACTGCTTATGCGCATTATCAATTCAAAATTAATATGGAAGGGTGTAAACATTCCAAATTGAGTAAGCCGTGATTCCGCAAAGGAATTCTACGACAGTATCCAAGCTAGAGACGGTACAACAGGGTACTAGAGCCTCCATGCCCGCCCGTATCACATCTTGTATACAAGCTAGAGGCAGTACAACAGGGTACTAGAGCCTCCATGCCCACCTGTATCACATCTTGTATCCAAGCTAGAGGCGGTACAACAGGGTACTAGAGCCTCCATGCCCGCCCGTATCACATCTTGTATCCAAGCTAAAGGCGGTACAACAGGGTACTAGAGCCTCCATGCCTGTCTGTATCACATCTTGTATCCAAGCTAGAGGCAGTACAACAGGGTACTAGAGCCTCCATGCCCACCTGTATCACATCTTGTATCCAAGCTACAGGTGGTACAACAGGGTACTAGAGCCTCCATGCCTGCCTGTATCACATCTTGTATCCAAGCTAGAGGTAGTTAAACAGGGTACTAGAGCCTCCATGCCTGTCTGTATCACATCTTGTATCCAAGCTAGAGGCAGTACAACAGGGTACTAGAGCCTCCATGCCCGCCCGTATCACATCTTGTATCCAAGCTAGAGGCGGTACAACAGGATACTAGAGCCTCCATGCCCACCTGTATCACATCTTGTATCCAAGCTAGAGGCGGTACAACAGGGTACTAGAGCCTCCATGCCCGCCTGTATCACATCTTGTATCCAAGCTAGAGGTGGTACAACAGGGTACCAAAGCCTCCATGCCCACCCGTATCACTTTTTATATCCAAGCTAGAGGCGGTAGAACAGGGTACTAGAGCCTCCATGCCTGTCTGTATCACATCTTGTATCCAAGCTAGAGGCGGTACAACAGGGTACTAGAGCCTTCATGCCCGCCCGTATCACATCTTGTATCCAAGCTAGAGGCAGTACAACAGGGTACTAGAGCCTCTATGCCCGCCCGTATCACATGTTGTATCCAAGCTAGAGACGGTACAACAGGGTACTAGAGCCTCCATGCCCGCCCGTATCACATCTTGTATCCAAGCTGGAGGCAGTACAACAGGGTACTAGAGCCTCCATGCCCACCCGTATCACATCTTGTATCTAAGCTAGAGACGGTACAACAGGGTACTAGAGCCTCCATGCCCGCCCGTATCACATCTTGTATCCAAGCTAGAGGCGGTACAACAGGGTACTAGAGCCTCCATGCCCACCTGTATCACATCTTGTATCCAAGCTCGAGGCAGTGCAACAGGGTACTAGTACCTCCATGCCCACCCGTATCACATCTGGTATCCAAGCTAGAGGCAGTGCAACAGGGTACTAGAGCCTCCATGCCCACCCGTATCACATCTTGTATCCAAGCTACAGGTGGTACAACAGGGTACTAGAGCCTCCATGCCTGCCTGTATCACATCTTGTATCCAAGCTAGAGGTGGTACAAGAGGGTACTAGAGCCTCCATGCCTGTCTGTATCACATCTTGTATCCAAGCTAGAGGCAGTACAACAGGGTACTAGAGCCTCCATGCCCACCTGTATCACATCTTGTGTCCAAGCTACAGGTGGTACAACAGGGTACTATTGCCTCCATGCCTGCCTGTATCACATCTTGTATCCAAGCTAGAGGCGGTACAACAGGGTACTAGAGCCTCCATGCCCGCCCGTATCACATCTTGTATCCAAGCTAGAGGTGGTACAACAGAGTACTAGAGCCTCCATGCCCGTCTGTATCACATCTTGTATCCAAGCTAGAGGCAGTACAACAGTGTACTAGAGCCTCCATGCCTGCCCGTATCACATCTTGTATCCAAGCTAGAGGCGGTACAACAGGGTACTAGAGCCTCCATGCCCGCCCGTATCACATCTTGTATCCAAGCTAGAGGCGGTACAACAGGGTACTAGAGCCTCCATGCCTGTCTGTATTACATCTTGTATCCAAGCTAGAGGTGGTAAAACAGGGTATTAGAGCCTCCATGCCTGTCTATATCACATCTTGTATCCAAGCTAGAGGCGGTACAACAGGGTACTAGAGCCTCCATGCCCACCTGTATCACATCTTGTATCCAAGCTAGAGGCGGTACAACAGGGTACTAGAGCCTCCATGCCCACCCGTATCACATCTTGTATCCAACCTAGAGGTGGTACAACAGGGTACTAGAGCCTCCATGCCTGTCTGTATTACATCTTGTATCCAAGCTAGAGGTGGTACAACAGGGTATTAGAGCCTCCATGCCTGTCTATATCACATCTTGTATCCAAGCTAGAGGCGGTACAACAGGGTACTAGAGCCTCCATGCCCACCTGTATCACATCTTGTATCCAAGCTAGAGGTGGTACAACAGGGTACTAGAGCCTCCATGCCCGCCCGTATCACATCTTGTATCCCAGCTAGAGGCGGTACAACAGGGTACTAGAGCCTCCATGCCCGCCTGTATCACATCTTGTATCTAAGCTAGAGGCGGTACAACAGGGTACTGGAGTCTTCGTACAAGGCATCAGTTTTCCGCAATAAGGGTGGTTTCACACAGGCAAGAAAATCGTGCGATTTTCGGCTGATGCGATAGTCAGTAAAAAAGCAGATTATGAAACCAACGGTTTCCTTCCCATCTGTGATGTTTTCACTGATGTGATGTTGAGAGAACAAAAAATAACGGCTGCTCTATCTTTCTGCGATGTGCGATTCTTTTTATCTCCCAGGTTTCGCTATGGAGCCGCTCCTTTTTATCGCCTCGCAATGCAACAAGATTGTGTTGCGATGCAATTTTGATAATGGAAAGTCCTATTCATTTTCGCAATAAAAAATTGTACATTTTTTATCGCGCAATTTTATTGTGGCCGTCAGCACTGCGATGGGAGATTATTCTAAAAAAAAAGCATTGCTGGCAACCAAATATTGCAGACACAAAATAGGGGGTCGCCCGTGTGAAAGTCGCCTAAATGATCCTTTTACTCCGATATTGTAATCACTCACTTATAACAACGTTACAATCACACAGACAAAAGTGTCATCCCACAACTTCTGGGGGGGGTTACACTGTACGTGGTTATGGCGCCTCGGGTACATTTGCTGTATGCCTGTAGTCACATGGCACAAAAAATACACCTTTTAGTGGTGGCACCGTGAGACAATTATTATTATTACTCCAAGTTAAAACCTATAAGGAGAAAAAAATGTTATGTTAGAATTTTTTTTTTTGTTCTAATTGAAGAATCGGTGCAAAAATATGGAACGCCTCACGAATTTGCGTGTCATCCTTGCGCAGGGGCCATGCTAATCTTCTCTGTATCGTTCCAATTTTAGTATATGTGCTGCCGAAGCAAGCACGATACTGCAGACAGCCCCGGCGGTATTTATGGTCCCGCGGGAGAGAAGTTCTTACATTGTGGAGAGATTACTTTTATAAATTAAAAATAATGTATCCTGCTGTGATATTTTACCTAATATGTCATGCCTGTAATAATAAAACCCATTAATATAGAGTATTTTGGCCAAACTGAAGAGCATTTTGTGACAATGTTATATGCAAATGAGAAGAAGCCGCAGTGCATGCTGGGAAGAATGCTGGTCTCGGAATACGGACCTTGTACCACAGAAGGCGCAGCTGGTGTGGAATGTACTGCGGATGACTGCAGCGCTCTGCTTCCATCAGGAGAGCAGCTGCTCACTGCTGCACCACTGGCTGACGGTCACATTAGGACGTGATTGCCGGCTCACGCCTACTGCTGCTGGACGTGGCGCTATAGCATTAGGGCTGGGCGTGCAGCAGTGCAGCGCCTTCTGCCCACCGGTCTGCCCTGGCCGGAGTACAGCGATGCGTGCCCTTACCTATCAGCTGACAAGTGTGCTCGGCCGCACACACAAGGGGGTCACAGGAATGTCCCACAACATTGTCACACTTCCGTGGCTGCCAGGTCAAATTTATCACCAAGATAACATGTATGGGACCATCTGGGAGACCAACTTCTACAACCTACAACTTTGCATGATCTAAAGGTTCAGTTACATAGCAAATGTGGAGCAATATGCCACAGGATACCATACAGAACCTGTATGCCGCCATGCCCGCCAGTATCACATCTGGTATACAAACTAGAGGCAGGGCAACAGGGTACTAGAGCCTCCATGCCCACCCGTATCACATCTGGTATCCAAGCTAGAGGCAGTGCAACAAGGTACTAGAGCCTCCATGCCCACCTGTATTACATCTTGTATCCAAGCTACAGGTGGTACAACAGGGTACTAGAGCCTCCATGCCTGTCTGTATCACATCTTGTATCCAAGCTAGAGGCAGTACAACAGGGAACTAGAGCCTCCATGCCCGCCCGTATCACATCTGGTATCCAAGCTAGAGGCAGTGCAACAGGGTACTAGAGCCTCCATGTCCACCCGTATCACATCTTGTATCCAAGCTACAGGTGGTACAACAGGGTACTAGAGCCACCATGAATGCCTGTATCACATCTTGTATCCAAGCTAGAGGTGGTACAACAGGGTACTAGAGCCTCCATGCCTGCCTGTATCACATCTTGTATCCAAGCTAGAGGTGGTACAACAGGGGACTAGAGCCTCCATGCCCGCCCGTATCACATCTTGTATCCAAGCTAGAGGCAGTACAACAGGGTACTAGAGCCTCCATGCCCGCCCGTATCACATCTTGTATCCAAGCTAGAGGCAGTACAACAGGATACTAGAGCATCCATGCCCACCTGTATCACATCTTGTATCCAAGCTAGAGGCGGTACAACAGGGTACTAGAGCCTCCATGCCCGCCTGTATCACATCTTGTATCCAAGCTAGAGGCGGTACAACAGGGTACTAGAGCCTCCATGCCCGCCCGTATCACATCTTGTATCCAAGCTAGAGGCGGTACAACAGGGTACTAGAGCCTCCATGCCCGCTTGTATCACATCTTGTATCCAACCTAGAGGCGGTACTACAGAGTACTAGAGCCTCCATGCCTGTCTTTATCACATCTTGTATCCAAGCTAGAGGTGGTACAACAGGGTACTAGAGCCTCCATGCCTGCCTGTATCACATCTTGTATCCAAGCTAGAGGTGGTACAACAGGGTACTAGAGCCTCCATGCCTGTCTGTATCACATCTTGTATCCAAGCTAGAGGCAGTACAACAGGGTACTAGAGCCTCCATGCCCGCCCGTATCACATCTTGTATCCAAGATAGAGGCAGTACAACAGGGTACTAGAGCCTCCATGCCCGCCCGTATCACATCTTGTATCCAAGCTAGAGGCGGTACAACAGGGTACTAGAGCCTCCATGCCCGCCCGTATCACATCTTGTATACAAGCTAGAGGCAGTACAACAGGGTACTAGAGCCTCCATGCCCACCTGTATCACATCTTGTATCCAAGCTAGAGGCGGTACAACAGGGTACTAGAGCCTCCATGCCCGCCCGTATCACATCTTGTATCCAAGCTAAAGGCGGTACAACAGGGTACTAGAGCCTCCATGCCTGCCTGTATCACATCTTGTATCCAAGCTAGAGGTAGTTAAACAGGGTACTAGAGCCTCCATGCCTGTCTGTATCACATCTTGTATCCAAGCTAGAGGCAGTACAACAGGGTACTAGAGCCTCCATGCCCGCCCGTATCACATCTTGTATCCAAGCTAGAGGCGGTACAACAGGATACTAGAGCCTCCATGCCCACCTGTATCACATCTTGTATCCAAGCTAGAGGCGGTACAACAGGGTACTAGAGCCTCCATGCCCGCCTGTATCACATCTTGTATCCAAGCTAGAGGTGGTACAACAGGGTACCAAAGCCTCCATGCCCACCCGTATCACTTTTTATATCCAAGCTAGAGGCGGTAGAACAGGGTACTAGAGCCTCCATGCCTGTCTGTATCACATCTTGTATCCAAGCTAGAGGCGGTACAACAGGGTACTAGAGCCTTCATGCCCGCCCGTATCACATCTTGTATCCAAGCTAGAGGCAGTACAACAGGGTACTAGAGCCTCTATGCCCGCCCGTATCACATGTTGTATCCAAGCTAGAGACGGTACAACAGGGTACTAGAGCCTCCATGCCCGCCCGTATCACATCTTGTATCCAAGCTGGAGGCAGTACAACAGGGTACTAGAGCCTCCATGCCCACCCGTATCACATCTTGTATCTAAGCTAGAGACGGTACAACAGGGTACTAGAGCCTCCATGCCCGCCCGTATCACATCTTGTATCCAAGCTAGAGGCGGTACAACAGGGTACTAGAGCCTCCATGCCCACCTGTATCACATCTTGTATCCAAGCTCGAGGCAGTGCAACAGGGTACTAGTACCTCCATGCCCACCCGTATCACATCTGGTATCCAAGCTAGAGGCAGTGCAACAGGGTACTAGAGCCTCCATGCCCACCCGTATCACATCTTGTATCCAAGCTACAGGTGGTACAACAGGGTACTAGAGCCTCCATGCCTGCCTGTATCACATCTTGTATCCAAGCTAGAGGTGGTACAAGAGGGTACTAGAGCCTCCATGCCTGTCTGTATCACATCTTGTATCCAAGCTAGAGGCAGTACAACAGGGTACTAGAGCCTCCATGCCCACCTGTATCACATCTTGTGTCCAAGCTACAGGTGGTACAACAGGGTACTATTGCCTCCATGCCTGCCTGTATCACATCTTGTATCCAAGCTAGAGGCGGTACAACAGGGTACTAGAGCCTCCATGCCCGCCCGTATCACATCTTGTATCCAAGCTAGAGGTGGTACAACAGAGTACTAGAGCCTCCATGCCCGTCTGTATCACATCTTGTATCCAAGCTAGAGGCAGTACAACAGTGTACTAGAGCCTCCATGCCTGCCCGTATCACATCTTGTATCCAAGCTAGAGGCGGTACAACAGGGTACTAGAGCCTCCATGCCCGCCCGTATCACATCTTGTATCCAAGCTAGAGGCGGTACAACAGGGTACTAGAGCCTCCATGCCTGTCTGTATTACATCTTGTATCCAAGCTAGAGGTGGTAAAACAGGGTATTAGAGCCTCCATGCCTGTCTATATCACATCTTGTATCCAAGCTAGAGGCGGTACAACAGGGTACTAGAGCCTCCATGCCCACCTGTATCACATCTTGTATCCAAGCTAGAGGCGGTACAACAGGGTACTAGAGCCTCCATGCCCACCCGTATCACATCTTGTATCCAACCTAGAGGTGGTACAACAGGGTACTAGAGCCTCCATGCCTGTCTGTATTACATCTTGTATCCAAGCTAGAGGTGGTACAACAGGGTATTAGAGCCTCCATGCCTGTCTATATCACATCTTGTATCCAAGCTAGAGGCGGTACAACAGGGTACTAGAGCCTCCATGCCCACCTGTATCACATCTTGTATCCAAGCTAGAGGTGGTACAACAGGGTACTAGAGCCTCCATGCCCGCCCGTATCACATCTTGTATCCCAGCTAGAGGCGGTACAACAGGGTACTAGAGCCTCCATGCCCGCCTGTATCACATCTTGTATCTAAGCTAGAGGCGGTACAACAGGGTACTGGAGTCTTCGTACAAGGCATCAGTTTTCCGCAATAAGGGTGGTTTCACACAGGCAAGAAAATCGTGCGATTTTCGGCTGATGCGATAGTCAGTAAAAAAGCAGATTATGAAACCAACGGTTTCCTTCCCATCTGTGATGTTTTCACTGATGTGATGTTGAGAGAACAAAAAATAACGGCTGCTCTATCTTTCTGCGATGTGCGATTCTTTTTATCTCCCAGGTTTCGCTATGGAGCCGCTCCTTTTTATCGCCTCGCAATGCAACAAGATTGTGTTGCGATGCAATTTTGATAATGGAAAGTCCTATTCATTTTCGCAATAAAAAATTGTACATTTTTTATCGCGCAATTTTATTGTGGCCGTCAGCACTGCGATGGGAGATTATTCTAAAAAAAAAGCATTGCTGGCAACCAAATATTGCAGACACAAAATAGGGGGTCGCCCGTGTGAAAGTCGCCTAAATGATCCTTTTACTCCGATATTGTAATCACTCACTTATAACAACGTTACAATCACACAGACAAAAGTGTCATCCCACAACTTCTGGGGGGGGTTACACTGTACGTGGTTATGGCGCCTCGGGTACAT
The DNA here is from genome assembly GCF_035609145.1 of Eleutherodactylus coqui. Classification (NCBI taxonomy): domain Eukaryota; kingdom Metazoa; phylum Chordata; class Amphibia; order Anura; family Eleutherodactylidae; genus Eleutherodactylus; species Eleutherodactylus coqui. The sequence continues at coordinate 85,423,856 of NC_089849.1, forward strand.
TTGCTGTATGCCTGTAGTCACATGGCACAAAAAATACACCTTTTAGTGGTGGCACCGTGAGACAATTATTATTATTACTCCAAGTTAAAACCTATAAGGAGAAAAAAATGTTATGTTAGAATTTTTTTTTTTGTTCTAATTGAAGAATCGGTGCAAAAATATGGAACGCCTCACGAATTTGCGTGTCATCCTTGCGCAGGGGCCATGCTAATCTTCTCTGTATCGTTCCAATTTTAGTATATGTGCTGCCGAAGCAAGCACGATACTGCAGACAGCCCCGGCGGAATTTATGGTCCCGCGGGAGAGAAGTTCTTACATTGTGGAGAGATTACTTTTATAAATTAAAAATAATGTATCCTGCTGTGATATTTTACCTAATATGTCATGCCTGTAATAATAAAACCCATTAATATAGAGTATTTGGGCCAAACTGAAGAGCATTTTGTGACAATGTTATATGCAAATGAGAAGAAGCCGCAGTGCATGCTGGGAAGAATGCTGGTCTCGGAATACGGACCTTGTACCACAGAAGGCGCAGCTGGTGTGGAATGTACTGCGGATGACTGCAGCGCTCTGCTTCCATCAGGAGAGCAGCTGCTCACTGCTGCACCACTGGCTGACGGTCACATTAGGACGTGATTGCCGGCTCACGCCTACTGCTGCTGGACGTGGCGCTATAGCATTAGGGCTGGGCGTGCAGCAGTGCAGCGCCTTCTGCCCACCGGTCTGCCCTGGCCGGAGTACAGCGATGCGTGCCCTTACCTATCAGCTGACAAGTGTGCTCGGCCGCACACACAAGGGGGTCACAGGAATGTCCCACAACATTGTCACACTTCCGTGGCTGCCAGGTCAAATTTATCACCAAGATAACATGTATGGGACCATCTGGGAGACCAACTTCTACAACCTACAACTTTGCATGATCTAAAGGTTCAGTTACATAGCAAATGTGGAGCAATATGCCACAGGATACCATACAGAACCTGTATGCCGCCATGCCCGCCAGTATCACATCTGGTATACAAACTAGAGGCAGGGCAACAGGGTACTAGAGCCTCCATGCCCACCCGTATCACATCTGGTATCCAAGCTAGAGGCAGTGCAACAGGGTACTAGAGCCTCCATGCCCACCTGTATTACATCTTGTATCCAAGCTACAGGTGGTACAACAGGGTACTAGAGCCTCCATGCCTGTCTGTATCACATCTTGTATCTAAGCTAGAGGCAGTACAACAGGGAACTAGAGCCTCCATGCCCGCCCGTATCACATCTGGTATCCAAGCTAGAGGCAGTGCAACAGGGTACTAGAGCCTCCATGCCCACCCGTATCACATCTTGTATCCAAGCTACAGGTGGTACAACAGGGTACTAGAGCCACCATGCCTGCCTGTATCACATCTTGTATCCAAGCTAGAGGTGGTACAACAGGGTACTAGAGCCTCCATGCCTGCCTGTATCACATCTTGTATCCAAGCTAGAGGTGGTACTACAGGGTACTAGAGCCTCCATGCCTGTCTGTATCACATCTTGTATCCAAGCTAGAGGCAGTACAACAGGGTACTAGAGCCTCCATGCCCGGCCGTATCACATCTTGTATCCAAGCTAGAGGCAGTACAACAGGATACTAGAGCATCCATGCCCACCTGTATCACATCTTGTATCCAAGCTAGAGGCGGTACAACAGGGTACTAGAGCCTCCATGCCCACCTGTATCACATCTTGTATCCAAGCTAGAGGCGGTACAACAGGGTACTAGAGCCTCCATGCCCGCCCGTATCACATCTTGTATCCAAGCTAGAGGCGGTACAACAGGGTACTAGAGCCTCCATGCCCGCCTGTATCACATCTTGTATCCAAACTAGAGGCAGTGCAACAGGGTACTAGAGCCTCCATGCCCACCCGTATCACATCTGGTATCCAAGCTAGAGGCAGTGCAACAGGGTACTAGAGCCTCCATGCCCACCCGTATCACATCTTGTATCCAAGCTAGAGGCAGTGCAACAGGGTACTAGAGCCTCCATGCCCACCCGTATCACATCTTGTATCCAAGCTACAGGCGGTACAACAGGGTACTGGAGTCTTCGTACAAGGCATCAGTTTTCCGCAATAAGGGTGGTTTCACACAGGCAAGAAAATCGTGCGATTTTCGGCTGATGCGATAGTCAGTAAAAAAGCAGATTATGAAACCAAAGGTTTCCTTCCCATCTGTGATGTTTTCACTGATGTGATGTTGAGAGAACAAAAAATAACGGCTGCTCTATCTTTCTGCGATGTGCGATTCTTTTTATCTCCCAGGTTTCGCTATGGAGCCGCTCCTTTTTATCGCCTCGCAATGCAACAAGATTGTGTTGCGATGCAATTTTGATAATGGAAAGTCCTATTCATTTTCGCAATAAAAAATTGTACATTTTTTATCGCGCAATTTTATTGTGGCCGTCAGCACTGCGATGGGAGATTATTCTAAAAAAAAAGCATTGCTGGCAACCAAATATTGCAGACACAAAATAGGGGGTCGCCCGTGTGAAAGTCGCCTAAATGATCCTTTTACTCCGATATTGTAATCACTCACTTATAACAACGTTACAATCACACAGACAAAAGTGTCATCCCACAACTTCTGGGGGGGGTTACACTGTACGTGGTTATGGCGCCTCGGGTACATTTGCTGTATGCCTGTAGTCACATGGCACAAAAAATACACCTTTTAGTGGTGGCACCGTGAGACAATTGTTATTATTACTCCAAGTTAAAACCTATAAGGAGAAAAAATTTTTTTTTTTAATTCTAATTGAAGAATCGGTGCAAAAATATGGAACGCCTCACGAATTTGCGTGTCATCCTTGCGCAGGGGCCATGCTAATCTTCTCTGTATCGTTCCAATTTTAGTATATGTGCTGCCGAAGCAAGCACGATACTGCAGACAGCCCCGGCGGTATTTATGGTCCCGCGGGAGAGAAGTTCTTACATTGTGGAGAGATTACTTTTATAAATTAAAAATAATGTATCCTGCTGTGATATTTTACCTAATATGTCATGCCTGTAATAATAAAACCCATTAATATAGAGTATTTTGGCCAAACTGAAGAGCATTTTGTGACAATGTTATATGCAAATGAGAAGAAGCCGCAGTGCATGCTGGGAAGAATGCTGGTCTCGGAATACGGACCTTGTACCACAGAAGGCGCAGCTGGTGTGGAATGTACTGCGGATGACTGCAGCGCTCTGCTTCCATCAGGAGAGCAGCTGCTCACTGCTGCACCACTGGCTGACGGTCACATTAGGACGTGATTGCCGGCTCACGCCTACTGCTGCTGGACGTGGCGCTATAGCATTAGGGCTGGGCGTGCAGCAGTGCAGCGCCTTCTGCCCACCGGTCTGCCCTGGCCGGAGTACAGCGATGCGTGCCCTTACCTATCAGCTGACAAGTGTGCTCGGCCGCACACACAAGGGGGTCACAGGAATGTCCCACAACATTGTCACACTTCCATGGCTGCCAGGTCAAATTTATCACCAAGATAACATGTATGGGACCATCTGGGAGACCAACTTCTACAACCTACAACTTTGCATGATCTAAAGGTTCAGTTACATAGCAAATGTGGAGCAATATGCCACAGGATACCATACAGAACCTGTATGCCGCCATGCCCGCCAGTATCACATCTGGTATACAAACTAGAGGCAGGGAACAGGGTACTAGAGCCTCCATGCCCACCCGTATCACATCTGGTATCCAAGCTAGAGGCAGTGCAACAGGGTACTAGAGCCTCCATGCCCACCTGTATTACATCTTGTATCCAAACTACAGGTGGTACAACAGGGTACTAGAGCCTCCATGCCTGTCTGTATCACATCTTGTATCCAAGCTAGAGGCAGTACAACAGGGAACTAGAGCCTCCATGCCCGCCCGTATCACATCTGGTATCCAAGCTAGAGGCAGTGCAACAGGGTACTAGAGCCTCCATGCCCACCCGTATCACATCTTGTATCCAAGCTACAGGTGGTACAACAGGGTACTAGAGCCACCATGCCTGCCTGTATCACATCTTGTATCCAAGCTAGAGGTGGTACAACAGGGTACTAGAGCCTCCATGCCTGCCTGTATCACATCTTGTATCCAAGCTAGAGGTGGTACTACAGGGTACTAGAGCCTCCATGCCTGTCTGTATCACATCTTGTTTCCAAGCTAGAGGCAGTACAACAGGGTACTAGAGCCTCCATGCCCGCCCGTATCACATCTTGTATCCAAGCTAGAGGCAGTACAACAGGATACTAGAGCATCCATGCCCACCTGTATCACATCTTGTATCCAAGCTAGAGGCGGTACAACAGGGTACTAGAGCCTCCATGCCCACCTGTATCACATCTTGTATCCAAGCTAGAGGCGGTACAACAGGGTACTAGAGCCTCCATGCCCGCCCGTATCACATCTTGTATCCAAGCTAGAGGCGGTACAACAGGGTACTAGAGCCTCCATGCCCGCCTGTATCACATCTTGTATCCAAACTAGAGGCAGTGCAACAGGGTACTAGAGCCTCCATGCCCACCCGTATCACATCTGGTATCCAAGCTAGAGGCAGTGCAACAGGGTACTAGAGCCTCCATGCCCACCCGTATCACATCTTGTATCCAAGCTAGAGGCAGTGCAACAGGGTACTAGAGCCTCCATGCCCACCCGTATCACATCTTGTATCCAAGCTACAGGTGGTACAACAGGGTACTAGAGCCACCATGAATGCCTGTATCACATCTTGTATCCAAGCTAGAGGTGGTACAACAGGGTACTAGAGCCTCCATGCCTGTCTGTATCGCATCTTGTATCCAAGCTAGAGGCAGTACAACAGGGTACTAGAGCCTCCATGCCCACCCGTACCACATCTGGTATCCAAGCTAGAGGCAGTGCAACAGGGTACTAGAGCCTCCATGCCCGCCCGTATCACATCTTGTATTGTGGTGGAAGCCCAGTATATATCTATATGGATCGGTGGGCCTTGGCAGTAGACAGTTGTCAATTTAACATTCTGTATACATATTTGCTTTCTGTCTTGCTACAAATATAATGTTCTTACAGTTATGCAATAGGTACTTCCGCTTATATGAAATATCTGTTTTATAAACTCTGCTGGATGGAATTTAGCACGCAACCAAGATATAAATATATCTGTTTGTCCGGTTGCATGGGTGATTAAAGGAACTAGGAAGTAGACAATGAACCGAATCTGAGACAAGCTTCCGCTTTCAAGTTACCGCGAAAATTTCCCCAGCAACTTTACTGGAAACGTATGCAAATAACATGGGAGGTTTGTGCAATTTATAGTTCATGATGTAACATCCAATCATATCGAAGGAACCACACGTGGCTCCAAGACAACCCACTCATCTCATCCACCACCTGATGGCCAATCACAGATGACCGGAGGATGGAAGAATTGCAAGATGCTTATCCAATAATTAAACAATACGTTGTATCTATGTAATCTTTGACCTGCCCAGATGGGCGGATGTGTTAAACTCTTAAAACAGGCTACACGCCGATCATTAAAGTTAGAATTGAGGAAGCTATGCATGCTGAACCTCGTGTCAGTGTGGAAACTTCTTATGCACATTATCAATTCAGAATTAATATGGAAGGGTGTAAACATTCCAAATTGAGTAAGCCGTGATTCCGCAAAGGAATTCTACGACAGTATCCAAGCTAGAGACGGTACAACAGGGTACTAGAGCCTCCATGCCCGCCCGTATCACATCTTGTATACAAGCTAGAGGCAGTACAACAGGGTACTAGAGCCTCCATGCCCACCCGTATCACATCTTGTATCCAAGCTAGAGGCGGTACAACAGGGTACTAGAGCCTCCATGCCCGCCCGTATCACATCTTGTATCCAAGCTAGAGGCGGTACAACAGGGTACTAGAGCCTCCATGCCTGTCTGTATCACATCTTGTATCCAAGCTAGAGGCAGTACAACAGGGTACTAGAGCCTCCATGCCCACCTGTATCACATCTTGTATCCAAGCTACAGGTGGTACAACAGGGTACTAGAGCCTCCATGCCTGCCTGTATCACATCTTGTATCCAAGCTAGAGGCAGTACAACAGGGTACTAGAGCCTCCATGCCCGCCCGTATCACATCTTGTATCCAAGCTAGAGGCGGTACAACAGGATACTAGAGCCTCCATGCCCACCTTTATCACATCTTGTATCCAAGCTAGAGGCGGTACAACAGGGTACTAGAGCCTCCATGCCCGCCTGTATCACATCTTGTATCCAAGCTAGAGGCGGTACAACAGGGTACTAGAGCCTCCATGCCCGCCTGTATCACATCTTGTATCCAAGCTAGAGGCGGTACAATAGGGTACTAGAGCCTCCATGCCCGCCCGTATCACATCTTGTATCCAAGCTAGAGGCGGTACAACAGGGTACCAGAGCCTCCATGCCTGTCTGTATCACATCTTGTATCCAAGCTAGAGGCGGTACAACAGGGTACTAGAGCCTTCATGCCCGCCCGTATCACATCTTGTATCCAAGCTAGAGGCAGTACAACAGGGTACTAGAGCCTCCATGCCCGCCCGTATCACATCTTGTATCCAAGCTAGATGCGGTACAACAGGGTACTAGAGCCTCCATGCCCACCTGTATCACATCTTGTATCCAAACTAGAGGCAGTGCAACAGGGTACTAGAGCCTCCATGCCCACCCGTATCACATCTGGTATCCAAGCTAGAGGCAGTGCAACAGGGTACTAGAGCCTCCATGCCCGCCCGTATCACATCTTGTATCCAAGCTAGAGGCGGTACAACAGGGTACTAGAGCCTCCATGCCCGCCCGTATCACATCTTGTATCCAAGCTAGAGGCGGTACAACAGGGGACTAGAGCCTCCATGCCCGCCTGTATCACATCTTGTATCCAAGCTAGAGGCAGTACAACAGGGTACTAGAGCCTCCATGCCTGACCGGATCACATCTTGTGTCCAAGCTACAGGCGGTACAACAGGGTACTAGAGCCTCCATGCCCGCCCGTATCACATCTTGTATCCAAGCTAGAGGCGGTACAACAGGGTACTAGAGCCTCCATGCCCGCCTGTATCACATCTTGTATCCAAGCTAGAGAGAATACAACAGGGTACTAGAGCCTCCATGCCCGCCCGTATCACATCTTGTATCCAAGCTAGAGGCGGTACAACAGGGTACTAGAGCCTCCATGCCCGCCTGTATCACATCTTGTATCCAACCTAGAGGCAGTACAACAGGGTACTAGAGCCTCCATGCCTGTCTGTATCACATCTTGTATCCAAGCTAGAGGTGGTACAACAGGGTATTAGAGCCTCCATGCCTATCTGTATCACATCTTGTATCCAAGCTAGAGGCGGTACAACAGGGTACTAGAGCCTCCATGCCCACCTGTATCACATCTTGTATCCAAGCTAGAGGCGGTACAACAGGGTACTAGAGCCTCCATGCCGGCCTGTATCACATCTTGTATCCAAGCTAGAGGCGGTACAACAGGGTACTAGAGCCTCCATGCCCGCCCGTATCACATCTTGTATCCAAGCTACAGGTGGTACAACAGGGTACTAGAGCCTCCATGCCTGTCTGTATCACATCTTGTATCCAAGCTAGAGGCAGTACAACAGGGTACTAGAGCCTCCATGCCCGCCCGTATCACATCTTGTATCCAAGCTAGAGGCGGTACAACAGGGTACTAGAGCCTCTATGCCCGCCCGTATCACATCTTGTATCCAAGCTAGAGGCGGTACAGCAGGGTACTAGAGCCCCCATGCCCGCCTGTATCACATCTTGTATCCAAGCTAGAGACGGTACAACAGGGTACTAGAGCCTCCATGCCTGTCTGTATCACATCTTGTATCCAAGCTAGAGGTGGTGCAACAGGGTATTAGAGCCTCCATGCCTGTCTATATCACATCTTGTATCCAAGCTAGAGGCGGTACAACAGGGTACTAGAGCCTCCATGCCCACCTGTATCACATCTTGTATCCAAGCTAGAGGCGGTACAACAGGGTACTAGAGCCTCCATGCCCGCCCGTATCACATCTTGTATCCAACCTAGAGGCGGTACAACAGGGTACTAGAGCCTCCATGCCCGCCCGTATCACATCTTGTATCCAAGCTAGAGGCGGTACAACAGGGTACTAGAGCCTCTATGCCCGCCTGTATCACATCTTGTATCCAAGCTAGAGGCGGTACAACAGGGTACTAGAGCCTCCATGCCTGTCTGTATCACATCTTGTATCCAAGCTAGAGGCGGTACAACAGGGTACTAGAGCCTCTATGCCTGCCTGTATCACATCTTGTATCCAAGCTAGAGGCGGTACAACAGGATACTAGAGCCTCCATGCCCGCCTGTATCACATCTTGTATCTAAGCTAGAGGCGGTACAACAGGGTACTGGAGTCTTCGTACAAGGCATCAGTTTTCCGCAATAAGGGTGGTTTCACACAGGCAAGAAAATCGTGCGATTTTCGCCTGATGCGATAGTCAGTAAAAAAGCAGATTATGAAACCAACGGTTTCCTTCCCATCTGTGATGTTTTCACTGATGTGATGTTGAGAGAACAAAAAATAACGGCTGCTCTATCTTTCTGCGATGTGCCATTCTTTTTATCTCCCAGGTTTCGCTATGGAGCCGCTCCTTTTTATCGCCTCGCAATGCAACAAGATTGTGTTGCGATGCAATTTTGATAATGGAAAGTCCTATTCATTTTCGCAATAAAAAATTGTACATTTTTTATCGCGCAATTTTATTGTGGCCGTCAGCACTGCGATGGGAGATTATTCTAAAAAAAAAGCATTGCTGGCAACCAAATATTGCAGACACAAAATAGGGGGTCGCCCGTGTGAAAGTCGCCTAAATGATCCTTTTACTCCGATATTGTAATCACTCACTTATAACAACGTTACAATCACACAGACAAAAGTGTCATCCCACAACTTCTGGGGGGGGTTACACTGTACGTGGTTATGGCGCCTCGGGTACATTTGCTGTATGCCTGTAGTCACATGGCACAAAAAATACACCTTTTAGTGGTGGCACCGTGAGACAATTATTATTATTACTCCAAGTTAAAACCTATAAGGAGAAAAAAATGTTATGTTAGAATTTTTTTTTTAATTCTAATTGAAGAATCGGTGCAAAAATATGGAACGCCTCACGAATTTGCGTGTCATCCTTGCGCAGGGGCCATGCTAATCTTCTCTGTATCGTTCCAATTTTAGTATATGTGCTGCCGAAGCAAGCACGATACTGCAGACAGCCCCGGCGGTATTTATGGTCCCGCGGGAGAGAAGTTCTTACATTGTGGAGAGATTACTTTTATAAATTAAAAATAATGTATCCTGCTGTGATATTTTACCTAATATGTCATGCCTGTAATAATAAAACCCATTAATATAGAGTATTTTGGCCAAACTGAAGAGCATTTTGTGACAATGTTATATGCAAATGAGAAGAAGCCGCAGTGCATGCTGGGAAGAATGCTGGTCTCGGAATACGGACCTTGTACCACAGAAGGCGCAGCTGGTGTGGAATGTACTGCGGATGACTGCAGCGTTCTGCTTCCATCAGGAGAGCAGCTGCTCACTGCTGCACCACTGGCTGACGGTCACATTAGGACGTGATTGCCGGCTCACGCCTACTGCTGCTGGACGTGGCGCTATAGCATTAGGGCTGGGCGTGCAGCAGTGCAGCGCCTTCTGCCCACCGGTCTGCCCTGGCCGGAGTACAGCGATGCGTGCCCTTACCTATCAGCTGACAAGTGTGCTCGGCCGCACACACAAGGGGGTCACAGGAATGTCCCACAACATTGTCACACTTCCGTGGCTGCCAGGTCAAATTTATCACCAAGATAACATGTATGGGACCATCTGGGAGACCAACTTCTACAACCTACAACTTTGCATGATCTAAAGGTTCAGTTACATAGCAAATGTGGAGCAATATGCCACAGGATACCATACAGAACCTGTATGCCGCCATGCCCGCCAGTATCACATCTGGTATACAAACTAGAGGTAGTGCAACAGGGTACTAGAGCCTCCATGCCCACCCGTATCACATCTGGTATCCAAGCTAGAGGCAGTGCAACAGGGTACTAGAGCCTCCATGCCCACCTGTATTACATCTTGTATCCAAGCTACAGGTGGTACAACAGGGTACTAGAGCCTCCATGCCTGTCTGTATCACATCTTGTATCCAAGCTAGAGGCAGTACAACAGGGAACTAGAGCCTCCATGCCCACCCGTATCACATCTGGTATCCAAGCTAGAGGCAGTGCAACAGGGTACTAGAGTCTCCAAGCCCACCCGTATCACATCTTGTATCCAAGCTACAGGTGGTACAACAGGGTACTAGAGCCTCCATGCCTGCCTGTATCACATCTTGTATCCAAGCTAGAGGTGGTACAACAGGGTACTAGAGCCTCCATGCCTGCCTGTATCACATCTTGTATCCAAGCTAGAGGTGGTACAACAGGGGACTAGAGCCTCCATGCCTGTCTGTATCACATCTTGTATCCAAGCTAGAGGCAGCACAACAGGGTACTAGAGCCTCCATGCCCGCCCGTATCACATCTTGTATCCAAGCTAGAGGTGGTACAACAGGGTACTAGAGCCTCCATGCCCGCCTGTATCACATCTTGTATCCAACCTGGAGGCGGTACTACAGGGTACTAGAGCCTCCATGCCTGTCTGTATCACATCTTGTATCCAAGCTAGAGGTGGTACAACAGGGTATTAGAGCCTCCATGCCTATCTATATCACATCTTGTATCCAAGCTAGAGGCGGTACAACAGGGTACTAGAGCCTCCATGCCCATCTGTATCACATCTTGTATCCAAGCTAGAGGCGGTACAACAGGGTACTAGAGCCTCCATGCCGGCCTGTATCACATCTTGTATCCAAGCTAGAGGCGGTACAACAGGGTACTAGAGCCTCCATGCCCGCCCGTATCACATCTTGTATCCAAGCTACAGGTGGTACAACAGGGTACTAGAGCCTCCATGCCTGTCTGTATCACATCTTGTATCCAAGCTAGAGGCAGTACAACAGTGTACTAGAGCCTCCATGCCCGCCCGTATCACATCTTGTATCCAAGCTAGAGGCGGTACAACAGGGTACTAGAGCCTCCATGCCCGCCCGTATCACATCTTGTATCCAAGCTAGAGGTGGTACAACAGGGTACTAGAGCCTCCATGCCCACCTGTATCACATCTTGTATCCAAGCTAGAGGCAGTACAACAGGGTACTAGAGCCTCCATGCCTGTCTGTATCACATCTTGTATCCAGGCTAGAGGTGGTACAACAGGGTATTAGAGCCTCCATGCCTGTCTATATCACATCTTGTATCCAAGCTAGAGGCGGTACAACAGGGTACTAGAGTCTCCATGCCCACCTGTATCACATCTTGTATCCAAGCTAGAGGCGGTACAACAGGGTACTAGAGCCTCCATGCCCGCCCGTATCACATCTTGTATCCAAGCTAGAGGCGGTACAACAAGGTACTAGAGCCTCCATGCCCGCCTGTATCACATCTTGTATCCAAGCTAGAGGCAGTACAACAGGGTACTAGAGCCTCCTTGCCTGTCTGTATCACATCTTGTATCCAAGCTAGAGGTGGTACAACAGGGTATTAGAGCCTCCATGCCTGTCTATATCACATCTTGTATCCAAGCTAGAGGCGGTACAACAGGGTACTAGAGCCTCCATGCCCACCCGTATCACATCTTGTATCCAAGCTAGAGGCGGTACAACAGGGTACTAGAGCCTCCATGCCCGCCCGTATCACATCTTGTATCCAACCTAGAGGCGGTACAACAGGGTACTAGAGCCTCCATGCCCGCCCGTATCACATCTTGTATCCCAGCTAGAGGCGGTACAACAGGGTACTAGAGCCTCTATGCCCGCCTGTATCACATCTTGTATCCAAGCTAGAGGCGGTACAACAGGGTACTAGAGCCTCTATGCCCACCCGTATCACATCTTGTATCCAAGCTACAGGTGGTACAACAGGGTACTAGAGCCTCCATGCCTGCCTGTATCACATCTTGTATCCAAGCTAGAGGTGGTACAACAGGGTACTAGAGCCTCCATGCCTGTCTGTATCACATCTTGTATCCAAGCTAGAGGCAGTACAACAGGGTACTAGAGCTTCCATGCCCACCCGTATCACATCTTGTATCCAAGCTAGAGGCAGTACAACAGGATACTAGAGCATCCATGCCCACCTGTATCACATCTTGTATCCAAGCTAGAGGCGGTACAACAGGGTATAGAGCCTCCATGCCCGCCTGTATCACATCTTGTATCCAAGCTAGAGGCGGTACAACAGGGTACTAGAGCCTCCATGCCCGCCTGTATCACATCTTGTATCCAAGCTAGAGGCAGTACAACAGGGTACTATAGCCTCCATGCCCGCCCGTATCACATCTTGTATCCAAGCTAGAGGCGGTACAACAGGGTACTAGAGCCTCCATGCCCGCCTGTATCACATCTTGTATCCAACCTAGAGGCGGTACTACAGGGTACTAGAGCCTCCATGCCTGTCTGTATCACATCTTGTATCCAAGCTAAAGGTGGTACAACAGGGTATTAGAGCCTCCATGCCTATCTATATCACATCTTGTATCCAAGCTAGAGGCGGTACAACAGGGTACTAGAGCCTCCATGCCCACCTGTATCACATCTTGTATCCAAGCTAGAGGCGGTACAACAGGGTACTAGAGCCTCCATGCCCGCCCGTATCACATCTTGTATCCAAGCTAGAGGCAGTACAACAGGGTACTAGAGCCTCCGTGCCTGCCCGGATCACATCTTGTATCCAAGCTAGAGGCGGTACAACAGGGTACTAGAGCCTCCATGCCCGCCCGTATCACATCTTGTATCCAAGCTAGAGGCGGTACAACAGGGTACTAGAGCCTCCATGCCCGCCTGTATCACATCTTGTATCCAAGCTAGAGAGAATACAACAGGGTACTAGAGCCTCCATGCCCGCCCGTATCACATCTTGTATCCAAGCTAGAGGCGGTACAACAGGGTACTAGAGCCTCCATGCCCGCCTGTATCACATCTTGTATCCAACCTAGAGGCGGTACAACAGGGTACTAGAGCCTCCATGCCTGTCTGTATCACATCTTGTATCCAAGCTAGAGGTGGTACAACAGGGTATTAGAGCCTCCATGCCTATCTATATCACATCTTGTATCCAAGCTAGAGGCGGTACAACAGGGTACTAGAGCCTCCATGCCCACCTGTATCACATCTTGTATCCAAGCTAGAGGCGGTACAACAGGGTACTAGAGCCTCCATGCCGGCCTGTATCACATCTTGTATCCAAGCTAGAGGCGGTACAACAGGGTACTAGAGCCTCCATGCCCGCCCGTATCACATCTTGTATCCAAGCTACAGGTGGTACAACAGGGTACTAGAGCCTCCATGCCTGTCTGTATCACATCTTGTATCCAAGCTAGAGGCAGTACAACAGGGTACTAGAGCCTCCATGCCCGCCCGTATCACATCTTGTATCCAAGCTAGAGGCGGTACAACAGGGTACTAGAGCCTCCATGCCCGCCCGTATCACATCTTGTATCCAAGCTAGAGGCGGTACAGCAGGGTACTAGAGCCTCCATGCCCGCCTGTATCACATCTTGTATCCAAGCTAGAGGCAGTACAACAGGGTACTAGAGCCTCCATGCCTGTCTGTATCACATCTTGTATCCAAGCTAGAGGTGGTACAACAGGGTATTAGAGCCTCCATGCCTGTCTATATCACATCTTGTATCCAAGCTAGAGGCGGTACAACAGGGTACTAGAGCCTCCATGCCCACCTGTATCACATCTTGTATCCAAGCTAGAGGCGGTACAACAGGGTACTAGAGCCTCCATGCCCGCCCGTATCACATCTTGTATCCAACCTAGAGGCGGTACAACAGGGTACTAGAGCCTCCATGCCCGCCCGTATCACATCTTGTATCCAAGCTAGAGGCGGTACAACAGGGTACTAGAGCCTCTATGCCCGCCTGTATCACATCTTGTATCCAAGCTAGAGGCGGTACAACAGGGTACTAGAGCCTCTATGCCTGCCTGTATCACATCTTGTATCCAAGCTAGAGGCGGTACAACAGGGTACTAGAGCCTCTATGCCTGCCTGTATCACATCTTGTATCCAAGCTAGAGGCGGTACAACAGGATACTAGAGCTTCCATGCCCGCCCGGATCACATCTTGTATCTAAGCTAGAGGCGGTACAACAGGGTACTAGAGCCTCCATGCCTGCCTGTATCACATCTTGTATCCAAGCTAGAGGTGGTACAACAGGGGACTAGAGCCTCCATGCCTGTCTGTATCACATCTTGTATCCAAGCTAGAGGCAGTACAACAGGGTACTAGAGCCTCCATGCCCGCCCGTATCACATCTTGTATCCAAGCTAGAGGCAGTACAACAGGATACTAGAGCATCCATGCCCACCTGTATCACATCTTGTATCCAAGCTAGAGGCGGTACAACAGGGTACTAGAGCCTCCATGCCGGCCTGTATCACATCTTGTATCCAAGCTAGAGGCGGTACAACAGGGTACTAGAGCCTCCATGCCCGCCCGTATCACATCTTGTATCCAAGCTACAGGTGGTACAACAGGGTACTAGAGCCTCCATGCCTGTCTGTATCACATCTTGTATCCAAGCTAGAGGCAGTACAACAGGGTACTAGAGCCTCCATGCCCGCCCGTATCACATCTTGTATCCAAGCTAGAGGCGGTACAACAGGGTACTAGAGCCTCCATCCCCGCCCGTATCACATCTTGTATCCAAGCTAGAGGCGGTACAGCAGGGTACTAGAGCCTCCATGCCTGCCTGTATCACATCTTGTATCCAAGCTAGAGGCAGTACAACAGGGTACTAGAGCCTCCATGCCTGTCTGTATCACATCTTGTATCCAAGCTAGAGGTGGTACAACAGGGTATTAGAGCCTCCATGCCTGTCTATATCACATCTTGTATCCAAGCTAGAGGCGGTACAACAGGGTACTAGAGCCTCCATGCCCACCTGTATCACATCTTGTATCCAAGCTAGAGGCGGTACAACAGGGTACTAGAGCCTCCATGCCCGCCCGTATCACATCTTGTATCCAACCTAGAGGCGGTACAACAGGGTACTAGAGCCTCCATGCCCGCCCGTATCACATCTTGTATCCAAGCTAGAGGCGGTACAACAGGGTACTAGAGCCTCTATGCCCGCCTGTATCACATCTTGTATCCAAGCTAGAGGCGGTACAACAGGGTACTAGAGCCTCTATGCCTGCCTGTATCACATCTTGTATCCAAGCTAGAGGCGGTACAACAGGGTACTAGAGCCTCTATGCCTGCCTGTATCACATCTTGTATCCAAGCTAGAGGCGGTACAACAGGGTACTAGAGCTTCCATGCCCGCCTGTATCACATCTTGTATCTAAGCTAGAGGCGGTACAACAGGGTACTAGAGCCTCCATGCCTGCCTGTATCACATCTTGTATCCAAGCTAGAGGTGGTACAACAGGGGACTAGAGCCTCCATGCCTGTCTGTATCACATCTTGTATCCAAGCTAGAGGCAGTACAACAGGGTACTAGAGCCTCCATGCCCGCCCGTATCACATCTTGTATCCAAGCTAGAGGCAGTACAACAGGATACTAGAGCATCCATGCCCACCTGTATCACATCTTGTATCCAAGCTAGAGGCGGTACAACAGGGTACTAGAGCCTCCATGCCGGCCTGTATCACATCTTGTATCCAAGCTAGAGGCGGTACAACAGGGTACTAGAGCCTCCATGCCCGCCCGTATCACATCTTGTATCCAAGCTAGAGGTGGTACAACAGGGTACTAGAGCCTCCATGCCCGCCTGTATCACATCTTGTATCCAAGCTTGAGGCAGTACAACAGGGTACTAGAGCCTCCATGCCCGCCCGTATCACATCTTGTATCCAAGCTAGAGGCGGTACAACAGGGTACTAGAGCCTCCATGCCCGCCTGTATCACATCTTGTATCCAAGCTAGAGGCAGTACAACAGGGTACTAGAGCCTCCATGACCGCCCGTATCACATCTTGTATCCAAGCTAGAGGCGGTACAACAGGGTACTAGAGCCTCCATGCCCGCCTGTATCACATCTTGTATCCAACCTAGAGGCGGTACTACAGGGTACTAGAGCCTCCATGCCTGTCTGTATCACATCTTGTATCCAAGCTAGAGGTGGTACAACAGGGTATTAGAGCCTCCATGCCTGTCTATATCACATCTTGTATCCAAGCTAGAGCTGGTACAACAGGGTACTAGAGCCTCCATGCAAACCTGTATCACATCTTGTATCCAAGCTAGAGGCGGTACAACAGGGTACTAGAGCCTCCATGCCCGCCCGTATCACATCTTGTATCCAAGCTAGAGGCGGTACAACAAGGTACTAGAGCCTCCATGCCCGCCTGTATCACATCTTGTATCCAAGCTAGAGGCAGTACAACAGGGTACTAGAGCCTCCTTGCCTGTCTGTATCACATCTTGTATCCAAGCTAGAGGTGGTACAACAGGGTATTAGAGCCTCCATGCCTGTCTATATCACATCTTGTATCCAAGCTAGAGGCGGTACAACAGGGTACTAGAGCCTCCATGCCCACCCGTATCACATCTTGTATCCAAGCTAGAGGCGGTACAACAGGGTACTAGAGCCTCCATGCCCGCCCGTATCACATCTTGTATCCAACCTAGAGGCGGTACAACAGGGTACTAGAGCCTCCATGCCCGCCCGTATCACATCTTGTATCCCAGCTAGAGGCGGTACAACAGGGTACTAGAGCCTCTATGCCCGCCTGTATCACATCTTGTATCCAAGCTAGAGGCGGTACAACAGGGTACTAGAGCCTCTATGCCCACCCGTATCACATCTTGTATCCAAGCTACAGGTGGTACAACAGGGTACTAGAGCCTCCATGCCTGCCTGTATCACATCTTGTATCCAAGCTAGAGGTGGTACAACAGGGTACTAGAGCCTCCATGCCTGTCTGTATCACATCTTGTATCCAAGCTAGAGGCAGTACAACAGGGTACTAGAGCTTCCATGCCCACCCGTATCACATCTTGTATCCAAGCTAGAGGCAGTACAACAGGATACTAGAGCATCCATGCCCACCTGTATCACATCTTGTATCCAAGCTAGAGGCGGTACAACAGGGTATAGAGCCTCCATGCCCGCCTGTATCACATCTTGTATTCAAGCTAGAGGCGGTACAACAGGGTACTAGAGCCTCCATGCCCGCCTGTATCACATCTTGTATCCAAGCTAGAGGCAGTACAACAGGGTACTATAGCCTCCATGCCCGCCCGTATCACATCTTGTATCCAAGCTAGAGGCGGTACAACAGGGTACTAGAGCCTCCATGCCCGCCTGTATCACATCTTGTATCCAACCTAGAGGCGGTACTACAGGGTACTAGAGCCTCCATGCCTGTCTGTATCACATCTTGTATCCAAGCTAAAGGTGGTACAACAGGGTATTAGAGCCTCCATGCCTATCTATATCACATCTTGTATCCAAGCTAGAGGCGGTACAACAGGGTACTAGAGCCTCCATGCCCACCTGTATCACATCTTGTATCCAAGCTAGAGGCGGTACAACAGGGTACTAGAGCCTCCATGCCCGCCCGTATCACATCTTGTATCCAAGCTAGAGGCAGTACAACAGGGTACTAGAGCCTCTGTGCCTGCCCGGATCACATCTTGTATCCAAGCTAGAGGCGGTACAACAGGGTACTAGAGCCTCCATGCCCGCCCGTATCACATCTTGTATCCAAGCTAGAGGCGGTACAACAGGGTACTAGAGCCTCCATGCCCGCCTGTATCACATCTTGTATCCAAGCTAGAGAGAATACAACAGGGTACTAGAGCCTCCATGCCCGCCCGTATCACATCTTGTATCCAAGCTAGAGGCGGTACAACAGGGTACTAGAGCCTCCATGCCCGCCTGTATCACATCTTGTATCCAACCTAGAGGCGGTACAACAGGGTACTAGAGCCTCCATGCCTGTCTGTATCACATCTTGTATCCAAGCTAGAGGTGGTACAACAGGGTATTAGAGCCTCCATGCCTATCTATATCACATCTTGTATCCAAGCTAGAGGCGGTACAACAGGGTACTAGAGCCTCCATGCCCACCTGTATCACATCTTGTATCCAAGCTAGAGGCGGTACAACAGGGTACTAGAGCCTCCATGCCGGCCTGTATCACATCTTGTATCCAAGCTAGAGGCGGTACAACAGGGTACTAGAGCCTCCATGCCCGCCCGTATCACATCTTGTATCCAAGCTACAGGTGGTACAACAGGGTACTAGAGCCTCCATGCCTGTCTGTATCACATCTTGTATCCAAGCTAGAGGCAGTACAACAGGGTACTAGAGCCTCCATGCCCGCCCGTATCACATCTTGTATCCAAGCTAGAGGCGGTACAACAGGGTACTAGAGCCTCCATGCCCGCCCGTATCACATCTTGTATCCAAGCTAGAGGCGGTACAGCAGGGTACTAGAGCCTCCATGCCCGCCTGTATCACATCTTGTATCCAAGCTAGAGGCAGTACAACAGGGTACTAGAGCCTCCATGCCTGTCTGTATCACATCTTGTATCCAAGCTAGAGGTGGTACAACAGGGTATTAGAGCCTCCATGCCTGTCTATATCACATCTTGTATCCAAGCTAGAGGCGGTACAACAGGGTACTAGAGCCTCCATGCCCACCTGTATCACATCTTGTATCCAAGCTAGAGGCGGTACAACAGGGTACTAGAGCCTCCATGCCCGCCCGTATCACATCTTGTATCCAACCTAGAGGCGGTACAACAGGGTACTAGAGCCTCCATGCCCGCCCGTATCACATCTTGTATCCAAGCTAGAGGCGGTACAACAGGGTACTAGAGCCTCTATGCCCGCCTGTATCACATCTTGTATCCAAGCTAGAGGCGGTACAACAGGGTACTAGAGCCTCTATGCCTGCCTGTATCACATCTTGTATCCAAGCTAGAGGCGGTACAACAGGGTACTAGAGCCTCTATGCCTGCCTGTATCACATCTTGTATCCAAGCTAGAGGCGGTACAACAGGATACTAGAGCTTCCATGCCCGCCCGGATCACATCTTGTATCTAAGCTAGAGGCGGTACAACAGGGTACTAGAGCCTCAATGCCTGCCTGTATCACATCTTGTATCCAAGCTAGAGGTGGTACAACAGGGGACTAGAGCCTCCATGCCTGTCTGTATCACATCTTGTATCCAAGCTAGAGGCAGTACAACAGGGTACTAGAGCCTCCATGCCCGCCCGTATCACATCTTGTATCCAAGCTAGAGGCAGTACAACAGGATACTAGAGCATCCATGCCCACCTGTATCACATCTTGTATCCAAGCTAGAGGCGGTACAACAGGGTACTAGAGCCTCCATGCCGGCCTGTATCACATCTTGTATCCAAGCTAGAGGCGGTACAACAGGGTACTAGAGCCTCCATGCCCGCCCGTATCACATCTTGTATCCAAGCTACAGGTGGTACAACAGGGTACTAGAGCCTCCATGCCTGTCTGTATCACATCTTGTATCCAAGCTAGAGGCAGTACAACAGGGTACTAGAGCCTCCATGCCCGCCCGTATCACATCTTGTATCCAAGCTAGAGGCGGTACAACAGGGTACTAGAGCCTCCATCCCCGCCCGTATCACATCTTGTATCCAAGCTAGAGGCGGTACAGCAGGGTACTAGAGCCTCCATGCCCGCCCGTATCACATCTTGTATCCAAGCTAGAGGCGGTACAACAGGGTACTAGAGCCTCCATGCCCACCTGTATCACATCTTGTATCCAAGCTAGAGGCAGTACAACAGGGTACTAGAGCCTCCATGCCTGTCTGTATCACATCTTGTATCCAAGCTAGAGGCGGTACAACAGGGTACTAGAGCCTCCATGCCCACCTGTATCACATCTTGTATCCAAGCTAGAGGCGGTACAACAGGGTACTAGAGCCTCCATGCCCGCCCGTATCACATCTTGTATCCAAGCTAGAGGCGGTACAACAGGGTACTAGAGCCTCCATGTCCGCCTGTATCACATCTTGTATCCAAGCTAGAGGCGGTACTACAGGGTACTAGAGCCTCCATGCCCGCCCGTATCACATCTTGTATCCAAGCTAGAGGCGGTACAACAGGGTACTAGAGCCTCCATGCCCGCCTGTATCACATCTTGTATCCAAGCTAGAGGCAGTACAACAGGGTACTAGAGCCTCCATGACCGCCCGTATCACATCTTGTATCCAAGCTAGAGGCGGTACAACAGGGTACTAGAGCCTCCATGCCCGCCTGTATCACATCTTGCATCCAACCTAGAGGCGGTACTACAGGGTACTAGAGCCTCCATGCCGGTCTGTATCACATCTTGTATCCAAGCTAGAGGTGGTACAACAGGGTATTAGAGCCTCCATGCCTATCTATATCACATCTTGTATCCAAGCTAGAGGCGGTACAACAGGGTACTAGAGCCTCCATGCCCACCTGTATCACATCTTGTATCCAAGCTAGAGGCGGTACAACAGGGTACTAGAGCCTCCATGCCCGCCCGTATCACATCTTGTATCCAACCTAGAGGCGGTACAACAGGGTACTAGAGCCTCCATGCCCGCCCGTATCACATCTTGTATCCAAGCTAGAGGCGGTACAACAGGGTACTAGAGCCTCCATGCCCGCCCGTATCACATCTTGTATCCAAGCTAGAGGCGGTACAACAGGGTACTAGAGCCTCCATGCCCACCTGTATCACATCTTGTATCCAAGCTAGAGGCAGTACAACAGGGTACTAGAGCCTCCATGCCTGTCTGTATCACATCTTGTATCCAAGCTAGAGGTGGTACAACAGGGTATTAGAGCCTCCATGCCTGTCTATATCACATCTTGTATCCAAGCTAGAGGCGGTACAACAGGGTACTAGAGCCTCCATGCCCACCTGTATCACATCTTGTATCCAAGCTAGAGGCGGTACAACAGGGTACTAGAGCCTCCATGCCCGCCCGTATCACATCTTGTATCCAAGCTAGAGGCGGTACAACAGGGTACTAGAGCCTCCATGTCCGCCTGTATCACATCTTGTATCCAAGCTAGAGGCGGTACTACAGGGTACTAGAGCCTCCATGCCCGCCCGTATCACATCTTGTATCCAAGCTAGAGGCGGTACAACAGGGTACTAGAGCCTCCATGACCGCCCGTATCACATCTTGTATCCAAGCTAGAGGCGGTACAACAGGGTACTAGAGCCTCCATGCCCGCCTGTATCACATCTTGTATCCAACCTAGAGGCGGTACTACAGGGTACTAGAGCCTCCATGCCTGTCTGTTTCACATCTTGTATCCAAGCTAGAGGTGGTACAACAGGGTATTAGAGCCTCCATGCCTATCTATATCACATCTTGTATCCAAGCTAGAGGCGGTACAACAGGGTACTAGAGCCTCCATGCCCACCTGTATCACATCTTATATCCAAGCTAGAGGTGGTACAACAGGGTATTAGAGCCTCCATGCCTGTCTATATCACATCTTGTATCCAAGCTAGAGGCGGTACAACAGGGTACTAGAGCCTCCATGCCCACCTGTATCACATCTTGTATCCAAGCTAGAGGCGGTACAACAGGGTACTAGAGCCTCCATGCCCGCCCGTATCACATCTTGTATCCAACCTAGAGGCGGTACAACAGGGTACTAGAGCCTCCATGCCCGCCCGTATCACATCTTGTATCCAAGCTAGAGGCGGTACAACAGGGTACTAGAGCCTCCATGCCCGCCCGTATCACATCTTGTATCCAAGCTAGAGGCGGTACAACAGGGTACTAGAGCCTCCATGCCCACCTGTATCACATCTTGTATCCAAGCTAGAGGCAGTACAACAGGGTACTAGAGCCTCCATGCCTGTCTGTATCACATCTTGTATCCAAGCTAGAGGTGGTACAACAGGGTATTAGAGCCTCCATGCCTGTCTATATCACATCTTGTATCCAAGCTAGAGGCAGTACAACAGGGTACTAGAGCCTCCATGCCTGTCTGTATCACATCTTGTATCCAAGCTAGAGGTGGTACAACAGGGTATTAGAGCCTCCATGCCTGTCTATATCACATCTTGTATCCAAGCTAGAGGCGGTACAACAGGGTACTAGAGCCTCCATGCCCACCTGTATCACATCTTGTATCCAAGCTAGAGGCGGTACAACAGGGTACTAGAGCCTCCATGCCCGCCCGTATCACATCTTGTATCCAAGCTAGAGGCGGTACAACAGGGTACTAGAGCCTCCATGTCCGCCTGTATCACATCTTGTATCCAAGCTAGAGGCGGTACTACAGGGTACTAGAGCCTCCATGCCCGCCCGTATCACATCTTGTATCCAAGCTAGAGGCGGTACAACAGGGTACTAGAACCTCCATGCCCGCCTGTATCACATCTTGTATCCAAGCTAGAGGCAGTACAACAGGGTACTAGAGCCTCCATGACCGCCCGTATCACATCTTGTATCCAAGCTAGAGGCGGTACTACAGGGTACTAGAGCCTCCATGCCTGTCTGTATCACATCTTGTATCCAACCTACAGGCGGTACTACAGGGTACTAGAGCCTCCATGCCTCTCTGTATCACATCTTGTATCCAAGCTAGAGGTGGTACAACAGGGTATTAGAGCCTCCATGCCTATCTATATCACATCTTGTATCCAAGCTAGAGGCGGTACAACAGGGTACTAGAGCCTCCATGCCCACCTGTATCACATCTTATATCCAAGCTAGAGGTGGTACAACAGGGTATTAGAGCCTCCATGCCTGTCTATATCACATCTTGTATCCAAGCTAGAGGCGGTACAACAGGGTACTAGAGCCTCCATGCCCGCCCGTATCACATCTTGTATCCAACCTAGAGGCGGTACAACAGGGTACTAGAGCCTCCATGCCCGCCCGTATCACATCTTGTATCCCAGCTAGAGGCGGTACAACAGGGTACTAGAGCCTCTATGCCCGCCTGTATCACATCTTGTATCCAAGCTAGAGGCGGTACAACAGGGTACTAGAGCCTCCATGCCCGCCCGTATCACATCTTGTATCCAAGCTAGAGGCGGTACAACAGGGTACTAGAGCCTCCATGCCCACCTGTATCACATCTTGTATCCAAGCTAGAGGCAGTACAACAGGGTACTAGAGCCTCCATGCCTGTCTGTATCACATCTTGTATCCAAGCTAGAGGTGGTACAACAGGGTATTAGAGCCTCCATGCCTGTCTATATCACATCTTGTATCCAAGCTAGAGGCGGTACAACAGGGTACTAGAGCCTCCATGCCCACCTGTATCACATCTTGTATCCAAGCTAGAGGCGGTACAACAGGGTACTAGAGCCTCCATGCCCGCCCGTATCACATCTTGTATCCAAGCTAGAGGCGGTACAACAGGGTACTAGAGCCTCCATGTCCGCCTGTATCACATCTTGTATCCAAGCTAGAGGCGGTACTACAGGGTACTAGAGCCTCCATGCCCGCCCGTATCACATCTTGTATCCAAGCTAGAGGCGGTACAACAGGGTACTAGAACCTCCATGCCCGCCTGTATCACATCTTGTATCCAAGCTAGAGGCAGTACAACAGGGTACTAGAGCCTCCATGACCGCCCGTATCACATCTTGTATCCAAGCTAGAGGCGGTACAACAGGGTACTAGAGCCTCCATGCCCGCCTGTATCACATCTTGTATCCAACCTACAGGCGGTACTACAGGGTACTAGAGCCTCCATGCCTGTCTGTATCACATCTTGTATCCAAGCTAGAGGTGGTACAACAGGGTATTAGAGCCTCCATGCCTATCTATATCACATCTTGTATCCAAGCTAGAGGCGGTACAACAGGGTACTAGAGCCTCCATGCCCACCTGTATCACATCTTATATCCAAGCTAGAGGTGGTACAACAGGGTATTAGAGCCTCCATGCCTGTCTATATCACATCTTGTATCCAAGCTAGAGGCGGTACAACAGGGTACTAGAGCCTCCATGCCCGCCCGTATCACATCTTGTATCCAACCTAGAGGCGGTACAACAGGGTACTAGAGCCTCCATGCCCGCCCGTATCACATCTTGTATCCCAGCTAGAGGCGGTACAACAGGGTACTAGAGCCTCTATGCCTGCCTGTATCACATCTTGTATCCAAGCTAGAGGCGGTACAACAGGGTACTAGAGCCTCTATGCCTGCCTGTATCACATCTTGTATCCAAGCTAGAGGCGGTACAACAGGATACTAGAGCCTCCATGCCCGCCTGTATCAAATCTTGTATCTAAGCTAGAGGCGGTACAACAGGGTACTGGAGTCTTCGTACAAGGCATCAGTTTTCCGCAATAAGGGTGGTTTCACACAGGCAAGAAAATCGTGCGATTTTCGCCTGATGCGATAGTCAGTAAAAAAGCAGATTATGAAACCAACGGTTTCCTTCCCATCTGTGATGTTTTCACTGATGTTGAGAGAACAAAAAATAACGGCTGCTCTATCTTTCTGCGATGTGCGATTCTTTTTATCTCCCAGGTTTCGCTATGGAGCCGCTCCTTTTTATCGCCTCGCAATGCAACAAGATTGTGTTGCGATGCAATTTTGATAATGGAAAGTCCTATTCATTTTCGCAATAAAAAATTGTACATTTTTTATCGCGCAATTTTATTGTGGCCGTCAGCACTGCGATGGGAGATTATTCTAAAAAAAAAGCATTGCTGGCAACCAAATATTGCAGACACAAAATAGGGGGTCGCCCGTGTGAAAGTCGCCTAAATGATCCTTTTACTCCGATATTGTAATCACTCACTTATAACAACGTTACAATCACACAGACAAAAGTGTCATCCCACAACTTCTGGGGGGGGTTACACTGTACGTGGTTATGGCACCTCGGGTACATTTGCTGTATGCCTGTAGTCACATGGCACAAAAAATACACCTTTTAGTGGTGGCACCGTGAGACAATTATTATTATTACTCCAAGTTAAAACCTATAAGGAGAAAAAAATGTTATGTTAGAATTTTTTTTTTAATTCTAATTGAAGAATCGGTGCAAAAATATGGAACGCCTCACGAATTTGCGTGTCATCCTTGCGCAGGGGCCATGCTAATCTTCTCTGTATCGTTCCAATTTTAGTATATGTGCTGCCGAAACAAGCACGATACTGCAGACAGCCCCGGCGGTATTTATGGTCCCGCGGGAGAGAAGTTCTTACATTGTGGAGAGATTACTTTTATAAATTAAAAATAATGTATCCTGCTGTGATATTTTACCTAATATGTCATGCCTGTAATAATAAAACCCATTAATATAGAGTATTTTGGCCAAACTGAAGAGCATTTTGTGACAATGTTATATGCAAATGAGAAGAAGCCGCAGTGCATGCTGGGAAGAATGCTGGTCTCGGAATACGGACCTTGTACCACAGAAGGCGCAGCTGGTGTGGAATGTACTGCGGATGACTGCAGCGTTCTGCTTCCATCAGGAGAGCAGCTGCTCACTGCTGCACCACTGGCTGACGGTCACATTAGGACGTGATTGCCGGCTCACGCCTACTGCTGCTGGACGTGGCGCTATAGCATTAGGGCTGGGCGTGCAGCAGTGCAGCGCCTTCTGCCCACCGGTCTGCCCTGGCCGGAGTACAGCGATGCGTGCCCTTACCTATCAGCTGACAAGTGTGCTCGGCCGCACACACAAGGGGGTCACAGGAATGTCCCACAACATTGTCACACTTCCGTGGCTGCCAGGTCAAATTTATCACCAAGATAACATGTATGGGACCATCTG
Organism: Eleutherodactylus coqui; assembly: GCF_035609145.1. Classification (NCBI taxonomy): domain Eukaryota; kingdom Metazoa; phylum Chordata; class Amphibia; order Anura; family Eleutherodactylidae; genus Eleutherodactylus; species Eleutherodactylus coqui. Next base: position 85,449,706 of record NC_089849.1, read on the forward strand.
GGAGACCAACTTCTACAACCTACAACTTTGCATGATCTAAAGGTTCAGTTACATAGCAAATGTGGAGCAATATGCCACAGGATACCATACAGAACCTGTATGCCGCCATGCCCGCCAGTATCACATCTGGTATACAAACTAGAGGCAGTGCAACAGGGTACTAGAGCCTCCATGCCCACCCGTATCACATCTGGTATCCAAGCTAGAGGCAGTGCAACAGGGTACTAGAGCCTCCATGCCCACCTGTATTACATCTTGTATCCAAGCTACAGGTTGTTAAGAAAATTGTAGATCAATGTATCAGTTAATTGTTCTTTTATTGGATTGTAAACTAAGAAAGATATAGCCTGTTGCTAGTATGAGTAGTTAAAGGGTTAAACGAAAACTTTTCTATACCATTACGGGGTAGACAGACAAGATAAGAATCTCCAGACTGCCTCCCTTGCATTCCTTTTCACTGAATTCATAACGGTCTCATTGTATGTTATAGTAGCGCCTTAAGAGGTGTAACTTATGTTAATCATTTTTATTTCAGCCTATTATGTATTGGAGGTATACACTTTTTTGCTGTGATGTCATTTATGCTATATATGCTCTGACCACCTTAGAATAAATTAGAAATTATTTGATACCACATAAGTGGTTTGATTTGAATTTCTCCTGAGCTCAGATTACTACACGGAATCTGATAGTCTTCTTCTTGAAAACAAATTCTCTTTACATTTTTGGTCCTTCGAGCCGGAATCACTCACTGCAGAGGGAGAGGAAAGCCTGGCTGTGAAAAGGTGGGTCTGAAGTACTCTCCGATCATTAAAAGACCTCCGTCTTGCTTAGACGTAATTAGAGGCCAGTCGGGCATCCTGTCTGAAACAGTGACGTTTTTCCGAACTAGCCGGAGAATTTGGAAGCCTCCCAGATAACGTGTAGTAAGTATAGCAATGGTTAAACTTCTCTTCTCTCTTCTTCTTCTTCTGTATACTTTAGTGTTAGTAGTCTATGTGAAATGTGTAAGGTAAATGAGAAGTATAGACGAATGGGTTGCCAAAGGGGCAATAGCAGTAGTCTATGTGAGACCATAGCCATTGTGAGAAGGCTACAGGAAAGAATTAACTCCGTGCGACACGTAAAAAGTGGTTAGATGACGTCATGGGACACAGGGGTGTCCAGGAACTTTACTTCTTATCTTTCTATTACTTTCTCTTTGATATTGTGTTATAGAGTAACTAAGAATATGAAGAGGGCGGCCGCCTACTAATATAATGTACTATTTGTATTGCTGTCTTATATTGCATGAAGCGAATGTGTGAGTGATTGAGATGAGTGGAATAAATAAATAAATTAAAAGTTCTAGTTGTAAAGAATTATGTGATAAAATACGGACAAAATCAGCTAAAAGATCAGCAGAAATACGGATTATCCGCTGCTGAAGTCTGGTTAAAAGAAGCCCCAAACTGTCACGCCCATATAAAAAGAGACGCCCGACAGTTTGATGAACAATTCAAAGGGTTAATGAGGAGTTCCAATTGAATGAAAAATAGAGAGAGCAGATAGAAGAATTCTATGGCCAGATTGGAGTTCTGTAGAAGGCAATTGGAATGGGAGGGGAGGAGATGGTAGACCCCTTCCACATGATAATCAGGATTTAACAGAGAGAACAAACAATTTAATTCAAAGATGTAGGAACAGGTGGGCTAGAAGGACAAATTGGGTGGAAATAAATAGATGTACTCAGAGAGATGATGAGGATGTAGATCAGTATTATCACAGACTGAAGGAAGTATTTGACATCTATAGTGGACTAGAGGCACCAGAGGGAAATCAGGAAGAGAGAGATGATCCGAATGCTGCATATAATCAGCAGTTAAAGAATGCGTTTGTAAGTGGAGTGAAGAAAGAAATAGGAGGTTATATAACGAAGCATATGGTTACCCTTAGAACAGGATCATTGCAGGATGTTTTGGAATATGCAAAACATGCAGAAAAGTGTTACAAAGAAAAGGGTCAGAAAGTGAGGTTTTTTTATATACAGGGAGAGGAATGTGATATGATGGTTCAAGTAAGTCAGAGAGGTCATTGGACAGCGAGAGGATGTGAAAGTAGAGACAGAGGAAGAAGCAGAGGAAGGATGCAGCTCGGGGATTTAAATGTGTGTTTGAATAATGGAAGTCTAGTGATTTTGCCCGAGAGTGCCCTGAGAAACAATGTTCTCAGCGACCTTGGGGAAAAATGACTAGGAGGGGTTGATGTACAACACTTGGAGGATCTCATGGCAATTTCCACTGCCTGAGATAGATCTCCAGGTGAATGGGCGGATGATTACTTTCCTGGTGGGCTCAGGAGCGACCAGGGCATTAATACATCCCAATATGTAGCCAATGTTAAATGTAGTAATAGTCATATCCTGGTAAGAGGGGTTAATGGCCGGACCTACAGGGAATCCCTCTCTGAACCAGTTATAACAGACCTAGAGACAAATAAGCCTGTGAAATGTCAGATTATATAGTCTTGAATATGACCAGTAAATGTGTTGTGATGAGATATTATGATAGAATTAGGTATACCTTCACCAGAGTACCTCAGGGCTGCTGTGAATCTCCAACAATTGTCTCCCAGGCTATGTCAGTACACTTAGCCCAGTTCCAGCCTCTTAGAGGTAGTCAGCGACTACTGCATGTTGGTAGTCAGCAGCAGACAGTGGAGAGAATTGTGGGGGGACACAGTTGCACTCTTGAGGTTTATTTATGAGCAAGGCCATAAAAGTAAACAGGTAGAAACTCCAATACGGTCAGCAAACGGTTAAATATTTGGGGTATAACCTGTTAGATGAAGGTAGGCAAGCAATTCTGGAGGTCCCAAAACTATGAGCAAATGATGTCCTCTTTGGGAATGACAATGTTACATGTGCTGCTGGGATTTGTTGTTCTATTGTGTTTCCAGCAGCACAGCACTCTCAGGGTTAATGATTGAGCTGGCTGGGTGTGGTACTGTCTGCTAGCCAATCCCCTGGTCAGTCTATATGGCCCCTCAGGTGGGCCGTCATGAATGCTTGTCTGGTGAGGTTTGCAGTGTGACTTGGTTCATGTCCATTTGTACGTTTATATTCTGTCAGTTTTGTGTTAGCTTGCTGTGTGTCCTGCTATCTGTGTCCTGTCCTGTTGCAGCGTTCTGTGTGAATGCTGTCTGGTTCTGCTAGACTCCTGGTTAGTGTAGGGACTAGCAGTATAACCAGGAGCCATGAAGTGGCCTGCTAGTTTCAACATATTGTACAACATGTCAACTAATACCTGGTATTTATATTCAGCTTCCAATCTGGTACTAGTGGTTGCATTTTGTGTGCAGTGTATTCTGGGTCTGTCATGTGGCATGTGAATGCATCCTGTTCTGGTGTGTGGCTCCTAGGATCAGCTAGGGCCCAGATCCGAAGACCGCTGGGCTGCCCTTATTAGGGCAATGTCCCCGCTTAGGTAGGGCCACTATCATCCTCCCTTGTAGCACAGGGTCAGTTGCCTGAAACTGGTGTGAGTCCCGTGTGACCCTGGTGATACCCGTGTGCGTCCCCTTTGGTCATGATCATGTGGGTTCCGTGCTTTGCTTGCCCACACGATCGTAACAGACAAACTTCTATAGCTCCTGGATTTCAAATTCTGCATCTCTGACAGCACTTCTTACCAGAATCATCTATGATGACCCTCTGGCTGCAGCGGGCAGGATCCAGTGAGATGGGCTGTACATCTCCGTTAAAAAAAAAAAAAAAAAAAAGGCTATCTTACCTAAATTGTTCTTCAGATGTGCAGCAGTTTTGAGCCATGGCCTGTGTCATGTCTCAACAGGGGGGATGGTGGCACTCATATGGGAAGTATTCACAGCCTAGGGGTTTACAAACTACTCTAAAAAAAATTTTTTTTGTCTTATATTATTTGTGCTAAACAATGCAGAAGGGAGTATAAGACCAGGAGGGGGCGCCGTCCGACACATGGGGGATGCTGGGAGAGCTCTGAGTGTAACTTCTATAGAAGGGGTGACGAGCGCCATACTGGTAGATCTGCTCCCTGACCTACTGACTGCAATCCCTGCTAGCCGTCATAAACCGCTCCTGCAGTCACACAGTTTCTGCCGTCACACGGCTAAATGTCTGACCATTGTCTGTGTATAGCATCCCTCACTCTTCACTTCGCCATACCGTGCACATCTCCACCCCGCCATACCGTGCACATCTCCACCCCGCCATACTGTGCACATCTCCACCCCGCCATACTGTGCACATCTCCAGGCCCTTTACCTTCTGTATCACCCCATTACTTGTAGTATGTAAGCTCGTTGGAGCCGGACCCTCACCCCTATTGTTTCCATCACCTGATTACTATGTAACCGTGGTTCTGTAATGTTTGTCCTTCTGTCTTTCTGTATTCCCCCTGTCTATGTAAGCGCTGTGGGATATGTTGGCGCTATACACAAAGATTATTATAGTTGTGTGTCAGATGAGGGACTTGTTGGCATTGCACACAAAGGGGTAAGGCGTGGCTAGTGCTTGCCTGGCTTGATAGTACTCCTAGTCAGGCCACGTCCCTGGTGGCCATCTTAGTGCTAGTCATGGCCTGCGGCCATTTTAGTACCTGCTGTAATACCTTCGGCCGCCGCCCAGGTGCCATCTTGGCTCCTTACATCCCATAGCTGTACCTTCTACCTGGCATCCCAATGCTTGCACTTGTAGTACACAACACCAGTGATTAGTGCCTCCTCTGAACTGCATAGGAATAGTCAGCAGCCTCCATCACTGTCCTCTGTGTGTTGATGATATGTTGTCTACCTGAGGTGTGTGCTATAAGATGGGGTCAGCTCACAAATGGTTAAATCGTCTGTTACATGGGAATGCTTCTTTTACCCTCACCCCCACCTTTCAGCTTTAGAGTTCAGTGAGGGAGGGAGGGGGTATGTGACTGACTCTAGCCATGCTCTGCTTGCTTGATATGAATAGACCTGTAATGAAGATGATCAGGAATGAAGTTTAGTATAAACCTGTGTGAACAGGGAACGTCCATTCTTGCTGTTATTTGTGTACATGTCAGTTCTGTGATTGGTTTGCAGTGATTTTGATTGTTAAATGGTGTTTTCAATGTGATAATGTCATGTAAGATATAATAATAATGAAGTTGTTGATAATGTGAGAGCTGAGTGTCCCTATTACGGGAAGGATAGCACAAGGATGCTGCAGTTAGCTGAAGGAGGCAGACACAGCTAAAGCTTTGTTTATCTTACTCCATCACCTCTCCTTGATAAGAGAAATTCCTGAGGGGGGGGGGGGGTGTTAACGTTGGAGGATCAAGCGACTGCAGATGATTGGAGTAGTAGTAGTTGTGTAAATCTTAATGTTATGCAGTAAATATTGTGTATAGAGAATGTTAATAATTATATGAGATAGAAAGACTTGACCCCACGATAGATAAAAGTTAATGACAAGTCCTCACGCTGTGATGAACATAAAATGTGTGATTAAGCTTCTTAACTCTACCTACCCCCCACCGGTAAGTGATCCATGTTATACATTGAGTTTGCTGTTTCCACCTGTGAGCAGGGACCAAATACCTGCTGTTGCCTCTGATCCTGGGGTCATGCTTGCTTCGCGCTACCTGGTAATGGGACTGAGGCAGACTACGGGAGACTGCCTGAGGGATGCTGTGCGGAGAGGAGAACCGTAAGGGCACGCTGTCTCTGGGATATGGCCTGAGCTACAGAGAGCACGCACAGACGTGTGATGGTTGTGTGGTGACCGGGCCTAGAACAGGTGCCAGGTACAGCCCCTAACGGGATTGTGCTTGGTACAACTGATAATGCCTGTGTACCTAAAGACCTCCGAGGGCAACAGCAAGGGCCGTGTCCGGAGAACTAGGGACACCTCTCCCAAAGGTTCCTCGGACCCATCGGGGTCCCAAGGGGGGTACCGGACGAGTATGGGACGAGAAATCGGATGGCTGCAGGGGGTTTGAGTCTCTTCTTGCATGGTGGGTAACAGTGAATAAAAATGTAGACTGGATTATATATATATTATAACCAACAGAGATTTGTTAATTATACAAGAGATGCAATCAAGGGCCTAGCGGAACAACTAGGACACACCTTACACTTATTGCATGGCAAAATAGAATGGCTCTTGTTATATGTTACTAGCAGAAAAAGGAGGAGTTTGTAAAATGATTGGAGGATATTGTTGTACTTTCATTCCTAATAACACAGCACCTGATGGTAGTGTTACTCGAGCACTGGAAGGGTTAAATGCATTATCAAATGAACTAGCTGATAACTCTGGCATAGACGATCCATTCACAGACTGGTTGGAAAACTTGTTCGGACACTGGTCACAAGTCATATACTCCACATTAGTCTCTATGTCAGTATTTGCCTCCATTCTAGTACTTTGCGGTTGCTGCTGTATCCGAGGACTGTTACAAAACCTTATTATTATTAATACTTCCATCACCAAAACTATGTTTCAAAATATACAAGATGACGAAGAACAAGATGGCTTACTGGGTCAGGTGACCACCTCTGTATGACAAGTGATGGTTAAAAGTTCTACGAAGAAAGCGCCATTTTACTTTGATGATTTTGAAGTGTGACATTTTGATTCCAGTGCGTTCTGATTGTACCGGAGGATCGCTCTAATAACTGATGGACACTTCGATAAGTAAGATTTTATATCATGATGGACAATCATTTATATATGAAGAAAGGAGCATCAATCTCATAATAAATCAAGGCCAAGCTTCTCTTGGGGGGCGGGCCTAATTTTGGGTACAATTAGTGGAATGACTTCACATATATATATATGCATCAATGAAATATTTTTTTATGAAATAATTATATACTTAGTATTGGTGTGAACCCAGGCGTCCTGGTAATAAAGCTTCGGGCCGTAGCCAGGGGGTCTGTGGTAGAGTCATTTTATATGTGTATTTACTATTATACTGTGCTGATGTATTGATCTAAAGTGGGGAATGTTAAGAAAATTGTAGATCAATGTATCAGTTAATTGTTCTTTTATTGGATTGTAAACTAAGAAAGATATAGCCTGTTGCTAGTATGAGTAGTTAAAGGGTTAAACGAAAACTTTTCTATACCATTACGGGGTAGACAGACAAGATAAGAATCTCCAGACTGCCTCCCTTGCATTCCTTTTCACTGAATTCATAACGGTCTCATTGTATGTTATAGTAGCGCCTTAAGAGGTGTAACTTATGTTAATCATTTTTATTTCAGCCTATTATGTATTGGAGGTATACACTTTTTTGCTGTGATGTCATTTATGCTATATATGCTCTGACCACCTTAGAATAAATTAGAAATTATTTGATACCACATAAGTGGTTTGATTTGAATTTCTCCTGAGCTCAGATTACTACACGGAATCTGATAGTCTTCTTCTTGAAAACAAATTCTCTCTACACAGGTGGTACAACAGGGTACTAGAGCCTCCATGCCTGTCTGTATCACATCTTGTATCCAAGCTAGAGGCAGTACAACAGGGAACTAGAGCCTCCATGCCCACCCGTATCACATCTGGTATCCAAGCTAGAGGTAGTGCAACAGGGTACTAGAGTCTCCATGCCCACCCGTATCACATCTTGTATCCAAGCTACAGGTGGTACAACAGGGTACTAGAGCCTCCATGCCTGCCTGTATCACATCTTGTATCCAAGCTAGAGGTGGTACAACAGGGTACTAGAGCCTCCATGCCTGCCTGTATCACATCTTGTATCCAAGCTAGAGGTGGTACAACAGGGGACTAGAGCCTCCATGCCTGTCTGTATCACATCTTGTATCCAAGCTAGAGGCAGTACAACAGGGTACTAGAGCCTCCATGCCCGCCCGTATCACATCTTGTATCCAAGCTAGAGGCGGTACAACAGGGTACTAGAGCCTCCATACCCGCCCGTATCACATCTTGTATCCAACCTAGAGGCGGTACTATAGGGTACTAGAGCCTCCATGCCTGTCTGTATCACATCTTGTATCCAAGCTAGAGGAGGTACAACAGGGTACTAGAGCCTCCATGCCCGCCCGTATCACATCTTGTATCCAAGCTAGAGGCGGTACAACAGGGTACTAGAGCCTCCATGCCCGCCTGTATCACATCTTGTATCCAAGCTAGAGAGAGTACAACAGGGTACTAGAGCCTCCATGCCCGCCCGTATCACATCTTGTATCCAAGCTAGAGGCGGTACAACAGGGTACTAGAGCCTCCATGCCCGCCTGTATCACATCTTGTATCCAACCTAGAGGCGGTACAACAGGGTACTAGAGCCTCCATGCCTGTCTGTATCACATCTTGTATCCAAGCTAGAGGTGGTACAACAGGGTATTAGAGCCTCCATGCCTATCTATATCACATCTTGTATCCAAGCTAGAGGCGGTACAACAGGGTACTAGAGCCTCCATGCTCACCTGTATCACATCTTGTATCCAAGCTAGAGGCGGCACAACAGGGTACTAGAGCCTTCATGCCCGCCCGTATCACATCTTGTATCCAAGCTAGAGGCAGTACAACAGGGTACTAGAGCCTCCATGCCCGCCCGTATCACATGTTGTATCCAAGCTAGAGACGGTACAACAGGGTACTAGAGCCTCCATGCCCGCCCGTATCACATCTTGTATCCAAGCTGGAGGCAGTACAACAGGGTACTAGAGCCTCCATGCCCACCCGTATCACATCTTGTATCCAAGCTAGAGGCGGTACAACAGGGTACTAGAGCCTCCATGCCCGCCCGTATCACATCTTGTATCCAAGCTAGAGGCGGTACAACAGGGTACTGAAGCCTCCATGCCCACCTGTATCACATCTTGTATCCAAACTAGAGGCAGTGCAACAGGGTACTAGAGCCTCCATGCCCACCCGTATCACATCTGGTATCCAAGCTAGAGGCAGTGCAACAGGGTACTAGAGCCTCCATGCCCACCCGTATCACATCTGGTATCCAAGCTAGAGGCAGTGCAACAGGGTACTAGAGCCTCCATGCCCACCCGTATCACATCTTGTATCCAAGCTACAGGTGGTACAACAGGGTACTAGAGCCTCCATGCCTGCCTGTATCACATCTTGTATCCAAGCTACAGGTGGTACAACAGGGTACTAGAGCCTCCATGCCTGTCTGTATCACATCTTGTATCCAAGCTAGAGGCAGTACAACAGGGTACTAGAGCCTCCATGCCCACCTGTATCACATCTTGTGTCCAAGCTACAGGTGGTACAACAGGGTACTATTGCCTCCATGCCTGCCTGTATCACATCTTGTATCCAAGCGAGAGGCGGTACAACAGGGTACTAGAGCCTCCATGCCCGCCCGTATCACATCTTGTATCCAAGCTAGAGGTGGTACAACAGGGTACTAGAGCCTCCATGCCCGTCTGTATCACATCTTGTATCCAAGCTAGAGGCAGTACAACAGTGTACTAGAGCCTCCATGCCCGCCCGTATCACATCTTGTATCCAAGCTAGAGGCGGTACAACAGGGTACTAGAGCCTCCATGCCCGCCCGTATCACATCTTGTATCCAAGCTAGAGGCGGTACAACAGGGTACTAGAGCCTCCATGCCTGTCTGTATCACATCTTGTATCCAAGCTAGAGGTGGTACAACAGGGTATTAGAGCCTCCATGCCTGTCTATATCACATCTTGTATCCAAGCTAGAGGCGGTACAACAGGGTACTAGAGCCTCCATGCCCACCTGTATCACATCTTGTATCCAAGCTAGAGGCGGTACAACAGGGTACTAGAGCCTCCATGCCCGCCCGTATCACATCTTGTATCCAAGCTAGAGGCGGTACAACAGGGTACTAGAGCCTCCATGCCCGCCTGTATCACATCTTGTATCCAAGCTAGAGGCGGTACAACAGGGTACTAGAGCCTCCATGCCTGTCTGTATCACATCTTGTATCCAAGCTAGAGGTGGTACAACAGGGTACTAGAGCCTCCATGCCTGTCTGTATCACATCTTGTATCCAAGCTAGAGGCGGTTAAACAGGGTATTAGAGCCTCCATGCCCGCCCGTATCACATCTTGTATCCAAGCTAGAGGCGGTACAACAGGGTACTAGAGCCTCCATGCCCGCCCGTATCACATCTTGTATCCAAGCTACAGGTGGTACAACAGGGTACTAGAGCCTCCATGCCCACCTGTATCACATCTTGTATCCAAGCTAGAGGCAGTACAACAGGGTTCTAGAGCCTCCATGCCCGCCCGTATCACATCTTGTATCCAACCTAGAGGCGGTACAACAGGGTACTAGAGCCTCCATGCCCGCCCGTATCACATCTTGTATCCCAGCTAGAGGCGGTACAACAGGGTACTAGAGCCTCTATGCCCGCCTGTATCACATCTTGTATCCAAGCTAGAGGCGGTACAACAGGGTACTAGAGCCTTTATGCCTGCCTGTATCACATCTTGTATCCAAGCTAGAGGCGGTACAACAGGGTACTAGAGCCTCCATGCCCGCCTGTATCGCATCTTGTATCTAAGCTAGAGGCGGTACAACAGGGTACTAGAGCCTCCATGCCCGCCTGTATCGCATCTTGTATCCAAGCTAGAGGCGGTACAACAGGGTACTGGAGTCTTCGTACAAGGCATCAGTTTTCCGCAATAAGGGTGGTTTCACACAGGCAAGAAAATCGTGCGATTTTCGCCTGATGCGATAGTCAGTAAAAAAGCAGATTATGAAACCAACGGTTTCCTTCCCATCTGTGATGTTTTCACTGATGTGATGTTGAGAGAACAAAAAATAACGGCTGCTCTATCTTTCTGCGATGTGCGATTCTTTTTATCTCCCAGGTTTCGCTATGGAGCCGCTCCTTTTTATCGCCTCGCAATGCAACAAGATTGTGTTGCGATGCAATTTTGATAATGGAAAGTCCTATTCATTTTCGCAATAAAAAATTGTACATTTTTTATCGCGCAATTTTATTGTGGCCGTCAGCACTGCGATGGGAGATTATTCTAAAAAAAAAGCATTGCTGGCAACCAAATATTGCAGACACAAAATAGGGGGTCGCCCGTGTGAAAGTCGCCTAAATGATCCTTTTACTCCGATATTGTAATCACTCACTTATAACAACGTTACAATCACACAGACAAAAGTGTCATCCCACAACTTCTGGGGGGGGTTACACTGTACGGGGTTATGGCGCCTCGGGTACATTTGCTGTATGCCTGTAGTCACATGGCACAAAAAATACACCTTTTAGTGGTGGCACCGTGAGACAATTATTATTATTACTCCAAGTTAAAACCTATAAGGAGAAAAAAATGTTATGTTAGAATTTTTTTTTTAATTCTAATTGAAGAATCGGTGCAAAAATATGGAACGCCTCACGAATTTGCGTGTCATCCTTGCGCAGGGGCCATGCTAATCTTCTCTGTATCGTTCCAATTTTAGTATATGTGCTGCCGAAGCAAGCACGATACTGCAGAGAGCCCCGGCGGTATTTATGGTCCCGCGGGAGAGAAGTTCTTACATTGTGGAGAGATTACTTTTATAAATTAAAAATAATGTATCCTGCTGTGATATTTTACCTAATATGTCATGCCTGTAATAATAAAACCCATTAATATAGAGTATTTTGGCCAAACTGAAGAGCATTTTGTGACAATGTTATATGCAAATGAGAAGAAGCCGCAGTGCATGCTGGGAAGAATGCTGGTCTCGGAATACGGACCTTGTACCACAGAAGGCGCAGCTGGTGTGGAATGTACTGCGGATGACTGCAGCGTTCTGCTTCCATCAGGAGAGCAGCTGCTCACTGCTGCACCACTGGCTGACGGTCACATTGGGACGTGATTGCCGGCTCACGCCTACTGCTGCTGGACGTGGCACTATAGCATTAGGGCTGGGCGTGCAGCAGTGCAGCGCCTTCTGCCCACCGGTCTGCCCTGGCCGGAGTACAGCGATGCATGCCCTTACCTATCAGCTGACAAGTGTGCTCGGCCGCACACACAAGGGGGTCACAGGAATGTCCCACAACATTGTCACACTTCCGTGGCTGCCAGGTCAAATTTATCACCAAGATAACATGTATGGGACCATCTGGGAGACCAACTTCTACAACCTACAACTTTGCATGATCTAAAGGTTCAGTTACATAGCAAATGTGGAGCAATATGCCACAGGATACCATACAGAACCTGTATGCCGCCATGCCCGCCAGTATCACATCTGGTATACAAACTAGAGGCAGTGCAACAGGGTACTAGAGCCTCCATGCCCACCCGTATCACATCTGGTATCCAAGCTAGAGGCAGTGCAACAGGGTACTAGAGCCTCCATGCCCACCTGTATTACATCTTGTATCCAAGCTACAGGTGGTACAACAGGGTACTAGAGCCTCCATGCCTGTCTGTATCACATCTTGTATCCAAGCTAGAGGCAGTACAACAGGGAACTAGAGCCTCCATGCCCACCCGTATCACATCTGGTATCCAAGCTAGAGGCAGTGCAACAGGGTACTAGAGCCTCCATGCCCACCCGTATCACATCTTGTATCCAAGCTACAGGTGGTACAACAGGGTACTAGAGCCTCCATGCCTGCCTGTATCACATCTTGTATCCAAGCTACAGGTGGTACAACAGGGTACTAGAGCCTCCATGCCCGCCCGTATCACATCTTGTATCCAAGCTAGAGGCGGTACAACAGGGTACTAGAGCCTCCATGCCCGCCTGTATCACATCTTGTATCCAAGCTAGAGAGAGTACAACAGGGTACTAGAGCCTCCATGCCCGCCCGTATCACATCTTGTATCCAAGCTAGAGGCGGTACAACAGGGTACTAGAGCCTCCATGCCCGCCTGTATCACATCTTGTATCCAACCTAGAGGCGGTACAACAGGGTACTAGAGCCTCCATGCCTGTCTGTATCACATCTTGTATCCAAGCTAGAGGTGGTACAACAGGGTATTAGAGCCTCCATGCCTATCTATATCACATCTTGTATCCAAGCTAGAGGCGGTACAACAGGGTACTAGAGCCTCCATGCCCACCTGTATCACATCTTGTATCCAAGCTAGAGGCGGCACAACAGGGTACTAGAGCCTCCATGCCGGCCTGTATCACATCTTGTATCCAAGCTAGAGGCGGTACAACAGGGTACTAGAGCCTCCATGCCCGCCCGTATCACATCTTGTATCCAAGCTACAGGTGGTACAACAGGGTACTAGAGCCTCCATGCCTGTCTGTATCACATCTTGTATCCAAGCTAGAGGCAGTACAACAGTGTACTAGAGCCTCCATGCCCGCCCGTATCACATCTTGTATCCAAGCTAGAGGCGGTACAACAGGGTACTAGAGCCTCCATGCCCGCCCGTATCACATCTTGTATCCAAGCTAGAGGCGGTACAACAGGGTACTAGAGCCTCCATGCCCGCCTGTATCACATCTTGTATCCAAGCTAGAGGCAGTACAACAGGGTACTAGAGCCTCCATGCCTGTCTGTATCACATCTTGTATCCAAGCTAGAGGTGGTACAACAGGGTATTAGAGCCTCCATGCCTGTCTATATCACATCTTGTATCCAAGCTAGAGGCGGTACAACAGGGTACTAGAGCCTCCATGCCCAACTGTATCACATCTAGTATCCAAGCTAGAGGCGGTACAACAGGGTACTAGAGCCTCCATGCCCGCCCGTATCACATCTTGTATCCAACCTAGAGGCGGTACAACAGGGTACTAGAGCCTCCATGCCCGCCCGTATCACATCTTGTATCCAAGCTGGAGGCGGTACAACAGGGTACTAGAGCCTCTATGCCCGCCTGTATCACATATTGTATCCAAGCTAGAGGCAGTACAACAGGATACTAGAGCATCCATGCCCACCTGTATCACATCTTGTATCCAAGCTAGAGGCGGTACAACAGGGTACTAGAGCCTCCATGCCTGCCTGTATCACATCTTGTATCCAAGCTAGAGGTGGTACAACAGGGTAATAGAGCCTCCATGCCTGTCTGTATCACATCTTGTATCCAAGCTAGAGGCAGTACAACAGGGTACTAGAGCCTCCATGCCTGCCTGTATCACATCTTGTATCCAAGCTAGAGGCAGTACAACAGTGTACTAGAGCCTCCATGCCCGCCCGTATCACATCTTGTATCCAAGCTAGAGGCGGTACAACAGGGTACTAGAGCCTCCATGCCCGCCTGTATCACATCTTGTATCCAAGCTAGAGGCAGTACAACAGGGTACTAGAGCCTCCATGCCCACCTGTATCACATCTTGTATCCAAGCTAGAGGTGGTACAACAGGGTATTAGAGCCTCCATGCCTGTCTATATCACATCTTGTATCCAAGCTAGAGGCGGTACAACAGGGTACTAGAGCCTCCATGCCCACCTGTATCACATCTTGTATCCAAGCTAGAGGCGGTACAACAGGGTACTAGAGCCTCCATGCCCGCCCGTATCACATCTTGTATCCAAGCTAGAGGCGGTACAACAGGGTACTAGAGCCTCCATGCCCGCCTGTATCACATCTTGTATCCAAGCTAGAGGCAGTACAACAGGGTACTAGAGCCTCCATGCCTGTCTGTATCACATCTTGTATCCAAGCTAGAGGTGGTACAACAGGGTATTAGAGCCTCCATGCCTGTCTATATCACATCTTGTATCCAAGCTAGAGGCGGTACAACAGGGTACTAGAGCCTCCATGCCCACCTGTATCACATCTTGTATCCAAGCTAGAGGCGGTACAACAGGGTACTAGAGCCTCCATGCCCACCCGTATCACATCTTGTATCCAACCTAGAGGCGGTACAACAGGGTACTAGAGCCTCCATGCCCGCCCGTATCACATCTTGTATCCCAGCTAGAGGCGGTACAACAGGGTACTAGAGCCTCTATGCCCGCCTGTATCACATCTTGTATCCAAGCTAGAGGCGGTACAACAGGGTACTAGAGCCTCTATGCCTGCCTGTATCACATCTTGTATCCAAGCTAGAGGCGGTACAACAGGGAACTAGAGCCTCCATGCCCGCCCGTATCACATCTTGTATCCAAGCTAGAGGCGGTACAACAGGGTACTAGAGCCTCCATGCCCACCTGTATCACATCTTGTATCCAAGCTAGAGGCAGTACAACAGGGTACTAGAGCCTCCATGCCTGTCTGTATCACATCTTGTATCCAAGCTAGAGGTGGTACAACAGGGTACTAGAGCCTCCATGCCTGTCTATATCATATCTTGTATCCAAGCTAGAGGCGGTACAACAGGGTACTAGAGCCTCCATGCCCACCTGTATCACATCTTGTATCCAAGCTAGAGGCGGTACAACAGGGTACTAGAGCCTCCATGCCCGCCCGTATCACATCTTGTATCCAAGCTAGAGGCAGTACAACAGGGTACTAGAGCCTCCATGCCTGTCTGTATCACATCTTGTATCCAAGCTAGAGTTGGTACAACAGGGTATTAGAGCCTCCATGCCTGTCTATATCACATCTTGTATCCAAGCTAGAGGCGGTACAACAGGGTACTAGAGCCTCCATGCCCACCTGTATCACATCTTGTATCCAAGCTAGAGGCGGTACAACAGGGTACTAGAGCCTCCATGCCCGCCCGTATCACATCTTGTATCCAAGCTAGAGGCGGTACTAGAGCCTCCATGCCCACCTGTATCACATCTTGTATCCAAACTAGAGGCAGTGCAACAGGGTACTAGAGCCTCCATGCCCACCCGTATCACATCTGGTATCCAAGCTAGAGGCAGTACAACAGGGTACTAGAGCCTCCATGCCCACCCGTATCACATCTGGTATCCAAGCTAGAGGCAGTGCAACAGGGTACTAGAGCCTCCATGCCCACCCGTATCACATCTTGTATCCAAGCTACAGGTGGTACAACAGGGTACTAGAGCCTCCATGCCTGCCTGTATCACATCTTGTATCCAAGCTACAGGTGGTACAACAGGGTACTAGAGCCTCCATGCCTGTCTGTATCACATCTTGTATCCAAGCTAGAGGCAGTACAACAGGGTACTAGAGCCTCCATGCCCACCTGTATCACATCTTGTATCCAAGCTACAGGTGGTACAATAGGGTACTATTGCCTCCATGCCCGCCTGTATCACATCTTGTATCCAAGCTAGAGGTGGTTAAACAGGGTACTAGAGCCTCCATGCCTGTCTGTATCACATCTTGTATCCAAGCTAGAGGCAGTACAACAGGGTACTAGAGCCTCCATGCCCGCCCGTATCACATCTTGTATCCAAACTAGAGGCAGTGCAACAGGGTACTAGAGCCTCCATGCCCACCCGTATCACATCTGGTATCCAAGCTAGAGGCAGTGCAACAGGGTACTAGAGCCTCCATGCCCACCCGTATCACATCTGGTATCCAAGCTAGAGGCAGTGCAACAGGGTACTAGAGCCTCCATGCCCACCCGTATCACATCTTGTATCCAAGCTACAGATGGTACAACAGGGTACTAGAGCCTCCATGCCTGCCTGTATCACATCTTGTATCCAAGCTAGAGGTGGTACAACAGGGTACTAGAGCCTCCATGCCTGTCTGTATCACATCTTGTATCCAAGCTAGAGGCAGTACAACAGGGTACTAGAGCCTCCATGCCCACCTGTATCACATCTTGTATCCAAGCTACAGGTGGTACAATAGGGTACTGTTGCCTCCATGCCCGCCTGTATCACATCTTGTATCCAAGCTAGAGGTGGTTAAACAGGGTACTAGAGCCTCCATGCCTGTCTGTATCACATCTTGTATCCAAGCTAGAGGCAGTACAACAGGGTACTAGAGCCTCCATGCCCGCCCGTATCACATCTTGTATCCAAGCTACAGGTGGTACAACAGGGTACTAGAGCCTCCATGCCTGCCAGTATCACATCTTGTATCCAAGCTAGAGGCAGTACAACAGTGTACTAGAGCCTCCATGCCCGCCCGTATCACATCTTGTATCCAAGCTAGAGGCGGTACAACAGGGTACTAGAGCCTCCATGCCCGCCCGTATCACATCTTGTATCCAAGCTAGAGGCGGTACAACAGGGTACTAGAGCCTCCATGCCCGCCTGTATCACATCTTGTATCCAAGCTAGAGGCAGTACAACAGGGTACTAGAGCCTCCATGCCTGTCTGTATCACATCTTGTATCCAAGCTAGAGGTGGTACAACAGGGTATTAGAGCCTCCATGCCTGTCTATATCACATCTTGTATCCAAGCTAGAGGCGGTACAACAGGGTACTAGAGCCTCCATGCCCACCTGTATCACATCTTGTATCCAAGCTAGAGGCGGTACAACAGGGTACTAGAGCCTCCATGCCCGCCCGTATCACATCTTGTATCCAAGCTAGAGGCGGTACAACAGGGTACTAGAGCCTCCATGCCCGCCCGTATCACATCTTGTATTGTGGTGGAAGCCCAGTATATATCTATATGGATCGGTGGGCCTTGGCAGTAGACAGTTGTCAATTTAACATTCTGTATACATATTTGCTTTCTGTCTTGCTACAAATATAATGTTCTTACAGTTATGCAATAGGTACTTCCGCTTATATGAAATATCTATTTTATAAACTCTGCTGGATGGAATTTAGCACGCAACCAAGATATAAATATATCTGTTTGTCCGGTTGCATGGGTGATTAAAGGAACTAGGAAGTAGACAATGAACCGAATCTGAGACAAGCTTCCGCTTTCAAGTTACCGCGAAAATTTCCCCAGCAACTTTACTGGAAACGTATGCAAATAACATGGGAGGTTTGTGCAATTTATAGTTCATGATGTAACATCCAATCATATCGAAGGAACCACACGTGGCTCCAAGACAACCCACTCATCTCATCCACCACCTGATGGCCAATCACAGATGACCGGAGGATGGAAGAATTGCAAGATGCTTATCCAATAATTAAACAATACGTTGTATCTATGTAATCTTTGACCTGCCCAGATGGGCGGATGTGTTAAACTCTTAAAACAGGCTACACGCCGATCATTAAAGTTAGAATTGAGGAAGCTATGCATGCTGAACCTCGTGTCAGTGTGGAAACTTCTTATGCGCATTATCAATTCAGAATTAATATGGAAGGGTGTAAACATTCCAAATTGAGTAAGCCGTGATTCCGCAAAGGAATTCTACGACAGTATCCAAGCTAGAGACGGTACAACAGGGTACTAGAGCCTCCATGCCCGCCCGTATCACATCTTGTATACAAGCTAGAGGCGGTACAACAGGGTACTAGAGCCTCGATGCCCACCCGTATCACATCTTGTATCCAAGCTAGAGGCGGTACAACAGGGTACTAGAGCCTCCATGCCCGCCCGTATCACATCTTGTATCCAAGCTAAAGGCGGTACAACAGGGTACTAGAGCCTCCATGCCTGTCTGTATCACATCTTGTATCCAAGCTAGAGGCAGTACAACAGGGTACTAGAGCCTCCATGCCCACCTGTATCACATCTTGTATCCAAGCTACAGGTGGTACAACAGGGTACTAGAGCCTCCATGCCTGCCTGTATCACATCTTGTATCCAAGGTAGAGGTGGTTAAACAGGGTACTAGAGCCTCCATGCCTGTCTGTATCACATCTTGTATCCAAGCTAGAGGCAGTACAACAGGGTACTAGAGCCTCCATGCCCGCCCGTATCACATCTTGTATCCAAGCTAGAGGCGGTACAACAGGATACTAGAGCCTCCATGCCCACCTGTATCACATCTTGTATCCAAGCTAGAGGCGGTACAACAGGGTACTAGAGCCTCCATGCCCGCCTGTATCACATCTTGCATCCAAGCTAGAGGCGGTACAACAGGGTACTAGAGCCTCCATGCCCGCCCGTATCACATCTTGTATCCAAGCTAGAGGCGGTACAACAGGGTACTAGAGCCTCCATGCCTGCCTGTATCACATCTTGTATCCAAGCTAGAGGCGGTACAACAGGGTACTAGAGCCTCCATGCCCGCCCGTATCACATCTTGTATCCAAGCTAGAGGTGGTACAACAGGGTACCAGAGCCTCCATACCCACCCCTATCACTTTTTATATCCAAGCTAGAGGCGGTAGAACAGGGTACTAGAGCCTCCATGCCTGTCTGTATCACATCTTGTATCCAAGCTAGAGGCGGTACAACAGGGTACTAGAGCCTTCATGCCCGCCCGTATCACATCTTGTATCCAAGCTAGAGGCAGTACAACAGGGTACTAGAGCCTCCATGCCCGCCCGTATCACATGTTGTATCCAAGCTAGAGACGGTACAACAGGGTACTAGAGCCTCCATGCCCGCCCGTATCACATCTTGTATCCAAGCTGGAGGCAGTACAACAGGGTACTAGAGCCTCCATGCCCACCCGTATCACATCTTGTATCCAAGCTAGAGGCGGTACAACAGGGTACTAGAGCCTCCATGCCCGCCCGTATCACATCTTGTATCCAAGCTAGAGGCGGTACAACAGGGTACTAGAGCCTCCATGCCCACCTGTATCACATCTTGTATCCAAACTAGAGGCAGTGCAACAGGGTACTAGAGCCTCCATGCCCACCCGTATCACATCTGGTATCCAAGCTAGAGGCAGTACAACAGGGTACTAGAGCCTCCATGCCCACCCGTATCACATCTGGTATCCAAGCTAGAGGCAGTGCAACAGGGTACTAGAGCCTCCATGCCCACCCGTATCACATCTTGTATCCAAGCTACAGGTGGTACAACAGGGTACTAGAGCCTCCATGCCTGCCTGTATCACATCTTGTATCCAAGCTACAGGTGGTACAACAGGGTACTAGAGCCTCCATGCCTGTCTGTATCACATCTTGTATCCAAGCTAGAGGCAGTACAACAGGGTACTAGAGCCTCCATGCCCACCTGTATCACATCTTGTATCCAAGCTACAGGTGGTACAATAGGGTACTATTGCCTCCATGCCCGCCTGTATCACATCTTGTATCCAAGCTAGAGGTGGTTAAACAGGGTACTAGAGCCTCCATGCCTGTCTGTATCACATCTTGTATCCAAGCTAGAGGCAGTACAACAGGGTACTAGAGCCTCCATGCCCGCCCGTATCACATCTTGTATCCAAACTAGAGGCAGTGCAACAGGGTACTAGAGCCTCCATGCCCACCCGTATCACATCTGGTATCCAAGCTAGAGGCAGTGCAACAGGGTACTAGAGCCTCCATGCCCACCCGTATCACATCTGGTATCCAAGCTAGAGGCAGTGCAACAGGGTACTAGAGCCTCCATGCCCACCCGTATCACATCTTGTATCCAAGCTACAGATGGTACAACAGGGTACTAGAGCCTCCATGCCTGCCTGTATCACATCTTGTATCCAAGCTAGAGGTGGTACAACAGGGTACTAGAGCCTCCATGCCTGTCTGTATCACATCTTGTATCCAAGCTAGAGGCAGTACAACAGGGTACTAGAGCCTCCATGCCCACCTGTATCACATCTTGTATCCAAGCTACAGGTGGTACAATAGGGTACTGTTGCCTCCATGCCCGCCTGTATCACATCTTGTATCCAAGCTAGAGGTGGTTAAACAGGGTACTAGAGCCTCCATGCCTGTCTGTATCACATCTTGTATCCAAGCTAGAGGCAGTACAACAGGGTACTAGAGCCTCCATGCCCGCCCGTATCACATCTTGTATCCAAGCTACAGGTGGTACAACAGGGTACTAGAGCCTCCATGCCTGTCTGTATCACATCTTGTATCCAAGCTAGAGGCAGTACAACAGTGTACTAGAGCCTCCATGCCCGCCCGTATCACATCTTGTATCCAAGCTAGAGGCGGTACAACAGGGTACTAGAGCCTCCATGCCCACCCGTATCACATCTTGTATCCAAGCTAGAGGCGGTACAACAGGGTACTAGAGCCTCCATGCCCGCCTGTATCACATCTTGTATCCAAGCTAGAGGCAGTACAACAGGGTACTAGAGCCTCCATGCCTGTCTGTATCACATCTTGTATCCAAGCTAGAGGTGGTACAACAGGGTATTAGAGCCTCCATGCCTGTCTATATCACATCTTGTATCCAAGCTAGAGGCGGTACAACAGGGTACTAGAGCCTCCATGCCCACCTGTATCACATCTTGTATCCAAGCTAGAGGCGGTACAACAGGGTACTAGAGCCTCCATGCCCGCCCGTATCACATCTTGTATTGTGGTGGAAGCCCAGTATATATCTATATGGATCGGTGGGCCTTGGCAGTAGACAGTTGTCAATTTAACATTCTGTATACATATTTGCTTTCTGTCTTGCTACAAATATAATGTTCTTACAGTTATGCAATAGGTACTTCCGCTTATATGAAATATCTATTTTATAAACTCTGCTGGATGGAATTTAGCACGCAACCAAGATATAAATATATCTGTTTGTCCGGTTGCATGGGTGATTAAAGGAACTAGGAAGTAGACAATGAACCGAATCTGAGACAAGCTTCCGCTTTCAAGTTACCGCGAAAATTTCCCCAGCAACTTTACTGGAAACGTATGCAAATAACATGGGAGGTTTGTGCAATTTATAGTTCATGATGTAACATCCAATCATATCGAAGGAACCACACGTGGCTCCAAGACAACCCACTCATCTCATCCACCACCTGATGGCCAATCACAGATGACCGGAGGATGGAAGAATTGCAAGATGCTTATCCAATAATTAAACAATACGTTGTATCTATGTAATCTTTGACCTGCCCAGATGGGCGGATGTGTTAAACTCTTAAAACAGGCTACACGCCGATCATTAAAGTTAGAATTGAGGAAGCTATGCATGCTGAACCTCGTGTCAGTGTGGAAACTTCTTATGCGCATTATCAATTCAGAATTAATATGGAAGGGTGTAAACATTCCAAATTGAGTAAGCCGTGATTCCGCAAAGGAATTCTACGACAGTATCCAAGCTAGAGACGGTACAACAGGGTACTAGAGCCTCCATGCCCGCCCGTATCACATCTTGTATACAAGCTAGAGGCAGTACAACAGGGTACTAGAGCCTCCATGCCCACCCGTATCACATCTTGTATCCAAGCTAGAGGCGGTACAACAGGGTACTAGAGCCTCCATGCCCGCCCGTATCACATCTTGTATCCAAGCTAAAGGCGGTACAACAGGGTACTAGAGCCTCCATGCCTGTCTGTATCACATCTTGTATCCAAGCTAGAGGCAGTACAACAGGGTACTAGAGCCTCCATGCCCACCTGTATCACATCTTGTATCCAAGCTACAGGTGGTACAACAGGGTACTAGAGCCTCCATGCCTGCCTGTATCACATCTTGTATCCAAGGTAGAGGTGGTTAAACAGGGTACTAGAGCCTCCATGCCTGTCTGTATCACATCTTGTATCCAAGCTAGAGGCAGTACAACAGGGTACTAGAGCCTCCATGCCCGCCCGTATCACATCTTGTATCCAAGCTAGAGGCGGTACAACAGGATACTAGAGCCTCCATGCCCACCTGTATCACATCTTGTATCCAAGCTAGAGGCGGTACAACAGGGTACTAGAGCCTCCATGCCCGCCTGTATCACATCTTGTATCCAAGCTAGAGGCGGTACAACAGGGTACTAGAGCCTCCATGCCCGCCCGTATCACATCTTGTATCCAAGCTAGAGGCGGTACAACAGGGTACTAGAGCCTCCATGCCCGCCTGTATCACATCTTGTATCCAAGCTAGAGGCGGTACAACAGGGTACTAGAGCCTCCATGCCCGCCCGTATCACATCTTGTATCCAAGCTAGAGGTGGTACAACAGGGTACCAGAGCCTCCATGCCCACCCCTATCACTTTTTATATCCAAGCTAGAGGCGGTAGAACAGGGTACTAGAGCCTCCATGCCTGTCTGTATCACATCTTGTATCCAAGCTAGAGGCGGTACAACAGGGTACTAGAGCCTTCATGCCCGCCCGTATCACATCTTGTATCCAAGCTAGAGGCAGTACAACAGGGTACTAGAGCCTCCATGCCCGCCCGTATCACATGTTGTATCCAAGCTAGAGACGGTACAACAGGGTACTAGAGCCTCCATGCCCGCCCGTATCACATCTTGTATCCAAGCTGGAGGCAGTACAACAGGGTACTAGAGCCTCCATGCCCACCCGTATCACATCTTGTATCCAAGCTAGAGGCGGTACAACAGGGTACTAGAGCCTCCATGCCCGCCCGTATCACATCTTGTATCCAAGCTAGAGGCGGTACAACAGGGTACTAGAGCCTCCATGCCCACCTGTATCACATCTTGTATCCAAACTAGAGGCAGTGCAACAGGGTACTAGAGCCTCCATGCCCACCCGTATCACATCTGGTATCCAAGCTAGAGGCAGTGCAACAGGGTACTAGAGCCTCCATGCCCACCCGTATCACATCTGGTATCCAAGCTAGAGGCAGTGCAACAGGGTACTAGAGCCTCCATGCCTGCCTGTATCACATCTTGTATCCAAGCTAGAGGCGGTACAACAGGGTACTAGAGCCTCCATGCCCGTCTGTATCACATCTTGTATCCAAGCTAGAGGCAGTACAACAGGGTACTAGAGCCTCCATGCCCGCCCGTATCACATCTTGTATCCAAGCTAGAGGCGGTACAACAGGGTACTAGAGCCTCCATGCCTGTCTGTATCACATTTTGTATCCAAGCTAGAGGTGGTACAACAGGGTATTAGAGCCTCCATGCCTGTCTATATCACATCTTGTATCCAAGCTAGAGGCGGTACAACAGGGTACTAGAGCCTCCATGCCCACCTGTATCACATCTTGTATCCAAGCTAGAGGCGGTACAACAGGGTACTAGAGCCTCCATGCCCGCCCGTATCACATCTTGTATCCAAGCTAGAGGCGGTACAACAGGGTACTAGAGCCTCCATGCCCGCCTGTATCACATCTTGTATCCAAGCTAGAGGCGGTACAACAGGGTACTAGAGCCTCCATGCCTGTCTGTATCACATCTTGTATCCAAGCTAGAGGCAGTACAACAGGGAACTAGAGCCTCCAGGCCCACCCGTATCACATCTGGTATCCAAGCTAGAGGCAGTGCAACAGGGTACTAGAGCCTCCATGCCCACCCGTATCACATCTTGTATCCAACTACAGGTGGTACAACAGGGTACTAGAGCCTCCATGCCTGCCTGTATCACATCTCGTATCCAAGCTAGAGGTGCTACAACAGGGTACTAGAGCCTCCATGCCTGTCTGTATCACATCTTGTATCCAAGCTAGAGGCAGTACAACAGGGTACTAGAGCCTCCATGCCCGCCCGTATCACATCTTGTATCCAAGCTAGAGGCGGTACAACAGGGTACTAGAGACTCCATGCCTGTCTGTATCACATCTTGTATCCAAGCTAGAGGCAGTACAACAGGGAACTAGAGCCTCTATGCCCACCCGTATCACATCTGGTATCCAAGCTAGAGGCAGTGCAAAAGCGTACTAGAGCCTCCATGCCCACCCGTATCACATCTTGTATCCAAGCTAGAGGCGGTACAACAGGGTACTAGAGACTCCATGCCTGTCTGTATCACATCTTGTATCCAAGCTAGAGGCGGTACAACAGGGTACTAGAGCCTCCATGCCCGCCCGTATCACATCTTGTATCCAAGCTAGAGGCGGTACAACAGGGTACTAGAGCCTCCATGCCCGCCTGTATCACATCTTGTATCCAAGCTAGAGGCGGTACAACAGGGTACTAGAGCCTTCATGCCCGCCCGTATCACATCTTGTATCCAAGCTAGAGGCGGTACAACAGGGTACTAGAGCATTCATGCCCGCCCGTATCACATCTTGTATCCAAGCTAGAGGCGGTACAACAGGGTACTAGAGCCTCCATGCCCGCCTGTATCACATCTTGTATCCAAGCTACAGGTGGTACAACAGGGTACTAGAGCCTCCATGCCCACCTGTATCACATCTTGTATCCAAGCTAGAGGCGGTACAACAGGGTACTAGAGCCTCCATGCCCGTCTGTATCACATCTTGTATCCAAGCTAGAGGCGGTACAACAGGGTACTAGAGCCTCCATGCCCGCCCGTATCACATCTTGTATCCAAGCTAGAGACGGTACAACAGGGTATTAGAGCCTCCATGCCCGCCCGTATCACATCTTGTATCCAAGCTAGAGGCAGTACAACAGGGTACTAGAGCCTCCATGCCCGCCCGTATCACATCTTGTATCCAAGCTAGAGACGGTACAACAGGGTACTAGAGCCTCCATGCCCGCCCGTATCACATCTTGTATCCAAGCTAGAGGCGGTACAACAGGGTACTAGAGCCTCCATGCCCGCCTGTATCACATCTTGCATCCAAACTAGAGGCAGTGCAACAGGGTACGAGAGCCTCCATGCCCACCCGTATCACATCTGGTATCCAAGCTAGAGGCAGTGCAACAGGGTACTAGAGCCTCCATGCCCACCCAAATCACATCTTGTATCCAAGCTACAGGCGGTACAACAGGGTACTAGAGCCTCCATGCCTGCCTGTATCACATCTTGTATCCAAGCTAGAGGTGGTACAACAGGGTACTAGAGCCTCCATGCCTGTCTGTATCACATCTTGTATCCAAGCTAGAGGCAGTGCAACAGGGTACTAGAGCCTCCATGCCCACCTGTATCACATCTTGTATCCAAGCTAGAGGCGGTACAACAGGGTACTAGAGCCTCCATGCCTGTCTGTATCACATCTTGTATCCAAGCTAGAGGTGGTACAACAGGGTATTAGAGCCTCCATGCCTATCTATATCACATCTTGTATCCAAGCTAGAGGCGGTACAACAGGGTACTAGAGCCTCCATGCCCACCTGTATCACATCTTGTATCCAAGCTACAGGCGGTACAACAGGGTACTAGAGCCTCCATGCCCACCCGTATCACATCTGGTATCCAAGCTAGAGGCAGTGCAACAGGGTACTAGAGCCTCCATGCCCACCCAAATCACATCTTGTATCCAAGCTACAGGCGGTACAACAGGGTACTAGAGCCTCCATGCCTGCCTGTATCACATCTTGTATCCAAGCTAGAGGTGGTACAACAGGGTACTAGAGCCTCCATGCCTGTCTGTATCACATCTTGTATCTAAGCTAGAGGCAGTGCAACAGGGTACTAGAGCCTCCATGCCCACCTGTATCACATCTTGTATCCAAGCTAGAGGTGGTACAACAGGGTACTAGAGCCTCCATGCCTGCCTGTATCACATCTTGTATCCAAGCTAGAGGTGGTACAACAGGGTACTAGAGCCTCCATGCCTGCCTGTATCACATCTTGTATCCAAGCTAGAGGTGGTACAACAGGGTACTAGAGCCTCCATGCCTGTCTGTATCAAATCTTGTATCCAAGCTAGAGGCAGTACAACAGGGTACTAGAGCCTCCATGCCCGCCCGTATCACATCTTGTATCCAAGCTAGAGGCAGTACAACAGGATACTAGAGCATCCATGCCCACCTGTATCACATCTTGTATCCAAGCTAGAGGCGGTACAACAGAGTACTAGAGCCTCCATGCCCGCCTGTATCACATCTTGTATCCAAGCTAGAGGCGGTACAACAGGGTACTAGAGCCTCCATGCCCGCCCGTATCACATCTTGTATCCAAGCTAGAGGCGGTACAACAGGGTACTAGCGCCTCCATGCCCGCCCGTATCACATCTTGTATCCAAGCTAGAGGCAGTACAACAGGGTACTAGAGCCTCCATGCCCGCCTGTATCACATCTTGTATCCAAGCTAGAGGCGGTACAACAGGGTACTAGAGCCTCCATGCCCGCCTGTATCACATCTTGTATCCAACCTAGAGGCGGTACAACAGGGTACTAGAGCCTCCATGCCTGTCTGTATCACATCTTGTATCCAAGCTAGAGGTGGTACAACAGGGTATTAGAGCCTCCATGCCTATCTATATCACATCTTGTATCCAAGCTAGAGGCGGTACAACAGGGTACTAGAGCCTCCATGCCCACCTGTATCACATCTTGTATCCAAGCTACAGGCGGTACAACAGGGTACTAGAGCCTCCATGCCTGCCTGTATCACATCTTGTATCCAAGCTAGAGGTGGTACAACAGGGTACTAGACCCTCCATGCCTGTCTGTATCACATCTTGTATCCAAGCTAGAGGCAGTGCAACAGGGTACTAGAGCCTCCATGCCCACCTGTATCACATCTTGTATCCAAGCTAGAGGCGGTACAACAGGGTACTAGAGCCTCCATGCCCGCCTGTATCACATCTTGTATCCAAGCTAGAGGCGGTACAACAGGGTACTAGAGCCTCCATGCCCGCCCGTATCACATCTTGTATCCAAGCTAGAGGCGGTACAACAGGGTACTAGAGCCTCCATGCCCGCCTGTATCACATCTTGTATCCAAGCTAGAGGCGGTACAACAGGGTACTAGAGCCTCCATGCCCGCCCGTATCACATCTTGTATCCAAGCTAGAGGTGGTACAACAGGGTACCAGAGCCTCCATGCCCACCCCTATCACTTTTTATATCCAAGCTAGAGGCGGTAGAACAGGGTACTAGAGCCTCCATGCCCACCTGTATCACATCTTGTATCCAAACTAGAGGCAGTGCAACAGGGTACTAGAGCCTCCATGCCCACCCGTATCACATCTGGTATCCAAGCTAGAGGCAGTGCAACAGGGTACTAGAGCCTCCATGCCCACCCGTATCACATCTGGTATCCAAGCTAGAGGCAGTGCAACAGGGTACTAGAGCCTCCATGCCCACCCGTATCACATCTTGTATCCAAGCTACAGGTGGTACAACAGGGTACTAGAGCCTCCATGCCTGCCTGTATCACATCTTGTATCCAAGCTACAGGTGGTACAACAGGGTACTAGAGCCTCCATGCCTGTCTGTATCACATCTTGTATCCAAGCTAGAGGCAGTACAACAGGGTACTAGAGCCTCCATGCCCACCTGTATCACATCTTGTGTCCAAGCTACAGGTGGTACAACAGGGTACTATTGCCTCCATGCCTGCCTGTATCACATCTTGTATCCAAGCGAGAGGCGGTACAACAGGGTACTAGAGCCTCCATGCCCGCCCGTATCACATCTTGTATCCAAGCTAGAGGTGGTACAACAGGGTACTAGAGCCTCCATGCCCGTCTGTATCACATCTTGTATCCAAGCTAGAGGCAGTACAACAGGGTACTAGAGCCTCCATGCCCGCCCGTATCACATCTTGTATCCAAGCTACAGATGGTACAACAGGGTACTAGAGCCTCCATGCCTGCCTGTATCACATCTTGTATCCAAGCTAGAGGTGGTACAACAGGGTACTAGAGCCTCCATGCCTGTCTGTATCACATCTTGTATCCAAGCTAGAGGCGGTACAACAGGGTACTAGAGCCTCCATGCCCGCCCGTATCACATCTTGTATCCAAGCTAGAGGCGGTACAACAGGGTACTAGAGCCTCCATGCCCGCCTGTATCACATCTTGTATCCAAGCTAGAGGCAGTACAACAGGGTACTAGAGCCTCCATGCCCACCCGTATCACATCTTGTATCCAAGCTAGAGGTGGTACAACAGGGTATTAGAGCCTCCATGCCTGTCTATATCACATCTTGTATCCAAGCTAGAGGCGGTACAACAGGGTACTAGAGCCTCCATGCCCACCTGTATCACATCTTGTATCCAAGCTAGAGGCGGTACAACAGGGTACTAGAGCCTCCATGCCCGCCCGTATCACATCTTGTATCCAAGCTAGAGGCGGTACAACAGGGTACTAGAGCCTCCATGCCCGCCCGTATCACATCTTGTATTGTGGTGGAAGCCCAGTATATATCTATATGGATCGGTGGGCCTTGGCAGTAGACAGTTGTCAATTTAACATTCTGTATACATATTTGCTTTCTGTCTTGCTACAAATATAATGTTCTTACAGTTATGCAATAGGTACTTCCGCTTATATGAAATATCTATTTTATAAACTCTGCTGGATGGAATTTAGCACGCAACCAAGATATAAATATATCTGTTTGTCCGGTTGCATGGGTGATTAAAGGAACTAGGAAGTAGACAATGAACCGAATCTGAGACAAGCTTCCGCTTTCAAGTTACCGCGAAAATTTCCCCAGCAACTTTACTGGAAACGTATGCAAATAACATGGGAGGTTTGTGCAATTTATAGTTCATGATGTAACATCCAATCATATCGAAGGAACCACACGTGGCTCCAAGACAACCCACTCATCTCATCCACCACCTGATGGCCAATCACAGATGACCGGAGGATGGAAGAATTGCAAGATGCTTATCCAATAATTAAACAATACGTTGTATCTATGTAATCTTTGACCTGCCCAGATGGGCGGATGTGTTAAACTCTTAAAACAGGCTACACGCCGATCATTAAAGTTAGAATTGAGGAAGCTATGCATGCTGAACCTCGTGTCAGTGTGGAAACTTCTTATGCGCATTATCAATTCAGAATTAATATGGAAGGGTGTAAACATACCAAATTGAGTAAGCCGTGATTCCGCAAAGGAATTCTACGACAGTATCCAAGCTAGAGACGGTACAACAGGGTACTAGAGCCTCCATGCCCGCCCGTATCACATCTTGTATACTAGCTAGAGGCAGTACAACAGGGTACTAGAGCCTCCATGCCCACCCGTATCACATCTTGTATCCAAGCTAGAGGCGGTACAACAGGGTACTAGAGCCTCCATGCCCGCCCGTATCACATCTTGTATCCAAGCTAAAGGCGGTACAACAGGGTACTAGAGCCTCCATGCCTGTCTGTATCACATCTTGTATCCAAGCTAGAGGCAGTACAACAGGGTACTAGAGCCTCCATGCCCGCCCGTATCACATCTTGTATCCAAGCTAGAGGCGGTACAACAGGATACTAGAGCCTCCATGCCCACCTGTATCACATCTTGTATCCAAGCTAGAGGCGGTACAACAGGGTACTAGAGCCTCCATGCCCGCCTGTATCACATCTTGTATCCAAGCTAGAGGCGGTACAACAGGGTACTAGAGCCTCCATGCCCGCCCGTATCACATCTTGTATCCAAGCTAGAGGCGGTACAACAGGGTACTAGAGCCTCCATGCCCGCCTGTATCACATCTTGTATCCAAGCTAGAGGCGGTACAACAGGGTACTAGAGCCTCCATGCCCGCCCGTATCACATCTTGTATCCAAGCTAGAGGTGGTACAACAGGGTACCAGAGCCTCCATGCCCACCCCTATCACTTTTTATATCCAAGCTAGAGGCGGTAGAACAGGGTACTAGAGCCTCCATGCCTGTCTGTATCACATCTTGTATCCAAGCTAGAGGCGGTACAACAGGGTACTAGAGCCTTCATGCCCGCCCGTATCACATCTTGTATCCAAGCTAGAGGCAGTACAACAGGGTACTAGAGCCTCCATGCCCGCCCGTATCACATGTTGTATCCAAGCTAGAGACGGTACAACAGGGTACTAGAGCCTCCATGCCCGCCCGTATCACATCTTGTATCCAAGCTGGAGGCAGTACAACAGGGTACTAGAGCCTCCATGCCCACCCGTATCACATCTTGTATCCAAGCTAGAGGCGGTACAACAGGGTACTAGAGCCTCCATGCCCGCCCGTATCACATCTTGTATCCAAGCTAGAGGCGGTACAACAGGGTACTAGAGCCTCCATGCCCACCTGTATCACATCTTGTATCCAAACTAGAGGCAGTGCAACAGGGTACTAGAGCCTCCATGCCCACCCGTATCACATCTGGTATCCAAGCTAGAGGCAGTGCAACAGGGTACTAGAGCCTACATGCCCACCCGTATCACATCTGGTATCCAAGCTAGAGGCAGTGCAACAGGGTACTAGAGCCTCCATGCCCACCCGTATCACATCTTGTATCCAAGCTACAGGTGGTACAACAGGGTACTAGAGCCTCCATGCCTGCCTGTATCACATCTTGTATCCAAGCTACAGGTGGTACAACAGGGTACTAGAGCCTCCATGCCTGTCTGTATCACATCTTGTATCCAAGCTAGAGGCAGTACAACAGGGTACTAGAGCCTCCATGCCCACCTGTATCACATCTTGTGTCCAAGCTACAGGTGGTACAACAGGGTACTATTGCCTCCATGCCTGCCTGTATCACATCTTGTATCCAAGCGAGAGGCGGTACAACAGGGTACTAGAGCCTCCATGCCCGCCCGTATCACATCTTGTATCCAAGCTAGAGGTGGTACAACAGGGTACTAGAGCCTCCATGCCCGTCTGTATCACATCTTGTATCCAAGCTAGAGGCAGTACAACAGGGTACTAGAGCCTCCATGCCCGCCCGTATCACATCTTGTATCCAAGCTAGAGGCGGTACAACAGGGTACTAGAGCCTCCATGCCTGTCTGTATCACATCTTGTATCCAAGCTAGAGGTGGTACAACAGGGTATTAGAGCCTCCATGCCTGTCTATATCACATCTTGTATCCAAGCTAGAGGCGGTACAACAGGGTACTAGAGCCTCCATGCCCACCTGTATCACATCTTGTATCCAAGCTAGAGGCGGTACAACAGGGTACTAGAGCCTCCATGCCCGCCCGTATCACATCTTGTATCCAAGCTAGAGGCGGTACAACAGGGTACTAGAGCCTCCATGCCCGCCTGTATCACATCTTGTATCCAAGCTAGAGGCGGTACAACAGGATACTAGAGCCTCCATGCCTGTCTGTATCACATCTTGTATCCAAGCTAGAGGCAGTACAACAGGGAACTAGAGCCTCCAGGCCCACCCGTATCACATCTGGTATCCAAGCTAGAGGCAGTGCAACAGGGTACTAGAGCCTCCATGCCCACCCGTATCACATCTTGTATCCAAGCTACAGGTGGTACAACAGGGTACTAGAGCCTCCATGCCTGCCTGTATCACATCTCGTATCCAAGCTAGAGGTGCTACAACAGGGTACTAGAGCCTCCATGCCTGTCTGTATCACATCTTGTATCCAAGCTAGAGGCAGTACAACAGGGTACTAGAGCCTCCATGCCCGCCCGTATCACATCTTGTATCCAAGCTAGAGGCGGTACAACAGGGTACTAGAGACGCCATGCCTGTCTGTATCACATCTTGTATCCAAGCTAGAGGCAGTACAACAGGGAACTAGAGCCTCTATGCCCACCCGTATCACATCTGGTATCCAAGCTAGAGGCAGTGCAAAAGCGTACTAGAGCCTCCATGCCCACCCGTATCACATCTTGTATCCAAGCTAGAGGCGGTACAACAGGGTACTAGAGACTCCATGCCTGTCTGTATCACATCTTGTATCCAAGCTAGAGGCGGTACAAAAGGGTACTAGAGCCTCCATGCCCGCCCGTATCACATCTTGTATCCAAGCTAGAGGCGGTACAACAGGGTACTAGAGCCTCCATGCCCGCCTGTATCACATCTTGTATCCAAGCTAGAGGCGGTACAACAGGGTACTAGAGCCTTCATGCCCGCCCGTATCACATCTTGTATCCAAGCTAGAGGCGGTACAACAGGGTACTAGAGCATTCATGCCCGCCCGTATCACATCTTGTATCCAAGCTAGAGGCGGTACAACAGGGTACTAGAGCCTCCATGCCCGCCTGTATCACATCTTGTATCCAAGCTACAGGTGGTACAACAGGGTACTAGAGCCTCCATGCCCACCTGTATCACATCTTGTATCCAAGCTAGAGGCGGTACAACAGGGTACTAGAGCCTTCATGCCCGTCTGTATCACATCTTGTATCCAAGCTAGAGGCGGTACAACAGGGTACTAGAGCCTCCATGCCCGCCCGTATCACATCTTGTATCCAAGCTAGAGACGGTACAACAGGGTATTAGAGCCTCCATGCCCGCCCGTATCACATCTTGTATCCAAGCTAGAGGCAGTACAACAGGGTACTAGAGCCTCCATGCCCGCCCGTATCACATCTTGTATCCAAGCTAGAGACGGTACAACAGGGTACTAGAGCCTCCATGCCCGCCCGTATCACATCTTGTATCCAAGCTAGAGGTGGTACAACAGGGTATTAGAGCCTCCATGCCTATCTATATCACATCTTGTATCCAAGCTAGAGGCGGTACAACAGGGTACTAGAGCCTCCATGCCCACCTGTATCACATCTTGTATCCAAGCTACAGGCGGTACAACAGGGTACTAGAGCCTCCATGCCCACCCGTATCACATCTGGTATCCAAGCTAGAGGCAGTGCAACAGGGTACTAGAGCCTCCATGCCCACCCAAATCACATCTTGTATCCAAGCTACAGGCGGTACAACAGGGTACTAGAGCCTCCATGCCTGCCTGTATCACATCTTGTATCCAAGCTAGAGGTGGTACAACAGGGTACTAGAGCCTCCATGCCTGTCTGTATCACATCTTGTATCTAAGCTAGAGGCAGTGCAACAGGGTACTAGAGCCTCCATGCCCACCTGTATCACATCTTGTATCCAAGCTAGAGGTGGTACAACAGGGTACTAGAGCCTCCATGCCTGCCTGTATCACATCTTGTATCCAAGCTAGAGGTGGTACAACAGGGTACTAGAGCCTCCATGCCTGCCTGTATCACATCTTGTATCCAAGCTAGAGGTGGTACAACAGGGTACTAGAGCCTCCATGCCTGTCTGTATCAAATCTTGTATCCAAGCTAGAGGCAGTACAACAGGGTACTAGAGCCTCCATGCCCGCCCGTATCACATCTTGTATCCAAGCTAGAGGCAGTACAACAGGATACTAGAGCATCCATGCCCACCTGTATCACATCTTGTATCCAAGCTAGAGGCGGTACAACAGAGTACTAGAGCCTCCATGCCCGCCTGTATCACATCTTGTATCCAAGCTAGAGGCGGTACAACAGGGTACTAGAGCCTCCATGCCCGCCCGTATCACATCTTGTATCCAAGCTAGAGGCGGTACAACAGGGTACTAGAGCCTCCATGCCCGCCCGTATCACATCTTGTATCCAAGCTAGAGGCAGTACAACAGGGTACTAGAGCCTCCATGCCCGCCTGTATCACATCTTGTATCCAAGCTAGAGGCGGTACAACAGGGTACTAGAGCCTCCATGCCCGCCTGTATCACATCTTGTATCCAACCTAGAGGCGGTACAACAGGGTACTAGAGCCTCCATGCCTGTCTGTATCACATCTTGTATCCAAGCTAGAGGTGGTACAACAGGGTATTAGAGCCTCCATGCCTATCTATATCACATCTTGTATCCAAGCTAGAGGCGGTACAACAGGGTACTAGAGCCTCCATGCCCACCTGTATCACATCTTGTATCCAAGCTACAGGCGGTACAACAGGGTACTAGAGCCTCCATGCCTGCCTGTATCACATCTTGTATCCAAGCTAGAGGTGGTACAACAGGGTACTAGACCCTCCATGCCTGTCTGTATCACATCTTGTATCCAAGCTAGAGGCAGTGCAACAGGGTACTAGAGCCTCCATGCCCACCTGTATCACATCTTGTATCCAAGCTAGAGGCGGTACAACAGGGTACTAGAGCCTCCATGCCCGCCTGTATCACATCTTGTATCCAAGCTAGAGGCGGTACAACAGGGTACTAGAGCCTCCATGCCCGCCCGTATCACATCTTGTATCCAAGCTAGAGGCGGTACAACAGGGTACTAGAGCCTCCATGCCCGCCTGTATCACATCTTGTATCCAAGCTAGAGGCGGTACAACAGGGTACTAGAGCCTCCATGCCCGCCCGTATCACATCTTGTATCCAAGCTAGAGGTGGTACAACAGGGTACCAGAGCCTCCATGCCCACCCCTATCACTTTTTATATCCAAGCTAGAGGCGGTAGAACAGGGTACTAGAGCCTCCAGGCCTGTCTGTATCACATCTTGTATCCAAGCTAGAGGCGGTACAACAGGGTACTAGAGCCTTCATGCCCGCCCGTATCACATCTTGTATCCAAGCTAGAGGCAGTACAACAGGGTACTAGAGCCTCCATGCCCGCCCGTATCACATGTTGTATCCAAGCTAGAGACGGTACAACAGGGTACTAGAGCCTCCATGCCCGCCCGTATCACATCTTGTATCCAAGCTGGAGGCAGTACAACAGGGTACTAGAGCCTCCATGCCCACCCGTATCACATCTTGTATCCAAGCTAGAGGCGGTACAACAGGGTACTAGAGGCTCCATGCCCGCCCGTATCACATCTTGTATCCAAGCTAGAGGCGGTACAACAGGGTACTAGAGCCTCCATGCCCACCTGTATCACATCTTGTATCCAAACTAGAGGCAGTGCAACAGGGTACTAGAGCCTCCATGCCCACCCGTATCACATCTGGTATCCAAGCTAGAGGCAGTGCAACAGGGTACTAGAGCCTCCATGCCCACCCGTATCACATCTGGTATCCAAGCTAGAGGCAGTGCAACAGGGTACTAGAGCCTCCATGCCCACCCGTATCACATCTTGTATCCAAGCTACAGGTGGTACAACAGGGTACTAGAGCCTCCATGCCTGCCTGTATCACATCTTGTATCCAAGCTACAGGTGGTACAACAGGGTACTAGAGCCTCCATGCCTGTCTGTATCACATCTTGTATCCAAGCTAGAGGCAGTACAACAGGGTACTAGAGCCTCCATGCCCACCTGTATCACATCTTGTGTCCAAGCTACAGGTGGTACAACAGGGTACTATTGCCTCCATGCCTGCCTGTATCACATCTTGTATCCAAGCGAGAGGCGGTACAACAGGGTACTAGAGCCTCCATGCCCGCCCGTATCACATCTTGTATCCAAGCTAGAGGTGGTACAACAGGGTACTAGAGCCTCCATGCCCGTCTGTATCACATCTTGTATCCAAGCTAGAGGCAGTACAACAGGGTACTAGAGCCTCCATGCCCGCCCGTATCACATCTTGTATCCAAGCTAGAGGCGGTACAACAGGGTACTAGAGCCTCCATGCCTGTCTGTATCACATCTTGTATCCAAGCTAGAGGTGGTACAACAGGGTATTAGAGCCTCCATGCCTGTCTATATCACATCTTGTATCCAAGCTAGAGGCGGTACAACAGGGTACTAGAGCCTCCATGCCCACCTGTATCACATCTTGTATCCAAGCTAGAGGCGGTACAACAGGGTACTAGAGCCTCCATGCCCGCCCGTATCACATCTTGTATCCAAGCTAGAGGCGGTACAACAGGGTACTAGAGCCTCCATGCCCGCCTGTATCACATCTTGTATCCAAGCTAGAGGCGGTACAACAGGGTACTAGAGCCTCCATGCCTGTCTGTATCACATCTTGTATCCAAGCTAGAGGCAGTACAACAGGGAACTAGAGCCTCCAGGCCCACCCGTATCACATCTGGTATCCAAGCTAGAGGCAGTGCAACAGGGTACTAGAGCCTCCATGCCCACCCGTATCACATCTTGTATCCAAGCTACAGGTGGTACAACAGGGTACTAGAGCCTCCATGCCTGCCTGTATCACATCTCGTATCCAAGCTAGAGGTGCTACAACAGGGTACTAGAGCCTCCATGCCTGTCTGTATCACATCTTGTATCCAAGCTAGAGGCAGTACAACAGGGTACTAGAGCCTCCATGCCCGCCCGTATCACATCTTGTATCCAAGCTAGAGGCGGTACAACAGGGTACTAGAGACTCCATGCCTGTCTGTATCACATCTTGTATCCAAGCTAGAGGCAGTACAACAGGGAACTAGAGCCTCTATGCCCACCCGTATCACATCTGGTATCCAAGCTAGAGGCAGTGCAAAAGGGTACTAGAGCCTCCATGCCCACCCGTATCACATCTTGTATCCAAGCTAGAGGCGGTACAACAGGGTACTAGAGACTCCATGCCTGTCTGTATCACATCTTGTATCCAAGCTAGAGGCGGTACAACAGGGTACTAGAGCCTCCATGCCCGCCCGTATCACATCTTGTATCCAAACTAGAGGCGGTACAACAGGGTACTAGAGCCTCCATGCCCGCCTGTATCACATCTTGTATCCAAGCTAGAGGCGGTACAACAGGGTACTAGAGCCTTCATGCCCGCCCGTATCACATCTTGTATCCAAGCTAGAGGCGGTACAACAGGGTACTAGAGCATTCATGCCCGCCCGTATCACATCTTGTATCCAAGCTAGAGGCGGTACAACAGGGTACTAGAGCCTCCATGCCCGCCTGTATCACATCTTGTATCCAAGCTACAGGTGGTACAACAGGGTACTAGAGCCTCCATGCCCACCTGTATCACATCTTGTATCCAAGCTAGAGGCGGTACAACAGGGTACTAGAGCCTCCATGCCCGTCTGTATCACATCTTGTATCCAAGCTAGAGGCGGTACAACAGGGTACTAGAGCCTCCATGCCCGCCCGTATCACATCTTGTATCCAAGCTGGAGGCAGTACAACAGGGTACTAGAGCCTCCATGCCCGCCCGTATCACATCTTGTATCCAAGCTAGAGGCAGTACAACAGGGTACTAGAGCCTCCATGCCCGCCCGTATCACATCTTGTATCCAAGCTAGAGACGGTACAACAGGGTACTAGAGCCTCCATGCCCGCCCGTATCACATCTTGTATCCAAGCTAGAGGCGGTACAACAGGGTACTAGAGCATTCATGCCCGCCCGTATCACATCTTGTATCCAAGCTAGAGGCGGTACAACAGGGTACTAGAGCCTCCATGCCCGCCTGTATCACATCTTGTATCCAAGCTACAGGTGGTACAACAGGGTACTAGAGCCTCCATGCCCACCTGTATCACATCTTGTATCCAAGCTAGAGGCGGTACAACAGGGTACTAGAGCCTCCATGCCCGTCTGTATCACATCTTGTATCCAAGCTAGAGGCGGTACAACAGGGTACTAGAGCCTCCATGCCCGCCCGTATCACATCTTGTATCCAAGCTGGAGGCAGTACAACAGGGTACTAGAGCCTCCATGCCCGCCCGTATCACATCTTGTATCCAAGCTAGAGGCAGTACAACAGGGTACTAGAGCCTCCATGCCCGCCCGTATCACATCTTGTATCCAAGCTAGAGACGGTACAACAGGGTACTAGAGCCTCCATGCCTGCCCGTATCACATCTTGTATCCAAGCTAGAGGCGGTACAACAGGGTACTAGAGCCTCCATGCCCACCCGTATCACATCTTGCATCCAAACTAGAGGCAGTGCAACAGGGTACTAGAGCCTCCATGCCCACCCGTATCACATCTGGTATCCAAGCTAGAGGCAGTGCAACAGGGTACTAGAGCCTCCATGCCCACCCAAATCACATCTTGTATCCAAGCTACAGGTGGTACAACAGGGTACTAGAGCCTCCATGCCTGCCTGTATCACATCTTGTATCCAAGCTACAGGTGGTACAACAGGGTACTAGAGCCTCCATGCCTGTCTGTATCACATCTTGTATCCAAGCTAGAGGCAGTGCAACAGGGTACTAGAGCCTCCATGCCCACCTGTATCACATCTTGTATCCAAGCTACAGGTGGTACAACAGGGTACTATTGCCTCCATGCCTGCCTGTATCACATCTTGTATCCAAGCGAGAGGCGGTACAACAGGGTACTAGAGCCTCCATGCCCGCCCGTATCACATCTTGTATCCAAGCTAGAGGTGGTACAACAGGGTACTAGAGCCTCCATGCCCGTCTGTATCACATCTTGTATCCAAGCTAGAGGCAGTACAACAGGGTACTAGAGCCTCCATGCCCGCCCGTATCACATCTTGTATCCAAGCAAGAGGCGGTACAACAGGGTACTAGAGCCTCCATGCCTGTCTGTATCACATCTTGTATCCAAGCTAGAGGTGGTACAACAGGGTATTAGAGCCTCCATGCCTGTCTATATCACATCTTGTATCCAAGCTAGAGGCGGTACAACAGGGTACTAGAGCCTCCATGCCCACCTGTATCACATCTTGTATCCAAGCTAGAGGCGGTACAACAGGGTACTAGAGCCTCCATGCCCGCCCGTATCACATCTTGTATCCAAGCTAGAGGCGGTACAACAGGGTACTAGAGCCTCCATGCCCGCCTGTATCACATCTTGTATCCAAGCTAGAGGCGGTACAACAGGGTACTAGAGCCTCCATGCCTGTCTGTATCACATCTTGTATCCAAGCTAGAGGCAGTACAACAGGGAACTAGAGCCTCCAGGCCCACCCGTATCACATCTGGTATCCAAGCTAGAGGCAGTGCAACAGGGTACTAGAGCCTCCATGCCCACCCGTATCACATCTTGTATCCAAGCTACAGGTGGTACAACAGGGTACTAGAGCCTCCATGCCTGCCTGTATCACATCTCGTATCCAAGCTAGAGGTGCTACAACAGGGTACTAGAGCCTCCATGCCTGTCTGTATCACATCTTGTATCCAAGCTAGAGGCAGTACAACAGGGTACTAGAGCCTCCATGCCCGCCCGTATCACATCTTGTATCCAAGCTAGAGGCGGTACAACAGGGTACTAGAGACTCCATGCCTGTCTGTATCACATCTTGTATCCAAGCTAGAGGCAGTACAACAGGGAACTAGAGCCTCTATGCCCACCCGTATCACATCTGGTATCCAAGCTAGAGGCAGTGCAAAAGGGTACTAGAGCCTCCATGCCCACCCGTATCACATCTTGTATCCAAGCTAGAGGCGGT
Source organism: Eleutherodactylus coqui (assembly GCF_035609145.1). Classification (NCBI taxonomy): domain Eukaryota; kingdom Metazoa; phylum Chordata; class Amphibia; order Anura; family Eleutherodactylidae; genus Eleutherodactylus; species Eleutherodactylus coqui. Next base: position 85,489,229 of record NC_089849.1, read on the forward strand.
ACAACAGGGTACTAGAGACTCCATGCCTGTCTGTATCACATCTTGTATCCAAGCTAGAGGCGGTACAACAGGGTACTAGAGCCTCCATGCCCGCCCGTATCACATCTTGTATCCAAACTAGAGGCGGTACAACAGGGTACTAGAGCCTCCATGCCCGCCTGTATCACATCTTGTATCCAAGCTAGAGGCGGTACAACAGGGTACTAGAGCCTTCATGCCCGCCCGTATCACATCTTGTATCCAAGCTAGAGGCGGTACAACAGGGTACTAGAGCATTCATGCCCGCCCGTATCACATCTTGTATCCAAGCTAGAGGCGGTACAACAGGGTACTAGAGCCTCCATGCCCGCCTGTATCACATCTTGTATCCAAGCTACAGGTGGTACAACAGGGTACTAGAGCCTCCATGCCCACCTGTATCACATCTTGTATCCAAGCTAGAGGCGGTACAACAGGGTACTAGAGCCTCCATGCCCGTCTGTATCACATCTTGTATCCAAGCTAGAGGCGGTACAACAGGGTACTAGAGCCTCCATGCCCGCCCGTATCACATCTTGTATCCAAGCTAGAGACGGTACAACAGGGTATTAGAGCCTCCATGCCCGCCCGTATCACATCTTGTATCCAAGCTAGAGGCAGTACAACAGGGTACTAGAGCCTCCATGCCCGCCCGTATCACATCTTGTATCCAAGCTAGAGACGGTACAACAGGGTACTAGAGCCTCCATGCCCGCCCGTATCACATCTTGTATCCAAGCTAGAGGCGGTACAACAGGGTACTAGAGCCTCCATGCCCGCCTGTATCACATCTTGCATCCAAACTAGAGGCAGTGCAACAGGGTACTAGAGCCTCCATGCCCACCCGTATCACATCTGGTATCCAAGCTAGAGGCAGTGCAACAGGGTACTAGAGCCTCCATGCCCACCCAAATCACATCTTGTATCCAAGCTACAGGCGGTACAACAGGGTACTAGAGCCTCCATGCCTGCCTGTATCACATCTTGTATCCAAGCTAGAGGTGGTACAACAGGGTACTAGAGCCTCCATGCCTGTCTGTATCACATCTTGTATCCAAGCTAGAGGCAGTGCAACAGGGTACTAGAGCCTCCATGCCCACCTGTATCACATCTTGTATCCAAGCTAGAGGCGGTACAACAGGGTACTAGAGCCTCCATGCCTGTCTGTATCACATCTTGTATCCAAGCTAGAGGTGGTACAACAGGGTATTAGAGCCTCCATGCCTATCTATATCACATCTTGTATCCAAGCTAGAGGCGGTACAACAGGGTACTAGAGCCTCCATGCCCACCTGTATCACATCTTGTATCCAAGCTACAGGCGGTACAACAGGGTACTAGAGCCTCCATGCCCACCCGTATCACATCTGGTATCCAAGCTAGAGGCAGTGCAACAGGGTACTAGAGCCTCCATGCCCACCCAAATCACATCTTGTATCCAAGCTACAGGCGGTACAACAGGGTACTAGAGCCTCCATGCCTGCCTGTATCACATCTTGTATCCAAGCTAGAGGTGGTACAACAGGGTACTAGAGCCTCCATGCCTGTCTGTATCACATCTTGTATCTAAGCTAGAGGCAGTGCAACAGGGTACTAGAGCCTCCATGCCCACCTGTATCACATCTTGTATCCAAGCTAGAGGTGGTACAACACGGTACTAGAGCCTCCATGCCTGCCTGTATCACATCTTGTATCCAAGCTAGAGGTGGTACAACAGGGTACTAGAGCCTCCATGCCTGCCTGTATCACATCTTGTATCCAAGCTAGAGGTGGTACAACAGGGTACTAGAGCCTCCATGCCTGTCTGTATCAAATCTTGTATCCAAGCTAGAGGCAGTACAACAGGGTACTAGAGCCTCCATGCCCGCCCGTATCACATCTTGTATCCAAGCTAGAGGCAGTACAACAGGATACTAGAGCATCCATGCCCACCTGTATCACATCTTGTATCCAAGCTAGAGGCGGTACAACAGAGTACTAGAGCCTCCATGCCCGCCTGTATCACATCTTGTACCCAAGCTAGAGGCGGTACAACAGGGTACTAGAGCCTCCATGCCCGCCCGTATCACATCTTGTATCCAAGCTAGAGGCGGTACAACAGGGTACTAGAGCCTCCATGCCCGCCCGTATCACATCTTGTATCCAAGCTAGAGGCAGTACAACAGGGTACTAGAGCCTCCATGCCCGCCTGTATCACATCTTGTATCCAAGCTAGAGGCGGTACAACAGGGTACTAGAGCCTCCATGCCCGCCTGTATCACATCTTGTATCCAACCTAGAGGCGGTACAACAGGGTACTAGAGCCTCCATGCCTGTCTGTATCACATCTTGTATCCAAGCTAGAGGTGGTACAACAGGGTATTAGAGCCTCCATGCCTATCTATATCACATCTTGTATCCAAGCTAGAGGCGGTACAACAGGGTACTAGAGCCTCCATGCCCACCTGTATCACATCTTGTATCCAAGCTACAGGCGGTACAACAGGGTACTAGAGCCTCCATGCCTGCCTGTATCACATCTTGTATCCAAGCTAGAGGTGGTACAACAGGGTACTAGACCCTCCATGCCTGTCTGTATCACATCTTGTATCCAAGCTAGAGGCAGTGCAACAGGGTACTAGAGCCTCCATGCCCACCTGTATCACATCTTGTATCCAAGCTAGAGGTGGTACAACAGGGTACTAGAGCCTCCATGCCTGCCTGTATCACATCTTGTATCCAAGCTAGAGGTGGTACAACAGGGTACTAGAGCCTCCATGCCTGCCTGTATCACATCTTGTATCCAAGCTAGAGGTGGTACAACAGGGTACTAGAGCCTCCATGCCTGTCTGTATCAAATCTTGTATCCAAGCTAGAGGCAGTACAACAGGGTACTAGAGCCTCCATGCCCGCCCGTATCACATCTTGTATCCAAGCTAGAGGCAGTACAACAGGATACTAGAGCATCCATGCCCACCTGTATCACATCTTGTATCCAAGCTAGAGGCGGTACAACAGAGTACTAGAGCCTCCATGCCCGCCTGTATCACATCTTGTATCCAAGCTAGAGGCGGTACAACAGGGTACTAGAGCCTCCATGCCCGCCCGTATCACATCTTGTATCCAAGCTAGAGGCGGTACAACAGGGTACTAGAGCCTCCATGCCCGCCTGTATCACATCTTGTATCCAAGCTAGAGGCAGTACAACAGGGTACTAGAGCCTCCATGCCCGCCCGTATCACATCTTGTATCCAAGCTAGAGGCGGTACAACAGGGTACTAGAGCCTCCATGCCCGCCTGTATCACATCTTGTATCCAACCTAGAGGCGGTACAACAGGGTACTAGAGCCTCCATGCCTGTCTGTATCACATCTTGTATCCAAGCTAGAGGTGGTACAACAGGGTATTAGAGCCTCCATGCCTATCTATATCACATCTTGTATCCAAGCTAGAGGCGGTACAACAGGGTACTAGAGCCTCCATGCCCGCCTGTATCACATCTTGTATCCAAGCTAGAGGCAGTACAACAGGGTACTAGAGCCTCCATGCCCGCCCGTATCACATCTTGTATCCAAGCTAGAGGCGGTACAACAGGGTACTAGAGCCTCCATGCCCGCCTGTATCACATCTTGTATCCAACCTAGAGGCGGTACAACAGGGTACTAGAGCCTCCATGCCTGTCTGTATCACATCTTGTATCCAAGCTAGAGGTGGTACAACAGGGTATTAGAGCCTCCATGCCTATCTATATCACATCTTGTATCCAATCTAGAGGCGGTACAACAGGATACTAGAGCCTCCATGCCCGCCTGTATCACATCTTGTATCTAAGCTAGAGGCGGTACAACAGGGTACTGGAGTCTTCGTACAAGGCATCAGTTTTCCGCAATAAGGGTGGTTTCACACAGGCAAGAAAATCGTGCGATTTTCGCCTGATGCGATAGTCAGTAAAAAAGCAGATTATGAAACCAACGGTTTCCTTCCCATCTGTGATGTTTTCACTGATGTGATGTTGAGAGAACAAAAAATAACGGCTGCTCTATCTTTCTGCGATGTGCGATTCTTTTTATCTCCCAGGTTTCGCTATGGAGCCGCTCCTTTTTATCGCCTCGCAATGCAACAAGATTGTGTTGCGATGCAATTTTGATAATGGAAAGTCCTATTCATTTTCGCAATAAAAAATTGTACATTTTTTATCGCGCAATTTTATTGTGGCCGTCAGCACTGCGATGGGAGATTATTCTAAAAAAAAAGCATTGCTGGCAACCAAATATTGCAGACACAAAATAGGGGGTCGCCCGTGTGAAAGTCGCCTAAATGATCCTTTTACTCCGATATTGTAATCACTCACTTATAACAACGTTACAATCACACAGACAAAAGTGTCATCCCACAACTTCTGGGGGGGGTTACACTGTACGTGGTTATGGCGCCTCGGGTACATTTGCTGTATGCCTGTAGTCACATGGCACAAAAAATACACCTTTTAGTGGTGGCACCGTGAGACAATTATTATTATTACTCCAAGTTAAAACCTATAAGGAGAAAAAAATTTTTTTTTTTGTTCTAATTGAAGAATCGGTGCAAAAATATGGAACGCCTCACGAATTTGCGTGTCATCCTTGCGCAGGGGCCATGCTAATCTTCTCTGTATCGTTCCAATTTTAGTATATGTGCTGCCGAAGCAAGCACGATACTGCAGACAGCCCCGGCGGTATTTATGGTCCCGCGGGAGAGAAGTTCTTACATTGTGGAGAGATTACTTTTATAAATTAAAAATAATGTATCCTGCTGTGATATTTTACCTAATATGTCATGCCTGTAATAATAAAACCCATTAATATAGAGTATTTTGGCCAAACTGAAGAGCATTTTGTGACAATGTTATATGCAAATGAGAAGAAGCCGCAGTGCATGCTGGGAAGAATGCTGGTCTCGGAATACGGACCTTGTACCACAGAAGGCGCAGCTGGTGTGGAATGTACTGCGGATGACTGCAGCGTTCTGCTTCCATCAGGAGAGCAGCTGCTCACTGCTGCACCACTGGCTGACGGTCACATTAGGACGTGATTGCCGGCTCACGCCTACTGCTGCTGGACGTGGCGCTATAGCATTAGGGCTGGGCGTGCAGCAGTGCAGCGCCTTCTGCCCACCGGTCTGCCCTGGCCGGAGTACAGCGATGCGTGCCCTTACCTATCAGCTGACAAGTGTGCTCGGCCGCACACACAAGGGGGTCACAGGAATGTCCCACAACATTGTCACACTTCCGTGGCTGCCAGGTCAAATTTATCACCAAGATAACATGTATGGGACCATCTGGGAGACCAACTTCTACAACCTACAACTTTGCATGATCTAAAGGTTCAGTTACATAGCAAATGTGGAGCAATATGCCACAGGATACCATACAGAACCTGTATGCCGCCATGCCCGCCAGTATCACATCTGGTATACAAACTAGAGGCAGTGCAACAGGGTACTAGAGCCTCCATGCCTGTCTGTATCACATCTTGTATCCAAGCTAGAGGCAGTACAACAGGGAACTAGAGCCTCCAGGCCCACCCGTATCACATCTGGTATCCAAGCTAGAGGCAGTGCAACAGGGTACTAGAGCCACCATGCCCACCCGTATCACATCTTGTATCCAAGCTACAGGTGGTACAACAGGGTACTAGAGCCTCCATGCCTGCCTGTATCACATCTCGTATCCAAGCTAGAGGTGCTACAACAGGGTACTAGAGCCTCCATGCCTGTCTGTATCACATCTTGTATCCAAGCTAGAGGCAGTACAACAGGGTACTAGAGCCTCCATGCCCGCCCGTATCACATCTTGTATCCAAGCTAGAGGCGGTACAACAGGATACTAGAGCCTCCATGCCCACCTGTATCACATCTTGTATCCAAGCTAGAGGCGGTACAACAGGGTACTAGAGACTCCATGCCTGTCTGTATCACATCTTGTATCCAAGCTAGAGGCGGTACAACAGGGTACTAGAGCCTCCATGCCCGCCAGTATCACATCTTGTATCCAAGCTAGAGGCGGTACAACAGGGTACTAGAGCCTCCATGCCCGCCTGTATCACATCTTGTATCCAAGCTAGAGGCGGTACAACAGGGTACTAGAGCCTTCATGCCCGCCCGTATCACATCTTGTATCCAAGCTAGAGGCGGTACAACAGGGTACTAGAGCCTTCATGCCCGCCCGTATCACATCTTGTATCAAAGCTAGAGGCGGTACAACAGGGTACTAGAGCCTCCATGCCCGCCTGTATCACATCTTGTATCCAAGCTACAGGTGGTACAACAGGGTACTAGAGCCTCCATGCCCGCCTGTATCACATCTTGTATCCAAGCTAGAGGCGGTACAACAGGGTACTAGAGCCTCCATGCCCGTCTGTATCACATCTTGTATCCAAGCTAGAGGCGGTACAACAGGGTACTAGAGCCTCCATGCCCGCCCGTATCACATCTTGTATCCAAGCTAGAGACGGTACAACAGGGTATTAGAGCCTCCATGCCCGCCCGTATCACATCTTGTATCCAAGCTAGAGGCGGTACAACAGGGTACTAGAGCCTCCATGCCCGCCCGTATCACATCTTGTATCCAAGCTAGAGACGGTACAACAGGGTACTAGAGCCTCCATGCCCGCCCGTATCACATCTTGTATCCAAGCTAGAGGCGGTACAACAGGGTACTAGAGCCTCCATGCCCGCCTGTATCACATCTTGCATCCAAACTAGAGGCAGTGCAACAGGGTACTAGAGCCTCCATGCCCACCCGTATCACATCTGGTATCCAAGCTAGAGGCAGTGCAACAGGGTACTAGAGCCTCCATGCCCACCCAAATCACATCTTGTATCCAAGCTAGAGGTGGTACAACAGGGTACTAGAGCCTCCATGCCTGTCTGTATCACATATTGTATCCAAGCTAGAGGCAGTACAACAGGGTACTAGAGCCTCCATGCCCACCTGTATCACATCTTGTATCCAAGCTAGAGGTGGTACAACAGGGTACTAGAGCCTCCATGCCCACCCGTATCACATCTGGTATCCAAGCTAGAGGCAGTGCAACAGGGTACTAGAGCCTCCATGCCCACCCAAATCACATCTTGTATCCAAGCTACAGGCGGTACAACAGGGTACTAGAGCCTCCATGCCTGCCTGTATCACATCTTGTATCCAAGCTAGAGGTGGTACAACAGGGTACTAGAGCCTCCATGCCTGTCTGTATCACATCTTGTATCCAAGCTAGAGGCAGTGCAACAGGGTACTAGAGCCTCCATGCCCACCTGTATCACATCTTGTATCCAAGCTAGAGGTGGTACAACAGGGTACTAGAGCCTCCATGCCTGCCTGTATCACATCTTGTATCCAAGCTAGAGGTGGTACAACAGGGTACTAGAGCCTCCATGCCTGCCTGTATCACATCTTGTATCCAAGCTAGAGGTGGTACAACAGGGTACTAGAGCCTCCATGCCTGTCTGTATCAAATCTTGTATCCAAGCTAGAGGCAGTACAACAGGGTACTAGAGCCTCCATGCCCACCCGTATCACATCTGGTATCCAAGCTAGAGGCAGTGCAACAGGGTACTAGAGCCACCATGCCCACCCGTATCACATCTTGTATCCAAGCTACAGGTGGTACAACAGGGTACTAGAGCCTCCATGCCTGCCTGTATCACATCTCGTATCCAAGCTAGAGGTGCTACAACAGGGTACTAGAGCCTCCATGCCTGTCTGTATCACATCTTGTATCCAAGCTAGAGGCAGTACAACAGGGTACTAGAGCCTCCATGCCCGCCCGTATCACATCTTGTATCCAAGCTAGAGGCGGTACAACAGGATACTAGAGCCTCCATGCCCACCTGTATCACATCTTGTATCCAAGCTAGAGGCGGTACAACAGGGTACTAGAGACTCCATGCCTGTCTGTATCACATCTTGTATCCAAGCTAGAGGCGGTACAACAGGGTACTAGAGCCTCCATGCCCGCCAGTATCACATCTTGTATCCAAGCTAGAGGCGGTACAACAGGGTACTAGAGCCTCCATGCCCGCCTGTATCACATCTTGTATCCAAGCTAGAGGCGGTACAACAGGGTACTAGAGCCTTCATGCCCGCCCGTATCACATCTTGTATCCAAGCTAGAGGCGGTACAACAGGGTACTAGAGCCTTCATGCCCGCCCGTATCACATCTTGTATCAAAGCTAGAGGCGGTACAACAGGGTACTAGAGCCTCCATGCCCGCCTGTATCACATCTTGTATCCAAGCTACAGGTGGTACAACAGGGTACTAGAGCCTCCATGCCCGCCTGTATCACATCTTGTATCCAAGCTAGAGGCGGTACAACAGGGTACTAGAGCCTCCATGCCCGTCTGTATCACATCTTGTATCCAAGCTAGAGGCGGTACAACAGGGTACTAGAGCCTCCATGCCCGCCCGTATCACATCTTGTATCCAAGCTAGAGACGGTACAACAGGGTATTAGAGCCTCCATGCCCGCCCGTATCACATCTTGTATCCAAGCTAGAGGCGGTACAACAGGGTACTAGAGCCTCCATGCCCGCCCGTATCACATCTTGTATCCAAGCTAGAGACGGTACAACAGGGTACTAGAGCCTCCATGCCCGCCCGTATCACATCTTGTATCCAAGCTAGAGGCGGTACAACAGGGTACTAGAGCCTCCATGCCCGCCTGTATCACATCTTGCATCCAAACTAGAGGCAGTGCAACAGGGTACTAGAGCCTCCATGCCCACCCGTATCACATCTGGTATCCAAGCTAGAGGCAGTGCAACAGGGTACTAGAGCCTCCATGCCCACCCAAATCACATCTTGTATCCAAGCTAGAGGTGGTACAACAGGGTACTAGAGCCTCCATGCCTGTCTGTATCACATATTGTATCCAAGCTAGAGGCAGTACAACAGGGTACTAGAGCCTCCATGCCCACCTGTATCACATCTTGTATCCAAGCTAGAGGTGGTACAACAGGGTACTAGAGCCTCCATGCCCACCCGTATCACATCTGGTATCCAAGCTAGAGGCGGTACAACAGAGTACTAGAGCCTCCATGCCCGCCTGTATCACATCTTGTATCCAAGCTAGAGGCGGTACAACAGGATACTAGAGCCTCCATGCCTGCCTGTATCACATCTTGTATCCAAGCTAGAGGTGGTACAACAGGGTACTAGAGCCTCCATGCCTGTCTGTATCAAATCTTGTATCCAAGCTAGAGGCAGTACAATAGGGTACTAGAGCCTCCATGCCCGCCCGTATCACATCTTGTATCCAAGCTAGAGGCAGTACAACAGGATACTAGAGCATCCATGCCCACCTGTATCACATCTTGTATCCAAGCTAGAGGCGGTACAACAGAGTACTAGAGCCTCCATGCCCGCCTGTATCACATCTTGTATCCAAGCTAGAGGCGGTACAACAGGGTACTAGAGCCTTCATGCCCGCCCGTATCACATCTTGTATCCAAGCTAGAGGCTGTACAACAGGGTACTAGAGCCTCCATGCCCGCCCGTATCACATCTTGTATCCAAGCTAGAGACGGTACAACAGGGTACTAGAGCCTCCATGCCCGCCCGTATCACATCTTGTATCCAAGCTAGAGGCAGTACAACAGGGTACTAGAGCCTCCATGCCCACCCGTATCACATCTTGTATCCAAGCTAGAGGCGGTACAACAGGGTACTAGAGCCTCCATGCCCACCTGTATCACATCTTGTATCTAAGCTAGAGGCGGTACAACAGGGTACTGGAGTCTTCGTACAAGGCATCAGTTTTCCGCAATAAGGGTGGTTTCACACAGGCAAGAAAATCGTGCGATTTTCGCCTGATGCGATAGTCAGTAAAAAAGCAGATTATGAAACCAACGGTTTCCTTCCCATCTGTGATGTTTTCACTGATGTGATGTTGAGAGAACAAAAAATAACGGCTGCTCTATCTTTCTGCGATGTGCGATTCTTTTTATCTCCCAGGTTTCGCTATGGAGCCGCTCCTTTTTATCGCCTCGCAATGCAACAAGATTGTGTTGCGATGCAATTTTGATAATGGAAAGTCCTATTCATTTTCGCAATAAAAAATTGTACATTTTTTATCGCGCAATTTTATTGTGGCCGTCAGCACTGCGATGGGAGATTATTCTAAAAAAAAAGCATTGCTGGCAACCAAATATTGCAGACACAAAATAGGGGGTCGCCCGTGTGAAAGTCGCCTAAATGATCCTTTTACTCCGATATTGTAATCACTCACTTATAACAACGTTACAATCACACAGACAAAAGTGTCATCCCACAACTTCTGGGGGGGGTTACACTGTACGTGGTTATGGCGCCTCGGGTACATTTGTTGTATGCCTGTAGTCACATGGCACAAAAAATACACCTTTTAGTGGTGGCACCGTGAGACAATTATTATTATTACTCCAAGTTAAAACCTATAAGGAGAAAAAAATGTTATGTTAGAATTTTTTTTTAAATTCTAATTGAAGAATCGGTGCAAAAATATGGAACGCCTCACGAATTTGCGTGTCATCCTTGCGCAGGGGCCATGCTAATCTTCTCTGTATCGTTCCAATTTTAGTATATGTGCTGCCGAAGCAAGCACGATACTGCAGACAGCCCCGGCGGTATTTATGGTCCCGCGGGAGAGAAGTTCTTACATTGTGGAGAGATTACTTTTATAAATTAAAAATAATGTATCCTGCTGTGATATTTTACCTAATATGTCATGCCTGTAATAATAAAACCCATTAATATAGAGTATTTTGGCCAAACTGAAGAGCATTTTGTGACAATGTTATATGCAAATGAGAAGAAGCCGCAGTGCATGCTGGGAAGAATGCTGGTCTCGGAATACGGACCTTGTACCACAGAAGGCGCAGCTGGTGTGGAATGTACTGCGGATGACTGCAGCGTTCTGCTTCCATCAGGAGAGCAGCTGCTCACTGCTGCACCACTGGCTGACGGTCACATTGGGACGTGATTGCCGGCTCACGCCTACTGCTGCTGGACGTGGCGCTATAGCATTAGGGCTGGGCGTGCAGCAGTGCAGCGCCTTCTGCCCACCGGTCTGCCCTGGCCGGAGTACAGCGATGCGTGCCCTTACCTATCAGCTGACAAGTGTGCTCGGCCGCACACACAAGGGGGTCACAGGAATGTCCCACAACATTGTCACACTTCCGTGGCTGCCAGGTCAAATTTATCACCAAGATAACATGTATGGGACCATCTGGGAGACCAACTTCTACAACCTACAACTTTGCATGATCTAAAAGTTCAGTTACATAGCAAATGTGGAGCAATATGCCACAGGATACCATACAGAACCTGTATGCCGCCATGCCCGCCAGTATCACATCAGGTATACAAACTAGAGGCAGTGCAACAGGGTACTAGAGCCTCCATGCCCACCCGTATCACATCTGGTATCCAAGCTAGAGGCAGTGCAACAGGGTACTAGAGCCTCCATGCCCACCTGTATTACATCTTGTATCCAAGCTACAGGTGGTACAACAGGGTACTAGAGCCTCCATGCCCACCTGTATTACATCTTGTATCCAAGCTACAGGTGGTACAACAGGGTACTAGAGCCTCCATGCCTGTCTGTATCACATCTTGTATCCAAGCTAGAGGCAGTACAACAGGGAACTAGAGCCTCTATGCCCACCCGTATCACATCTGGTATCCAAGCTAGAGGCAGTGCAAAAGGGTACTAGAGCCTCCATGCCCACCCGTATCACATCTTGTATCCAAGCTACAGGTGGTACAACAGGGTACTAGAGCCTCCATGCCTGCCTGTATCACATCTTGTATCCAAGCTAGAGGTGGTACAACAGGGTACTAGAGCCTCCATGCCTGCCTGTATCACATCTTGTATCCAAGCTAGAGGTGGTACAACAGGGTACTAGAGCCTCCATGCCTGTCTGTATCACATCTTGTATCCAAGCTAGAGGCAGTACAACAGGGTACTAGAGCCTCCATGCCCGCCTGTATCACATCTTGTATCCAAGCTAGAGGCAGTACAACAGGATACTAGAGCATCCATGCCCACCTGTATCACATCTTGTATCCAAGCTAGAGGCGGTACAACAGAGTACTAGAGCCTCCATGCCCGCCTGTATCACATCTTGTATCCAAGCTAGAGGCGGTACAACAGGGTACTAGAGCCTCCATGCCCGCCCGTATCACATCTTGTATCCAAGCTAGAGGCGGTACAACAGGGTACTAGAGCCTCCATGCCCGCCGGTATCACATCTTGTATCCAAGCTAGAGGCGGTACAACAGGGTACTAGAGCCTCCATGCCCGCCCGTATCACATCTTGTATCCAAGCTAGAGGCGGTACAACAGGGTACTAGAGCCTCCATGCCCGCCTGTATCACATCTTGTATCCAAGCTAGAGGTGGTACAACAGGGTACTAGAGCCTCCATGCCTGCCTGTATCACATCTTGTATCCAAGCTAGAGGTGGTACAACAGGGTACTAGAGCCTCCATGCCTGTCTGTATCACATCTTGTATCCAAGCTAGATGCAGTACAACAGGGTACTAGAGCCTCCATGCCCGACCGTATCACATCTTGTATCCAAGCTAGAGGCAGTACAACAGGATACTAGAGCATCCATGCCCACCTGTATCACATCTTGTATCCAAGCTAGAGGCGGTACAACAGAGTACTAGAGCCTCCATGCCCGCCTGTATCACATCTTGTATCCAAGCTAGAGGCGGTACAACAGGGTACTAGAGCCTCCATGCCCGCCCGTATCACATCTTGTATCCAAGCTAGAGGCGGTACAACAGGGTACTAGAGCCTCCATGCCCGACCGTTTCACATCTTGTATCCAAGCTAGAGGCGGTACAACAGGGTACTAGAGCCTCCATGCCGGCCTGTATCACATCTTGTATCAAAGCTAGAGGCGGTACAACAGGGTACTAGAGCCTCCATGCCCGCCCGTATCACATCTTGTATCCAAGCTACAGGTGGTACAACAGGGTACTAGAGCCTCCATGCCTGTCTGTATCACATCTTGTATCCAGGCTAGAGGCAGTACAACAGTGTACTAGAGCCTCCATGCCCGCCCGTATCACATCTTGTATCGAAGCTAGAGGCGGTACAACAGGGTACTAGAGCCTCCATGCCTGCCCGTATCACATCTTGTATCCAAGCTAGAGGCGGTACAACAGGGTACTAGAGCCTCCATGCCCGCCTGTATCACATCTTGTATCCAAGCTAGAGGCAGTACAACAGGGTACTAGAGCATCCATGCCTGTCTGTATCACATCTTGTATCCAAGCTAGAGGTGGTACAACAGGGTATTAGAGCCTCCATGCCTGTCTATATCACATCTTGTATCCAAGCTAGAGGCGGTACAACAGGGTATTAGAGCCTCCATGCCTATCTATATCACATCTTGTATCCAAGCTAGAGGCGATACAACAGGGTACTAGAGCCTCCATGCCCACCTGTATCACATCTTGTATCCAAGCTAGAGGCGGTACAACAGGGTACTAGAGCCTCCATGCCGGCCTGTATCACATCTTGTATCCAAGCTAGAGGCGGTACAACAGGGTACTAGAGCCTCCATGCCCGCCCGTATCACATCTTGTATCCAAGCTAGAGGCGGTACAACAGGGTACTAGAGCCTCCATGCCCGCCTGTATCACATCTTGTATCCAACCTAGAGGCGGTACTACAGGGTACTAGAGCCTCCATGCCTGTCTGTATCACATCTTGTATCCAAGCTAGAGGTGGTACAACAGGGTATTAGAGCCTCCATGCCCACCCGTATCACATCTTGTATCCAAGCTACAGGTGGTACAACAGGGTACTAGAGCCTCCATGCCTGCCTGTATCACATCTTGTATCCAAGCTAGAGGTGGTACAACAGGGTACTAGAGCCTCCATGCCTGTCTGTATCACATCTTGTATCCAAGCTAGAGGCAGTACAACAGGGTACTAGAGCCTCCATGCCCACCTGTATCACATCTTGTATCCAAGCTACAGGTGGTACAATAGGGTACTATTGCCTCCATGCCCGCCTGTATCACATCTTGTATCCAAGCTAGAGGTGGTTAAACAGGGTACTAGAGCCTCCATGCCTGTCTGTATCACATCTTGTATCCAAGCTAGAGGCAGTACAACAGGGTACTAGAGCCTCCATGCCCGCCCGTATCACATCTTGTATCCAAACTAGAGGTAGTGCAACAGGGTACTAGAGCCTCCATGCCCACCCGTATCACATCTGGTATCCAAGCTAGAGGCAGTGCAACAGGGTACTAGAGCCTCCATGCCCACCCGTATCACATCTGGTATCCAAGCTAGAGGCAGTGCAACAGGGTACTAGAGCCTCCATGCCCACCCGTATCACATCTTGTATCCAAGCTACAGATGGTACAACAGGGTACTAGAGCCTCCATGCCTGCCTGTATCACATCTTGTATCCAAGCTAGAGGTGGTACAACAGGGTACTAGAGCCTCCATGCCTGTCTGTATCACATCTTGTATCCAAGCTAGAGGCAGTACAACAGGGTACTAGAGCCTCCATGCCCACCTGTATCACATCTTGTATCCAAGCTACAGGTGGTACAATAGGGTACTATTGCCTCCATGCCCGCCTGTATCACATCTTGTATCCAAGCTAGAGGTGGTTAAACAGGGTACTAGAGCCTCCATGCCTGTCTGTATCACATCTTGTATCCAAGCTAGAGGCAGTACAACATGGTACTAGAGCCTCCATGCCCGCCCGTATCACATCTTGTATCCAAGCTACAGGTGGTACAACAGGGTACTAGAGCCTCCATGCCTGTCTGTATCACATCTTGTATCCAAGCTAGAGGCAGTACAACAGTGTACTAGAGCCTCCATGCCCACCTGTATCACATCTTGTATCCAAGCTAGAGGTGGTACAACAGGGTACTAGAGCCTCCATGCCCACCTGTATCACATCTTGTATCCAAGCTAGAGGCGGTACAACAGGGTACTAGAGCCTCCATGCCCGCCCGTATCACATCTTGTATCCAACCTAGAGGCGGTACAACAGGGTACTAGAGCCTCCATGCCCGCCCGTATCACATCTTGTATCCCAGCTAGAGGCGGTACAACAGGGTACTAGAGCCTCTATGCCTGCCTGTATCACATCTTGTATCCAAGCTAGAGGCGGTACAACAGGGTACTAGAGCCTCCATGCCCGCCCGTATCACATCTTGTATCCAAGCTAGAGGCGGTACAACAGGGTACTAGAGCCTCCATGCCCGCCTGTATCACATCTTGTATCAAACCTAGTGTTGGTACAACAGGGTACTAGAGCCTCCATGCCTGTCTGTATCACATCTTGTATCCAAGCTAGAGGTGGAACAACAGGGTATTAGAGCCTCCATGCCTATCTATATCACATCTTGTATCCAAGCTAGAGGCGATACAACAGGGTACTAGAGCCTCCATGCCCACCTGTATCACATCTTGTATCCAAGCTAGAGGCGGTACAACAGGGTACTAGAGCCTCCATGCCGGCCTGTATCACATCTTGTATCCAAGCTAGAGGCGGTACAACAGGGTACTAGAGCCTCCATGCCCGCCCGTATCACATCTTGTATCCAAGCTACAGGTGGTACAACAGGGTACTAGAGCCTCCATGCCCGCCCGTATCACATCTTGTATCCAAGCTAGAGGCGGTACAACAGGGTACTAGAGCCTCCATGCCCGCCTGTATCACATCTTGTATCCAACCTAGAGGCGGTACTACAGGGTACTAGAGCCTCCATGCCTGTCTGTATCACATCTTGTATCCAAGCTAGAGGTGGTACAACAGGGTATTAGAGCCTCCATGCCCACCCGTATCACATCTTGTATCCAAGCTACAGGTGGTACAACAGGGTACTAGAGCCTCCATGCCTGCCTGTATCACATCTTGTATCCAAGCTAGAGGTGGTACAACAGGGTACTAGAGCCTCCATGCCTGTCTGTATCACATCTTGTATCCAAGCTAGAGGCAGTACAACAGGGTACTAGAGCCTCCATGCCCACCTGTATCACATCTTGTATCCAAGCTACAGGTGGTACAATAGGGTACTATTGCCTCCATGCCCGCCTGTATCACATCTTGTATCCAAGCTAGAGGTGGTTAAACAGGGTACTAGAGCCTCCATGCCTGTCTGTATCACATCTTGTATCCAAGCTAGAGGCAGTACAACAGGGTACTAGAGCCTCCATGCCCGCCCGTATCACATCTTGTATCCAAACTAGAGGTAGTGCAACAGGGTACTAGAGCCTCCATGCCCACCCGTATCACATCTGGTATCCAAGCTAGAGGCAGTGCAACAGGGTACTAGAGCCTCCATGCCCACCCGTATCACATCTGGTATCCAAGCTAGAGGCAGTGCAACAGGGTACTAGAGCCTCCATGCCCACCCGTATCACATCTTGTATCCAAGCTACAGATGGTACAACAGGGTACTAGAGCCTCCATGCCTGCCTGTATCACATCTTGTATCCAAGCTAGAGGTGGTACAACAGGGTACTAGAGCCTCCATGCCTGTCTGTATCACATCTTGTATCCAAGCTAGAGGCAGTACAACAGTGTACTAGAGCCTCCATGCCCGCCCGTATCACATCTTGTATCCAAGCTAGAGGCGGTACAACAGGGTACTAGAGCCTCCATGCCCGCCCGTATCACATCTTGTATCCAAGCTAGAGGCGGTACAACAGGGTACTAGAGCCTCCATGCCCGCCTGTATCACATCTTGTATCCAAGCTAGAGGCAGTACAACAGGGTACTAGAGCCTCCATGCCTGTCTGTATCACATCTTGTATCCAAGCTAGAGGTGGTACAACAGGGTATTAGAGCCTCCATGCCTGTCTATATCACATCTTGCATCCAAGCTAGAGGCGGTACAACAGGGTACTAGAGCCTCCATGCCCACCTGTATCACATCTTGTATCCAAGCTAGAGGCGGTACAACAGGGTACTAGAGCCTCCATGCCCGCCCGTATCACATCTTGTATCCAACCTAGAGGCGGTACAACAGGGTACTAGAGCCTCCATGCCCGCCCGTATCACATCTTGTATCCCAGCTAGAGGCGGTACAACAGGGTACTAGAGCCTCTATGCCCGCCTGTATCACATCTTGTATCCAAGCTAGAGGCGGTACAACAGGGTACTAGAGCCTCTATGCCTGCCTGTATCACATCTTGTATCCAAGCTAGAGGCGGTACAACAGGGTACTAGAGCCTCTATGCCTGCCTGTATCACATCTTGTATCTAAGCTAGAGGCGGTACAACAGGGTACTGGAGTCTTCGTACAAGGCATCAGTTTTCCGCAATAAGGGTGGTTTCACACAGGCAAGAAAATCGTGCGATTTTCGCCTGATGCGATAGTCAGTAAAAAGCAGATTATGAAACCAACGGTTTCCTTCCCATCTGTGATGTTTTCACTGATGTGATGTTGAGAGAACAAAAAATAACGGCTGCTCTATCTTTCTGCGATGTGCGATTCTTTTTATCTCCCAGGTTTCGCTATGGAGCCGCTCCTTTTTATCGCCTCGCAATGCAACAAGATTGTGTTGCGATGCAATTTTGATAATGGAAAGTCCTATTCATTTTCGCAATAAAAAATTGTACATTTTTTATCGCGCAATTTTATTGTGGCCGTCAGCACTGCGATGGGAGATTATTCTAAAAAAAAAGCATTGCTGGCAACCAAATATTGCAGACACAAAATAGGGGGTCGCCCGTGTGAAAGTCGCCTAAATGATCCTTTTACTCCGATATTGTAATCACTCACTTATAACAACGTTACAATCACACAGACAAAAGTGTCATCCCACAACTTCTGGGGGGGGTTACACTGTACGTGGTTATGGCGCCTCGGGTACATTTGCTGTATGCCTGTAGTCACATGGCACAAAAAATACACCTTTTAGTGGTGGCACCGTGAGACAATTATTATTATTACTCCAAGTTAAAACCTATAAGGAGAAAAAAATGTTATGTTAGAATTTTTTTTTTAATTCTCTTTGAAGAATCGGTGCAAAAATACGGAACGCCTCACGAATTTGCGTGTCATCCTTGCGCAGGGGCCATGCTAATCTTCTCTGTATCGTTCCAATTTTAGTATATGTGCTGCCGAAGCAAGCACGATACTGCAGACAGCCCCGGCGGTATTTATGGTCCCGCGGGAGAGAAGTTCTTACATTGTGGAGAGATTACTTTTATAAATTAAAAATAATGTATCCTGCTGTGATATTTTACCTAATATGTCATGCCTGTAATAAAAAAACCCATTAATATAGAGTATTTTGGCCAAACTGAAGAGCATTTTGTGACAATGTTATATGCAAATGAGAAGAAGCCGCAGTGCATGCTGGGAAGAATGCTGGTCTCGGAATACGGACCTTGTACCACAGAAGGCGCAGCTGGTGTGGAATGTACTGCGGATGACTGCAGCGTTCTGCTTCCATCAGGAGAGCAGCTGCTCACTGCTGCACCACTGGCTGACGGTCACATTGGGACGTGATTGCCGGCTCACGCCTACTGCTGCTGGACGTGGCGCTATAGCATTAGGGCTGGGCGTGCAGCAGTGCAGCGCCTTCTGCCCACCGGTCTGCCCTGGCCGGAGTACAGCGATGCGTGCCCTTACCTATCAGCTGACAAGTGTGCTCGGCCGCACACACAAGGGGGTCACAGGAATGTCCCACAACATTGTCACACTTCCGTGGCTGCCAGGTCAAATTTATCACCAAGATAACATGTATGGGACCATCTGGGAGACCAACTTCTACAACCTACAACTTTGCATGATCTAAAGGTTCAGTTACATAGCAAATGTGGAGCAATATGCCACAGGATACCATACAGAACCTGTATGCCGCCATGCCCGCCAGTATCACTTCTGGTATACAAACTAGAGGCAGTGCAACAGGGTACTAGAGCCTCCATGCCCACCCGTATCACATCTGGTATCCAAGCTAGAGGCAGTGCAACAGGGTACTAGAGCCTTCATGCCCACCTGTATTACATCTTGTATCCAAGCTACAGGTGGTACAACAGGGTACTAGAGCCTCCATGCCTGTCTGTATCACATCTTGTATCCAAGCTAGAGGCAGTGCAACAGGGAACTAGAGCCTCCATGCCCACCCGTATCACATCTGGTATCCAAGCTAGAGGCAGTGCAACAGGGTACTAGAGCCTCCATGCCCACCCGTATCACATCTTGTATCCAAGCTACAGGTGGTACAACAGGGTACTAGAGCCTCCATGCCTGCCTGTATCACATCTTGTATCCAAGCTAGAGGTGGTACAACAGGGTACTAGAGCCTCCATGCCTGTTCGTATCACATCTTGTATCCAAGCTAGAGGCGGTACAACAGGGTACTAGAGCCTCCATGCCCACCCGTACCACATCTGGTATCCAAGCTAGAGGCAGTGCAACAGGGTACTAGAGCCTCCATGCCCGCCCGTATCACATCTTGTATTGTGGTGGAAGCCCAGTATATATCTATATGGATCGGTGGGCCTTGGCAGTAGACAGTTGTCAATTTAACATTCTGTATACATATTTGCTTTCTGTCTTGCTACAAATATAATGTTCTTACAGTTATGCAATAGGTACTTCCGCTTATATGAAATATCTGTTTTATAAACTCTGCTGGATGGAATTTAGCACGCAACCAAGATATAAATATATCTCTTTGTCCGGTTGCATGGGTGATTAAAGGAACTAGGAAGTAGACAATGAACCGAATCGGAGACAAGCTTCCGCTTTCAAGTTACCGCGAAAATTTCCCCAGCAACTTTACTGGAAACGTATGCAAATAACATGGGAGGTTTGTGCAATTTATAGTTCATGATGTAACATCCAATCATATCGAAGGAACCACACGTGGCTCCAAGACAACCCACTCATCTCATCCACCACCTGATGGCCAATCACAGATGACCGGAGGATGGAAGAATTGCAAGATGCTTATCCAATAATTAAACAATACGTTGTATCTATGTAATCTTTGACCTGCCCAGATGGGCAGATGTGTTAAACTCTTAAAACAGGCTACACGCCGATCATTAAAGTTAGAATTGAGGAAGCTATGCATGCTGAACCTCGTGTCAGTGTGGAAACTTCTTATGCGCATTATCAATTCAGAATTAATATGGAAGGGTGTAAACATTCCAAATTGAGTAAGCCGTGATTCCGCAAAGGAATTCTACGACAGTGGCACCCCAGATGGGACTGTGATCGATAGGCTCCGAAGAAATCGGACACAAGGCACGGACATGGACAACCTTGGACTTAGCGGGCCCACCAAATACACGGTAAGATAAATTAATTATCTATACCTGTGTGGCTAACTCCGGGCTTGCCTATGTGCCGTGCCAGGCCGATAGATTTGGAGACGCACGACGACAGGTACTTCTTTAAGGCTCGATCACATGATAAGAACCTGTCATAAGATATAAAGGAATGTTTACATGCCTGTTGTGTTGAGAGTACTGGTCGAGTGGCGAGGTCAGTAGCTGCCTTAAGGGGGGGGGTTGACCCTGCGCAGGTGTCCCGATTACTCGGTCCAGGTTTGGTTACAAAACCTAAGAGTAAGGGACCTGTGAGGGTAGTTTGACGGAAAGGCTGTCCTGCTCTGGTCTGGTTTGGTTACAAAGCCTAAGAGTAAGGAAGCCGTCAAACGTCTGGGCAGGTATCGCTACTTCGGTAAAGTCTGGTAAAAGGCTTCCGAAGAAAGGGAACTGACAGACCGGATCCTGAGGGGCAGTAAGACTAAAGCCAGCCGTACTGGTGCTCTGTCTATTTGTGTGTGTCCACAAATATTTGTTTATCGTTTAAATGTCCACGCAACATGCCGGTGTTACAACACCCCTGGTCCTGTTACCTTGCCGCCTCTGGAAAAGGGAAGTGGGAATAATCAGCTTGTAGCTCTTTCCTTCCAGACTAATATATATGATCATGCACTTACTAATGAGACAGGGGTTTAGTCATATTGATCAGTAATTAGATAGTCCTGACTTTGCACTCTTGTTGATGAATCGAGGTAACGTCAAGAAGGCGGGGTTCTATACAAGTTATGCAGTGTTTACCTGAAATAGTGAAAGTCGCACCTCTCCTAACCTGATTATATTTGTCACCTTTATAGTCATCCTAATTTCTGTTTGTTGTTGCATACAGTGTATTCCGACCCTGATGACTACCTGGTCCACCTGTCCCACTACGACGTCCAACAAAAAGCCCACTGTCAGCGCAAACGTCGTCATCATGGATCCAGAATACGATGATGTCGAACCATCCTATACCCCCATGACAGCAATAGCTCCAGTGTACAACACAATGCGAGTCTAGGGTCAGCGGTGGGGGTGGGACGGAGCAGGGCGAGTTTAGTGAAACAGATAGTTTCAAGGGGGGTCTGTGGTGGAAGCCCAGTATATATCTATATGGATCGGTGGGCCTTGGCAGTAGACAGTTGTCAATTTAACATTCTGTATACATATTTGCTTTCTGTCTTGCTACAAATATAATGTTCTTACAGTTATGCAATAGGTACTTCCGCTTATATGAAATATCTGTTTTTTAAACTCTGCTGGATGGAATTTAGCACGCAACCAAGATATAAATATATCTCTTTGTCCGGTTGCATGGGTGATTAAAGGAACTAGGAAGTAGACAATGAACCGAATCTGAGACAAGCTTCCGCTTTCAAGTTACCGCGAAAATTTCCCCAGCAACTTTACTGGAAACGTATGCAAATAACATGGGAGGTTTGTGCAATTTATAGTTCATGATGTAACATCCAATCATATCGAAGGAACCACACGTGGCTCCAAGACAACCCACTCATCTCATCCACCACCTGATGGCCAATCACAGATGACCGGAGGATGGAAGAATTGCAAGATGCTTATCCAATAATTAAACAATACGTTGTATCTATGTAATCTTTGACCTGCCCAGATGGGCGGATGTGTTAAACTCTTAAAACAGGCTACACGCCGATCATTAAAGTTAGAATTGAGGAAGCTATGCATGCTGAACCTCGTGTCAGTGTGGAAACTTCTTATGCGCATTATCAATTCAGAATTAATATGGAAGGGTGTAAACATTCCAAATTGAGTAAGCCGTGATTCCGCAAAGGAATTCTACGACAGTGGCACCCCAGATGGGACTGTGATCGATAGGCTCCGAAGAAATCGGACACAAGGCACGGACATGGACAACCTTGGACTTAGCGGGCCCACCAAATACACGGTAAGATAAATTAATTATCTATACCTGTGTGGCTAACTCCGGGCTTGCCTATGTGCCGTGCCAGGCCGATAGATTTGGAGACGCACGACGACAGGTACTTCTTTAAGGCTCGATCACATGATAAGAACCTGTCATAAGATATAAAGGAATGTTTACATGCCTGTTGTGTTGAGAGTACTGGTCGAGTGGCGAGGTCAGTAGCTGCCTTAAGGGGGGGGTTGACCCTGCGCAGGTGTCCCGATTACTCCGTCCAGGTTTGGTTACAAAACCTAAGAGTAAGGGACCTGTGAGGGTAGTTTGACGGAAAGGCTGTCCTGCTCTGGTCTGGTTTGGTTACAAAGCCTAAGAGTAAGGAAGCCGTCAAACGTCTGGGCAGGTATCGCTACTTCGGTAAAGTCTGGTAAAAGGCTTCCGAAGAAAGGGAACTGACAGACCGGATCCCGAGGGGCAGTAAGACTAAAGCCAGCCGTACTGGTGCTCTGTCTATTTGTGTGTGTCCACAAATATTTGTTTATCGTTTAAATGTCCACGCAACATGCCGGTGTTACAACACCCCTGGTCCAGTTACCTTGCCGCCTCTGGAAAAGGGAAGTGGGAATAATCAGCTTGTAGCTCTTTCCTTCCAGACTAATATATATGATCATGCACTTACTAATGAGACAGGGGTTTAGTCATATTGATCAGTAATTAGATAGTCCTGACTTTGCACTCTTGTTGATGAATCGAGGTAACGTCAAGAAGGCGGGGTTCTATACAAGTTATGCAGTGTTTACCTGAAATAGTGAAAGTCGCACCTCTCCTAACCTGATTATATTTGTCACCTTTATAGTCATCCTAATTTCTGTTTGTTGTTGCATACAGTGTATACCGACCCTGATGACTACCTGGTCCACCTGTCCCACTACGACGTCCAACAAAAAGCCCACTGTCAGCGCAAACGTCGTCATCATGGATCCAGAATACGATGATGTCGAACCATCCTATACCCTCATGACAGCAATAGCTCCAGTGTACAACACAATGCGAGTCTAGGGTCAGCGGTGGGGGTGGGACGGAGCAGGGCGAGTTTAGTGAAACAGATAGTTTCAAGGGGGGTCTGTGGTGGAAGCCCAGTATATATCTATATGGATCGGTGGGCCTTGGCAGTAGACAGTTGTCAATTTAATATTCTGTATACATATTTGCTTTCTGTCTTGCTACAAATATAATGTTCTTACAGTTATGCAATAGGTACTTCCGCTTATATGAAATATCTGTTTTATAAACTCTGCTGGATGGAATTTAGCACGCAACCAAGATATAAATATATCTGTTTGTCCGGTTGCATGGGTGATTAAAGGAACTAGGAAGTAGACAATGAACCGAATCTGAGACAAGCTTCCGCTTTCAAGTTACCGCGAAAATTTCCCCAGCAACTTTACTGGAAACGTATGCAAATAACATGGAAGGTTTGTGCAATTTATAGTTCATGATGTAACATCCAATCATATCGAAGGAACCACACGTGGCTCCAAGACAACCCACTCATCTCATCCACCACCTGATGGACAATCACAGATGACCGGAGGATGGAAGAATTGCAAGATGCTTATCCAATAATTAAACAATACGTTGTATCTATGTAATCTTTGACCTGCCCAGATGGGCGGATGTGTTAAACTCTTAAAACAGGCTACACGCCGATCATTAAAGTTAGAATTGAGGAAGCTATGCATGCTGAACCTCGTGTCAGTGTGGAAACTTCTTATGTGCATTATCAATTCAGAATTAATATGGAAGGGTGTAAACATTCCAAATTGAGTAAGCCGTGATTCCGCAAAGGAATTCTACGACAGTATCCAAGCTAGAGACGGTACAACAGGGTACTAGAGCCTCCATGCCCGCCCGTATCACATCTTGTATACAAGCTAGAGGCAGTACAACAGGGTACTAGAGCCTCCATGCCCACCCGTATCACATCTTGTATCCAAGCTAGAGGCGGTACAACAGGGTACTAGAGCCTCCATGCCCGCCCGTATCACATCTTGTATCCAAGCTAGAGGCGGTACAACAGGGTACTAGAGCCTCCATGCCTGTCTGTATCACATCTTGTATCCAAGCTAGAGGCAGTACAACAGGGTACTAGAGCCTCCATGCCCACCTGTATCACATCTTGTATCCAAGCTACAGGTGGTACAACAGGGTACTAGAGCCTCCATGCCTGCCTGTATCACATCTTGTATCCAAGCTAGAGGTGGTTAAACAGGGTACTAGAGCCTCCATGCCTGATTGTATCACATCTTGTATCCAAGCTAGAGGCAGTACAACAGGGTACTAGAGCCTCCATGCCCGCCCGTATCACATCTTGTGTCCAAGCTAGAGGCGGTACAACAGGATACTAGAGCCTCCATGCCCACCTGTATCACATCTTGTATCCAAGCTAGAGGCGGTACAACAGGGTACTAGAGCCTCCATGCCCGCCTGTATCACATCTTGTATCCAAGCTAGAGGCGGTACAACAGGGTACTAGAGCCTCCATGCCCGCCCGTATCACATCTTGTATCCAAGCTAGAGGCGGTACAACAGGGTACTAGAGCCTCCATGCCCGCCAGTATCACATCTTGTATCCAAGCTAGAGGCGGTACAACAGGGTACTAGAGCTTTCATGCCCACCCGTATCACATCTTGTATCCAAGCTAGAGGTGGTACAACAGGGTACCAGAGCCTCCAAGCCCACCCCTATCACTTTTTATATCCAAGCTAGAGGCGGTAGAACAGGGTACTAGAGCCTCCATGCCTGTCTGTATCACATCTTGTATCCAAGCTAGAGGCGGTACAACAGGGTACTAGAGCCTTCATGCCCGCCCGTATCACATCTTGTATCCAAGCTAGAGGCAGTACAACAGGGTACTAGAGCCTCCATGCCCGCCCGTATCACATGTTGTATCCAAGCTAGAGACGGTACAACAGGGTACTAGAGCCTCCATGCCCGCCCGTATCACATCTTGTATCCAAGCTAGAGGCAGTACAACAGGGTACTAGAGCCTCCATGCCCACCCGTATCACATCTTGTATCCAAGCTAGAGGCGGTACAACAGGGTACTAGAGCCTCCATGCCCGCCCGTATCACATCTTGTATCCAAGCTAGAGGCGGTACAACAGGGTACTAGAGCCTCCATGCCCACCTGTATCACATCTTGTATCCAAACTAGAGGCAGTGCAACAGGGTACTAGAGCCTCCATGCCCACCCGTATCACATCTTGTATCCAAGCTAGAGGTGGTACAACAGGGTACCAGAGCCTCCAAGCCCACCCCTATCACTTTTTATATCCAAGCTAGAGGCGGTAGAACAGGGTACTAGAGCCTCCATGCCTGTCTGTATCACATCTTGTATCCAAGCTAGAGGCGGTACAACAGGGTACTAGAGCCTTCATGCCCGCCCGTATCACATCTTGTATCCAAGCTAGAGGCAGTACAACAGGGTACTAGAGCCTCCATGCCCGCCCGTATCACATGTTGTATCCAAGCTAGAGACGGTACAACAGGGTACTAGAGCCTCCATGCCCGCCCGTATCACATCTTGTATCCAAGCTAGAGGCAGTACAACAGGGTACTAGAGCCTCCATGCCCACCCGTATCACATCTTGTATCCAAGCTAGAGGCGGTACAACAGGGTACTAGAGCCTCCATGCCCGCCCGTATCACATCTTGTATCCAAGCTAGAGGCGGTACAACAGGGTACTAGAGCCTCCATGCCCACCTGTATCACATCTTGTATCCAAACTAGAGGCAGTGCAACAGGGTACTAGAGCCTCCATGCCCACCCGTATCACATCTGGTATCCAAGCTAGAGGCAGTGCAACAGGGTACTAGAGCCTCCATGCCCACCTGTATTACATCTTGTATCCAAGCTACAGGTGGTACAACAGGGTACTAGAGCCTCCATGCCTGTCTGTATCACATCTTGTATCCAAGCTAGAGGCAGTACAACAGGGAACTAGAGCCTCCATGCCCACCCGTATAACATCTGGTATCCAAGCTAGAGGCAGTGCAACAGGG
The DNA here is from genome assembly GCF_035609145.1 of Eleutherodactylus coqui. Classification (NCBI taxonomy): domain Eukaryota; kingdom Metazoa; phylum Chordata; class Amphibia; order Anura; family Eleutherodactylidae; genus Eleutherodactylus; species Eleutherodactylus coqui. The sequence goes on from NC_089849.1 coordinate 85,515,518, forward strand.
TACTAGAGCCTCCATGCCCACCCGTATCACATCTTGTATCCAAGCTACAGGTGGTACAAAAGGGTACTAGAGCCTCCATGCCTGCCTGTATCACATCTTGTATCCAAGCTAGAGGTGGTACAACAGGGTACTAGAGCCTCCATGCCTGTCTGTATCACATCTTGTATCCAAGCTAGAGGCAGTACAACAGGATACTAGAGCATCCATGCCCACCTGTATCACATCTTGTATCCAAGCTAGAGGCGGTACAACAGGGTACTAGAGCCTCCATGCCCGCCTGTATCACATCTTGTATCCAAGCTAGAGGCGGTACAACAGGGTACTAGAGCCTCCATGCCCGCCTGTATCACATCTTGTATCCAAGCTAGAGGCGGTACAACAGGGTACTAGAGCCTCCATGCCCGCCTGTATCACATCTTGTATCCAACCTAGAGGCGGTACAACAGGGTACTAGAGCCTCCATGCCTGTCTGTATCACATCTTGTATCCAAGCTAGAGGTGGTACAACAGGGTACTAGAGCCTCCATGCCTATCTGTATCACATCTTGTATCCAAGCTAGAGGTGGTACAACAGGGTATTAGAGCCTCCATGCCTGTCTATATCACATCTTGTATCCAAGCTAGAGGCGGTACAACAGGGTACTAGAGCCTCCATGCCCACCTGTATCACATCTTGTATCCAAGCTAGAGGCGGTACAACAGGGTACTAGAGCCTCCATGCCCGCCCGTATCACATCTTGTATCCAAGCTAGAGGCGGTACAACAGGGTACTAGAGCCTCCATGCCCGCCTGTATCACATCTTGTATCCAAGCTAGAGGCAGTACAACAGGGTACTAGAGCCTCCATGCCTGTCTGTATCACATCTTGTATCCAAGCTAGCGGTGGTACAACAGGGTATTAGAGCCTCCATGCCTGTCTATATCACATCTTGTATCCAAGCTAGTGGCGGTACAACATGGTACTAGAGCCTCCATGCCCGCCCGTATCACATCTTGTATCCAACCTAGAGGCGGTACAACAAGGTACTAGAGCCTCCATGCCCGCCCGTATCACATCTTGTATCCCAGCTAGAGGCGGTACAACAGGGTACTAGAGCCTCTATGCCCGCCTGTATCACATCTTGTATCCAAGCTAGAGGCGGTACAACAGGGTACTAGAGCCTCTATGCCTGCCTGTATCACATCTTGTATCCAAGCTAGAGGCGGTACAACAGGGTACTAGAGCCTCTATGCCCGCCTGTATCACATCTTGTATCCAAGCTAGAGGCGGTACAACAGGGTACTAAAGTCTCCATGCCTGCCTGTATCACATCTTGTATCCAAGCTAGAGGCGATACAACAGGGTACTAGAGCCTCCATGCCTGCCTGTATCACATCCTGTATCCAAGCTAGAGGCGGTACAACAGGGTACTAGAGCCTCCATGCCCGCCTGTATCACATCTTGTATCTAAGCTAGAGGCGGTACAACAGGGTACTGGAGTCTTCGTACAAGGCATCAGTTTTCCGCAATAAGGGTGGTTTCACACAGGCAAGAAAATCGTGCGATTTTCGCCTGATGCGATAGTCAGTAAAAAAGCAGATTATGAAACCAACGGTTTCCTTCCCATCTGTGATGTTTTCACTGATGTGATGTTGAGAGAACAAAAAATAACGGCTGCTCTATCTTTCTGCGATGTGCGATTCTTTTTATCTCCCAGGTTTCGCTATGGAGCCGCTCCTTTTTATCGCCTCGCAATGCAACAAGATTGTGTTGCGATGCAATTTTGATAATGGAAAGTCCTATTCATTTTCGCAATAAAAAATTGTACATTTTTTATCGCGCAATTTTATTGTGGCCGTCAGCACTGCGATGGGAGATTATTCTAAAAAAAAAGCATTGCTGGCAACCAAATATTGCAGACACAAAATAGGGGGTCGCCCGTGTGAAAGTCGCCTAAATGATCCTTTTACTCCGATATTGTAATCACTCACTTATAACAACGTTACAATCACACAGACAAAAGTGTCATCCCACAACTTCTGGGGGGGGTTACACTGTACGTGGTTATGGCGCCTCGGGTACATTTGCTGTATGCCTGTAGTCACATGGCACAAAAAATACACCTTTTAGTGGTGGCACCGTGAGACAATTATTATTATTACTCCAAGTTAAAACCTATAAGGAGAAAAAAATGTTATGTTAGAATTTTTTTTTTAATTCTAATTGAAGAATCGGTGCAAAAATATGGAACGCCTCACGAATTTGCGTGTCATCCTTGCGCAGGGGCCATGCTAATCTTCTCTGTATCGTTCCAATTTTAGTATATGTGCTGCCGAAGCAAGCACGATACTGCAGACAGCCCCGGCGGTATTTATGGTCCCGCGGGAGAGAAGTTCTTACATTGTGGAGAGATTACTTTTATAAATTAAAAATAATGTATCCTGCTGTGATATTTTACCTAATATGTCATGCCTGTAATAATAAAACCCATTAATACAGAGTATTTTGGCCAAACTGAAGAGCATTTTGTGACAATGTTATATGCAAATGAGAAGAAGCCGCAGTGCATGCTGGGAAGAATGCTGGTCTCGGAATACGGACCTTGTACCACAGAAGGCGCAGCTGGTGTGGAATGTACTGCGGATGACTGCAGCGTTCTGCTTCCATCAGGAGAGCAGCTGCTCACTGCTGCACCACTGGCTGACGGTCACATTAGGACGTGATTGCCGGCTCACGCCTACTGCTGCTGGACGTGGCGCTATAGCATTAGGGCTGGGCGTGCAGCAGTGCAGCGCCTTCTGCCCACCGGTCTGCCCTGGCCGGAGTACAGCGATGCGTGCCCTTACCTATCAGCTGACAAGTGTGCTCGGCCGCACACACAAGGGGGTCACAGGAATGTCCCACAACATTGTCACACTTCCGTGGCTGCCAGGTCAAATTTATCACCAAGATAACATGTATGGGACCATCTGGGAGACCAACTTCTACAACCTACAACTTTGCATGATCTAAAGGTTCAGTTACATAGCAAATGTGGAGCAATATGCCACAGGATACCATACAGAACCTGTATGCCGCCATGCCCGCCAGTATCACATCTGGTATACAAACTAGAGGCAGTGCAACAGGGTACTAGAGCCTCCATGCCCACCCGTATCACATCTGGTATCCAAGATAGAGGCAGTGCAACAGGGTACTAGAGCCTCCATGCCCACCTGTATTACATCTTGTATCCAAGCTACAGGTGGTACAACAGGGTACTAGAGCCTCCATGCCTGTCTGTATCACATCTTGTATCCAAGCTAGAGGCAGTACAACAGGGAACTAGAGCCTCCATGCCCACCCGTATCACATCTGGTATCCAAGCTAGAGGCAGTGCAACAGGGTACTAGAGCCTCCATGCCCACCCGTATCACATCTTGTATCCAAGCTACAGGTGGTACAACAGGGTACTAGAGCCTCCATGCCTGCCTGTATCACATCTTGTATCCAAGCTAGAGGTGGTACAACAGGGTACTAGAGCCTCCATGCCTGCCTGTATCACATCTTGTATCCAAGCTAGAGGTGGTACAACAGGGTACTAGAGCCTCCATGCCTGTCTGTATCACATCTTGTATCCAAGCTAGAGGCAGTACAACAGGGTACTAGAGCCTCCATGCCAGCCCGTATCACATCTTGTATCCAAGCTAGAGGCAGTACAACAGGATACTAGAGCATCCATGCCCACCTGTATCACATCTTGTATCCAAGCTAGAGGCGGTACAACAGGGTACTAGAGCCTCCATGCCCGCCTGTATCACATCTTGTATCCAAGCTAGAGGCGGTACAACAGGGTACTAGAGCCTCCATGCCCGCCCGTATCACATCTTGTATCCAAGCTAGAGGCGGTACAACAGGGTACTAGAGCCTCCATGCCCGCCCGTATCACATCTTGTATCCAAGCTAGAGGCGGTACAACAGGGTACTAGAGCCTCCATGCCCGCCTGTATCACATCTTGTATCCAACCTAGAGGCGGTACTACAGGGTACTAGAGCCTCCATGCCTGTCTGTATCACATCTTGTATCCAAGCTAGAGGTGGTACAACAGGGTATTAGAGCCTCCACGCCTATCTATATCACATCTTGTATCCAAGCTAGAGGCGGTACAACAGGGTACTAGAGCCTCCATGCCCACCTGTATCACATCTTGTATCCAAGCTAGAGGCGGTACAACAGGGTACTAGAGCCTCCATGCCGGCCTGTATCACATCTTGTATCCAAGCTAGAGGCGGTACAACAGGGTACTAGAGCCTCCATGCCCGCCCGTATCACATCTTGTATCCAAGCTACAGGTGGTACAACAGGGTACTAGAGCCTCCATGCCTGTCTGTATCACATCTTGTATCCAAGCTAGAGGCAGTACAACAGTGTACTAGAGCCTCCATGCCCGCCCGTATCACATCTTGTATCCAAGCTAAAGGCGGTACAACAGGGTACTGGAGCCTCCATGCCCGCCCGTATCACATCTTGTATCCAAGCTAGAGGTGGTTTAACAGGGTACTAGAGCCTCCATGCCTGTATCACATCTTGTATCCAAGCTAGAGGCAGTACAACAGGGTACTAGAGCCTCCATGCCTGTCTGTATCACATCTTGTATCCAAGCTAGAGGTGGTACAACAGGGTACTAGAGCCTCCATGCCTGTCTATATCACATCTTGTATCCAAGCTAGAGGCGGTACAACAGGGTACTAGAGCCTCCATGCCCACCTGTATCACATCTTGTATCCAAGCTAGAGGCGGTACAACAGGGTACTAGAGCCTCCATGCCCGCCCGTATCACATCTTGTATCCAAGCTAGTGGCGGTACAACAGGGTACTAGAGCCTCCATGCCCGCCTGTATCACATCTTGTATCCAAGCTAGAGGCAGTACAACAGGGTACTAGAGCCTCCATGCCTGTCTGTATCACATCTTGTATCCAAGCTAGCGGTGGTACAACAGGGTATTAGAGCCTCCATGCCTGTCTATATCACATCTTGTATCCAAGCTAGTGGCGGTACAACAGGGTACTAGAGCCTCCATGCCCACCTGTATCACATCTTGTATCCAAGCTAGAGGCGGTACAACATAGTACTAGAGCCTCCATGCCCGCCCGTATCACATCTTGTATCCAACCTAGAGGCGGTACAACAAGGTACTAGAGCCTCCATGCCCGCCCGTATCACATCTTGTATCCCAGCTAGAGGCGGTACAACAGGGTACTAGAGCCTCTATGCCCGCCTGTATCACATCTTGTATCCAAGCTAGAGGCGGTACAACAGGGTACTAGAGCCTCTATGCCTGCCTGTATCACATCTTGTATCCAAGCTAGAGGCGGTACAACAGGGTACTAGAGCCTCTATGCCCGCCTGTATCACATCTTGTATCCAAGCTAGAGGCGGTACAACAGGGTACTAAAGTCTCCATGCCTGCCTGTATCACATCTTGTATCCAAGCTAGAGGCGGTACAACAGGGTATTAGAGCCTCCATGCCTGCCTGTATCACATCTTGTATCCAAGCTAGAGGTGGTACAACAGGGTACTAGAGCATCCATGCCTGTCTGTATCACATCTTGTATCCAAGCTAGAGGCGGTACAACAGGGTACTAGAGCCTCCATGCCCGCCCGTATCACATCTTGTATCCAAGCTAGAGGCGGTACAACAGGGTACTAGAGCCTCCATGCCCGCCTGTATCACATCTTGTATCCAAGCTAGAGGCGGTACAACAGGATAATAGAGCCTCCATGCTCACCTGTATCACATCTTGTATCCAAGCTAGAGGCGGTACAACAGGGTACTAGAGCCTCCATGCCCGCCTGTATCACATCTTGTATCCAAGCTAGAGGTGGTACAACAGGGTACTAGAGCCTCCATGCCTGCCTGTATCACATCTTGTATCCAAGCTAGAGGCGGTACAACAGGGTACTAGAGCCTCCATTCCCGCCGTATCACATCTTGTATCCAAGCTAGAGGCGGTACAACAGGGTACTAGAGCCTCCATGCCCGCCTGTATCACATCTTGTATCCAAGCTAGAGGCGGTACAACAGGGTACTAGAGCCTCCATGCCTGCCTGTATCACATCTTGTATCCAAGCTAGAGGCGGTACAACAGGGTACTAGAGCATACATGCCTGTCTGTATCACATCTTGTATCCAAGCTAGAGGCAGTACAACAGGGTACTAGAGCCTCCATGCCCGTCCGTATCACATCTTGTATCCAAGCTAGAGGCGGTACAACAGGGTACTAGAGCCTCCATGCCTGCCTGTATCACATCTTGTATCCAAGCTACAGGTGGTACAACAGGGTACTAGAGCCTCCATGCCTGCCTGTATCACATCTTGTATCCAAGCTAGAGGCGGTACAACAGGGTACTAGAGCATACATGCCTGTCTGTATCACATCTTGTATCCAAGCTAGAGGCATTACAACAGGGTACTAGAGCCTCCATGCCCGTCCGTATCACATCTTGTATCCAAGCTAGAGGCAGTGCAACAGGGTACTAGAGCCTCCATGCCCACCCGTATCACATCTTGTATCCAAGCTACAGGTGGTACAACAGGGTACTAGAGCCTCCATGCCTGCCTGTATCACATCTTGTATCCAAGCTAGAGGTGGTACAACAGGGTACTAGAGCCTCCATGCCTGCCTGTTTCACATCTTGTATCCAAGCTAGAGGTGGTACAACAGGGTACTAGAGCCTCCATGCCTATCTGTATCACATCTTGTATCCAAGCTAGAGGCAGTACAACAGGGTACTAGAGCCTCCATGCCAGCCCGTATCACATCTTGTATCCAAGCTAGAGGCAGTACAACAGGATACTAGAGCATCCATGCCCACCTGTATCACATCTTGTATCCAAGCTAGAGGCGGTACAACAGGGTACTAGAGCCTCCATGCCCGCCTGTATCACATCTTGTATCCAAGCTAGAGGCGGTACAACAGGGTACTAGAGCCTCCATGCCCGCCCGTATCACATCTTGTATCCAAGCTAGAGGCGGTACAACAGGGTACTAGAGCCTCCATGCCCGCCCGTATCACATCTTGTATCCAAGCTAGAGGCAGTACAACAGGGTACTAGAGCCTCCATGCCCGCCTGTATCACATCTTGTATCCAACCTAGAGGCGGTACTACAGGGTAATAGAGCCTCCATGCCTGTCTGTATCACATCTTGTATCCAAGCTAGAGGTGGTACAACAGGGTATTAGAGCCTCCATGCCTATCTATATCACATCTTGTATCCAAGCTAGAGGCGGTACAACAGGGTACTAGAGCCTCCATGCCCACCTGTATCACATCTTGTATCCAAGCTAGAGGCGGTACAACAGGGTACTAGAGCCTCCATGCCGGCCTGTATCACATCTTGTATCCAAGCTAGAGGCGGTACAACAGGGTACTAGAGCCTCCATGCCCGCCCGTATCACATCTTGTATCCAAGCTACAGGTGGTACAACAGGGTACTAGAGCCTCCATGCCTGTCTGTATCACATCTTGTATCCAAGCTAGAGGCAGTACAACAGTGTACTAGAGCCTCCATGCCCGCCTGTATCACATCTTGTATCCAAGCTAGAGGCGGTACAACAGGGTACTAGAGCCTCCATGCCCGCCCGTATCACATCTTGTATCCAAGCTAGAGGCGGTATAACAGGGTACTAGAGCCTCCATGCCTGTATCACATCTTGTATCCAAGCTAGAGGCAGTACAACAGGGTACTAGAGCCTCCATGCCTGTCTGTATCACATCTTGTATCCAAGCTAGAGGTGGTACAACAGGGTATTAGAGCCTCCATGCCTGCCTGTATCACATCTTGTATCCAAGCTACAGGTGGTACAACAGGGTACTAGAGCCTCCATGCCTGCCTGTATCACATCTTGTATCCAAGCTAGAGGCGGTACAACAGGGTACTAGAGCATACATGCCTGTCTGTATCACATCTTGTATCCAAGCTAGAGGCATTACAACAGGGTACTAGAGCCTCCATGCCCGTCCGTATCACATCTTGTATCCAAGCTAGAGGCAGTGCAACAGGGTACTAGAGCCTCCATGCCCACCCGTATCACATCTTGTATCCAAGCTACAGGTGGTACAACAGGGTACTAGAGCCTCCATGCCTGCCTGTATCACATCTTGTATCCAAGCTAGAGGTGGTACAACAGGGTACTAGAGCCTCCATGCCTGCCTGTTTCACATCTTGTATCCAAGCTAGAGGTGGTACAACAGGGTACTAGAGCCTCCATGCCTGTCTGTATCACATCTTGTATCCAAGCTAGAGGCAGTACAACAGGGTACTAGAGCCTCCATGCCAGCCCGTATCACATCTTGTATCCAAGCTAGAGGCGGTACAACAGGGTACTAGAGCCTCCATGCCCGCCTGTATCACATCTTGTATCCAACCTAGAGGCGGTACTACAGGGTACTAGAGCCTCCATGCCTGTCTGTATCACATCTTGTATCCAAGCTAGAGGTGGTACAACAGGGTATTAGAGCCTCCATGCCTATCTATATCACATCTTGTATCCAAGCTAGAGGCGGTACAACAGGGTACTAGAGCCTCCATGCCCACCTGTATCACATCTTGTATCCAAGCTAGAGGCGGTACAACAGGGTACTAGAGCCTCCATGCCGGCCTGTATCACATCTTGTATCCAAGCTAGAGGCGGTACAACAGGGTACTAGAGCCTCCATGCCCGCCCGTATCACATCTTGTATCCAAGCTACAGGTGGTACAACAGGGTACTAGAGCCTCCATGCCTGTCTGTATCACATCTTGTATCCAAGCTAGAGGCAGTACAACAGTGTACTAGAGCCTCCATGCCCGCCCGTATCACATCTTGTATCCAAGCTAGAGGCGGTACAACAGGGTACTAGAGCCTCCATGCCCGCCCGTATCACATCTTGTATCCAAGCTAGAGGCGGTATAACAGGGTACTAGAGCCTCCATGCCTGTATCACATCTTGTATCCAAGCTAGAGGCAGTACAACAGGGTACTAGAGCCTCCATGCCTGTCTGTATCACATCTTGTATCCAAGCTAGAGGTGGTACAACAGGGTATTAGAGCCTCCATGCCTATCTATATCACATCTTGTATCCAAGCTAGAGGCGGTACAACAGGGTACTAGAGCCTCCATGCCCACCTGTATCACATCTTGTATCCAAGCTAGAGGCGGTACAACAGGGTACTAGAGCCTCCATGCCGGCCTGTATCACATCTTGTATCCAAGCTAGAGGCGGTACAACAGGGTACTAGAGCCTCCATGCCCGCCCGTATCACATCTTGTATCCAAGCTACAGGTGGTACAACAGGGTACTAGAGCCTCCATGCCTGTCTGTATCACATCTTGTATCCAAGCTAGAGGCAGTACAACAGTGTACTAGAGCCTCCATGCCCGCCCGTATCACATCTTGTATCCAAGCTAGAGGCGGTACAACAGGGTACTAGAGCCTCCATGCCCGCCCGTATCACATCTTGTATCCAAGCTAGAGGCGGTATAACAGGGTACTAGAGCCTCCATGCCTGTCTGTATCACATCTTGTATCCAAGCTAGAGGCAGTACAACAGGGTACTAGAGCCTCCATGCCTGTCTGTATCACATCTTGTATCCAAGCTAGAGGTGGTACAACAGGGTATTAGAGCCTCCATGCCTGTCTATATCACATCTTGTATCCAAGCTAGAGGCGGTACAACAGGGTACTAGAGCCTCCATGCCCACCTGTATCACATCTTGTATCCAAGCTAGAGGCGGTACAACAGGGTACTAGAGCCTCCATGCCCGCCCGTATCACATCTTGTATCCAAGCTAGAGGCGGTACAACAGGGTACTAGAGCCTCCATGCCCGCCTGTATCACATCTTGTATCCAAGCTAGAGGCAGTACAACAGGGTACTAGAGCCTCCATGCCTGTCTGTATCACATCTTGTATCCAAGCTAGCGGTGGTACAACAGGGTATTAGAGCCTCCATGCCTGTCTATATCACATCTTGTATCCAAGCTAGAGGCGGTACAACAGGGTACTAGAGCCTCCATGCCCACCTGTATCACATCTTGAATCCAAGCTAGAGGCGGTACAACATGGTACTAGAGCCTCCATGCCCGCCCATATCACATCTTGTATCCAACCTAGAGGCGGTACAACAAGGTACTAGAGCCTCCATGCCCGCCCGTATCACATCTTGTATCCCAGCTAGAGGCGGTACAACAGGGTACTAGAGCCTCTATGCCCGCCTGTATCACATCTTGTATCCAAGCTAGAGGCGGTACAACAGGGTACTAGAGCCTCTATGCCTGCCTGTATCACATCTTGTATCCAAGCTAGAGGCGGTACAACAGGGTACTAGAGCCTCTATGCCCGCCTGTATCACATCTTGTATCCAAGCTAGAGGCGGTACAACAGGGTACTAAAGTCTCCATGCCTGTCTGTATCACATCTTGTATCCAAGCTAGAGGCGGTACAACAGGGTACTAGAGCCTCCATGCCTGCCTGTATCACATCCTGTATCCAAGCTAGAGGCGGTACAACAGGGTACTAGAGCCTCCATGCCCGCCTGTATCACATCTTGTATCTAAGCTAGAGGCGGTACAACAGGGTACTGGAGTCTTCGTACAAGGCATCAGTTTTCCGCAATAAGGGTGGTTTCACACAGGCAAGAAAATCGTGCGATTTTCGCCTGATGCGATAGTCAGTAAAAAAGCAGATTATGAAACCAACGGTTTCCTTCCCATCTGTGATGTTTTCACTGATGTGATGTTGAGAGAACAAAAAATAACGGCTGCTCTATCTTTCTGCGATGTGCGATTCTTTTTATCTCCCAGGTTTCGCTATGGAGCCGCTCCTTTTTATCGCCTCGCAATGCAACAAGATTGTGTTGCGATGCAATTTTGATAATGGAAAGTCCTATTCATTTTCGCAATAAAAAATTGTACATTTTTTATCGCGCAATTTTATTGTGGCCGTCAGCACTGCGATGGGAGATTATTCTAAAAAAAAAGCATTGCTGGCAACCAAATATTGCAGACACAAAATAGGGGGTCGCCCGTGTGAAAGTCGCCTAAATGATCCTTTTACTCCGATATTGTAATCACTCACTTATAACAACGTTACAATCACACAGACAAAAGTGTCATCCCACAACTTCTGGGGGGGGTTACACTGTACGTGGTTATGGCGCCTCGGGTACATTTGCTGTATGCCTGTAGTCACATGGCACAAAAAATACACCTTTTAGTGGTGGCACCGTGAGACAATTATTATTATTACTCCAAGTTAAAACCTATAAGGAGAAAAAAATGTTATGTTAGAATTTTTTTTTTAATTCTAATTGAAGAATCGGTGCAAAAATATGGAACGCCTCACGAATTTGCGTGTCATCCTTGCGCAGGGGCCATGCTAATCTTCTCTGTATCGTTCCAATTTTAGTATATGTGCTGCCGAAGCAAGCACGATACTACAGACAGCCCCGGCGGTATTTATGGTCCCGCGGGAGAGAAGTTCTTACATTGTGGAGAGATTACTTTTATAAATTAAAAATAATGTATCCTGCTGTGATATTTCACCTAATATGTCATGCCTGTAATAATAAAACCCATTAATACAGAGTATTTTGGCCAAACTGAAGAGCATTTTGTGACAATGTTATATGCAAATGAGAAGAAGCCGCAGTGCATGCTGGGAAGAATGCTGGTCTCGGAATACGGACCTTGTACCACAGAAGGTGCAGCTGGTGTGGAATGTACTGCGGATGACTGCAGCGTTCTGCTTCCATCAGGAGAGCAGCTGCTCACTGCTGCACCACTGGCTGACGGTCACATTGGGACGTGATTGCCGGCTCACGCCTACTGCTGCTGGACGTGGCGCTATAGCATTAGGGCTGGGCGTGCAGCAGTGCAGCGCCTTCTGCCCACCGGTCTGCCCTGGCCGGAGTACAGCGATGCGTGCCCTTACCTATCAGCTGACAAGTGTGCTCGGCCGCACACACATGGGATCTTACGCTTTATTAAAACCTTACCAAACTCTTATAAATAACCGACACAGACACCAATATTGGATAAATAAGGCCGCGGTGTTTATTAACGGGGTTACAAACATTTGGGGAGAAATATAACCAATAATAACCATAACACTTGCTGTAAACTCTGTTTTACAGACCCAAGTTTATTAACCAATCAATAACCACAACAGTTCATGTAAACTCTGTCTTACAGACACGAGTTTACCACCACCAAACTCTCCCCAAGTTTACCTGCCCACCCGCCTAATGCGGGCGACAATCCCCCACCAGGCCATGGCATCCACTAATGACATGGCCCCCCCAACACCCGCAGCCTCCTCAATTATCTACACAAATCCATAATAAAAATATCCAACGCAATCTCTGACAAGTATACTATAACATTCCTATGCAATCCTGGAACCAAACCTTCCATATCAGCATGTCTAAAAAGAAAACATCCACTCCTGGCATGAGCTCTACCACCAGGTTAACCCTTCTCCGAATTCTCTCACTATATACAGACCTTGGCAATGACCATAATAAACTAGGAACAATATCTGAAAAAAACTATCACTGTATCTGGAACCTTGTTTAATGCTCCACATCTCCCTTTCAATGTCCCATGACATATCAATGTGTTCTCTTCTATGTCATTATCCCCTAAGTGTAAAATCAAAACATCTGGACAGGGCCCACGTGACACTCCAAACCCACGTGACTCTCCAAGCCCACGTGACTCTTTATACATCAGTTTAGCCATTAATCCACTCCACCTCATACCTCTGCTACCGCGCCAAAAAATTTCAAACTGTGATCTGTACAAACCCAAATTTTCAGAACAACAGTGATCCGCTGCCCTTCTCCAAGGCTAGTACACAAAGGAGGGTCCAACAATCCACACAATACTTTTCTTAACTCCTAAAATGAAAAAAGAATTAGTACACCATATTATTCAGGCGCATGTACAACTAAAACTGAGATGATCCCCATCTGTTTACTTTTTCTTCAATAAAACCGCACCTGTAAACCAATAAGCACCATTTTACATTAAAAGCAAGATAATGACTGTCCATCATCCCTGGCTCCCCGAAAACAAGACAGGGTCTTCTACTAATTTGCTCCACAAGATCTTACTTTGCCATGTATAACTGCCTAGCACTATTTACATTTACAGTTTTTTTTTTTTTTTAATTAACTTCAACTAGGGCTTAATTTTGGAATAGGGCTTAAAGTTCAAGCGTCCAGAAAAATCCTGCTAGGGTTTATTTCCGGGTAGGTTTTATCACCGGAGAAACAGGGTACATGGATCAACAAAGAACCTGGTGCTTGCAGGCATAGCCACATAAACACCTGCAAATTCCTAAGCAAGCATATATTCTCATGAAAATGAGCAAACAAGCGAATTCATACCCCTTTACCCATTTCGTCTTTTTTTTTTATTTTTTTTATTTTATTATTATTATTATAAAGCTCCCATGGTTGGACAAATCCTTAAGGCCCCAAAGTCAGATCTAAACAGCTGTACCTCATCTGCTGATCTACACACTTCAGGCAATACTTTCACCAACTTCCCTTGTAAGCTCAATGTGATAGCAGAGCGTTGATCAGCGGCATCAGCTACCGCCTTACAGCCTCTGATCAATCTCTCTACCTGAAAAACGATTAATAGGTACCAGATTATACCATCTTTGAAAGAAAGCCATACCCAACATTACCTTCCAAACTGAGCTATATGAGCGCTGCATCCTGAATGTTGGACTCTTCTTCCCTGAATTGCGCATCCGTAAACAAGACAATAAGATAGCAGCTGCATTAATCTCACACCGACCATCTCTAACATCAGTAAGAGGTTATATGTTAGACATAATCTGACTAGCATACGAATTAATTGGTGCTGACCGGCTCTTAGGGTGCGGGCAGACGAGCGTAGGCATATTTACGTTTGCACGAGTGCAACGTATAATCGCCCGAGCGATCGTTTTTCACCGATCACGACCAGAGCTAGAAAGCGTATTTTCGTTTGTTCCTACTTTGCAAATGGTCTTTTCGGCCATCGAATATGCGTTATCGCGTATTTCGGTCGCATATGTTCCGTTTTTTTTCGAATTGCCGTTTTTACGCGCCGTAAAATCGCCCATGTGAACGAATACATTCGAAATTATTGCCTCAGATGGTCACGTATATACGTTTGGTCGCAAAAACGCGCCGTTTATGCGCTCGTCTGCCCGCACCCTTAAAGTCAAAGATACCAACCATAGCACTAAATGCTGCTTTAGCTCCCTTGACATCCGCGCATGCGATGTATGGGACTTCCAACCGCATATCACCACACATGACCTGCGGGAATACCTGCGACCAATAATAATCACCTGTGAAGCCAAACAGGAGTGATCTGCTAACGGCTGCAACTCCCTCCATGTAATCGTCCTTCATACGTAATGTCTGACTAATTAAACCCATAAACTATACACCCCTGACATTGGCAATTAGAAAAACCATCACAATGCTATCAATTAAATAGCTAAAAACTCCAACCGAGTACACGGCCATACAATTTTCCCGTTCGCCAGCGGCACCCCAAAATCCTCCATCCTGGCCACATGCCCTCTAAAACTTGTGCATACCCTCATTACCATGATGCCCCATAAACAACAACCATCTATGTAGTGTATTACACCAACATCAGGGCATTCCTTCCTCACACCTACTGTAACAATGAGGATAGTCCTAAATAATAGTGGGATGCCTTAGATCCCATCGGTAACGCCAAACCGGAAACCAAAGAATTAACACCCCAACCAATAAGAAGTTATCCGAATACTGCATCACATGACCGAAGGGCCATAATAAAGCCAATGTAGTCACATGATGCATATCTTACTGCCAGCAGCTCAGGAGCGCCTCAGCATTCAGAGAAGACTGCTTGTGGGTAAGATAGATGATAAATAACCAGGAGGAGATAGACTCCTTCTGTGGCATCACCCTTAGGGCGCCCACCCACTGGCGATTTTTTTTTCTTTGCGTTTTGCGTTTTTCCTGCAGAGCAATTAGAATTGAATGTACTCCTGTCCACTGGCGTTTTGCGTTGCGTTGCGTTGCGTTTTTTAACATAGGAACTGTCAGTTGCATATGTGTCCTTATTTTTCTCCTAATGCACCCATGAAAGTCAATGGAAATTAACGGAAAAGCCGCGAAAATGCGGCAAAAAACGCCGCGAAAACGCGGCGTTTTTCACGCACGAAAATCGCAAACGCCAGTGGGTGGGCGCCCTTAAAGGGGACAACCTCAAATTGAAAATAAAGGGGGGGATCAAAATGACCGGCAACTCTGCCCTCAGCTATGTTCTTAGCAATTTAGCTAGATCAGGATCATAAACAACTGAAATTAACTTATTAACCCCTTCACAGCTGAGTCCCTTTAACTCATGCACATATAGGCCATACTGGGAGCCTTCTTTAATGAGCCGGGCCTACTTCCAATATGGTGGCCTCACTCTAGTCCTGCCCTATTGCAGGAAACTCTATTTCCTGGATGCAAGGAATTTGTACTGATTTCTGACTAAAACAACCATAAATGGATGAGAGCGGCACAATATGAGCCCTTATGGCAGTACCCACAGCTCTTACCTCAGTACCCACAGCTCTTACCTCAGTACCCACAGCTCTTATCTCAGTACCCACAGCTCTTATCTCAGTACCCACAGCTCTTACCTCCGTACCCACAGCTCTTACCTCAGTGCCCACAGCTCTTACCTCAGTACCCACAGCTCTTACCTCAGTACCCACAGCTCTTACCTCAGTACCCACAGCTCTTACCTCAGTACCCACAGCTCTTACCTCAGTACCCACAGCTCTTATCTCAGTACCCACAGCTCTTACCTCAGTACCCACACCTCTTACATCAGTGCCCACAGCTCTTACCTCAGTACCCACACCTCTTACATCAGTGCCCACAGCTGTTATCTCAGTACCCACAGCTCTTACCTCAGTACCCACAGCTCTTACCTCAGTACCCACAGCTCTTATCTCAGTACCCACAGCTCTTACCTCAGTACCCACAGCTCTTACCTCAGTACCCACAGCTCTTACCTCAGTACCCACAGCTCTTACCTCAGTACCCACAGCTCTTACCTCAGTACCCACAGCTCTTACCTCAGTACCCACACCTCTTACATCAGTGCCCACAGCTCTTACCTCAGTACCCACAGCTCTTACCTCAGTACCCACAGCTCTTACCTCAGTACCCACACCTCTTACATCAGTGCCCACACCTCTTACCTCAGTACCCACACCTCTTACCTCAGTACCCACAGCTCTTACCTCAGTACCCACAGCTCTTACCTCAGTACCCACACGGCTCCATTACCTCGATCCCATAAATGTAACCACACACCAAGGTAGTGAGGCGCCCCAAGGATGTCTAACAACCACCTAACTAGTTACACCGAGGTGACACAAACACCCCGGTAACCATCATTAACCATCTCTGTTCCTCCGGTCATCATTAGATTCTGATTATTTTTATAAGAAAGTAACAGTTATAAAACAACAAGTAATTATAAACCAGATCTGATTAACAGCAGCAGCCGCCTCAACCACAGACTGCGGGCAGTAGTTACCTCAGAGCTGATAGCTGACCAGTTATCTCACCGCTGACTGCCTGCATGCAGTGGTTACCTCAGAGCTGATAGCTGACCAGTTATCTCACCGCTGACTGCCTGCATGCAGTGGTTACCTCAGAGCTGATAGCTGACCAGTTATCTCACCGCTGACTGCCTGCATGCAGTAGTTACCTCAGAGCTGATAGGTGACCAGTTATCTCACCGCTGACTGCCTGCATGCAGTGGTTACCTCAGAGCTGATAGCTGACCAGTTATCTCACAGCTGACTGCCTGCATGCAGTGGTTACCTCACAGCTGATAAGTGACCAGTTATCTCACGTCTGACTGCCTGCATGCAGTAGTTACCTCAGAGCTGATAGCTGACCAGTTATCTCACCGCTGACTGCCTGCATGCAGTGGTTACCTCAGAGCTGATAGCTGACCAGTTATCTCACAGCTGACTGCCTGCATGCAGTGGTTACCTCAGAGCTGACAGCTGACCAGTTATCTCACCGCTGACAGATACCAAGCAGTGGTTAGAGCTGACAGTCTGCATGCAGTGGTCACCTCAGAGCTCAGTTACCTCAGAGCTCAACAGCCTAGTAAGGGTTATCACTAACACATTTAAAACTGACCAATCTACCTTAGGGGGCGCTCACATGACGGCCCCGATGCCCCGCACCCTGTGAGCCAAAGCCAGGAGCAGAGAGGAAGCATAATGGAAAGATTCCCATGTCCTCCCCATAATAGACCCGCTCCTGGCTCCGGACCGCCAAAAACTGAACACAAAAACCGCTGTGCGAAATCACTCCCAACTGGTACACAAGCTAAACCCTTCTATACACAGGTGCCAGTGACCAGGGGTACCACCTGGTAACCGGGGGTCTCACCACTTGTACAGCTTCACCTGTACCCTGCCATTACAGCAGCACAGGACTTGGCAGAGGGACCGTCGCCATCTTGTAGAGCTTCACCCGTACCCTGCACGCACAGCAGTACAGGACTTGGTGTTGGCATCTGGTGGCACTGTTCCTGCTGGCGTTGGCATCTGCTGGGCACTGTTCCCGCTGCCAGGTTTCAGTCGCCTCCGATCGGATGAAGGTAAAGGCAGCCTCTGCGTTTGCTTCGCTGGTAATTTTCTACTGACAAGTCCTCCTCAGATACAAGCGTTCACACAATGTCCTCTGCAGCTCCTCCTGGCCGGCACTGCTGACAAGTTCTAAGCTGAAGCGCAGGGGATTCCAGACATCTGTGAAACTGTTCCTAACTGACCACTTCATCCTCGCTGATGATCAGGCGCTGCAGAAAGTCCTTCATCTTCACAGAGGATCTGAAGCTGTGACAGGAATTGTGAGGGGAGCTGACAGGAATTGTGACAGGAACAGGGAGCTGTCACCTGGATGCTGCTTCCTTTCCAGCTGATGATGGCCCACATCTCTGCACCTCCATATATCACTGCTGCTCCTCTCAGCTTATTCCTCTGGACCAATCACCAGCCACTATCAGGCCACCAGATTCTGCCTGACAACCACAGGCATTTCCCGCCATTTTTCTTCAGCCAATCATGTGCTGCTGCCAACCAGTCCATCACTGGGCAGAACTCACTCTCTTCCATCTCATCTGACCCAGTAATGACCTTTGTAACATATCATGGTTAACCAGAAAACCTTCTCCATAGAAGGTGACATATCATCCATCCATCATGTATATAAAGCTCCCAGATCCCATGAGGCTTTCCCTCCTAACTGTCCCTCAAGCCTTACAAGGGGGTCACAGGAATGTCCCACAACATTGTCACACTTCCGTGGCTGCCAGGTCAAATTTATCACCAAGATAACATGTATGGGACCATCTGGGAGACCAACTTCTACAACCTACAACTTTGCATGATCTAAAGGTTCAGTTACATAGCAAATATGGAGCAATATGCCACAGGATACCATACAGAACCTGTATGCCGCCATGCCCGCCAGTATCACATCTGGTATACAAACTAGAGGCAGTGCAACAGGGTACTAGAGCCTCCATGCCCACCCGTATCACATCTGGTATCCAAGCTAGAGGCAGTGCAACAGGGTACTAGAGCCTCCATGCCCGCCTGTATCACATCTTGTATCCAAGCTAGAGGCGGTACAACAGGGTACTAGAGCCTCCATGCCCGCCTGTATCACATCTTGTATCCAAGCTAGAGGCGGTACAACAGGGTACTAGAGCCTCCATGCCTGTCTGTATCACATCTTGTATCCAAGCTAGAGGCAGTACAACAGGGTACTAAAGCCTCCATGCCCGCCCGTATCACATCTTGAATCCAAGCTAGAGGCGGTACAACAGGGTACTAGAGCCTCCATGCCCGCCCGTATCACATCTTGTATACAAGCTAGAGGCGGTACAACAGGGTACTAGAGCCTCTATGCCCGCCTGTATCACATCTTGTATCCAAGCTAGAGGCGGTACAACAGGGTACTAGAGCCTTTATGCCTGCCTGTATCACATCTTGTATCCAAGCTAGAGGCGGTACAACAGGGTACTAGAGCCTCCATGCCCGCCTGTATCGCATCTTGTATCTAAGCTAGAGGCGGTACAACAGGGTACTAGAGCCTCCATGCCCGCCTGTATCGCATCTTGTATCTAAGCTAGAGGCGGTACAACAGGGTACTGGAGTCTTCGTACAAGGCATCAGTTTTCCGCAATAAGGGTGGTTTCACACAGGCAAGAAAATCGTGCGATTTTCGCCTGATGCGATAGTCAGTAAAAAAGCAGATTATGAAACCAACGGTTTCCTTCCCATCTGCGATGTTTTCACTGATGTGATGTTGAGAGAACAAAAAATAACGGCTGCTCTATCTTTCTGCGATGTGCCATTCTTTTTATCTCCCAGGTTTCGCTATGGAGCCGCTCCTTTTTATCGCCTCGCAATGCAACAAGATTGTGTTGCGATGCAATTTTGATAATGGAAAGTCCTATTCATTTTCGCAATAAAAAATTGTACATTTTTTATCGCGCAATTTTATTGTGGCCGTCAGCACTGCGATGGGAGATTATTCTAAAAAAAAAGCATTGCTGGCAACCAAATATTGCAGACACAAAATAGGGGGTCGCCCGTGTGAAAGTCGCCTAAATGATCCTTTTACTCCGATATTGTAATCACTCACTTATAACAATGTTACAATCACACAGACAAAAGTGTCATCCCACAACTTCTGGGGGGGGTTACACTGTACGTGGTTATGGCGCCTCGGGTACATTTGCTGTATGCCTGTAGTCACATGGCACAAAAAATACACCTTTTAGTGGTGGCACCGTGAGACAATTATTATTATTACTCCAAGTTAAAACCTATAAGGAGAAAAAAATGTTATGTTAGAATTTTTTTTTTAATTCTAATTGAAGAATCGGTGCAAAAATATGGAACGCCTCACGAATTTGCATGTCATCCTTGCGCAGGGGCCATGCTAATCTTCTCTGTATCGTTCCAATTTTAGTATATGTGCTGCCGAAGCAAGCACGATACTGCAGACAGCCCCGGCGGAATTTATGGTCCCGCGGGAGAGAAGTTCTTACATTGTGGAGAGATTACTTTTATAAATTAAAAATAATGTATCCTGCTGTGATATTTTACCTAATATGTCATGCCTGTAATAATAAAACCTGTTAATATAGTGTATTTTGGCCAAACTGAAGAGCATTTTATGACAATATTATATGCAAATGAGAACAAGCCGCAGTGCATGCTGGGAAGAATGCTGGTCTTGGAATACGGACCTTGTACCACAGAAGGCGCAGCTGGTGTGGAATGTACTGCGGATGACTGCAGCATTCTGCTTCCATCAGGAGAGCAGCTGCTCACTGCTGCACCACTGGCTGACGGTCACATTAGGACGTAATTGCCGGCTCACGCCTACTGCTGCTGGACGTGGCGCTATAGCATTAGGGCTGGGCGTGCAGCAGTGCAGCGCCTTCTGCCCACCGGTCTGCCCTGGCCGGAGTACAGCGATGCGTGCCCTTACCTATCAGCTGACAAGTGTGCTCGGCCGCACACACAAGGGGGTCACAGGAATGTCCCACAACATTGTCACACTTCCGTGGCTGCCAGGTCAAATTTATCACCAAGATAACATGTATGGGACCATCTGGGAGACCAACTTCTACAACCTACAACTTTGCATGATCTAAAGGTTCAGTTACATAGCAAATATGGAGCAATATGCCACAGGATACCATACAGAACCTGTATGCCGCCATGCCCGCCAGTATCACATCTGGTCTACAAACTAGAGGCAGTGCAACAGGGTACTAGAGCCTCCATGCCCACCCGTATCACATCTGGTATCCAAGCTAGAGGCAGTGCAACAGGGTACTAGAGCCTCCATGCCCACCCGTATCACATCTTGTATCCAAGCTAGAGGCGGTACAACAGGGTACTAGAGCCTCCATGCCTGTCTGTATCACATCTTGTATCCAAGCTAGAGGCAGTACAACAGGGTACTAGAGCCTCCATGCCCGCCCGTATCACATCTTGTATCCAAGGTAGAGGCGGTACAACAGGGTACTAGAGCCTCCATGCCCGCCCGTATCACATCTTGTATCCAAGCTAGAGGCGGTACAACAGGGTACTAGAGCCTCTATGCCCGCCTGTATCACATCTTGTATCCAAGCTAGAGGCGGTACAACAGGGTACTAGAGCCTCCATGCCCGCCCGTATCACATCTTGTATCCAAGCTAGAGGCGGTACAACAGGGTACTAGAGCCTCCATGCCCGCCCGTATCACATCTTGTATCCAAGCTAGAGGCAATACAACAGGGTACTAGAGCCTCCATGCCCGCCCGTATCACATCTTGTATCCAAGCTAGAGGCGGTACAACAGGGTACTGGAGCCTCCATGCCCGCCTGTATCACATCTTGTATCCAAGCTAGAGGCGGTACAACAGGGTACTAGAGCCTCCATGCCCGCCTGTATCACATCTTGTATCCTAGCTAGAGGCGGTACAACAGGGTACTAGAGCCTCCATGCCCGCCCGTATCACATCTTGTATCCAAGCTAGAGGTGGTACAACAGGGTACTAGAGCCTCCATGCCCGCCTGTATCACATCTTGTATCCAAGCTAGAGGTGGTACAACAGGGTACTAGAGCCTCCATGCCTGTCTGTATCACATCTTGTATCCAAGCTAGAGGCAGTACAACAGGGTACTAGAGCCTCCATGCCCGCCCGTATCACATCTTGTATCCAAGCTAGAGGCGGTACAACAGGGTACTAGAGCCTCCATGCCCGCCCGTATCACATCTTGTATCCAAGCTAGAGGCGGTACAACAGGGTACTAGAGCCTCCATGCCCGCCTGTATCACATCTTGTATCCTAGCTAGAGGCGGTACAACAGGGTACTAGAGCCTCCATGCCCGCCCGTATCACATCTTGTATCCAAGCTAGAGGCGGTACAACAGGGTACTAGAGCCTCCATGCCCGCCTGTATCACATCTTGTATCCAAGCTAGAGGCGGTACAACAGGGTACTAGAGCCTCCATGCCTGTCTGTATCACATCTTGTATCCAAGCTAGAGGCGGTACAATAGGGTACTAGAGCCTCCATGCCTGTCTGTATCACATCTTGTATCCAAGCTAGAGGCAGTACAACAGGGTACTAGAGCCTCCATGCCCGCCCGTATCACATCTTGTATCCAAGCTAGAGGCGGTACAACAGGGTACTAGAGCCTCCATGCCCGCCCGTATCACATCTTGTATCCAAGCTAGAGGCAGTACAACAGGATACTAGAGCCTCCATGCCCGCCGGTATCACATCTTGTATCCAAGCTAGAGGCAGTACAACAGGATACTAGAGCCTCCATGCCCAACTGTATCACATCTTGTATCTAAGCTAGAGGCGGTACAACAGGGTACTAGAGCCTCCATGCCCGCCTGTATCACATCTTGTATCCAAGCTAGATGCGTTACAACAGGGTACTAGAGCCTCCATGCCCGCCCGTATCACATCTTGTATCTAAGCTAGAGGCGGTACAACAGGGTACTAGAGCCTCAATGCCCGCCCGTATCACATCTTGTATCCAAGCTAGAGGCGGTACAACAGGGTACTAGAGCCTCCATGCCCACCCGTATCACATCTTGTATCCAAGCTACAGGTGGTACAACAGGGTACTAGAGCCTCCATGCCTGTCTGTATCACATCTTGTATCCAAGCTAGAAGCAGTACAACAGGGTACTAGAGCCTCCATGCCCACCCGTATCACATCTGGTATCCAAGCTAGTGGCAGTGGAACAGGGTACTAGAGCCTCCATGCCCGCCCGTATCACATCTTGTATCCAAGCTACAGGTGATACAACAGGGTACTAGAGCCTCCATGCCTGCCTTTATCACATCTTGTATCCAAGCTAGAGGCGGTACAACAGGATACTAGAGCCTCCATGCCCACCTGTATCACATCTTGTATCCAAGCTAGAGGCGGTACAACAGGGTACTAGAGCCTCCATGCCCGCCTGTATCACATCGTGTATCCAAGCTAGAGGCGGTACAACAGGGTACTGGAGCATCCATGCCCGCCCGTATCACATCTTGTATCCAAGCTAGAGGTGGCACAACAGGGTACTAGAGCCTCCATGCCCGCCTATATCACATCTTGTATCCAAGCTAGAGGCGGTACAGCAGGGTACTAGAGCCTCCATGCCTGCCTGTATCACATCTTGTATCCAAGCTAGAGGTGGTACAACAGGGTACTAGAGCCTCCATGCCTGCCTGTATCACATCTTGTATCCAAGCTAGAGGTGGTACAACAGGGTACTAGAGCCTCCATGCCTGTCTGTATCACATCTTGTATCCAAGCTAGAGGCAGTACAACAGGGTACTAGAGCCTCCATGCCAGCCCGTATCACATCTTGTATCCAAGCTAGAGGCAGTACAACAGGATACTAGAGCATCCATGCCCACCTGTATCACATCTTGTATCCAAGCTAGAGGCGGTACAACAGGGTACTAGAGCCTCCATGCCCGCCTGTATCACATCTTGTATCCAAGCTAGAGGCAGTACAACAGGGTACTAGAGCCTCCATGCCCGCCCGTATCACATCTTGTATCCAAGCTAGAGGCGGTACAACAGGGTACTAGAGCCTCCATGCCCGCCCGTATCACATCTTGTATCCAAGCTAGAGGCGGTACAACAGGGTACTAGAGCCTCCATGCCCGCCTGTATCACATCTTGTATCCAACCTAGAGGCGGTACTACAGGGTACTAGAGCCTCCATGCCTGTCTGTATCACATCTTGTATCCAAGCTAGAGGTGGTACAACAGGGTATTAGAGCCTCCATGCCTATCTATATCACATCTTGTATCCAAGCTAGAGGCGGTACAACAGGGTACTAGAGCCTCCATGCCCACCTGTATCACATCTTGTATCCAAGCTAGAGGCGGTACAACAGGGTACTAGAGCCTCCATGCCGGCCTGTATCACATCTTGTATCCAAGCTAGAGGCGGTACAACAGGGTACTAGAGCCTCCATGCCCGCCCGTATCACATCTTGTATCCAAGCTACAGGTGGTACAACAGGGTACTAGAGCCTCCATGCCTGTCTGTATCACATCTTGTATCCAAGCTAGAGGCAGTACAACAGTGTACTAGAGCCTCCATGCCCGCCCGTATCACATCTTGTATCCAAGCTAAAGGCGGTACAACAGGGTACTAGAGCCTCCATGCCCGCCCGTATCACATCTTGTATCCAAGCTAGAGGCGGTTTAACAGGGTACTAGAGCCTCCATGCCTGTATCACATCTTGTATCCAAGCTAGAGGCAGTACAACAGGGTACTAGAGCCTCCATGCCTGTCTGTATCACATCTTGTATCCAAGCTAGAGGTGGTACAACAGGGTATTAGAGCCTCCATGCCTGTCTATATCACATCTTGTATCCAAGCTAGAGGCGGTACAACAGGGTACTAGAGCCTCCATGCCCACCTGTATCACATCTTGTATCCAAGCTAGAGGCGGTACAACAGGGTACTAGAGCCTCCATGCCCGCCCGTATCACATCTTGTATCCAAGCTAGAGGCGGTACAACAGGGTACTAGAGCCTCCATGCCCGCCTGTATCACATCTTGTATCCAAGCTAGAGGCAGTACAACAGGGTACTAGAGCCTCCATGCCTGTCTGTATCACATCTTGTATCCAAGCTAGCGGTGGTACAACAGGGTATTAGAGCCTCCATGCCTGTCTATATCACATCTTGTATCCAAGCTAGTGGCGGTACAACAGGGTACTAGAGCCTCCATGCCCACCTGTATCACATCTTGTATCCAAGCTAGAGGCGGTACAACATGGTACTAGAGCCTCCATGCCCGCCCGTATCACATCTTGTATCCAACCTAGAGGCGGTACAACAAGGTACTAGAGCCTCCATGCCCGCCCGTATCACATCTTGTATCCCAGCTAGAGGCGGTACAACAGGGTACTAGAGCCTCTATGCCCGCCTGTATCACATCTTGTATCCAAGCTAGAGGCGGTACAACAGGGTACTAGAGCCTCTATGCCTGCCTGTATCACATCTTGTATCCAAGCTAGAGGCGGTACAACAGGGTACTAGAGCCTCTATGCCCGCCTGTATCACATCTTGTATCCAAGCTAGATGCGGTACAACAGGGTACTAAAGTCTCCATGCCTGCCTGTATCACATCTTGTATCCAAGCTAGAGGCGGTACAACAGGGTATTAGAGCCTCCATGCCTGCCTGTATCACATCTTGTATCCAAGCTAGAGGTGGTACAACAGGGTACTAGAGCATCCATGCCTGTCTGTATCACATCTTGTATCCAAGCTAGAGGCGGTACAACAGGGTACTAGAGCCTCCATGCCCGCCCGTATCACATCTTGTATCCAAGCTAGAGGCGGTACAACAGGGTACTAGAGCCTCCATGCCCGCCTGTATCACATCTTGTATCCAAGCTAGAGGCGGTACAACAGGATAATAGAGCCTCCATGCTCACCTGTATCACATCTTGTATCCAAGCTAGAGGCGGTACAACAGGGTACTAGAGCCTCCATGCCCGCCTGTATCACATCTTGTATCCAAGCTAGAGGTGGTACAACAGGGTACTAGAGCCTCCATGCCTGCCTGTATCACATCTTGTATCCAAGCTAGAGGCGGTACAACAGGGTACTAGAGCCTCCATTCCCGCCCGTATCACATCTTGTATCCAAGCTAGAGGCGGTACAACAGGGTACTAGAGCCTCCATGCCCGCCTGTATCACATCTTGTATCCAAGCTAGAGGCGGTACAACAGGGTACTAGAGCCTCCATGCCTGCCTGTATCACATCTTGTATCCAAGCTAGAGGCGGTACAACAGGGTACTAGAGCATACATGCCTGTCTGTATCACATCTTGTATCCAAGCTAGAGGCAGTACAACAGGGTACTAGAGCCTCCATGCCCGTCCGTATCACATCTTGTATCCAAGCTAGAGGCGGTACAACAGGGTACTAGAGCCTCCATGCCTGCCTGTATCACATCTTGTATCCAAGCTACAGGTGGTACAACAGGGTACTAGAGCCTCCATGCCTGCCTGTATCACATCTTGTATCCAAGCTACAGGTGGTACAACAGGGTACTAGAGCCTCCATGCCTGCCTGTATCACATCTTGTATCCAAGCTAGAGGCGGTACAACAGGGTACTAGAGCATACATGCCTGTCTGTATCACATCTTGTATCCAAGCTAGAGGCATTACAACAGGGTACTAGAGCCTCCATGCCCGTCCGTATCACATCTTGTATCCAAGCTAGAGGCAGTGCAACAGGGTACTAGAGCCTCCATGCCCACCCGTATCACATCTTGTATCCAAGCTACAGGTGGTACAACAGGGTACTAGAGCCTCCATGCCTGCCTGTATCACATCTTGTATCCAAGCTAGAGGTGGTACAACAGGGTACTAGAGCCTCCATGCCTGCCTGTTTCACATCTTGTATCCAAGCTAGAGGTGGTACAACAGGGTACTAGAGCCTCCATGCCTGTCTGTATCACATCTTGTATCCAAGCTAGAGGCAGTACAACAGGGTACTAGAGCCTCCATGCCAGCCCGTATCACATCTTGTATCCAAGCTAGAGGCAGTACAACAGGATACTAGAGCATCCATGCCCACCTGTATCACATCTTGTATCCAAGCTAGAGGCGGTACAACAGGGTACTAGAGCCTCCATGCCCGCCTGTATCACATCTTGTATCCAAGCTAGAGGCGGTACTACAGGGTACTAGAGCCTCCATGCCCGCCCGTATCACATCTTGTATCCAAGCTAGAGGCGGTACAACAGGGTACTAGAGCCTCCATGCCCGCCCGTATCACATCTTGTATCCAAGCTAGAGGCGGTACAACAGGGTACTAGAGCCTCCATGCCCGCCTGTATCACATCTTGTATCCAACCTAGAGGCGGTACTACAGGGTAATAGAGCCTCCATGCCTGTCTGTATCACATCTTGTATCCAAGCTAGAGGTGGTACAACAGGGTATTAGAGCCTCCATGCCTATCTATATCACATCTTGTATCCAAGCTAGAGGCGGTACAACAGGGTACTAGAGCCTCCATGCCCACCTGTATCACATCTTGTATCCAAGCTAGAGGCGGTACAACAGGGTACTAGAGCCTCCATGCCGGCCTGTATCACATCTTGTATCCAAGCTAGAGGCGGTACAACAGGGTACTAGAGCCTCCATGCCCGCCCGTATCACATCTTGTATCCAAGCTACAGGTGGTACAACAGGGTACTAGAGCCTCCATGCCTGTCTGTATCACATCTTGTATCCAAGCTAGAGGCAGTACAACAGTGTACTAGAGCCTCCATGCCCGCCCGTATCACATCTTGTATCCAAGCTAAAGGCGGTACAACAGGGTACTAGAGCCTCCATGCCCGCCCGTATCACATCTTGTATCCAAGCTAGAGGCGGTATAACAGGGTACTAGAGCCTCCATGCCTGTATCACATCTTGTATCCAAGCTAGAGGCAGTACAACAGGGTACTAGAGCCTCCATGCCTGTCTGTATCACATCTTGTATCCAAGCTAGAGGTGGTACAACAGGGTATTAGAGCCTCCATGCCTGCCTGTATCACATCTTGTATCCAAGCTACAGGTGGTACAACAGGGTACTAGAGCCTCCATGCCTGCCTGTATCACATCTTGTATCCAAGCTAGAGGCGGTACAACAGGGTACTAGAGCATACATGCCTGTCTGTATCACATCTTGTATCCAAGCTAGAGGCATTACAACAGGGTACTAGAGCCTCCATGCCCGTCCGTATCACATCTTGTATCCAAGCTAGAGGCAGTGCAACAGGGTACTAGAGCCTCCATGCCCACCCGTATCACATCTTGTATCCAAGCTACAGGTGGTACAACAGGGTACTAGAGCCTCCATGCCTGCCTGTATCACATCTTGTATCCAAGCTAGAGGTGGTACAACAGGGTACTAGAGCCTCCATGCCTGCCTGTTTCACATCTTGTATCCAAGCTAGAGGTGGTACAACAGGGTACTAGAGCCTCCATGCCTGTCTGTATCACATCTTGTATCCAAGCTAGAGGCAGTACAACAGGGTACTAGAGCCTCCATGCCAGCCCGTATCACATCTTGTATCCAAGCTAGAGGCGGTACAACAGGGTACTAGAGCCTCCATGCCCGCCTGTATCACATCTTGTATCCAACCTAGAGGCGTTACTACAGGGTACTAGAGCCTCCATGCCTGTCTGTATCACATCTTGTATCCAAGCTAGAGGTGGTACAACAGGGTATTAGAGCCTCCATGCCTATCTATATCACATCTTGTATCCAAGCTAGAGGCGGTACAACAGGGTACTAGAGCCTCCATGCCCACCTGTATCACATCTTGTATCCAAGCTAGAGGCGGTACAACAGGGTACTAGAGCCTCCATGCCGGCCTGTATCACATCTTGTATCCAAGCTAGAGGCGGTACAACAGGGTACTAGAGCCTCCATGCCCGCCCGTATCACATCTTGTATCCAAGCTACAGGTGGTACAACAGGGTACTAGAGCCTCCATGCCTGTCTGTATCACATCTTGTATCCAAGCTAGAGGCAGTACAACAGTGTACTAGAGCCTCCATGCCCGCCCGTATCACATCTTGTATCCAAGCTAGAGGCGGTACAACAGGGTACTAGAGCCTCCATGTCCGCCCGTATCACATCTTGTATCCAAGCTAGAGGCGGTATAACAGGGTACTAGAGCCTCCATGCCTGTATCACATCTTGTATCCAAGCTAGAGGCAGTACAACAGGGTACTAGAGCCTCCATGCCTGTCTGTATCACATCTTGTATCCAAGCTAGAGGTGGTACAACAGGGTATTAGAGCCTCCATGCCTGTCTATATCACATCTTGTATCCAAGCTAGAGGCGGTACAACAGGGTACTAGAGCCTCCATGCCCACCTGTATCACATCTTGTATCCAAGCTAGAGGCGGTACAACAGGGTACTAGAGCCTCCATGCCCGCCCGTATCACATCTTGTATCCAAGCTAGAGGCGGTACAACAGGGTACTAGAGACTCCATGCCTATCTATATCACATCTTGTATCCAAGCTAGAGGCGGTACAACAGGGTACTAGAGCCTCCATGCCCACCTGTATCACATCTTGTATCCAAGCTAGAGGCGGTACAACAGGGTACTAGAGCCTCCATGCCCGCCCGTATCACATCTTGTATCCAAGCTAGAGGCGGTACAACAGGGTACTAGAGCCTCCATGCCCGCCTGTATCACATCTTGTATCCAAGCTAGAGGCAGTACAACAGGGTACTAGAGCCTCCATGCCTGTCTGTATCACATCTTGTATCCAAGCTAGCGGTGGTACAACAGGGTATTAGAGCCTCCATGCCTGTCTATATCACATCTTGTATCCAAGCTAGTGGCGGTACAACAGGGTACTAGAGCCTCCATGCCCACCTGTATCACATCTTGTATCCAAGCTAGAGGCGGTACAACATGGTACTAGAGCCTCCATGCCCGCCCGTATCACATCTTGTATCCAACCTAGAGGCGGTACAACAAGGTACTAGAGCCTCCATGCCCGCCCGTATCACATCTTGTATCCCAGCTAGAGGCGGTACAACAGGGTACTAGAGCCTCTATGCCCGCCTGTATCACATCTTGTATCCAAGCTAGAGGCAGTACAACAGGGTACTAGAGCCTCTATGCCTGCCTGTATCACATCTTGTATCCAAGCTAGAGGCGGTACAACAGGGTACTAGAGCCTCTATGCCCGCCTGTATCACATCTTGTATCCAAGCTAGAGGCGGTACAACAGGGTACTAAAGTCTCCATGCCTGCCTGTATCACATCTTGTATCCAAGCTAGAGGCGGTACAACAGGGTATTAGAGCCTCCATGCCTGCCTGTATCACATCTTGTATCCAAGCTAGAGGTGGTACAACAGGGTACTAGAGCATCCATGCCTGTCTGTATCACATCTTGTATCCAAGCTAGAGGCGGTACAACAGGGTACTAGAGCCTCCATGCCCGCCCGTATCACATCTTGTATCCAAGCTAGAGGCGGTACAACAGGGTACTAGAGCCTCCATGCCCGCCTGTATCACATCTTGTATCCAAGCTAGAGGCGGTACAACAGGATAATAGAGCCTCCATGCTCACCTGTATCACATCTTGTATCCAAGCTAGAGGCGGTACAACAGGGTACTAGAGCCTCCATGCCCGCCTGTATCACATCTTGTATCCAAGCTAGAGGTGGTACAACAGGGTACTAGAGCCTCCATGCCTGCCTGTATCACATCTTGTATCCAAGCTAGAGGCGGTACAACAGGATAATAGAGCCTCCATGCTCACCTGTATCACATCTTGTATCCAAGCTAGAGGCGGTACAACAGGGTACTAGAGCCTCCATGCCCGCCTGTATCACATCTTGTATCCAAGCTAGAGGTGGTACAACAGGGTACTAGAGCATACATGCCTGTCTGTATCACATCTTGTATCCAAGCTAGAGGCAGTACAACAGGGTACTAGAGCCTCCATGCCCGTCCGTATCACATCTTGTATCCAAGCTAGAGGCGGTACAACAGGGTACTAGAGCCTCCATGCCTGCCTGTATCACATCTTGTATCCAAGCTACAGGTGGTACAACAGGGTACTAGAGCCTCCATGCCTGCCTGTATCACATCTTGTATCCAAGCTAGAGGCGGTACAACAGGGTACTAGAGCATACATGCCTGTCTGTATCACATCTTGTATCCAAGCTAGAGGCATTACAACAGGGTACTAGAGCCTCCATGCCCGTCCGTATCACATCTTGTATCCAAGCTAGAGGCAGTGCAACAGGGTACTAGAGCCTCCATGCCCACCCGTATCACATCTTGTATCCAAGCTACAGGTGGTACAACAGGGTACTAGAGCCTCCATGCCTGCCTGTATCACATCTTGTATCCAAGCTAGAGGTGGTACAACAGAGTACTAGAGCCTCCATGCCTGCCTGTTTCACATCTTGTATCCAAGCTAGAGGTGGTACAACAGGGTACTAGAGCCTCCATGCCTGTCTGTATCACATCTTGTATCCAAGCTAGAGGCAGTACAACAGGGTACTAGAGCCTCCATGCCAGCCCGTATCACATCTTGTATCCAAGCTAGAGGCAGTACAACAGGATACTAGAGCATCCATGCCCACCTGTATCACATCTTGTATCCAAGCTAGAGGCGGTACAACAGGGTACTAGAGCCTCCATGCCCGCCTGTATCACATCTTGTATCCAAGCTAGAGGCGGTACAACAGGGTACTAGAGCCTCCATGCCCGCCCGTATCACATCTTGTATCCAAGCTAGAGGCGGTACAACAGGGTACTAGAGCCTCCATGCCCGCCCGTATCACATCTTGTATCCAAGCTAGAGGCGGTACAACAGGGTACTAGAGCCTCCATGCCCGCCTGTATCACATCTTGTATCCAACCTAGAGGTGGTACTACAGGGTAATAGAGCCTCCATGCCTGTCTGTATCACATCTTGTATCCAAGCTAGAGGTGGTACAACAGGGTATTAGAGCCTCCATGCCTATCTATATCACATCTTGTATCCAAGCTAGAGGCGGTACAACAGGGTACTAGAGCCTCCATGCCCACCTGTATCACATCTTGTATCCAAGCTAGAGGCGGTACAACAGGGTACTAGAGCCTCCATGCCGGCCTGTATCACATCTTGTATCCAAGCTAGAGGCGGTACAACAGGGTACTAGAGCCTCCATGCCCGCCCGTATCACATCTTGTATCCAAGCTACAGGTGGTACAACAGGGTACTAGAGCCTCCATGCCTGTCTGTATCACATCTTGTATCCAAGCTAGAGGCAGTACAACAGTGTACTAGAGCCTCCATGCCCGCCCGTATCACATCTTGTATCCAAGCTAGAGGCGGTACAACAGGGTACTAGAGCCTCCATGCCCGCCCGTATCACATCTTGTATCCAAGCTAGAGGCGGTATAACAGGGTACTAGAGCCTCCATGCCTGTATCACATCTTGTATCCAAGCTAGAGGCAGTACAACAGGGTACTAGAGCCTCCATGCCTGTCTGTATCACATCTTGTATCCAAGCTAGAGGTGGTACAACAGGGTATTAGAGCCTCCATGCCTGCCTGTATCACATCTTGTATCCAAGCTACAGGTGGTACAACAGGGTACTAGAGCCTCCATGCCTGCCTGTATCACATCTTGTATCCAAGCTAGAGGCGGTACAACAGGGTACTAGAGCATACATGCCTGTCTGTATCACATCTTGTATCCAAGCTAGAGGCATTACAACAGGGTACTAGAGCCTCCATGCCCGTCCGTATCACATCTTGTATCCAAGCTAGAGGCAGTGCAACAGGGTACTAGAGCCTCCATGCCCGCCTGTATCACATCTTGTATCCAACCTAGAGGCGGTACTACAGGGTACTAGAGCCTCCATGCCTGTCTGTATCACATCTTGTATCCAAGCTAGAGGTGGTACAACAGGGTATTAGAGCCTCCATGCCTATCTATATCACATCTTGTATCCAAGCTAGAGGCGGTACAACAGGGTACTAGAGCCTCCATGCCCACCTGTATCACATCTTGTATCCAAGCTAGAGGCGGTACAACAGGGTACTAGAGCCTCCATGCCGGCCTGTATCACATCTTGTATCCAAGCTAGAGGCGGTACAACAGGGTACTAGAGCCTCCATGCCCGCCCGTATCACATCTTGTATCCAAGCTACAGGTGGTACAACAGGGTACTAGAGCCTCCATGCCTGTCTGTATCACATCTTGTATCCAAGCTAGAGGCAGTACAACAGTGTACTAGAGCCTCCATGCCCGCCCGTATCACATCTTGTATCCAAGCTAGAGGCGGTACAACAGGGTACTAGAGCCTCCATGCCCGCCCGTATCACATCTTGTATCCAAGCTAGAGGCGGTATAACAGGGTACTAGAGCCTCCATGCCTGTATCACATCTTGTATCCAAGCTAGAGGCAGTACAACAGGGTACTAGAGCCTCCATGCCTGTCTGTATCACATCTTGTATCCAAGCTAGAGGTGGTACAACAGGGTATTAGAGCCTCCATGCCTGTCTATATCACATCTTGTATCCAAGCTAGAGGCGGTACAACAGGGTACTAGAGCCTCCATGCCCACCTGTATCACATCTTGTATCCAAGCTAGAGGCGGTACAACAGGGTACTAGAGCCTCCATTCCCGCCCGTATCACATCTTGTATCCAAGCTAGAGGCGGTACAACAGGGTACTAGAGCCTCCATGCCCGCCTGTATCACATCTTGTATCCAAGCTAGAGGCGGTACAACAGGGTACTAGAGCCTCCATGCCTGCCTGTATCACATCTTGTATCCAATCTAGAGGCGGTACAACAGGGAACTAGAGCATACATGCCTGTCTGTATCACATCTTGTATCCAAGCTAGAGGCAGTACAACAGGGTACTAGAGCCTCCATGCCCGTCCGTATCACATCTTGTATCCAAGCTAGAGGCGGTACAACAGGGTACTAGAGCCTCCATGCCTGCCTGTATCACATCTTGTATCCAAGCTACAGGTGGTACAACAGGGTACTAGAGCCTCCATGCCTGCCTGTATCACATCTTGTATCCAAGCTAGAGGCGGTACAACAGGGTACTAGAGCATACATGCCTGTCTGTATCACATCTTGTATCCAAGCTAGAGGCAGTACAACAGGGTACTAGAGCCTCCATGCCCGTCCGTATCACATCTTGTATCCAAGCTAGAGGCAGTGCAACAGGGTACTAGAGCCTCCATGCCCACCCGTATCACATCTTGTATCCAAGCTACAGGTGGTACAACAGGGTACTAGAGCCTCCATGCCTGCCTGTATCACATCTTGTATCCAAGCTAGAGGTGGTACAACAGGGTACTAGAGCCTCCATGCCTGCCTGTATCACATCTTGTATCCAAGCTAGAGGTGGTACAACAGGGTACTAGAGCCTCCATGCCTGTCTGTATCACATCTTGTATCCAAGCTAGAGGCAGTACAACAGGGTACTAGAGCCTCCATGCCAGCCCGTATCACATCTTGTATCCAAGCTAGAGGCAGTACAACAGGATACTAGAGCATCCATGCCCACCTGTATCACATCTTGTATCCAAGCTAGAGGCGGTACAACAGGGTACTAGAGCCTCCATGCCCGCCTGTATCACATCTTGTATCCAAGCTAGAGGCGGTACAACAGGGTACTAGAGCCTCCATGCCCGCCCGTATCACATCTTGTATCCAAGCTAGAGGCGGTACAACAGGGTACTAGAGCCTCCATGCCCGCCCGTATCACATCTTGTATCCAAGCTAGAGGCGGTACAACAGGGTACTAGAGCCTCCATGCCCTCCTGTATCACATCTTGTATCCAACCTAGAGGCGGTACTACAGGGTACTAGAGCCTCCATGCCTGTCTGTATCACATCTTGTATCCAAGCTAGAGGTGGTACAACAGGGTATTAGAGCCTCCATGCCTATCTATATCACATCTTGTATCCAAGCTAGAGGCGGTACAACAGGGTACTAGAGCCTCCATGCCCACCTGTATCACATCTTGTATCCAAGCTAGAGGCGGTACAACAGGGTACTAGAGCCTCCATGCCGGCCTGTATCACATCTTGTATCCAAGCTAGAGGCGGTACAACAGGGTACTAGAGCCTCCATGCCCGCCCGTATCACATCTTGTATCCAAGCTACAGGTGGTACAACAGGGTACTAGAGCCTCCATGCCTGTCTGTATCACATCTTGTATCCAAGCTAGAGGCGGTACAACAGTGTACTAGAGCCTCCATGCCCGCCCGTATCACATCTTGTATCCAAGCTAGAGGCGGTACAACAGGGTACTAGAGCCTCCATGCCCGCCCGTATCACATCTTGTATCCAAGCTAGAGGCGGTATAACAGGGTACTAGAGCCTCCATGCCTGTCTGTATCACATCTTGTATCCAAGCTAGAGGCAGTACAACAGGGTACTAGAGCCTCCATGCCTGTCTGTATCACATCTTGTATCCAAGCTAGAGGTGGTACAACAGGGTATTAGAGCCTCCATGCCTGTCTATATCACATCTTGTATCCAAGCTAGAGGCGGTACAACAGGGTACTAGAGCCTCCATGCCCACCTGTATCACATCTTGTATCCAAGCTAGAGGCGGTACAACAGGGTACTAGAGCCTCCATGCCCGCCCGTATCACATCTTGTATCCAAGCTAGAGGCGGTACAACAGGGTACTAGAGCCTCCATGCCCGCCTGTATCACATCTTGTATCCAAGCTAGAGGCAGTACAACAGGGTACTAGAGCCTCCATGCCTGTCTGTATCACATCTTGTATCCAAGCTAGCGGTGGTACAACAGGGTATTAGAGCCTCCATGCCTGTCTATATCACATCTTGTATCCAAGCTAGTGGCGGTACAACAGGGTACTAGAGCCTCCATGCCCACCTGTATCACATCTTGAATCCAAGCTAGAGGCGGTACAACATGGTACTAGAGCCTCCATGCCCGCCCATATCACATCTTGTATCCAACCTAGAGGCGGTACAACAAGGTACTAGAGCCTCCATGCCCGCCCGTATCACATCTTGTATCCCAGCTAGAGGCGGTACAACAGGGTACTAGAGCCTCTATGCCCGCCTGTATCACATCTTGTATCCAAGCTAGAGGCGGTACAACAGGGTACTAGAGCCTCTATGCCTGCCTGTATCACATCTTGTATCCAAGCTAGAGGCGGTACAACAGGGTACTAGAGCCTCTATGCCCGCCTGTATCACATCTTGTATCCAAGCTAGAGGCGGTACAACAGGGTACTAAAGTCTCCATGCCTGCCTGTATCACATCTTGTATCCAAGCTAGAGGCGGTACAACAGGGTACTAGAGCCTCCATGCCTGCCTGTATCACATCCTGTATCCAAGCTAGAGGCGGTACAACAGGGTACTAGAGCCTCCATGCCCGCCTGTATCACATCTTGTATCTAAGCTAGAGGCGGTACAACAGGGTACTGGAGTCTTCGTACAAGGCATCAGTTTTCCGCAATAAGGGTGGTTTCACACAGGCAAGAAAATCGTGCGATTTTCGCCTGATGCGATAGTCAGTAAAAAAGCAGATTATGAAACCAACGGTTTCCTTCCCATCTGTGATGTTTTCACTGATGTGATGTTGAGAGAACAAAAAATAACGGCTGCTCTATCTTTCTGCGATGTGCGATTCTTTTTATCTCCCAGGTTTCGCTATGGAGCCGCTCCTTTTTATCGCCTCGCAATGCAACAAGATTGTGTTGCGATGCAATTTTGATAATGGAAAGTCCTATTCATTTTCGCAATAAAAAATTGTACATTTTTTATCGCGCAATTTTATTGTGGCCGTCAGCACTGCGATCGGAGATTATTCTAAAAAAAAAGCATTGCTGGCAACCAAATATTGCAGACACAAAATAGGGGGTCGCCCGTGTGAAAGTCGCCTAAATGATCCTTTTACTCCGATATTGTAATCACTCACTTATAACAACGTTACAATCACACAGACAAAAGTGTCATCCCACAACTTCTGGGGGGGGTTACACTGTACGTGGTTATGGCGCCTCGGGTACATTTGCTGTATGCCTGTAGTCACATGGCACAAAAAATACACCTTTTAGTGGTGGCACCGTGAGACAATTATTATTATTACTCCACGTTAAAACCTATAAGGAGAAAAAAATGTTATGTTAGAATTTTTTTTTAAATTCTAATTGAAGAATCGGTGCAAAAATATGGAACGCCTCACGAATTTGCGTGTCATCCTTGCGCAGGGGCCATGCTAATCTTCTCTGTATCGTTCCAATTTTAGTATATGTGCTGCCAAAGCAAGCACGATACTGCAGACAGCCCCGGCGGTATTTATGGTCCCGCGGGAGAGAAGTTCTTACATTGTGGAGAGATTACTTTTATAAATTAAAAATAATGTATCCTGCTGTGATATTTCACCTAATATGTCATGCCTGTAATAATAAAACCCATTAATACAGAGTATTTTGGCCAAACTGAAGAGCATTTTGTGACAATGTTATATGCAAATGAGAAGAAGCCGCAGTGCATGCTGGGAAGAATGCTGGTCTCGGAATACGGACCTTGTACCACAGAAGGCGCAGCTGGTGTGGAATGTACTGCGGATGACTGCAGCGTTCTGCTTCCATCAGGAGAGCAGCTGCTCACTGCTGCACCACTGGCTGACGGTCACATTAGGACGTGATTGCCGGCTCACGCCTACTGCTGCTGGACGTGGCGCTATAGCATTAGGGCTGGGCGTGCAGCAGTGCAGCGCCTTCTGCCCACCGGTCTGCCCTGGCCGGAGTACAGCGATGCGTGCCCTTACCTATCAGCTGACAAGTGTGCTCGGCCGCACACACATGGGATCTTACGCTTTATTAAAACCTTACCAAACTCTTATAAATAACCGACACAGACACCAATATTGGATAAATAAGGCCGCGGTGTTTATTAACGGGGTTACAAACATTTGGGGAGAAATATAACCAATATTAACCATAACACTTGCTGTAAACTCTGTTTTACAGACCCAAGTTTATTAACCAATCAATAACCATAACAGTTCATGTAAACTCTGTCTTACAGACACGAGTTTACCACCACCAAACTCTCCCCAAGTTTACCTGCCCACCCGCCTAATGCGGGCGACAATCCCCCACCAGGCCATGGCATCCACTAATGACATGGCCCCCCCAACACCCGCAGCCTCCTCAATTATCTACACAAATCCATAATAAAAATATCCAACGCAATCTCTGACAAGTATACTATAACATTCCTATGCAATCCTGGAACCAAACCTTCCATATCAGCATGTCTAAAAAGAAAACATCCACTCCTGGCATGAGCTCTACCACCAGGTTAACCCTTCTCCGAATTCTCTCACTATATACAGACCTTGGCAATGACCATAATAAACTAGGAACAATATCTGAAAAAAACTATCACTGTATCTGGAACCTTGTTTAATGCTCCACATCTCCCTTTCAATGTCCCATGACATATCAATGTGTTCTCTTCTATGTCATTATCCCCTAAGTGTAAAATCAAAACATCTGGACAGGGCCCACGTGACACTCCAAACCCACGTGACTCTCCAAGCCCACGTGACTCTTTATACATCAGTTTAGCCATTAATCCACTCCACCTCATACCTCTGCTACCGCGCCAAAAAATTTCAAACTGTGATCTGTACAAACCCAAATTTTCAGAACAACAGTGATCCGCTGCCCTTCTCCAAGGCTAGTACACAAAGGAGGGTCCAACAATCCACACAATACTTTTCTTAACTCCTAAAATGAAAAAAGAATTAGTACACCATATTATTCAGGCGCATGTACAACTTAAACTGAGATGATCCCCATCTGTTTACTTTTTCTTCAATAAAACCGCACCTGTAAACCAATAAGCACCATTTTACATTAAAAGCAAGATAATGACTGTCCATTATCCCTGGCTCCCCGAAAACAAGACAGGGTCTTCTACTAATTTGCTCCACAAGATCTTACTTTGCCATGTATAACTGCCTAGCACTATTTACATTTACAGTTTTTTTTTTTTTTTAATTAACTTCAACTAGGGCTTAATTTTGGAATAGGGCTTAAAGTTCAAGCGTCCAGAAAAATCCTGCTAGGGTTTATTTCCGGGTAGGTTTTATCACCGGAGAAACAGGGTACATGGATCAACAAAGAACCTGGTGCTTGCAGGCATAGCCACATAAACACCTGCAAATTCCTAAGCAAGCATATATTCTCATGAAAATGAGCAAACAAGCGAATTCATACCCCTTTACCCATTTCGTCTTTTTTTTTTTTTTTTTTTATTTTATTATTATTATTATAAAGCTCCCATGGTTGGACAAATCCTTAAGGCCCCAAAGTCAGATCTAAACAGCTGTACCTCATCTGCTGATCTACACACTTCAGGCAATACTTTCACCAACTTCCCTTGTAAGCTCAATGTGATAGCAGAGCGTTGATCAGCGGCATCAGCTACCGCCTTACAGCCTCTGATCAATCTCTCTACCTGAAAAACAATTAATAGGTACCAGATTATACCATCTTTGAAAGAAAGCCATACCCAACATTACCTTCCAAACTGAGCTATATGAGCGCTGCATCCTGAATGTTGGACTCTTCTTCCCTGAATTGCGCATCCGTAAACAAGACAATAAGATAGCAGCTGCATTAATCTCACACCGACCATCTCTAACATCAGTAAGAGGTTATATGTTAGACATAATCTGACTAGCATACGAATTAATTGGTGCTGACCGGCTCTTAGGGTGCGGGCAGACGAGCGTAGGCATATTTACGTTTGCACGAGTGCAACGTATAATCGCCCGAGCGATCGTTTTTCACCGATCACGACCAGAGCTAGAAAGCGTATTTTCGTTTGTTCCTACTTTGCAAATGGTCTTTTCGGCCATCGAATATGCGTTATCGCGTATTTCGGTCGCATATGTTCCGTTTTTTTTCGAATTGCCGTTTTTACGCGCCGTAAAATCGCCCATGTGAACGAATACATTCGAAATTATTGCCTCAGATGGTCACGTATATACGTTTGGTCGCAAAAACGCGCCGTTTATGCGCTCGTCTGCCCGCACCCTTAAAGTCAAAGATACCAACCATAGCACTAAATGCTGCTTTAGCTCCCTTGACATCCGCGCATGCGATGTATGGGACTTCCAACCGCATATCACCACACATGACCTGCGGGAATACCTGCGACCAATAATAATCACCTGTGAAGCCAAACAGGAGTGATCTGCTAACGGCTGCAACTCCCTCCATGTAATCGTCCTTCATACGTAATGTCTGACTAATTAAACCCATAAACTATACACCCCTGACATTGGCAATTAGAAAAACCATCACAATGCTATCAATTAAATAGCTAAAAACTCCAACCGAGTACACGGCCATACAATTTTCCCGTTCGCCAGCGGCACCCCAAAATCCTCCATCCTGGCCACATGCCCTCTAAAACTTGTGCATACCCTCATTACCATGATGCCCCATAAACAACAACCATCTATGTAGTGTATTACACCAACATCAGGGCATTCCTTCCTTACACCTACTGTAACAATGAGGATAGTCCTAAATAATAGTGGGATGCCTTAGATCCCATCGGTAACGCCAAACCGGAAACCAAAGAATTAACACCCCAACCAATAAGAAGTTATCCGAATACTGCATCACATGACCGAAGGGCCATAATAAAGCCAATGTAGTCACATGATGCATATCTTACTGCCAGCAGCTCAGGAGCGCCTCAGCATTCAGAGAAGACTGCTTGTGGGTAAGATAGATGATAAATAACCAGGAGGAGATAGACTCCTTCTGTGGCATCACCCTTAGGGCGCCCACCCACTGGCGATTTTTTTTTCTTTGCGTTTTGCGTTTTTCCTGCAGAGCAATTAGAATTGAATGTACTCCTGTCCACTGGCGTTTTGCGTTGCGTTGCGTTGCGTTTTTTAACATAGGAACTGTCAGTTGCATATGTGTCCTTATTTTTCTCCTAATGCACCCATGAAAGTCAATGGAAATTAACGGAAAAGCCGCGAAAATGCGGCAAAAAACGCCGCGAAAACGCAGCGTTTTTCACGCACGAAAATCGCAAACGCCAGTGGGTGGGCGCCCTTAAAGGGGACAACCTCAAATTGAAAATAAAGGGGGGGATCAAAATGACCGGCAACTCTGCCCTCAGCTATGTTCTTAGCAATTTAGCTAGATCAGGATCATAAACAACTGAAATTAACTTATTAACCCCTTCACAGCTGAGTCCCTTTAACTCATGCACATATAGGCCATACTGGGAGCCTTCTTTAATGAGCCGGGCCTACTTCCAATATGGTGGCCTCACTCTAGTCCTGCCCTATTGCAGGAAACTCTATTTCCTGGATGCAAGGAATTTGTACTGATTTCTGACTAAAACAACCATAAATGGATGAGAGCGGCACAATATGAGCCCTTATGGCAGTACCCACAGCTCTTACCTCAGTACCCACAGCTCTTACCTCAGTACCCACAGCTCTTATCTCAGTACCCACAGCTCTTACCTCCGTACCCACAGCTCTTACCTCAGTGCCCACAGCTCTTACCTCCGTACCCACAGCTCTTACCTCAGTACCCACAGCTCTTACCTCCGTACCCACAGCTCTTACCTCAGTACCCACAGCTCTTACCTCAGTGCCCACAGCTCTTACCTCCGTACCCACAGCTCTTACCTCAGTACCCACAGCTCTTACCTCAGTACCCACAGCTCTTACCTCAGTACCCACAGCTCTTACCTCAGTACCCACAGCTCTTACCTCAGTACCCACAGCTCTTATCTCAGTACCCACAGCTCTTACCTCAGTACCCACACCTCTTACATCAGTGCCCACAGCTCTTACCTCAGTACCCACACCTCTTACATCAGTGCCCACAGCTGTTATCTCAGTACCCACAGCTCTTACCTCAGTACCCACAGCTCTTACCTCAGTACCCACAGCTCTTATCTCAGTACCCACAGCTCTTACCTCAGTACCCACAGCTCTTACCTCAGTACCCACAGCTCTTACCTCAGTACCCACAGCTCTTACCTCAGTACCCACAGCTCTTACCTCAGTACCCACAGCTCTTACCTCAGTACCCACAGCTCTTACCTCAGTACCCACAGCTCTTACCTCCGTACCCACAGCTCTTACCTCAGTACCCACAGCTCTTACCTCAGTACCCACAGCTCTTACCTCAGTACCCACAGCTCTTACCTCAGTACCCACACGGCTCCATTACCTCGATCCCATAAATGTAACCACACACCAAGGTAGTGAGGCGCCCCAAGGATGTCTAACAACCACCTAACTAGTTACACCGAGGTGACACAAACACCCCGGTAACCATCATTAACCGTCTCTGTTCCTCCGGTCATCATTAGATTCTGATTATTTTTATAAGAAAGTAACAGTTATAAAACAACAAGTAATTATAAACCAGATCTGATTAACAGCAGCAGCCGCCTCAACCACAGACTGCGGGCAGCCGTTACCTCAGAGCTGATAGCTGACCAGTTATCTCACCGCTGACAGATACAAGCAGTGGTTACCTCAGAGCTGATAGCTGACCAGTTATCTCACCGCTGACTGCCTGCATGCAGTGCTTACCTCACAGCTGATAGCTGACCAGTTATCTCACAGCTGACTGCCTGCATGCAGTGGTTACCTCAGAGCTGATAGCTGACCAGTTATCTCACCGCTGACTGCCTGCATGCAGTGGTTACCTCAGAGCTGACAGCTGACCAGTTATCTCACAGCTGACTGCCTGCATGCAGTGGTTACCTCAGAGCTGATAGCTGACCAGTTATCTCACAGCTGACTGCCTGCATGCAGTGGTTACCTCAGAGCTGACAGCTGACCAGTTATCTCACCGCTGACAGATACCAAGCAGTGGTTAGAGCTGACAGTCTGCATGCAGTGGTCACCTCAGAGCTCAGTTACCTCAGAGCTCAACAGCCTAGTAAGGGTTATCACTAACACATTTAAAACTGACCAATCTACCTTAGGGGGCGCTCACATGACGGCCCCGATGCCCCGCACCCTGTGAGCCAAAGCCAGGAGCAGAGAGGAAGCATAATGGAAAGATTCCCATGTCCTCCCCATAATAGACCCGCTCCTGGCTCCGGACCGCCAAAAACTGAACACAAAAACCGCTGTGCGAAATCACTCCCAACTGGTACACAAGCTAAACCCTTCTATACACAGGTGCCAGTGACCAGGGGTACCACCTGGTAACCGGGGGTCTCACCACTTGTACAGCTTCACCTGTACCCTGCCATTACAGCAGCACAGGACTTGGCAGAGGGACCGTCGCCATCTTGTAGAGCTTCACCCGTACCCTGCACGCACAGCAGTACAGGACTTGGTGTTGGCATCTGGTGGCACTGTTCCTGCTGGCGTTGGCATCTGCTGGGCACTGTTCCCGCTGCCAGGTTTCAGTCGCCTCCGATCGGATGAAGGTAAAGGCAGCCTCTGCGTTTGCTTCGCTGGTAATTTTCTACTGACAAGTCCTCCTCAGATACAAGCGTTCACACAATGTCCTCTGCAGCTCCTCCTGGCCGGCACTGCTGACAAGTTCTA
This sequence comes from Eleutherodactylus coqui, assembly GCF_035609145.1. Taxonomy (NCBI): domain Eukaryota; kingdom Metazoa; phylum Chordata; class Amphibia; order Anura; family Eleutherodactylidae; genus Eleutherodactylus; species Eleutherodactylus coqui. The sequence continues at coordinate 85,558,759 of NC_089849.1, forward strand.
AGCTGAAGCGCAGGGGATTCCAGACATCTGTGAAACTGTTCCTAACTGACCACTTCATCCTCGCTGACGATCAGGCGCTGCAGAAAGTCCTTCATCTTCACAGAGGATCTGAAGCTGTGACAGGAATTGTGAGGGGAGCTGACAGGAATTGTGACAGGAACAGGGAGCTGTCACCTGGATGCTGCTTCCTTTCCAGCTGATGATGGCCCACATCTCTGCACCTCCATATCTCACTGCTGCTCCTCTCAGCTTATTCCTCTGGACCAATCACCAGCCACTATCAGGCCACCAGATTCTGCCTGACAACCACAGGCATTTCCCGCCATTTTTCTTCAGCCAATCATGTGCTGCTGCCAACCAGTCCATCACTGGGCAGAACTCACTCTCTTCCATCTCATCTGACCCAGTAATGACCTTTGTAACATATCATGGTTAACCAGAAAACCTTCTCCATAGAAGGTGACATATCATCCATCCATCATGTATATAAAGCTCCCAGATCCCATGAGGCTTTCCCTCCTAACTGTCCCTCAAGCCTTACAAGGGGGTCACAGGAATGTCCCACAACATTGTCACACTTCCGTGGCTGCCAGGTCAAATTTATCACCAAGATAACATGTATGGGACCATCTGGGAGACCAACTTCTACAACCTACAACTTTGCATGATCTAAAGGTTCAGTTACATAGCAAATATGGAGCAATATGCCACAGGATACCATACAGAACCTGTATGCCGCCATGCCCGCCAGTATCACATCTGGTATACAAACTAGAGGCAGTGCAACAGGGTACTAGAGCCTCCATGCCCACCCGTATCACATCTGGTATCCAAGCTAGAGGCAGTGCAACAGGGTACTAGAGCCTCCATGCCCGCCTGTATCACATCTTGTATCCAAGCTAGAGGCGGTACAACAGGGTACTAGAGCCTCCATGCCCGCCTGTATCACATCTTGTATCCAAGCTAGAGGCGGTACAACAGGGTACTAGAGCCTCCATGCCTGTCTGTATCACATCTTGTATCCAAGCTAGAGGCAGTACAACAGGGTACTAAAGCCTCCATGCCCGCCCGTATCACATCTTGAATCCAAGCTAGAGGCGGTACAACAGGGTACTAGAGCCTCCATGCCCGCCCGTATCACATCTTGTATACAAGCTAGAGGCGGTACAACAGGGTACTAGAGCCTCTATGCCCGCCTGTATCACATCTTGTATCCAAGCTAGAGGCGGTACAACAGGGTACTAGAGCCTTTATGCCTGCCTGTATCACATCTTGTATCCAAGCTAGAGGCGGTACAACAGGGTACTAGAGCCTCCATGCCCGCCTGTATCGCATCTTGTATCTAAGCTAGAGGCGGTACAACAGGGTACTAGAGCCTCCATGCCCGCCTGTATCGCATCTTGTATCTAAGCTAGAGGCGGTACAACAGGGTACTGGAGTCTTCGTACAAGGCATCAGTTTTCCGCAATAAGGGTGGTTTCACACAGGCAAGAAAATCGTGCGATTTTCGCCTGATGCGATAGTCAGTAAAAAAGCAGATTATGAAACCAACGGTTTCCTTCCCATCTGTGATGTTTTCACTGATGTGATGTTGAGAGAACAAAAAATAACGGCTGCTCTATCTTTCTGCGATGTGCGATTCTTTTTATCTCCCAGGTTTCGCTATGGAGCCGCTCCTTTTTATCGCCTCGCAATGCAACAAGATTGTGTTGCGATGCAATTTTGATAATGGAAAGTCCTATTCATTTTCGCAATAAAAAATTGTACATTTTTTATCGCGCAATTTTATTGTGGCCGTCAGCACTGCGATGGGAGATTATTCTAAAAAAAAAGCATTGCTGGCAACCAAGTATTGCAGACACAAAATAGGGGGTCGCCCGTGTGAAAGTCGCCTAAATGATCCTTTTACTCCGATATTGTAATCACTCACTTATAACAACGTTACAATCACACAGACAAAAGTGTCATCCCACAACTTCTGGGGGGGGTTACACTGTACGTGGTTATGGCGCCTCGGGTACATTTGCTGTATGCCTGTAGTCACATGGCACAAAAAATACACCTTTTAGTAGTGGCACCGTGAGACAATTATTATTATTACTCCAAGTTAAAACCTATAAGGAGAAAAAAATGTTATGTTAGAATTTTTTTTTTAATTCTAATTGAAGAATCGGTGCAAAAATATGGAACGCCTCACGAATTTGCGTGTCATCCTTGCGCAGGGGCCATGCTAATCTTCTCTGTATCGTTCCAATTTTAGTATATGTGCTGCCGAAGCAAGTACGATACTGCAGACAGCCCCGGCGGAATTTATGGTCCCGCGGGAGAGAAGTTCTTACATTGTGGAGAGATTACTTTTATAAATTAAAAATAATGTATCCTGCTGTGATATTTTACCTAATATGTCATGCCTGTAATAATAAAACCTGTTAATATAGTGTATTTTGGCCAAACTGAAGAGCATTTTATGACAATATTATATGCAAATGAGAACAAGCCACAGTGCATGCTGGGAAGAATGCTGGTCTTGGAATACGGACCTTGTACCACAGAAGGCGCAGCTGGTGTGGAATGTACTGCGGATGACTGCAGCATTCTGCTTCCATCAGGAGAGCAGCTGCTCACTGCTGCACCACTGGCTGACGGTCACATTAGGACGTAATTGCCGGCTCACGCCTACTGCTGCTGGACGTGGCGCTATAGCATTAGGGCTGGGCGTGCAGCAGTGCAGCGCCTTCTGCCCACCGGTCTGCCCTGGCCGGAGTACAGCGATGCGTGCCCTTACCTATCAGCTGACAAGTGTGCTCGGCCGCACACACAAGGGGGTCACAGGAATGTCCCACAACATTGTCACACTTCCGTGGCTGCCAGGTCAAATTTATCACCAAGATAACATGTATGGGACCATCTGGGAGACCAACTTCTACAACCTACAACTTTGCATGATCTAAAGGTTCAGTTACATAGCAAATATGGAGCAATATGCCACAGGATACCATACAGAACCTGTATGCCGCCATGCCCGCCAGTATCACATCTGGTCTACAAACTAGAGGCAGTGCAACAGGGTACTAGAGCCTCCATGCCCACCCGTATCACATCTGGTATCCAAGCTAGAGGCAGTGCAACAGGGTACTAGAGCCTCCATGCCCACCCGTATCACATCTTGTATCCAAGCTACAGGTGGTACAACAGGGTACTAGAGCCTCCATGCCTGTCTGTATCACATCTTGTATCCAAGCTAGAGGCAGTACAACAGGGTACTAGAGCCTCCATGCCCACCCGTATCACATCTGGTATCCAAGCTAGTGGCAGTGGAACAGGGTACTAGAGCCTTCATGCCCGCCCGTATCACATCTTGTATCCAAGCTACAGGTGATACAACAGGGTACTAGAGCCTCCATGCCTGCCTGTATCACATCTTGTATCCAAGCTAGAGGCGGTACAACAGGATACTAGAGCCTCCATGCCCACCTGTATCACATCTTGTATCCAAGCTAGAGGCGGTACAACAGGGTACTAGAGCCTCCATGCCCGCCTGTATCACATCGTGTATCCAAGCTAGAGGCGGTACAACAGGGTACTGGAGCCTCCATGCCCGCCCGTATCACATCTTGTATCCAAGCTAGAGGCGGTACAACAGGGTACTAGAGCCTCCATGCCCGCCTATATCACATCTTGTATCCAAGCTAGAGGCGGTACAACAGGGTACTAGAGCCTCCATGCCTGCCTGTATCACATCTTGTATCCAAGCTAGAGGCAGTGCAACAGGGTACTAGAGCCTCCATGCCTGTCTGTATCACATCTTGTATCCAAGCTAGAGGCAGTACAACAGGGAACTAGAGCCTCCAGGCCCACCCGTATCACATCTGGTATCCAAGCTAGAGGCAGTGCAACAGGGTACAAGAGCCGCCATGCCCACCCGTATCACATCTTGTATCCAAGCTACAGGTGGTACAACAGGGTACTAGAGCCTCCATGCCTGCCTGTATCACATCTCGTATCCAAGCTAGAGGTGCTACAACAGGGTACTAGAGCCTCCATGCCTGTCTGTATCACATCTTGTATCCAAGCTAGAGGCAGTACAACAGGGTACTAGAGCCTCCATGCCCGCCCGTATCACATCTTGTATCCAAGCTAGAGGCGGTACAACAGGATACTAGAGCCTCCATGCCCACCTGTATCACATCTTGTATCCAAGCTAGAGGCGGTACAACAGGGTACTAGAGACTCCATGCCTGTCTGTATCACATCTTGTATCCAAGCTAGAGGCGGTACAACAGGGTACTAGAGCCTCCATGCCCGCCCGTATCATATCTTGTATCCAAGCTAGAGGCGGTACAACAGGGTACTAGAGCCTCCATGCCCGCCTGTATCACATCTTGTATCCAAGCTAGAGGCGGTACAACAGGGTACTAGAGCCTTCATGCCCGCCCGTGTCACATCTTGTATCCAAGCTAGATGCGGTACAACAGGGTACTAGAGCCTTCATGCCCGCCCGTATCACATCTTGTATCCAAGCTAGAGGCGGTACAACAGGGTACTAGAGCCTCCATGCCCGCCTGTATCACATCTTGTATCCAAGCTACAGGTGGTACAACAGGGTACTAGAGCCTCCATGCCCGCCTGTATCACATCTTGTATCCAAGCTAGAGGCGGTACAACAGGGTACTAGAGCCTCCATGCCCGTCTGTATCACATCTTGTATCCAAGCTAGAGGCGGTACAACAGGGTACTAGAGCCTCCATGCCCGCCCGTATCACATCTTGTATCCAAGCTAGAGACGGTACAACAGGGTATTAGAGCCTCCATGCCCGCCCGTATCACATCTTGTATCCAAGCTAGAGGCAGTACAACAGGGTACTGGAGCCTCCATGCCCACCCGTATCACATCTTGTATCCAAGCTAGAGACGGTACAACAGGGTACTAGAGCCTCCATGCCCGCCCGTATCACATCTTGTATCCAAGCTAGAGGCGGTACAACAGGGTACTAGAGCCTCCATGCCCGCCTGTATCACATCTTGTATCCAAACTAGAGGCAGTGCAACAGGGTACTAGAGCCTCCATGCCCACCCGTATCACATCTGGTATCCAAGCTAGAGGCAGTGCAACAGGGTACTAGAGCCTCCATGCCCACCCAAATCACATCTTGTATCCAAGCTACAGGTGGTACAACCGGGTACTAGAGCCTCCATGCCTGCCTGTATCACATCTTGTATCCAAGCTAGAGGTGGTACAACAGGGTACTAGAGCCTCCATGCCTGTCTGTATCACATCTTGTATCCAAGCTAGAGGCAGTACAACAGGGTACTAGAGCCTCCATGCCTGTCTGTATCACATCTTGTATCCAAGCTAGAGGTGGTACAACAGGGTATTAGAGCCTCCATGCCTGTCTATATCACATCTTGTATCCAAGCTAGAGGCGGTACAACAGGGTACTAGAGCCTCCATGCCCGCCCGTATCACATCTTGTATCCAAGCTAGAGGCGGTACAACAGGGTACTAGAGCCTCCATGCCCGCCTGTATCACATCTTGTATCCAAGCTAGAGGCGGTACAACAGGGTACTAGAGCCTTCATGCCCGCCCGTATCACATCTTGTATCCAAGCTAGAGGCGGTACAACAGGGTACTAGAGCCTTCATGCCCGCCCGTATCACATCTTGTATCCAAGCTAGAGGCGGTACAACAGGGTACTAGAGCCTCCATGCCCGCCTGTATCACATCTTGTATCCAAGCTACAGGTGGTACAACAGGATACTAGAGCCTCCATGCCCGCCTGTATCACATCTTGTATCCAAGCTAGAGGCGGTACAACAGGGTACTAAAGCCTCCATGCCCGTCTGTATCACATCTTGTATCCAAGCTAGAGGCGGTACAACAGGGTACTAGAGCCTCCATGCCCGCCCGTATCACATCTTGTATCCAAGCTAGAGACGGTACAACAGGGTATTAGAGCCTCCATGCCCGCCCGTATCACATCTTGTATCCAAGCTAGAGGCAGTACAACAGGGTACTAGAGCCTCCATGCCCGCCCGTATCACATCTTGTATCCAAGCTAGAGACGGTACAACAGGGTACTAGAGCCTCCATGCCCGCCCGTATAACATCTTGTATCCAAGCTAGAGGCGGTACAACAGGGTACTAGAGCCTCCATGCCCGCCTGTATCACATCTTGTATCCAAACTAGAGGCAGTGCAACAGGGTACTAGAGCCTCCATGCCCACCCGTATCACATCTGGTATCCAAGCTAGAGGCAGTGCAACAGGGTACTAGAGCCTCCATGCCCACCCAAATCACATCTTGTATCCAAGCTACAGGCGGTACAACAGGGTACTAGAGCCTCCATGCCCGCCCGTATCACATCTTGTATCCAAGCTAGAGGCGGTACAACAGGGTACTAGAGCCTCCGTGACCGCCTGTATCACATCTTGTATCCAAACTAGAGGCAGTGAACAGGGTACTAGAGCCTCCATGCCCACCCGTATCACATCTGGTATCCAAGCTAGAGGCAGTGCAACAGGGTACTAGAGCCTCCATGCCCACCCGTATCACATCTTGTATCCAAGCTACAGGTGGTACAACCGGGTACTAGAGCCTCCATGCCTGCCTGTATCACATCTTGTATCCAAGCTAGAGGTGGTACAACAGGGTACTAGAGCCTCCATGCCTGTCTGTATCACATCTTGTATCCAAGCTAGAGGCAGTGCAACAGGGTACTAGAGCCTCCATGCCCACCTGTATCACATCTTGTATCCAAGCTAGAGGTGGTACAACAGGGTACTAGAGCCTCCATGCCTGCCTGTATCACATCTTGTATCCAAGCTAGAGGTGGTACAACAGGGTACTAGAGCCTCCATGCCCACCTGTATCACATCTTGTATCCAAGCTAGAGGCGGTACAACAGGGTACTAGAGCCTCCATGCCCACCTGTATCACATCTTGTATCCAAGCTAGAGGCGGTACAACAGGGTACTAGAGCCTCCATGCCCGCCCGTATCACATCTTGTATCCAACCTAGAGGCGGTACAACAGGGTACTAGAGCCTTCATGCCCGCCCGTATCACATCTTGTATCCAAGCTAGAGGCGGTACAACAGGGTACTAGAGCCTCCATGCCCGCCCGTATCACATCTTGTATCCAAGCTAGAGGCGGTACAACAGGGTACTAGAGCCTTCATGCCCGCCCGTATCACATCTTGTATCCAAGCTAGAGGCGGTACAACAGGGTACTAGAGCCTTCATGCCCGCCCGTATCACATCTTGTATCCAAGCTAGAGGCGGTACAACAGGGTACTAGAGCCTCCATGCCCGCCTGTATCACATCTTGTATCCAAGCTACAGGTGGTACAACAGGATACTAGAGCCTCCATGCCCGCCTGTATCACATCTTGTATCCAAGCTAGAGGCGGTACAACAGGGTACTAGAGCCTCCATGCCCGTCTGTATCACATCTTGTATCCAAGCTAGAGGCGGTACAACAGGGTACTAGAGCCTCCATGCCCGCCCGTATCACATCTTGTATCCAAGCTAGAGACGGTACAACAGGGTATTAGAGCCTCCATGCCCGCCCGTATCACATCTTGTATCCAAGCTAGAGGCGGTACAACAGGGTAATAGAGCCTCCATGCCCGCCCGTATCACATCTTGTATCCAAGCTAGAGACGGTACAACAGGGTACTAGAGCCTCCATGCCCGCCCGTATCACATCTTGTATCCAAGCTAGAGGCGGTACAACAGGGTACTAGAGCCTCCATGCCCGCCTGTATCACATCTTGTATCCAAACTAGAGGCAGTGCAACAGGGTACTAGTGCCTCCATGCCCACCCGTATCACATCTGGTATCCAAGCTAGAGGCAGTGCAACAGGGTACTAGAGCCTCCATGCCCACCCAAATCACATCTTGTATCCAAGCTACAGGCGGTACAACAGGGTACTAGAGCCTCCATGCCCGCCCGTATCACATCTTGTATCCAAGCTAGAGGCGGTACAACAGGGTACTAGAGCCTCCGTGACCGCCTGTATCACATCTTGTATCCAAACTAGAGGCAGTGCAACAGGGTACTAGAGCCTCCATGCCCACCCATATCACATCTGGTATCCAAGCTAGAGGCAGTGCAACAGGGTACTAGAGCCTCCATGCCCACCCGTATCACATCTTGTATCCAAGCTACAGGTGGTACAACCGGGTACTAGAGCCTCCATGCCTGCCTGTATCACATCTTGTATCCAAGCTAGAGGTGGTACAACAGGGTACTAGAGCCTCCATGCCTGTCTGTATCACATCTTGTATCCAAGCTAGAGGCAGTGCAACAGGGTACTAGAGCCTCCATGCCCACCTGTATCACATCTTGTATCCAAGCTAGAGGTGGTACAACAGGGTACTAGAGCCTCCATGCCTGCCTGTATCACATCTTGTATCCAAGCTAGAGGTGGTACAACAGGGTACTAGAGCCTCCATGCCCACCTGTATCACATCTTGTATCCAAGCTAGAGGCGGTACAACAGGGTACTAGAGCCTCCATGCCCACCTGTATCACATCTTGTATCCAAGCTAGAGGCGGTACAACAGGGTACTAGAGCCTCCATGCCCGCCCGTATCACATCTTGTATCCAACCTAGAGGCGGTACAACAGGGTACTAGAGCCTCCATGCCCGCCCGTATCACATCTTGTATCCCAGCTAGAGGCGGTACAACTGGGTACTAGAGCCTCCATGCCCGCCTGTATCACATCTTGTATCTAAGCTAGAGGCAGTACAACAGGATACTAGAGCCTCCATGCCCGCCCGTATCACATCTTGTATCCAAGCTAGAGGCGGTACAACAGGGTACTAGAGCCTCCATGCCCACCTGTATCACATCTTGTATCCAAGCTAGAGGCGGTACAACAGGGTACTAGAGCCTCCATGCCCGCCCGTATCACATCTTGTATCCAACCTAGAGGCGGTACAACAGGGTACTAGAGCCTCCATGCCCGCCCGTATCACATCTTGTATCCCAGCTAGAGGCGGTACAACTGGGTACTAGAGCCTCCATGCCCGCCCGTATCACATCTTGTATCCAAGCTAGAGGTGGTACAACAGGGTACTAGAGCCTCCATGCCTGTCTGTATCACATCTTGTATCCAAGCTAGAGGCAGTGCAACAGGGTACTAGAGCCTCCATGCCCACCTGTATCACATCTTGTATCCAAGCTAGAGGTGGTACAACAGGGTACTAGAGCCTCCATGCCTGCCTGTATCACATCTTGTATCCAAGCTAGAGGTGGTACAACAGGGTACTAGAGCCTCCATGCCCACCTGTATCACATCTTGTATCCAAGCTAGAGGCGGTACAACAGGGTACTAGAGCCTCCATGCCCACCTGTATCACATCTTGTATCCAAGCTAGAGGCGGTACAACAGGGTACTAGAGCCTCCATGCCCGCCCGTATCACATCTTGTATCCAACCTAGAGGCGGTACAACAGGGTACTAGAGCCTCCATGCCCGCCCGTATCACATCTTGTATCCCAGCTAGAGGCGGTACAACTGGGTACTAGAGCCTCCATGCCCGCCTGTATCACATCTTGTATCTAAGCTAGAGGCAGTACAACAGGATACTAGAGCCTCCATGCCCGCCCGTATCACATCTTGTATCCAACCTAGAGGCGGTACAACAGGGTACTAGAGCCTCCATGCCCGCCCGTATCACATCTTGTATCCCAGCTAGAGGCGGTACAACTGGGTACTAGAGCCTCCATGCCCGCCTGTATCACATCTTGTATCTAAGCTAGAGGCGGTACAACAGGGTACTAGAGCCTCCATGCCCGCCCGTATCACATCTTGTATCCAAGCTAGAGGCGGTACAACAGGGTACTAGAGCCTCCATGCCCGCCTGTATCACATCTTGTATCCAAGCTAGAGGCGGTACAACAGGGTACTAGAGCCTTCATGCCCGCCCGTATCACATCTTGTATCCAAGCTAGAGGCGGTACAACAGGGTACTAGAGCCTTCATGCCCGCCCGTATCACATCTTGTATCCAAGCTAGAGGCGGTACAACAGGGTACTAGAGCCTCCATGCCCGCCTGTATCACATCTTGTATCCAAGCTACAGGTGGTACAACAGGATACTAGAGCCTCCATGCCCGCCTGTATCACATCTTGTATCCAAGCTAGAGGCGGTACAACAGGGTACTAAAGCCTCCATGCCCGTCTGTATCACATCTTGTATCCAAGCTAGAGGCGGTACAACAGGGTACTAGAGCCTCCATGCCCGCCCGTATCACATCTTGTATCCAAGCTAGAGACGGTACAACAGGGTATTAGAGCCTCCATGCCCGCCCGTATCACATCTTGTATCCAAGCTAGAGGCAGTACAACAGGGTACTAGAGCCTCCATGCCCGCCCGTATCACATCTTGTATCCAAGCTAGAGACGGTACAACAGGGTACTAGAGCCTCCATGCCCGCCCGTATAACATCTTGTATCCAAGCTAGAGGCGGTACAACAGGGTACTAGAGCCTCCATGCCCGCCTGTATCACATCTTGTATCCAAACTAGAGGCAGTGCAACAGGGTACTAGAGCCTCCATGCCCACCCGTATCACATCTGGTATCCAAGCTAGAGGCAGTGCAACAGGGTACTAGAGCCTCCATGCCCACCCAAATCACATCTTGTATCCAAGCTACAGGCGGTACAACAGGGTACTAGAGCCTCCATGCCCGCCCGTATCACATCTTGTATCCAAGCTAGAGGCGGTACAACAGGGTACTAGAGCCTCCGTGACCGCCTGTATCACATCTTGTATCCAAACTAGAGGCAGTGAACAGGGTACTAGAGCCTCCATGCCCACCCGTATCACATCTGGTATCCAAGCTAGAGGCAGTGCAACAGGGTACTAGAGCCTCCATGCCCACCCGTATCACATCTTGTATCCAAGCTACAGGTGGTACAACCGGGTACTAGAGCCTCCATGCCTGCCTGTATCACATCTTGTATCCAAGCTAGAGGTGGTACAACAGGGTACTAGAGCCTCCATGCCTGTCTGTATCACATCTTGTATCCAAGCTAGAGGCAGTGCAACAGGGTACTAGAGCCTCCATGCCCACCTGTATCACATCTTGTATCCAAGCTAGAGGTGGTACAACAGGGTACTAGAGCCTCCATGCCTGCCTGTATCACATCTTGTATCCAAGCTAGAGGTGGTACAACAGGGTACTAGAGCCTCCATGCCCACCTGTATCACATCTTGTATCCAAGCTAGAGGCGGTACAACAGGGTACTAGAGCCTCCATGCCCACCTGTATCACATCTTGTATCCAAGCTAGAGGCGGTACAACAGGGTACTAGAGCCTCCATGCCCGCCCGTATCACATCTTGTATCCAACCTAGAGGCGGTACAACAGGGTACTAGAGCCTTCATGCCCGCCCGTATCACATCTTGTATCCAAGCTAGAGGCGGTACAACAGGGTACTAGAGCCTCCATGCCCGCCCGTATCACATCTTGTATCCAAGCTAGAGGCGGTACAACAGGGTACTAGAGCCTTCATGCCCGCCCGTATCACATCTTGTATCCAAGCTAGAGGCGGTACAACAGGGTACTAGAGCCTTCATGCCCGCCCGTATCACATCTTGTATCCAAGCTAGAGGCGGTACAACAGGGTACTAGAGCCTCCATGCCCGCCTGTATCACATCTTGTATCCAAGCTACAGGTGGTACAACAGGATACTAGAGCCTCCATGCCCGCCTGTATCACATCTTGTATCCAAGCTAGAGGCGGTACAACAGGGTACTAGAGCCTCCATGCCCGTCTGTATCACATCTTGTATCCAAGCTAGAGGCGGTACAACAGGGTACTAGAGCCTCCATGCCCGCCCGTATCACATCTTGTATCCAAGCTAGAGACGGTACAACAGGGTATTAGAGCCTCCATGCCCGCCCGTATCACATCTTGTATCCAAGCTAGAGGCGGTACAACAGGGTAATAGAGCCTCCATGCCCGCCCGTATCACATCTTGTATCCAAGCTAGAGACGGTACAACAGGGTACTAGAGCCTCCATGCCCGCCCGTATCACATCTTGTATCCAAGCTAGAGGCGGTACAACAGGGTACTAGAGCCTCCATGCCCGCCTGTATCACATCTTGTATCCAAACTAGAGGCAGTGCAACAGGGTACTAGTGCCTCCATGCCCACCCGTATCACATCTGGTATCCAAGCTAGAGGCAGTGCAACAGGGTACTAGAGCCTCCATGCCCACCCAAATCACATCTTGTATCCAAGCTACAGGCGGTACAACAGGGTACTAGAGCCTCCATGCCCGCCCGTATCACATCTTGTATCCAAGCTAGAGGCGGTACAACAGGGTACTAGAGCCTCCGTGACCGCCTGTATCACATCTTGTATCCAAACTAGAGGCAGTGCAACAGGGTACTAGAGCCTCCATGCCCACCCATATCACATCTGGTATCCAAGCTAGAGGCAGTGCAACAGGGTACTAGAGCCTCCATGCCCACCCGTATCACATCTTGTATCCAAGCTACAGGTGGTACAACCGGGTACTAGAGCCTCCATGCCTGCCTGTATCACATCTTGTATCCAAGCTAGAGGTGGTACAACAGGGTACTAGAGCCTCCATGCCTGTCTGTATCACATCTTGTATCCAAGCTAGAGGCAGTGCAACAGGGTACTAGAGCCTCCATGCCCACCTGTATCACATCTTGTATCCAAGCTAGAGGTGGTACAACAGGGTACTAGAGCCTCCATGCCTGCCTGTATCACATCTTGTATCCAAGCTAGAGGTGGTACAACAGGGTACTAGAGCCTCCATGCCCACCTGTATCACATCTTGTATCCAAGCTAGAGGCGGTACAACAGGGTACTAGAGCCTCCATGCCCACCTGTATCACATCTTGTATCCAAGCTAGAGGCGGTACAACAGGGTACTAGAGCCTCCATGCCCGCCCGTATCACATCTTGTATCCAACCTAGAGGCGGTACAACAGGGTACTAGAGCCTCCATGCCCGCCCGTATCACATCTTGTATCCCAGCTAGAGGCGGTACAACTGGGTACTAGAGCCTCCATGCCCGCCTGTATCACATCTTGTATCTAAGCTAGAGGCAGTACAACAGGATACTAGAGCCTCCATGCCCGCCCGTATCACATCTTGTATCCAAGCTAGAGGCGGTACAACAGGGTACTAGAGCCTCCATGCCCACCTGTATCACATCTTGTATCCAAGCTAGAGGCGGTACAACAGGGTACTAGAGCCTCCATGCCCGCCCGTATCACATCTTGTATCCAACCTAGAGGCGGTACAACAGGGTACTAGAGCCTCCATGCCCGCCCGTATCACATCTTGTATCCCAGCTAGAGGCGGTACAACTGGGTACTAGAGCCTCCATGCCCGCCCGTATCACATCTTGTATCCAAGCTAGAGGTGGTACAACAGGGTACTAGAGCCTCCATGCCTGTCTGTATCACATCTTGTATCCAAGCTAGAGGCAGTGCAACAGGGTACTAGAGCCTCCATGCCCACCTGTATCACATCTTGTATCCAAGCTAGAGGTGGTACAACAGGGTACTAGAGCCTCCATGCCTGCCTGTATCACATCTTGTATCCAAGCTAGAGGTGGTACAACAGGGTACTAGAGCCTCCATGCCCACCTGTATCACATCTTGTATCCAAGCTAGAGGCGGTACAACAGGGTACTAGAGCCTCCATGCCCACCTGTATCACATCTTGTATCCAAGCTAGAGGCGGTACAACAGGGTACTAGAGCCTCCATGCCCGCCCGTATCACATCTTGTATCCAACCTAGAGGCGGTACAACAGGGTACTAGAGCCTCCATGCCCGCCCGTATCACATCTTGTATCCCAGCTAGAGGCGGTACAACTGGGTACTAGAGCCTCCATGCCCGCCTGTATCACATCTTGTATCTAAGCTAGAGGCAGTACAACAGGATACTAGAGCCTCCATGCCCGCCCGTATCACATCTTGTATCCAACCTAGAGGCGGTACAACAGGGTACTAGAGCCTCCATGCCCGCCCGTATCACATCTTGTATCCCAGCTAGAGGCGGTACAACTGGGTACTAGAGCCTCCATGCCCGCCTGTATCACATCTTGTATCTAAGCTAGAGGCGGTACAACAGGGTACTAGAGCCTCCATGCCCGCCCGTATCACATCTTGTATCCAAGCTAGAGGCGGTACAACAGGGTACTAGAGCCTCCATGCCCGCCTGTATCACATCTTGTATCCAAGCTAGAGGCGGTACAACAGGGTACTAGAGCCTTCATGCCCGCCCGTATCACATCTTGTATCCAAGCTAGAGGCGGTACAACAGGGTACTAGAGCCTTCATGCCCGCCCGTATCACATCTTGTATCCAAGCTAGAGGCGGTACAACAGGGTACTAGAGCCTCCATGCCCGCCTGTATCACATCTTGTATCCAAGCTACAGGTGGTACAACAGGATACTAGAGCCTCCATGCCCGCCTGTATCACATCTTGTATCCAAGCTAGAGGCGGTACAACAGGGTACTAAAGCCTCCATGCCCGTCTGTATCACATCTTGTATCCAAGCTAGAGGCGGTACAACAGGGTACTAGAGCCTCCATGCCCGCCCGTATCACATCTTGTATCCAAGCTAGAGACGGTACAACAGGGTATTAGAGCCTCCATGCCCGCCCGTATCACATCTTGTATCCAAGCTAGAGGCAGTACAACAGGGTACTAGAGCCTCCATGCCCGCCCGTATCACATCTTGTATCCAAGCTAGAGACGGTACAACAGGGTACTAGAGCCTCCATGCCCGCCCGTATAACATCTTGTATCCAAGCTAGAGGCGGTACAACAGGGTACTAGAGCCTCCATGCCCGCCTGTATCACATCTTGTATCCAAACTAGAGGCAGTGCAACAGGGTACTAGAGCCTCCATGCCCACCCGTATCACATCTGGTATCCAAGCTAGAGGCAGTGCAACAGGGTACTAGAGCCTCCATGCCCACCCAAATCACATCTTGTATCCAAGCTACAGGCGGTACAACAGGGTACTAGAGCCTCCATGCCCGCCCGTATCACATCTTGTATCCAAGCTAGAGGCGGTACAACAGGGTACTAGAGCCTCCCTGACCGCCTGTATCACATCTTGTATCCAAACTAGAGGCAGTGAACAGGGTACTAGAGCCTCCATGCCCACCCGTATCACATCTGGTATCCAAGCTAGAGGCAGTGCAACAGGGTACTAGAGCCTCCATGCCCACCCGTATCACATCTTGTATCCAAGCTACAGGTGGTACAACCGGGTACTAGAGCCTCCATGCCTGCCTGTATCACATCTTGTATCCAAGCTAGAGGTGGTACAACAGGGTACTAGAGCCTCCATGCCTGTCTGTATCACATCTTGTATCCAAGCTAGAGGCAGTGCAACAGGGTACTAGAGCCTCCATGCCCACCTGTATCACATCTTGTATCCAAGCTAGAGGTGGTACAACAGGGTACTAGAGCCTCCATGCCTGCCTGTATCACATCTTGTATCCAAGCTAGAGGTGGTACAACAGGGTACTAGAGCCTCCATGCCCACCTGTATCACATCTTGTATCCAAGCTAGAGGCGGTACAACAGGGTACTAGAGCCTCCATGCCCACCTGTATCACATCTTGTATCCAAGCTAGAGGCGGTACAACAGGGTACTAGAGCCTCCATGCCCGCCCGTATCACATCTTGTATCCAACCTAGAGGCGGTACAACAGGGTACTAGAGCCTTCATGCCCGCCCATATCACATCTTGTATCCAAGCTAGAGGCGGTACAACAGGGTACTAGAGCCTCCATGCCCGCCCGTATCACATCTTGTATCCAAGCTAGAGGCGGTACAACAGGGTACTAGAGCCTTCATGCCCGCCCGTATCACATCTTGTATCCAAGCTAGAGGCGGTACAACAGGGTACTAGAGCCTTCATGCCCGCCCGTATCACATCTTGTATCCAAGCTAGAGGCGGTACAACAGGGTACTAGAGCCTCCATGCCCGCCTGTATCACATCTTGTATCCAAGCTACAGGTGGTACAACAGGATACTAGAGCCTCCATGCCCGCCTGTATCACATCTTGTATCCAAGCTAGAGGCGGTACAACAGGGTACTAGAGCCTCCATGCCCGTCTGTATCACATCTTGTATCCAAGCTAGAGGCGGTACAACAGGGTACTAGAGCCTCCATGCCCGCCCGTATCACATCTTGTATCCAAGCTAGAGACGGTACAACAGGGTATTAGAGCCTCCATGCCCGCCCGTATCACATCTTGTATCCAAGCTAGAGGCGGTACAACAGGGTACTAGAGCCTCCATGCCCGCCCGTATCACATCTTGTATCCAAGCTAGAGACGGTACAACAGGGTACTAGAGCCTCCATGCCCGCCCGTATCACATCTTGTATCCAAGCTAGAGGCGGTACAACAGGGTACTAGAGCCTCCATGCCCGCCTGTATCACATCTTGTATCCAAACTAGAGGCAGTGCAACAGGGTACTAGAGCCTCCATGCCCACCCGTATCACATCTGGTATCCAAGCTAGAGGCAGTGCAACAGGGTACTAGAGCCTCCATGCCCACCCAAATCACATCTTGTATCCAAGCTACAGGCGGTACAACAGGGTACTAGAGCCTCCATGCCCGCCCGTATCACATCTTGTATCCAAGCTAGAGGCGGTACAACAGGGTACTAGAGCCTCCGTGACCGCCTGTATCACATCTTGTATCCAAACTAGAGGCAGTGCAACAGGGTACTAGAGCCTCCATGCCCACCCATATCACATCTGGTATCCAAGCTAGAGGCAGTGCAACAGGGTACTAGAGCCTCCATGCCCACCCGTATCACATCTTGTATCCAAGCTACAGGTGGTACAACCGGGTACTAGAGCCTCCATGCCTGCCTGTATCACATCTTGTATCCAAGCTAGAGGTGGTACAACAGGGTACTAGAGCCTCCATGCCTGTCTGTATCACATCTTGTATCCAAGCTAGAGGCAGTGCAACAGGGTACTAGAGCCTCCATGCCCACCTGTATCACATCTTGTATCCAAGCTAGAGGTGGTACAACAGGGTACTAGAGCCTCCATGCCTGCCTGTATCACATCTTGTATCCAAGCTAGAGGTGGTACAACAGGGTACTAGAGCCTCCATGCCCACCTGTATCACATCTTGTATCCAAGCTAGAGGCGGTACAACAGGGTACTAGAGCCTCCATGCCCACCTGTATCACATCTTGTATCCAAGCTAGAGGCGGTACAACAGGGTACTAGAGCCTCCATGCCCGCCCGTATCACATCTTGTATCCAACCTAGAGGCGGTACAACAGGGTACTAGAGCCTCCATGCCCGCCCGTATCACATCTTGTATCCCAGCTAGAGGCGGTACAACTGGGTACTAGAGCCTCCATGCCCGCCTGTATCACATCTTGTATCTAAGCTAGAGGCAGTACAACAGGATACTAGAGCCTCCATGCCCGCCCGTATCACATCTTGTATCCAACCTAGAGGCGGTACAACAGGGTACTAGAGCCTCCATGCCCGCCCGTATCACATCTTGTATCCCAGCTAGAGGCGGTACAACTGGGTACTAGAGCCTCCATGCCCGCCTGTATCACATCTTGTATCTAAGCTAGAGGCGGTACAACAGGGTACTAGAGCCTCCATGCCCGCCCGTATCACATCTTGTATCCAAGCTAGAGGCGGTACAACAGGGTACTAGAGCCTCCATGCCCGCCTGTATCACATCTTGTATCCAAGCTAGAGGCAGTACAACAGGGTACTAGAGCCTCCATGCCTGTCTGTATCACATCTTGTATCCAAGCTAGAGGCAGTACAACAGGGAACCAGACCCTCCATGCCCACCCGTATCACATCTGGTATCCAAGCTAGAGGCAGTGCAACAGGGTACTAGAGCCTCCATGCCCACCCGTATCACATCTTGTATCCAAGCTACAGGTGGTACAACAGGGTACTAGAGCCTCCATGCCTGCCTGTATCACATCTTGTATCCAAGCTAGAGGTGGTACAACAGGGTACTAGAGCCTCCATGCCTGCCTGTATCACATCTTGTATCCAAGCTAGAGGTGGTACAACAGGGTACTAGAGCCTCCATGCCTGTCTGTATCACATCTTGTATCCAAGCTAGAGGTAGTACAACAGGGTACTAGAGCCTCCATGCCCGCCCGTATCACATCTTGTATCCAAGCTAGAGGCAGTACAACAGGATACTAGAGCATCCATGCCCACCTGTATCACATCTTGTATCCAAGCTAGAGGCGGTACAACAGGGTACTAGAGCCTCCATGCCCGCCTGTATCACATCCTGTATCCAAGCTAGAGGCGGTACAACAGGGTACTAGAGCCTCCATGCCCGCCCGTATCACATCTTGTATCCAAGCTAGAGGCGGTACAACAGGGTACTAGAGCCTCCATGCCCGCCTGCATCACATCTTGTATCCAAGCTAGAGGCAGTACAACAGGGTACTAGAGCCTCCATGCCCGCCTGTATCACATCTTGTATCCAAGCTAGAGGCGGTACAACAGGGTACTAGAGCCTCCATGCCCGCCTGTATCACATCTTGTATCCAACCTAGAGGCGGTACAACAGGGTACTAGAGCCTCCATGCCTGTCTGTATCACATCTTGTATCCAAGCTAGAGGTGGTACAACAGGGTATTAGAGCCTCCATGCCTATCTATATCACATCTTGTATCCAAGCTAGAGGCGGTACAACAGGGTACTAGAGCCTCCATGCCCACCTGTATCACATCTTGTATCCAAGCTAGAGGCGGTACAACAGGGTACTAGAGCCTCCATGCCGGCCTGTATCACATCTTGTATCCAAGCTAGAGGCGGTACAACAGGGTACTAGAGCCTCCATGCCCGCCCGTATCACATCTTGTATCCAAGCTACAGGTGGTACAACAGGGTACTAGAGCCTCCATGCCTGTCTGTATCACATCTTGTATCCAAGCTAGAGGCAGTACAACAGTGTACTAGAGCCTCCATGCCCACCTGTATCACATCTTGTATCCAAGCTAGAGGCAGTACAACAGGGTACTAGAGCCTCCATGCCTGTCTGTATCACATCTTGTATCCAAGCTAGAGGTGGTACAACAGGGTATTAGAGCCTCCATGCCTGTCTATATCACATCTTGTATCCAAGCTAGAGGCGGTACAACAGGGTACTAGAGCCTCCATGCCCACCTGTATCACATCTTGTATCCAAGCTAGAGGCGGTACAACAGGGTACTAGAGCCTCCATGCCCGCCCGTATCACATCTTGTATCCAAGCTAGAGGCGGTACAACAGGGTACTAGAGCCTCCATGCACGCCTGTATCACATCTTGTATCCAAGCTAGAGGCAGTACAACAGGGTACTAGAGCCTCCATGCCTGTCTGTATCACATCTTGTATCCAAGCTAGAGGTGGTACAACAGGGTATTAGAGCCTCCATGCCTGTCTATATCACATCTTGTATCCAAGCTAGAGGCGGTACAACAGGGTACTAGAGCCTCCATGCCCACCTGTATCACAACTTGTATCCAAGCTAGAGGCGGTACAACATGGTACTAGAGCCTCCATGCCCGCCCGTATCACATCTTGTATTCAACCTAGAGGCGGTACAACATGGTACTAGAGCCTCCATGCCCGCCCGTATCACATCTTGTATCCCAGCTAGAGGCGGTACAACAGGGTACTAGAGCCTCTATGCCCGCCTGTATCACATCTTGTATCCAAGCTAGAGGCGGTACAACAGGGTACTAGAGCCTCCATGCCCGCCCGTATCACATCTTGTATCCAAGCTACAGGTGGTACAACAGGGTACTAGAGCCTCCATGCCTGTCTGTATCACATCTTGTATCCAAGCTAGAGGCGGTACAACAGGGTACTAGAGCCTCCATGCCCACCTGTATCACATCTTGTATCCAAGCTAGAGGCAGTACAACAGGGTACTAGAGCCTCCATGCCTGTCTGTTTCACATCTTGTATCCAAGCTAGAGGTGGTACAACAGGGTATTAGAGCCTCCATGCCTGTCTATATCACATCTTGTATCCAAGCTAGAGGCGGTACAACAGGGTACTAGAGCCTCCATGCCCACCTGTATCACATCTTGTATCCAAGCTAGAGGCGGTACAACAGGGTACTAGAGCCTCCATGCCCGCCCGTATCACATCTTGTATCCAAGCTAGAGGCGGTACAACAGGGTACTAGAGCCTCCATGCACGCCTGTATCACATCTTGTATCCAAGCTAGAGGCAGTACAACAGGGTACTAGAGCCTCCATGCCTGTCTATATCACATCTTGTATCCAAGCTAGAGGCGGTACAACAGGGTACAAGAGCCTCCATGCCCACCTGTATCACATCTTGTATCCAAGCTAGAGGCGGTACAACATCGTACTAGAGCCTCCATGCCCGCCCGTATCACATCTTGTATCCCAGCTAGAGGCGGTACAACAGGGTACTAGAGCCTCTATGCCCGTCTGTATCACATCTTGTATCCAAGCTAGAGGCGGTACAACAGGGTACTAGAGCCTCTATGCCTGCCTGTATCACATCTTGTATCCAAGCTAGAGGCGGTACAACAGGGTACTAGAGCCTCTATGCCCACCTGTATCACATCTTGTATCCAAGCTAGAGGCGGTACAACAGGGTACTAAAGTCTCCATGCCTGCCTGTATCACATCTTGTATCCAAGCTAGAGGCGGTACAACAGGGTACTAGAGCCTCCATGCCTGCCTGTATCACATCTTGTATCCAAGCTTTAGGCGGTACAACAGGGTACTAGAGCCTCCATGCCCACCCGGATCACATCTTGTATCCAAGCTAGAGGCGGTACAACAGGATACTAGAGCCTCCATGCCCGCCCGTATCACATCTTGTATCCAAGCTAGAGGCGGTACAACAGGGTACTAGTGCCTCCATGCCCGCCTGTATCACATCTTGTATCCAAGCTAGAGGCAGTACAACAGGGTACTAGAGCCTCCATGCCTGTCTGTATCACATCTTGTATCCAAGCTAGAGGTGGTACAACAGGGTATTAGAGCCTCCATGCCTGTCTATATCACATCTGGTATCCAAGCTAGAGGCAGTGCAACAGGGTACTAGAGCCTCCATGCCCACCAGTATCACATCTGGTATCCAAGCTAGAGGCAGTGCAACAGGGTACTAGAGCCTCCATGCCCACCTGTATTACATCTTGTATCCAAGCTACAGGTGGTACAACAGGGTACTAGAGCCTCCATGCCTGTCTGTATCACATCTTGTATCCAAGCTAGAGGCAGTACAACAGGGAACTAGACCCTCCATGCCCACCCGTATCACATCTGGTATCCAAGCTAGAGGCAGTGCAACAGGGTACTAGAGCCTCCATGCCCACCCGTATCACATCTTGTATCCAAGCTACAGGTGGTACAACAGGGTACTAGAGCCTCCATGCCTGCCTGTATCACATCTTGTATCCAAGCTAGAGGTGGTACAACAGGGTACTAGAGCCTCCATGCCTGCCTGTATCACATCTTGTATCCAAGCTAGAGGTGGTACAACAGGGTACTAGAGCCTCCATGCCTGTCTGTATCACATCTTGTATCCAAGCTAGAGGTAGTACAACAGGGTACTAGAGCCTCCATGCCCGCCCGTATCACATCTTGTATCCAAGCTAGAGGCAGTACAACAGGATACTAGAGCATCCATGCCCACCTGTATCACATCTTGTATCCAAGCTAGAGGCGGTACAACAGGGTACTAGAGCCTCCATGCCCGCCTGTATCACATCTTGTATCCAAGCTAGAGGCGGTACAACAGGGTACTAGAGCCTCCATGCCCGCCCGTATCACATCTTGTATCCAAGCTAGAGGCGGTACAACAGGGTGCTAGAGGCGGTACAACAGGGTACTAGAGCCTCCATGCCCGCCTGCATCACATCTTGTATCCAAGCTAGAGGCAGTACAACAGGGTACTAGAGCCTCAATGCCCGCCCGTATCACATCTTGTATCCAAGCTAGAGGCGGTACAACAGGGTACTAGAGCCTCCATGCCCGCCTGTATCACATCTTGTATCCAACCTAGAGGCGGTACAACAGGGTACTAGAGCCTCCATGCCTGTCTGTATCACATCTTGTATCCAAGCTAGAGGTGGTACAACAGGGTATTAGAGCCTCCATGCCTATCTATATCACATCTTGTATCCAAGCTAGAGGCGGTACAACAGGGTACTAGAGCCTCCATGCCCACCTGTATCACATCTTGTATGCAAGCTAGAGGCGGTACAACAGGGTACTAGAGCCTCCATGCCGGCCTGTATCACATCTTGTATCCAAGCTAGAGGCGGTACAACAGGGTACTAGAGCCTCCATGCCCGCCCGTATCACATCTTGTATCCAAGCTACAGGTGGTACAACAGGGTACTAGAGCCTCCATGCCTGTCTGTATCACATCTTGTATCCAAGCTAGAGGCAGTACAACAGTGTACTAGAGCCTCCATGCCCACCTGTATCACATCTTGTATCCAAGCTAGAGGCAGTACAACAGGGTACTAGAGCCTCCATGCCTGTCTGTATCACATCTTGTATCCAAGCTAGAGGTGGTACAACAGGGTATTAGAGCCTCCATGCCTGTCTATATCACATCTTGTATCCAAGCTAGAGGCGGTACAACAGGGTACTAGAGCCTCCATGCCCACCTGTATCACATCTTGTATCCAAGCTAGAGGCGGTACAACAGGGTACTAGAGCCTCCATGCCCGCCCGTATCACATCTTGTATCCAAGCTAGAGGCGGTACAACAGGGTACTAGAGCCTCCATGCACGCCTGTATCACATCTTGTATCCAAGCTAGAGGCAGTACAACAGGGTACTAGAGCCTCCATGCCTGTCTGTATCACATCTTGTATCCAAGCTAGAGGTGGTACAACAGGGTATTAGAGCCTCCATGCCTGTCTATATCACATCTTGTATCCAAGCTAGAGGCGGTACAACAGGGTACTAGAGCCTCCATGCCTGTCTGTATCACATCTTGTATCAAAGCTAGAGGCAGTACAACAGGGTACTAGAGCCTCCATGCCCGCCCGTATCACATCTTGTATCCAAGCTAGAGGCGGTACAACAGGGTACTAGAGCCTCCATGCCCGCCCGTATCACATCTTGTATACAAGCTAGAGGCAGTACAACAGGGTACTAGAGCCTCCATGCCCACCCGTATCACATCTTGTATCCAAGCTAGAGGCGGTACAACAGGGTACTAGAGCCTCCATGCCCGCCCGTATCACATCTTGTATCCAAGCTAGAGGCGGTACAACAGGGTACTAGAGCCTCCATGCCTGTCTGTATCACATCTTGTATCTAAGCTAGAGGCAGTACAACAGGGTACTAGAGCCTCCATGCCCACCTGTATCACATCTTGTATCCAAGCTACAGGTGGTACAACAGTGTACTAGAGCCTCCATGCCTGCCTGTATCACATCTTGTATCCAAGCTAGAGGTGGTTAAACAGGGTACTAGAGCCTCCATGCCTGTCTGTATCACATCTTGTATCCAAGCTAGAGGCAGTACAACAGGGTACTAGAGCCTCCATGCCCGCCCGTATCACATCTTGTATCCAAGCTAGAGGCGGTACAACAGGATACTAGAGCCTCCATGCCCACCTGTATCACATCTTGTATCCAAGCTAGAGGCGGTACAACAGGGTACTAGAGCCTCCATGCCCGCCTGTATCACATCTTGTATCCAAGCTAGAGGCGGTACAACAGGGTACTAGAGCCTCCATGCCCGCCCGTATCACATCTTGTATCCAAGCTAGAGGCGGTACAACAGGGTACTAGAGCCTCCATGCCCGCCTGTATCACATCTTGTATCCAAGCTAGAGGCGGTACAACAGGGTACTAGAGCCTCCATGCCCGCCCGTATCACATCTTGTATCCAAGCTAGAGGTGGTACAACAGGGTACCAGAGCCTCCAAGCCCACCCCTATCACTTTTTATATCCAAGCTAGAGGCGGTAGAACAGGGTACTAGAGCCTCCATGCCTGTCTGTATCACATCTTGTATCCAAGCTAGAGGCGGTACAACAGGGTACTAGAGCCTTCATGCCCGCCCGTATCACATCTTGTATCCAAGCTGGAGGCTGTACAACAGGGTACTAGAGCCTCCATGCCCGCCCGTATCACATCTTGTATCCAAGCTAGAGACGGTACAACAGGGTACTAGAGCCTCCATGCCCGCCCGTATCACATCTTGTATCCAAGCTAGAGGCAGTACAACAGGGTACTAGAGCCTCCATGCCCACCCGTATCACATCTTGTATCCAAGCTAGAGGCGGTACAACAGGGTACTAGAGCCTCCATGCCCACCTGTATCACATCTTGTATCTAAGCTAGAGGCGGTACAACAGGGTACTGGAGTCTTCGTACAAGGCATCAGTTTTCCGCAATAAGGGTGGTTTCACACAGGCAAGAAAATCGTGCGATTTTCGCCTGATGCGATAGTCAGTAAAAAAGCAGATTATGAAACCAACGGTTTCCTTCCCATCTGTGATGTTTTCACTGATGTGATGTTGAGAGAACAAAAAATAACGGCTGCTCTATCTTTCTGCGATGTGCGATTCTTTTTATCTCCCAGGTTTCGCTATGGAGCCGCTCCTTTTTATCGCCTCGCAATGCAACAAGATTGTGTTGCGATGCAATTTTGATAATGGAAAGTCCTATTCATTTTCGCAATAAAAAATTGTACATTTTTTATCGCGCAATTTTATTGTGGCCGTCAGCACTGCGATGGGAGATTATTCTAAAAAAAAAGCATTGCTGGCAACCAAATATTGCAGACACAAAATAGGGGGTCGCCCGTGTGAAAGTCGCCTAAATGATCCTTTTACTCCGATATTGTAATCACTCACTTATAACAACGTTACAATCACACAGACAAAAGTGTCATCCCACAACTTCTGGGGGGGGTTACACTGTACGTGGTTATGGCGCCTCGGGTACATTTGCTGTATGCCTGTAGTCACATGGCACAAAAAATACACCTTTTAGTGGTGGCACCGTGAGACAATTATTATTATTACTCCAAGTTAAAACCTATAAGGAGAAAAAAATGTTATGTTAGAATTTTTTTTTTAATTCTAATTGAAGAATCGGTGCAAAAATATGGAACGCCTCACGAATTTGCGTGTCATCCTTGCGCAGGGGCCATGCTAATCTTCTCTGTATCGTTCCAATTTTAGTATATGTGCTGCCGAAGCAAGCACGATACTGCAGACAGCCCCGGCGGTATTTATGGTCCCGCGGGAGAGAAGTTCTTACATTGTGGAGAGATTACTTTTATAAAGTAAAAATAATGTATCCTGCTGTGATATTTTACCTAATATGTCATGCCTGTAATAATAAAACCCATTAATATAGAGTATTTTGGCCAAACTGAAGAGCATTTTGTGACAATGTTATATGCAAATGAGAAGAAGCCGCAGTGCATGCTGGGAAGAATGCTGGTCTCGGAATACGGACCTTGTACCACAGAAGGCGCAGCTGGTGTGGAATGTACTGCGGATGACTGCAGCGTTCTGCTTCCATCAGGAGAGCAGCTGCTCACTGCTGCACCACTGGCTGACGGTCACATTGGGACGTGATTGCCGGCTCACGCCTACTGCTGCTGGACGTGGCGCTATAGCATTAGGGCTGGGCGTGCAGCAGTGCAGCGCCTTCTGCCCACCGGTCTGCCCTGGCCGGAGTACAGCGATGCGTGCCCTTACCTATCAGCTGACAAGTGTGCTCGGCCGCACACACAAGGGGGTCACAGGAATGTCCCACAACATTGTCACACTTCCGTGGCTGCCAGGTCAAATTTATCACCAAGATAACATGTATGGGACCATCTGGGAGACCAACTTCTACAACCTACAACTTTGCATGATCTAAAGGTTCAGTTACATAGCAAATGTGGAGCAATATGCCACAGGATACCATACAGAACCTGTATGCCGCCATGCCCGCCAGTATCACATCTGGTATACAAACTAGAGGCAGTGCAACAGGGTACTAGAGCCTCCATGCCCACCCGTATCACATCTGGTATCCAAGCTAGAGGCAGTGCAACAGGGTACTAGAGCCTCCATGCCCACCCGTATCACATCTGGTATCCAAGCTAGAGGCAGCGCAACAGGGTACTAGAGCCTCCATGCCCACCCGTATCACATCTTGTATCCAAGCTACAGGTGGTACAACAGGGTACTAGAGCCTCCATGCCTGTCTGTATCACATCTTGTATCCAAGCTAGAGGCAGTACAACAGGGAACTAGAGCCTCCATGCCCACCCGTATCACATCTGGTATCCAAGCTAGAGGCAGCGCAACAGGGTACTAGAGCCTCCATGTCCACCCGTATCACATCTTGTATCCAAGCTACAGGTGGTACAACAGGGTACTAGAGCCTCCATGCCTGCCTGTATCACATCTTGTATCCAAGCTAGAGGTGGTACAACAGGGTACTAGAGCCTCCATGCCTGTCTGTATCACATCTTGTATCCAAGCTAGAGGCAGTGCAACAGGGTACTAGAGCCTCCATGCCCGCCCGTATCACATCTTGTATTGTGGTGGAAGCCCAGTATATATCTATATGGATCGGTGGGCCTTGGCAGTAGACAGTTGTCAATTTAACATTCTGTATACATATTTGCTTTCTGTCTTGCTACAAATATAATGTTCTTACAGTTATGCAATAGGTACTTCCGCTTATATGAAATATCTGTTTTATAAACTCTGCTGGATGGAATTTCAGCACGCAACCAAGATATAAATATATCTGTTTGTCCGGTTGCATGGGTGATTAAAGGAACTAGGAAGTAGACAATGAACCGAATCTGAGACAAGCTTCCGCTTTCAAGTTACCGCGAAAATTTCCCCAGCAACTTTACTGGAAACGTATGCAAATAACATGGGAGGTTTGTGCAATTTATAGTTCATGATGTAACATCCAATCATATCGAAGGAACCACACGTGGCTCCAAGACAACCCACTCATCTCATCCACCACCTGATGGCCAATCACAGATGACCGGAGGATGGAAGAATTGCAAGATGCTTATCCAATAATTAAACAATACGTTGTATCTATGTAATCTTTGACCTGCCCAGATGGGCGGATGTGTTAAACTCTTAAAACAGGCTACACGCCGATCATTAAAGTTAGAATTGAGGAAGCTATGCATGCTGAACCTCGTGTCAGTGTGGAAACTTCTTATGCGCATTATCAATTCAGAATTAATATGGAAGGGTGTAAACATTCCAAATTGAGTAAGCCGTGATTCCGCAAAGGAATTCTACGACAGTGGCACCCCAGATGGGACTGTGATCGATAGGCTCCGAAGAAATCGGACACAAGGCACGGACATGGACAACCTTGGACTTAGCGGGCCCACCAAATACACGGTAAGATAAATTAATTATCTATACCTGTGTGGCTAACTCCGGGCTTGCCTATGTGCCGTGCCAGGCCGATAGATTTGGAGACGCACGACGACAGGTACTTCTTTAAGGCTCGATCACATGATAAGAACCTGTCATAAGATATAAAGGAATGTTTACATGCCTGTTGTGTTGAGAGTACTGGTCGAGTGGCGAGGTCAGTAGCTGCCTTAAGGGGGGGGTTGACCCTGCGCAGGTGTCCCGATTACTCCGTCCAGGTTTGGTTACAAAACCTAAGAGTAAGGGACCTGTGAGGGTAGTTTGACGGAAAGGCTGTCCTGCTCTGGTCTGGTTTGGTTACAAAGCCTAAGAGTAAGGAAGCCGTCAAACGTCTGGGCAGGTATCGCTACTTCGGTAAAGTCTGGTAAAAGGCTTCCGAAGAAAGGGAACTGACAGACCGGATCCCGAGGGGCAGTAAGACTAAAGCCAGCCGTACTGGTGCTCTGTCTATTTGTGTGTGTCCACAAATATTTGTTTATCGTTTAAATGTCCACGCAACATGCCGGTGTTACAACACCCCTGGTCCTGTTACCTTGCCGCCTCTGGAAAAGGGAAGTGGGAATAATCAGCTTGTAGCTCTTTCCTTCCAGACTAATATATATGATCATGCACTTACTAATGAGACAGGGGTTTAGTCATATTGATCAGTAATTAGATAGTCCTGACTTTGCACTCTTGTTGATGAATCGAGGTAACGTCAAGAAGGCGGGGTTCTATACAAGTTATGCAGTGTTTACCTGAAATAGTGAAAGTCGCACCTCTCCTAACCTGATTATATTTGTCACCTTTATAGTCATCCTAATTTCTGTTTGTTGTTGCATACAGTGTATTCCGACCCTGATGACTACCTGGTCCACCTGTCCCACTACGACGTCCAACAAAAAGCCCACTGTCAGCGCAAACGTCGTCATCATGGATCCAGAATACGATGATGTCGAACCATCCTATACCCCCATGACAGCAATAGCTCCAGTGTACAACACAATGCGAGTCTAGGGTCAGCGGTGGGGGTGGGACGGAGCAGGGCGAGTTTAGTGAAACAGATAGTTTCAAGGGGGGTCTGTGGTGGAAGCCCAGTATATATCTATATGGATCGGTGGGCCTTGGCAGTAGACAGTTGTCAATTTAACATTCTGTATACATATTTGCTTTCTGTCTTGCTACAAATATAATGTTCTTACAGTTATGCAATAGGTACTTCCGCTTATATGAAATATCTGTTTTATAAACTCTGCTGGATGGAATTTAGCACGCAACCAAGATATAAATATATCTGTTTGTCCGGTTGCATGGGTGATTAAAGGAACTAGGAAGTAGACAATGAACCGAATCTGAGACAAGCTTCCGCTTTCAAGTTACCGCGAAAATTTCCCCAGCAACTTTACTGGAAACGTATGCAAATAACATGGGAGGTTTGTGCAATTTATAGTTCATGATGTAACATCCAATCATATCGAAGGAACCACACGTGGCTCCAAGACAACCCACTCATCTCATCCACCACCTGATGGCCAATCACAGATGACCGGAGAATGGAAGAATTGCAAGATGCTTATCCAATAATTAAACAATACGTTGTATCTATGTAATCTTTGACCTGCCCAGATGGGCGGATGTGTTAAACTCTTAAAACAGGCTACACGCCGATCATTAAAGTTAGAATTGAGGAAGCTATGCATGCTGAACCTCGTGTCAGTGTGGAAACTTCTTATGCGCATTATCAATTCAGAATTAATATGGAAGGGTGTAAACATTCCAAATTGAGTAAGCCGTGATTCCGCAAAGGAATTCTACGACAGTATCCAAGCTAGAGACGGTACAACAGGGTACTAGAGCCTCCATGCCCGCCCGTATCACATCTTGTATACAAGCTAGAGGCAGTACAACAGGGTACTAGAGCCTCCATGCCCACCCGTATCACATCTTGTATACAAGCTAGAGGCAGTACAACAGGGTACTAGAGCCTCCATGCCCACCCGTATCACATCTTGTATCCAAGCTAGAGGCGGTACAACAGGGTACTAGAGCCTCCATGCCTGTCTGTATCACATCTTGTATCTAAGCTAGAGGCAGTACAACAGGGTACTAGAGCCTCCATGCCCACCTGTATCACATCTTGTATCCAAGCTACAGGTGGTACAACAGTGTACTAGAGCCTCCATGCCTGCCTGTATCACATCTTGTATCCAAGCTAGAGGTGGTTAAACAGGGTACTAGAGCCTCCATGCCTGTCTGTATCACATCTTGTATCCAAGCTAGAGGCAGTACAACAGGGTACTAGAGCCTCCATGCCCGCCCGTATCACATCTTGTATCCAAGCTAGAGGCGGTACAACAGGATACTAGAGCCTCCATGCCCACCTGTATCACATCTTGTATCCAAGCTAGAGGCGGTACAACAGGGTACTAGAGCCTCCATGCCCGCCCGTATCACATCTTGTATCCAAGCTAGAGGCGGTACAACAGGGTACTAGAGCCTCCATGCCCGCCTGTATCACATCTTGTATCCAAGCTAGAGGCGGTACAACAGGGTACTAGAGCCTCCATGCCCGCCCGTATCACATCTTGTATCCAAGCTAGAGGTGGTACAACAGGGTACCAGAGCCTCCAAGCCCACCCCTATCACTTTTTATATCCAAGCTAGAGGCGGTAGAACAGGGTACTAGAGCCTCCATGCCTGTCTGTATCACATCTTGTATCCAAGCTAGAGGCGGTACAACAGGGTACTAGAGCCTTCATGCCCGCCCGTATCACATCTTGTATCCAAGCTGGAGGCTATACAACAGGGTACTAGAGCCTCCATGCCCACCCGTATCACATCTTGTATCCAAGCTAGAGGCGGTACAACAGGGTACTAGAGCCTCCATGCCCACTTGTATCACATCTTGTTTCGAAACTAGAGGCAGTGCAACAGGGTACTAGAGCCTCCATGCCCACCCGTATCACATCTGGTATCCAAGCTAGAGGCAGTGCAACAGGGTACTAGAGCCTCCATGCCCACCCGTATCACATCTGGTATCCAAGCTAGAGGCAGTGCAACAGGGTACTAGAGCCTCCATGCCCACCCGTATCACATCTTGTATCCAAGCTACAGGTGGTACAACAGGGTACTAGAGCCTCCATGCCTGCCTGTATCACATCTTGTATCCAAGCTAGAGGTGGTACAACAGGGTACTAGAGCCTCCATGCCTGTCTGTATCACATCTTGTATCCAAGCTACAGGTGGTACAACAGGGTACTAGAGCCTCCATGCCTGTCTGTATCACATCTTGTATCCAAGCTAGAGGCAGTACAACAGTGTACTAGAGCCTCCATGCCCGCCCGTATCACATCTTGTATCCAAGCTAGAGGCGGTACAACAGGGTACCAGAGCCTCCAAGCCCACCCCTATCACTTTTTATATCCAAGCTAGAGGCGGTAGAACAGGGTACTAGAGCCTACATGCCTGTCTGTATCACATCTTGTATCCAAGCTAGAGGCGGTACAACAGGGTACTAGAGCCTTCATGCCCGCCCGTATCACATCTTGTATCCAAGCTAGAGGCAGTACAACAGGGTACTAGAGCCTCCATGCCCGCCCGTATCACATCTTGTATCCAAGCTAGAGACGGTACAACAGGGTACTAGAGCCTCCATGCCCGCCCGTATCACATCTTGTATCCAAGCTAGAGGCAGTACAACAGGGTACTAGAGCCTCCATGCCCACCCGTATCACATCTTGTATCCAAGCTAGAGGCGGTACAACAGGGTACTAGAGCCTCCATGCCCGCCCGTATCACATCTTGTATCCAAGCTAGAGGCGGTACAACAGGGTACTAGAGCCTCCATGCCCACCTGTATCACATCTTGTATCCAAACTAGAGGCAGTGCAACAGGGTACTAGAGCCTCCATGCCCACCCGTATCACATCTGGTATCCAAGCTAGAGGCAGTGCAACAGGGTACTAGAGCCTCCATGCCCACCCGTATCACATCTGGTATCCAAGCTAGAGGCAGTGCAACAGGGTACTAGAGCCTCCATGCCCACCCGTATCACATCTTGTATCCAAGCTACAGGTGGTACAACAGGGTACTAGAGCCTCCATGCCTGCCTGTATCACATCTTGTATCCAAGCTAGAGGTGGTACAACAGGGTACTAGAGCCTCCATGCCTGTCTGTATCACATCTTGTATCCAAGCTAGAGGCAGTACAACAGGGTACTAGAGCCTCCATGCCCGCCCGTATCACATCTTGTATCCAAGCTACAGGTGGTACAACAGGATACTAGAGCCTCCATGCCTGTCTGTATCACATCTTGTATCCAAGCTAGAGGCAGTACAACAGTGTACTAGAGCCTCCATGCCCGCCCGTATCACATCTTGAATCCAAGCTAGAGGCGGTACAACAGGGTACTAGAGCCTCCATGCCCGCCCGTATCACATCTTGTATCCAAGCTAGAGGCGGTACAACAGGGTACTAGAGCCTCCATGCCCGCCTGTATCACATCTTGTATCCAAGCTAGAGGCAGTACAACAGGGTACTAGAGCCTCCATGCCTGTCTGTATCACATCTTGTATCCAAGCTAGAGGTGGTACAGCAGGGTATTAGAGCCTCCATGCCTGTCTATATCACATCTTGTATCCAAGCTAGAGGCGGTACAACAGGGTACTAGAGCCTCCATGCCCACCTGTATCACATCTTGTATCCAAGCTAGAGGCGGTACAACAGGGTACTAGAGCCTCCATGCCCGCCCGTATCACATCTTGTATCCAACCTAGAGGCGGTACAACAGGGTACTAGAGCCTCCATGCCCGCCCGTATCACATCTTGTATCCCAGCTAGAGGCGGTACAACAGGGTACTAGAGACTCTATGCCCGCCTGTATCACATCTTGTATCCAAGCTAGAGGCGGTACAACAGGTACTAGAGCCTCTATGCCTGCCTGTATCACATCTTGTATCCAAGCTAGAGGCGGTACAACAGGGTACTAGAGCCTCTATGCCTGCCTGTATCACATCTTGTATCCCAGCTAGAGGCGGTACAACAGGGTACTAGAGCCTCCATGCCCGCCTGTATCACATCTTGTATCTAAGCTAGAGGCGGTACAACAGGGTACTGGAGTCTTCGTACAAGGCATCAGTTTTCCGCAATAAGGGTGGTTTCACACAGGCAAGAAAATCGTGCGATTTTCGCCTGATGCGATAGTCAGTAAAAAAGCAGATTATGAAACCAACGGTTTCCTTCCCATCTGTGATGTTTTCACTGATGTGATGTTGAGAGAACAAAAAATAACGGCTGCTCTATCTTTCTGCGATGTGCCATTCTTTTTATCTCCCAGGTTTCGCTATGGAGCCGCTCCTTTTTATCGCCTCGCAATGCAACAAGATTGTGTTGCGATGCAATTTTGATAATGGAAAGTCCTATTCATTTTCGCAATAAAAAATTGTACATTTTTTATCGCGCAATTTTATTGTGGCCGTCAGCACTGCGATGGGAGATTATTCTAAAAAAAAAGCATTGCTGGCAACCAAATATTGCAGACACAAAATAGGGGGTCGCCCGTGTGAAAGTCGCCTAAATGATCCTTTTACTCCGATATTGTAATCACTCACTTATAACAACGTTACAATCACACAGACAAAAGTGTCATCCCACAACTTCTGGGGGGGGGTTACACTGTACGTGGTTATGGCGCCTCGGGTACATTTGCTGTATGCCTGTAGTCACATGGCACAAAAAATACACCTTTTAGTGGTGGCACCGTGAGACAATTATTATTATTACTCCAAGTTAAAACCTATAAGGAGAAAAAAATGTTATGTTAGAATTTTTTTTTAAATTCTAATTGAAGAATCGGTGCAAAAATATGGAACGCCTCACGAATTTGCGTGTCATCCTTGCGCAGGGGCCATGCTAATCTTCTCGGTATGGTTCCAATTTTAGTATATGTGCTGCCGAAGCAAGCATGATACTGCAGACAGCCCCGGCGGTATTTATGGTCCCGCGGGAGAGAAGTTCTTACATTGTGGAGAGATTACTTTTATAAATTAAAAATAATGTATCCTGCTGTGATATTTTACCTAATATGTCATGCCTGTAATAATAAAACCCATTAATATAGAGTATTTTGGCCAAACTGAAGAGCATTTTGTGACAATGTTATATGCAAATGAGAAGAAGCCGCAGTGCATGCTGGGAAGAATGCTGGTCTCGGAATACGGACCTTGTACCACAGAAGGCGCAGCTGGTGTGGAATGTACTGCGGATGACTGCAGCGTTCTGCTTCCATCAGGAGAGCAGCTGCTCACTGCTGCACCACTGGCTGACGGTCACATTGGGACGTGATTGCCGGCTCACGCCTACTGCTGCTGGACGTGGCGCTATAGCATTAGGGCTGGGCGTGCAGCAGTGCAGCGCCTTCTGCCCACCGGTCTGCCCTGGCCGGAGTACAGCGATGCGTGCCCTTACCTATCAGCTGACAAGTGTGTTCGGCCGCACACACAAGGGGGTCACAGGAATGTCCCACAACATTGTCACACTTCCGTGGCTGCCAGGTCAAATTTATCACCAAGATAACATGTATGGGACCATCTGGGAGACCAACTTCTACAACCTACAACTTTGCATGATCTAAAGGTTCAGTTACATAGCAAATGTGGAGCAATATGCCACAGGATACCATACAGAACCTGTATGCCGCCATGCCCGCCAGTATCACATCTGGTATCCAAACTAGAGGCAGTGCAACAGGGTACTAGAGCCTCCATGCCCACCCGTATCACATCTGGTATCCAAGCCAGAGGCAGTGCAACAGGGTACTAGAGCCTCCATGCCCACCTGTATTACATCTTGTATCCAAGCTACAGGTGGTACAACAGGGTACTAGAGCCTCCATGCCTGTCTGTATCACATCTTGTATCCAAGCTAGAGGCAGTACAACAGGGAACTAGAGCCTCCATGCCCACCCGTATCACATCTGGTATCCAAGCTAGAGGCAGTGCAACAGGGTACTAGAGCCTCCATGCCCGCCCGTATCACATCTTGTATCCAAGCTACAGGTGGTACAACAGGGTACTAGAGCCTCCATGCCTGTCTGTATCACATCTTGTATCCAAGCTAGAGGCAGTACAACAGTGTACTAGAGCCTCCATGCCCGCCCGTATCACATCTTGTATCCAAGCTAGAGGCGGTACAACAGGGTACTAGAGCCTCCATGCCCGCCCGTATCACATCTTGTATCCAAGCTAGAGGCGGTACAACAGGGTACTAGAGCCTCCATGCCCGCCTGTATCACATCTTGTATCCAAGCTAGAGAGAGTACAACAGGGTACTAGAGCCTCCATGCCCGCCCGTATCACATCTTGTATCCAAGCTAGAGGCAGTACAACAGGGTACTAGAGCCTCCATGCCCGCCTGTATCACATCTTGTATCCAACCTAGAGGCGGTACAACAGGGTACTAGAGCTTCCATGCCTGTCTGTATCACATCTTGTATCCAAGCTAGAGGTGGTACAACAGGGTATTAGAGCCTCCATGCCTATCTATATCACATCTTGTATCCAAGCTAGAGGCGGTACAACAGGGTACTAGAGCCTCCATGCCCACCTGTATCACATCTTGTATCCAAGCTAGAGGTGGTACAACAGGGTACTAGAGGCTCCATGCCGGCCTGTATCACATCTTGTATCCAAGCTAGAGGCGGTACAACAGGGTACTAGAGCCTCCATGCCCGCCCGTATCACATCTTGTATCCAAGCTACAGGTGGTACAACAGGGTACTAGAGCCTCCATGCCTGTCTGTATCACATCTTGTATCTAAGCTAGAGGCAGTACAACAGTGTACTAGAGCCTCCATGCCCGCCCGTATCACATCTTGTATCCAAGCTAGAGGCGGTACAACAGGGTACTAGAGCCTCCATGCCCACCTGTATCACATCTTGTATCCAAGCTAGAGGTGGTACAACAGTGTACTAGAGCCTCCATGCCCGCCCGTATCACATCTTGAATCCAAGCTAGAGGCGGTACAACAGGGTACTAGAGCCTCCATGCCCGCCCGTATCACATCTTGTATCCAAGCTAGAGGCGGTACAACAGGGTACTAGAGCCTCCATGCCCGCCTGTATCACATCTTGTATCCAAGCTAGAGGCAGTACAACAGGGTACTAGAGCCTCCATGCCTGTCTGTATCACATCTTGTATCCAAGCTAGAGGTGGTACAGCAGGGTATTAGAGCCTCCATGCCTGTCTATATCACATCTTGTATCCAAGCTAGAGGCGGTACAACAGGGTACTAGAGCCTCCATGCCCACCTGTATCACATCTTGTATCCAAGCTAGAGGCGGTACAACAGGGTACTAGAGCCTCCATGCCCGCCCGTATCACATCTTGTATCCAACCTAGAGGCGGTACAACAGGGTACTAGAGCCTCCATGCCCGCCCGTATCACATCTTGTATCCCAGCTAGAGGCGGTACAACAGGGTACTAGAGACTCTATGCCCGCCTGTATCACATCTTGTATCCAAGCTAGAGGCGGTACAACAGGTACTAGAGCCTCTATGCCTGCCTGTATCACATCTTGTATCCAAGCTAGAGGCGGTACAACAGGGTACTAGAGCCTCTATGCCTGCCTGTATCACATCTTGTATCCCAGCTAGAGGCGGTACAACAGGGTACTAGAGCCTCCATGCCCGCCTGTATCACATCTTGTATCTAAGCTAGAGGCGGTACAACAGGGTACTGGAGTCTTCGTACAAGGCATCAGTTTTCCGCAATAAGGGTGGTTTCACACAGGCAAGAAAATCGTGCGATTTTCGCCTGATGCGATAGTCAGTAAAAAAGCAGATTATGAAACCAACGGTTTCCTTCCCATCTGTGATGTTTTCACTGATGTGATGTTGAGAGAACAAAAAATAACGGCTGCTCTATCTTTCTGCGATGTGCCATTCTTTTTATCTCCCAGGTTTCGCTATGGAGCCGCTCCTTTTTATCGCCTCGCAATGCAACAAGATTGTGTTGCGATGCAATTTTGATAATGGAAAGTCCTATTCATTTTCGCAATAAAAAATTGTACATTTTTTATCGCGCAATTTTATTGTGGCCGTCAGCACTGCGATGGGAGATTATTCTAAAAAAAAAGCATTGCTGGCAACCAAATATTGCAGACACAAAATAGGGGGTCGCCCGTGTGAAAGTCGCCTAAATGATCCTTTTACTCCGATATTGTAATCACTCACTTATAACAACGTTACAATCACACAGACAAAAGTGTCATCCCACAACTTCTGGGGGGGGGTTACACTGTACGTGGTTATGGCGCCTCGGGTACATTTGCTGTATGCCTGTAGTCACATGGCACAAAAAATACACCTTTTAGTGGTGGCACCGTGAGACAATTATTATTATTACTCCAAGTTAAAACCTATAAGGAGAAAAAAATGTTATGTTAGAATTTTTTTTTAAATTCTAATTGAAGAATCGGTGCAAAAATATGGAACGCCTCACGAATTTGCGTGTCATCCTTGCGCAGGGGCCATGCTAATCTTCTCGGTATGGTTCCAATTTTAGTATATGTGCTGCCGAAGCAAGCATGATACTGCAGACAGCCCCGGCGGTATTTATGGTCCCGCGGGAGAGAAGTTCTTACATTGTGGAGAGATTACTTTTATAAATTAAAAATAATGTATCCTGCTGTGATATTTTACCTAATATGTCATGCCTGTAATAATAAAACCCATTAATATAGAGTATTTTGGCCAAACTGAAGAGCATTTTGTGACAATGTTATATGCAAATGAGAAGAAGCCGCAGTGCATGCTGGGAAGAATGCTGGTCTCGGAATACGGACCTTGTACCACAGAAGGCGCAGCTGGTGTGGAATGTACTGCGGATGACTGCAGCGTTCTGCTTCCATCAGGAGAGCAGCTGCTCACTGCTGCACCACTGGCTGACGGTCACATTGGGACGTGATTGCCGGCTCACGCCTACTGCTGCTGGACGTGGCGCTATAGCATTAGGGCTGGGCGTGCAGCAGTGCAGCGCCTTCTGCCCACCGGTCTGCCCTGGCCGGAGTACAGCGATGCGTGCCCTTACCTATCAGCTGACAAGTGTGTTCGGCCGCACACACAAGGGGGTCACAGGAATGTCCCACAACATTGTCACACTTCCGTGGCTGCCAGGTCAAATTTATCACCAAGATAACATGTATGGGACCATCTGGGAGACCAACTTCTACAACCTACAACTTTGCATGATCTAAAGGTTCAGTTACATAGCAAATGTGGAGCAATATGCCACAGGATACCATACAGAACCTGTATGCCGCCATGCCCGCCAGTATCACATCTGGTATCCAAACTAGAGGCAGTGCAACAGGGTACTAGAGCCTCCATGCCCACCCGTATCACATCTGGTATCCAAGCCAGAGGCAGTGCAACAGGGTACTAGAGCCTCCATGCCCACCTGTATTACATCTTGTATCCAAGCTACAGGTGGTACAACAGGGTACTAGAGCCTCCATGCCTGTCTGTATCACATCTTGTATCCAAGCTAGAGGCAGTACAACAGGGAACTAGAGCCTCCATGCCCACCCGTATCACATCTGGTATCCAAGCTAGAGGCAGTGCAACAGGGTACTAGAGCCTCCATGCCCGCCCGTATCACATCTTGTATCCAAGCTACAGGTGGTACAACAGGGTACTAGAGCCTCCATGCCTGTCTGTATCACATCTTGTATCCAAGCTAGAGGCAGTACAACAGTGTACTAGAGCCTCCATGCCCGCCCGTATCACATCTTGTATCCAAGCTAGAGGCGGTACAACAGGGTACTAGAGCCTCCATGCCCGCCCGTATCACATCTTGTATCCAAGCTAGAGGCGGTACAACAGGGTACTAGAGCCTCCATGCCCGCCTGTATCACATCTTGTATCCAAGCTAGAGAGAGTACAACAGGGTACTAGAGCCTCCATGCCCGCCCGTATCACATCTTGTATCCAAGCTAGAGGCAGTACAACAGGGTACTAGAGCCTCCATGCCCGCCTGTATCACATCTTGTATCCAACCTAGAGGCGGTACAACAGGGTACTAGAGCTTCCATGCCTGTCTGTATCACATCTTGTATCCAAGCTAGAGGTGGTACAACAGGGTATTAGAGCCTCCATGCCTATCTATATCACATCTTGTATCCAAGCTAGAGGCGGTACAACAGGGTACTAGAGCCTCCATGCCCACCTGTATCACATCTTGTATCCAAGCTAGAGGTGGTACAACAGGGTACTAGAGGCTCCATGCCGGCCTGTATCACATCTTGTATCCAAGCTAGAGGCGGTACAACAGGGTACTAGAGCCTCCATGCCCGCCCGTATCACATCTTGTATCCAAGCTACAGGTGGTACAACAGGGTACTAGAGCCTCCATGCCTGTCTGTATCACATCTTGTATCTAAGCTAGAGGCAGTACAACAGTGTACTAGAGCCTCCATGCCCGCCCGTATCACATCTTGTATCCAAGCTAGAGGCGGTACAACAGGGTAATAGAGCCTCCATGCCCGCCTGTATCACATCTTGTATCCAAGCTAGAGGCGGTACAACAGGGTACTAGAGCCTCCATGCCCGCCTGTATCACATCTTGTATCCAAGCTAGAGGCAGTACAACAGGGTACTAGAGCCTCCATGCCTGTCTGTATCACATCTTGTATCCAAGCTAGAGGTGGTACAACAGGGTATTAGAGCCTCCATGCTTGTCTATATCACATCTTGTATCCAAGCTACAGGCGGTACAACAGGGTACTAGAGCCTCCATGCCCACCTGTATCACATCTTGTATCCAAGCTAGAGGCGGTACAACAGGGTACTAGAGCCTCCATGCCCGCCCGTATCACATCTTGTATCCAACCTAGAGGCAGTACAACAGGGTACTAGAGCCTCCATGCCCGCCTGTATCACATCTTGTATCCAAGCTAGAGGCGGTACAACAGGGTACTAGAGCCTCTATGCCCGCCTGTATCACATCTTGTATCCAAGCTAGAGGCGGTACAACAGGGTACTAGAGCCTCTATGCCTGCCTGTATCACATCTTGTATCCAAGCTAGAGGCGGTACAACAGGGTACTAGAGCCTCCATGCCTGTCTGTATCACATCTTGTATCCAAGCTAGAGGTAGTACAACAGGGTACTAGAGCCTCCATGCCCGCCCGTATCACATCTTGTATCCAAGCTAGAGGCAGTACAACAGGATACTAGAGCATCCATGCCCACCTGTATCACATCTTGTATCCAAGCTAGAGGCGGTACAGCAGGGTACTAGAGCCTCCATGCCCGCCTGTATCACATCTTGTATCCAAGCTACAGGTGGTACAACAGGGTACTAGAGCCTCCATGCCTGTCTGTATCACATCTTGTATCCAAGCTAGAGGCAGTACAACAGTGTACTAGAGCCTCCATGCCCGCCCGTATCACATCTTGTATCCAAGCTAGAGGCGGTACAACAGGGTACTAGAGCCTCCATGCCCGCCCGTATCACATCTTGTATCCAAGCTAGAGGCGGTACAACAGGGTACTAGAGCCTCCATGCCTGTCTGTATCACATCTTGTATCCAAGCTAGAGGTGGTACAACAGGGTATTAGAGCCTCCATGCCTGTCTATATCACATCTTGTATCCAAGCTAGAGGCGGTACAACAGGGTACTAGAGCCTCCATGCCCACCTATATCACATCTTGTATCCAAGCTAGAGGCGGTACAACAGGGTACTAGAGCCTCCATGCCCGCCCGTATCACATCTTGTATCCAAGCTAGAGGCGGTACAACAGGGTACTAGAGCCTCCATGCCCGCCTGTATCACATCTTGTATCCAAGCTAGAGGCAGTACAACAGGGTACTAGAGCCTCCATGCCTGTCTGTATCACATCTTTTATCCAAGCTAGAGGTGGTACAAGAGGGTATTAGAGCCTCCATGCCTGTCTATATCACATCTTGTATCCAAGCTAGAGGCGGTACCACAGGGTACTAGAGCCTCCATGCCCACCTGTATCACATCTTGTATCCAAGCTAGAGGCGGTACAACAGGGTACTAGAGCCTCCATGCCCGCCCGTATCACATCTTGTATCCAAGCTAGAGGCGGTACAACAGGGTACTAGAGCCTTCATGCCCGCCCGTATCACATCTTGTATCCAAGCTAGAGGCGGTACAACAGGGTACTAGAGCCTCCATGCCCGCCTGTATCACATCTTGTATCCAAGCTACAGGTGGTACAACAGGGTACTAGAGCCTCCATGCCCGCCTGTATCACATCTTGTATCCAAGCTAGAGGCGGTACAACAGGGTACTAGAGCCTCCATGCCCGTCTGTATCACACCTTGTATCCAAGCTAGAGGCGGTACAACAGGGTACTAGAACCTCCATGCCTGTCTGTATCACATCTTGTATCCAAGCTAGAAACGGTACAACAGGGTATTAGAGCCTCCATGCCCACCCGTATCACATCTTGTATCCAAGCTAGAGGCAGTACAATAGGGTACTAGAGCCTCCATACCCGCCCCTATCACATCTTGTATC
Organism: Eleutherodactylus coqui; assembly: GCF_035609145.1. Lineage (NCBI taxonomy): Eukaryota > Metazoa > Chordata > Amphibia > Anura > Eleutherodactylidae > Eleutherodactylus > Eleutherodactylus coqui. Next base: position 85,599,750 of record NC_089849.1, read on the forward strand.
CAAGCTAGAGACGTTACAACAGGGTACTAGAGCCTCCATGCCCGCCCGTATCAGATCTTATATCCAAGCTAGAGGCGGTACAACAGGGTACTAGAGCCTCCATGCCCGCCTGTATCACATCTTGTATCCAAACTAGAGGCAGTGCAACAGGGTACTAGAGCCTCCATGCCCACCCGTATCACATCTGGTATCCAAGCTAGAGGCAGTGCAACAGGGTACTAGAGCCTCCATGCCCACCCGCATCACATCTTGTATCCAAGCTACAGGCGGTACAACAGGGTACTAGAGCCTCCATGCCCGCCCGTATCACATCTTGTATCCAAGCTAGAGGCGGTACAACAGGGTACTAGAGCCTCCATGCCCGCCTGTATCACATCTTGTATCCAAACTAGAGGCAGTGCAACAGGGTACTAGAGCCTCCATGCCCACCCGTATCACATCTGGTATCCAAGCTAGAGGCAGTGCAACAGGGTACTAGAGCCTCCATGCCCACCCGTATCACATCTTGTATCCAAGCTACAGGTGGTACAACAGGGTACTAGAGCCTCCATGCCTGCCTGTATCACATCTTGTATCCAAGCTAGAGGTGGTACAACAGGGTACTAGAGCCTCCATGCCTGTCTGTATCACATCTTGTATCCAAGCTAGAGGCAGTACAACAGGGTACTAGAGCCTCCATGCCCGCCCGTATCACATCTTGTATCCAAGCTAGAGGCAGTACAACAGGGTACTAGAGCCTCCATGCCCGCCCGTATCACATCTTGTATCCAAGCTAGAGACGGTACAACAGGGTACTAGAGCCTCCATGCCCGCACGTATCACATCTTGTATCCAAGCTAGAGGTAGTACAACAGGGTACCAGAGCCTCCATGCCCACCCGTATCACATCTTGTATCCAAGCTAGAGGCGGTACAACAGGGTACTAGAGCCTCCATGCCCGCCCGTATCACATCTTGTATCCAAGCTAGAGACGGTACAACAGGGTATTAGAGCCTCCATGCCCGCCCGTATCACATCTTGTATCCAAGCTAGAGGCAGTACAACAGGGTACTAGAGCCTCCATGCCCGCCCGTATCACATCTTGTATCCAAGCTAGAGACGGTACAACAGGGTACTAGAGCCTCCATGCCCGCCCGTATCACATCTTGTATCCAAGCTAGAGGCGGTACAACAGGGTACTAGAGCCTCCATGCCCGCCTGTATCACATCTTGTATCCAAACTAGAGGCAGTACAACAGGGTACTAGAGCCTCCATGCCCACCCGTATCACATCTGGTATCCAAGCTAGAGGCAGTGCAACAGGGTACTAGAGCCTCCATGCCTGCCTGTATCACATCTTGTATCCAAGCTAGAGGCAGTACAACAGGGTACTAGAGCCTCCATGCCCGCCCGTATCACATCTTGTATCCAAGCTAGAGGCGGTACAACAGGATACTAGAGCCTCCATGCCCACCTGTATCACATCTTGTATCCAAGCTAGAGGCGGTACAACAGGGTACTAGAGCCTCCATGCCCGCCCGTATCACATCTTGTATCCAAGCTAGAGGCGGTACAACAGGGTACTAGAGCCTCCATGCCCGCCTGTATCACATCTTGTATCCAAGCTAGAGGCGGTACAACAGGGTACTAGAGCCTCCATGCCCGCCCGTATCACATCTTGTATCCAAGCTAGAGGTGGTACAACAGGGTACCAGAGCCTCCAAGCCCACCCCTATCACTTTTTATATCCAAGCTAGAGGCGGTACAACAGGGTACTAGAGCCTCCATGCCCGTCCGTATCACATCTTGTATCCAAGCTAGAGACGGTACAACAGGGTACTAGAGCCTCCATGCCCGCCCGTATCACATCTTGTATCCAAGCTAGAGGTAGTACAACAGGGTACCAGAGCCTCCATGCCCACCCGTATCACATCTTGTATCCAAACTAGAGGCGGTACAACAGGGTACTAGAGCCTCCATGCCCGCCCGTATCACATCTTGTATCCAAGCTAGAGACGGTACAACAGGGTATTAGAGCCTCCATGCCCGCCCGTATCACATCTTGTATCCAAGCTAAAGGCAGTACAACAGGGTACTAGAGCCTCCATGCCCGCCCGTATCACATCTTGTATCCAAGCTAGAGACGGTACAACAGGGTACTAGAGCCTCCATGCCCGCCCGAATCACATCTTGTATCCAAGCTAGAGGCGGTACAACAGGGTACTAGAGCCTCCATGCCCGCCTGTATCACATCTTGTATCCAAACTAGAGGCAGTGCAACAGGGTACTAGAGCCTCCATGCCCACCCGTATCACATCTGGTATCCAAGCTAGAGGCAGTGCAACAGGGTACTAGAGCCTCCATGCCCACCCGTATCACATCTGGTATCCAAGCTAGAGGCAGTGCAACAGGGTACTAGAGCCTCCATGCCCACCCGTATCACATCTTGTATCCAAGCTACAGGTGGTACAACAGGGTACTAGAGCCTCCATGCCTGCCTGTATCACATCTTGTATCCAAGCTAGAGGTGGTACAACAGGGTACTAGAGCCTCCATGCCTGTCTGTATCACATCTTGTATCCAAGCTAGAGGCAGTACAACAGGGTACTAGAGCCTCCATGCCCACCTGTATCACATCTTGTATCCAAGCTACAGGTGGTACAACAGGGTACTAGAGCCTCCATGCCTGCCTGTATCACATCTTGTATCCAAGCTAGAGGTGGTTAAACAGGGTACTAGAGCCTCCATGCCTGTCTGTATCACATCTTGTATCCAAGCTAGAGGCAGTACAACAGGGTACTAGAGCCTCCATGCCCGCCCGTATCACATCTTGTATCCAAGCTAGAGGCGGTACAACAGGATACTAGAGCCTCCATGCCCACCTGTATCACATCTTGTATCCAAGCTAGAGGCGGTACAACAGGGTACTAGAGCCTCCATGCCCGCCTGTATCACATCTTGTATCCAAGCTAGAGGCGGTACAACAGGGTACTAGAGCCTCCATGCCCGCCCGTATCACATCTTGTATCCAAGCTAGAGGCGGTACAACAGGGTACTAGAGCCTCCATGCCCGCCTGTATCACATCTTGTATCCAAGCTAGAGGCGGTACAACAGGGTACTAGAGCCTCCATGCCCGCCCGTATCACATCTTGTATCCAAGCTAGAGGTGGTACAACAGGGTACCAGAGCCTCCAAGCCCACCCCTATCACTTTTTATATCCAAGCTAGAGGCGGTACAACAGGGTACTAGAGCCTCCATGCCTGTCTGTATCACATCTTGTATCCAAGCTAGAGGCGGTACAACAGTGTACTAGAGCCTTCATGCCCACCCGTATCACATCTTGTATCCAAGCTAGAGGCAGTACAACAGGGTACTAGAGCCTCCATGCCTGCCCGTATCACATCTTGTATCCAAGCTAGAGATGGTGCAACAGGGTACTAGAGCCTCCATGCCCGCCCGTATCACATCTTGAATCCAAGCTAGAGGCAGTACAACAGGGTACTAGAGCCTCCATGCCCACCCGTATCACATCTTGTATCCAAGCTAGAGGCGGTACAACAGGGTACTAGAGCCTCCATGCCCGCCCGTATCACATCTTGTATCCAAGCTAGAGGCGGTACAACAGGATACTAGAGCCTCCATGCCCACCTGTATCACATCTTGTATCCAAGCTAGAGGCGGTACAACAGGGTACTAGAGCCTCCATGCCCGCCTGTATCACATCTTGTATCCAAGCTAGAGGCGGTACAACAGGGTACTAGAGCCTCCATGCCCGCCCGTATCACATCTTGTATCCAAGCTAGAGGCGGTACAACAGGGTACTAGAGCCTCCATGCCCGCCTGTATCACATCTTGTATCCAAGCTAGAGGCGGTACAACAGGGTACTAGAGCCTCCATGCCCGCCCGTATCACATCTTGTATCCAAGCTAGAGGTGGTACAACAGGGTACCAGAGCCTCCAAGCCCACCCCTATCACTTTTTATATCCAAGCTAGAGGCGGTACAACAGGGTACTAGAGCCTCCATGCCCGCCCGTATCACATCTTGTATCCAAGCTAGAGACGGTACAACAGGGTACTAGAGCCTCCATGCCCGCCCGTATCACATCTTGTATCCAAGCTAGAGGTAGTACAACAGGGTACCAGAGCCTCCATGCCCACCCGTATCACATCTTGTATCCAAGCTAGAGGCGGTACAACAGGGTACTAGAGCCTCCATGCCCGCCCGTATCACATCTTGTATCCAAGCTAGAGACGGTACAACAGGGTATTAGAGCCTCCATGCCCGCCCGTATCACATCTTGTATCCAAGCTAAAGGCAGTACAACAGGGTACTAGAGCCTCCATGCCCGCCCGTATCACATCTTGTATCCAAGCTAGAGACGGTACAACAGGGTACTAGAGCCTCCATGCCCACCTGTATCACATCTTGTATCCAAACTAGAGGCAGTGCAACAGGGTACTAGAGCCTCCATGCCCACCCGTATCACATCTGGTATCCAAGCTAGAGGCAGTGCAACAGGGTACTAGAGCCTCCATGCCCACCCGTATCACATCTTGTATCCAAGCTACAGGTGGTACAACAGGGTACTAGAGCCTCCATGCCTGCCTGTATCACATCTTGTATCCAAGCTAGAGGTGGTACAACAGGGTACTAGAGCCTCCATGCCTGCCTGTATCACATCTTGTATCCAAGCTAGAGGTGGTACAACAGGGTACTAGAGCCTCCATGCCTGTCTGTATCAAATCTTGTATCCAAGCTAGAGGCAGTACAACAGGGTACTAGAGCCTCCATGCCCGCCCGTATCACATCTTGTATCCAAGCTAGAGGCAGTACAACAGGATACTAGAGCATCCATGCCCACCTGTATCACATCTTGTATCCAAGCTAGAGGCGGTACAACAGAGTACTAGAGCCTCCATGCCCGCCTGTATCACATCTTGTATCCAAGCTAGAGGCGGTACAACAGGGTACTAGAGCCTCCATGCCCGCCTGTATCACATCTTGTATCCAAGCTAGAGGCAGTACAACAGGGTACTAGAGCCTCCATGCCCGCCCGTATCACATCTTGTATCCAAGCTAGAGGCGGTACAACAGGGTACTAGAGCCTCCATGTCCGCCTGTATCACATCTTGTATCCAACCTAGAGGCGGTACAATAGGGTACTAGAGCCTCCATGCCTGTCTGTATCACATCTTGTATCCAAGCTAGAGGTGGTACAACAGGGTATTAGAGCCTCCATGCCTATCTATATCACATCTTGTATCCAAGCTACAGGTGGTACAACAGGGTACTAGAGCCTCCATGCCCGCCCGTATCACATCTTGTATCCAAGCTACAGGTGGTACAACAGGTTACTAGAGCCTCCATGCCCGCCCGTATCACATCTTGTATCCAAGCTAGAGGCGGTACAACAGGGTACTAGAGCCTCCATGCCCGCCTGTATCACATCTTGTATCCAAGCTAGAGGCAGTACAACAGGGTACTAGAGCCTCCATGCCTGTCTGTATCACATCTTGTATCCAAGCTAGAGGTGGTACAACAGGGTATTAGAGCCTCCATGCCTGTCTATATCACATCTTGTATCGAAGCTAGAGGCGGTACAACAGGGTACTAGAGCCTCCATGCCCACCTGTATCACATCTTGTATCCAAGCTAAAGGCGGTACATCAGGGTACTAGAGCCTCCATGCCCGCCCGTATCACATCTTGTATCCAACCTAGAGGCGGTACAACAGGGTACTAGAGCCTCCATGCCCGCCCGTATCACATCTTGTATCCCAGCTAGAGGCGGTACAACAGGGTACTAGAGCCTCTATGCCCGCCTGTATCACATCTTGTATCCAAGCTAGAGGCGGTACAACAGGGTACTAGAGCCTCTATGCCTGCCTGTATCACATCTTGTATCCAAGCTAGAGGCGGTACAACAGGGTACTAGAGCCTCTATGCCCACCTGTATCACATCTTGTATCCAAACTACAGGCAGTGCAACAGGGTACTAGAGCCTCCATGCCCACCCGTATCACATCTTGTATCCAAGCTACAGGTGGTATAACAGGGTACTAGAGCCTCCATGCCTGCCTGTATCACATCTTGTATCCAAGCTAGAGGTGGTACAACAGGGTACTAGAGCCTCCATGCCTGTCTGTATCAAATCTTGAATCCAAGCTAGAGGCAGTGCAACAGGGTACTAGAGCCTCCATGCCCACCCGTATCACATCTTGTATCCAAGCTACAGGTGGTACAACAGGGTACTAGAGCCTCCATGCCTGCCTGTATCACATTTGTATCCAAGCTAGAGGCGGTACAACAGGGTACTAGAGCCTCCATGCCCGCCCGTATCACATCTTGTATCCAAGCTAGAGACGGTACAACAGGGTATTAGAGCCTCCATGCCCGCCCGTATCACATCTTGTATCCAAGCTAGAGGCAGTACAACAGGGTACTAGAGCCTCCATGCCCGCCCGTATCACATCTTGTATCCAAGCTAGAGACGGTACAACAGGGTACTAGAGCCTCCATGCCCGCCCGTATCACATCTTGTATCCAAGCTAGAGGCAGTACAACAGGGTACTAGAGCCTCCATGCCCGCCTGTATCACATCTTGTATCCAAACTAGAGGCAGTGCTACAGGGTACTAGAGCCTCCATGCCCACCCGTATCACATCTGGTATCCAAGCTAGAGGCAGTGCAACAGGGTACTAGAGCCTCCATGCCCACCCGTATCACATCTGGTATCCAAGCTAGAGGTAGTGCAACAGGGTACTAGAGCCTCCATGCCCACCCGTATCACATCTTGTATCCAAGCTACAGGTGGTACAACAGGGTACTAAAGCCTCCATGCCTGCCTGTATCACATCTTGTATTTAAGCTAGAGGTGGTACAACAAGGTACTAGAGCCTCCATGCCTGTCTGTATCACATCTTGTATCCAAGCTAGAGGCAGTACAACAGGGTACTAGAGCCTCCATGCCCGCCCGTATCACATCTTGTATCCAAGCTAGAGGCAGTACAACAGGGTACTAGAGCCTCCATGCCCGCCCGTATCACATCTTGTATCCAAGCTAGAGACGGTACAACAGGGTACTAGAGCCTCCATGCCCGCCCGTATCACATCTTGTATCCAAGCTAGAGGTAGTACTACAGGGTACTAGAGCCTCCATGCCCACCCATATCACATCTTGTATCCAAGCTAGAGGCGGTACAACAGGGTACTAGAGCCTCCATGCCCGCCCGTATCACATCTTGTATCCAAGCTAGAGACGGTACAACAGGGTATTAGAGCCTCCATGCCCGCCCGTATCACATCTTGTATCCAAGCTAGAGGCAGTACAACAGGGTACTAGAGCCTCCATGCCCGCCCGTATCACATCTTCTATCCAAACTAGAGGCAGTGCAACAGGGTACTAGAGCCTCCATGCCTGTCTGTATCACATCTTGTATCCAAGCTAGAGGCAGTACAACAGGGTACTAGAGCCTCCATGCCCGCCCGTATCACACCTTGTATCCAAGCTAGAGGCAGTACAACAGGATACTAGAGCATCCATGCCCACCTGTATCACATCTTGTATCCAAGCTAGAGGCGGTACAACAGGGTACTAGAGCCTCCATGCCCGCCTGTATCACATCTTGTATCCAAGCTAGAGGCGGTACAACAGGGTACTAGAGCCTCCATGTCCGCCCGTATCACATCTTGTATCCAAGCTAGAGGCGGTACAACAGGATACTAGAGCCTCCATGCCCGCCTGTATCACATCTTGTATCCAAGCTAGAGGCGGTACAACAGGGTACTAGAGCCTCCATGCCGGCCTGTATCACATCTTGTATCCAAGCTAGAGGCGGTACAACAGGGTACTAGGGCCTCCATGCCCGCCCGTATCACATCTTGTATCCAAGCTACAGGTGGTACAACAGGGTATTAGAGCCTCCATGCCTGTCTATATCACATCTTGTATCCAAGCTAGAGGCGGTACAACAGGGTACTAGAGCCTCCATGCCCACCTGTATCACATCTTGTATCCAAGCTAGAGGCGGTACAACAGGGTACTAGAGCCTCCATGCCCGCCCGTATCACATCTTGTATCCAACCTAGAGGCGGTACAACAGGGTACTAGAGCCTCCATGCCCGCCCGTATCACATCTTGTATCCAAGCTAGAGGCGTTACAACAGGGTACTAGAGCCTCTATGCCCGCCTGTATCACATCTTGTATCCAAGCTAGAGGCAGTACAACAGGATACTAGAGCCTCCATGCCCACCTGTATCACATCTTGTATCCAAGCTAGAGGCGGTACAACAGGGTACTAGAGCCTCCATGCCCGCCTGTATCACATCTTGTATCCAAGCTAGAGGCGGTACAATAGGGTACTATAGACTCCATGCCTGTCTGTATCACATCTTGTATCCAAGCTAGAGGCGGTACAACAGGGTACTACAGCCTGCATGTCTGCCTGTATCACAACTCTGTTGCCTTCAAACCCCCTTCATGCGGAATTGAGCTATAAAGGGATTCGATGTTTAAAGAGGCCATCAGTGTGTCTCGGTCTACTGTTAAGCCATCTAGAATACGCAACACGTCCATGGTGTCTTGGACATAAGACCATAAAGATGAGACAAATGGTCTTAAGATTCTATCGATATATGTGCTGAGATTTTGTGTAAGGTTTCCGATACCTGAAACGATTGGTCGTCCTTTTAATGGATTCACACCCTTGTGTACTTTAGGGAGTGCATAAAATGTTGCTATGGTTGGTTTTTTGGGGTATATAAACTGGTATTCTGTCATGTCTAGACATCCCAAGTCTAGAGCATGTTGTAGAATCTTATTTAAGTCACGTAGAAACTTATCAGTGGGATCTGTCGGTAGTGTACTATAGGTCGATGTATCGCTTAGTAGCTTTTGGTTACATATTGGTCATGGTCCATCACTACAATATTTCCGCCTTTGTCGGCAGCCTTTATCACAATTGCTTTGTTATTTTCAAAATTCTTTAATGCTTGGGATTCTCCTTTGGTTAGATTAGGACGAACATGTTTCGATGGATTTAATGCTTTAAGGTCTTTTAAGACTAATTTTTCGAAGATGTCTATTTCAGGGCAGTTGAGAGATGGTGGATTGGCCCGACTGGTTGGTTTTAAATTGGTGAAGGGTCCAGTACCAATAGGTCTTGAGTTTTCAGATTCTAGATCCTGCAATGTTTGTATACCTGGTAAATCAGTAAGATCTAAGCCTAATTCTCTCAATTCTTCCCTGTTTTTGACAATGAAGTATTTTCTCCAACGAAGTTTACGGGTGAAGAGGGAGATGTCCTTCGTCCACACAAACGGATGATAGTGGTTCGTGGGGACGAAGGACAGTCCCCTCTCCAGTAATTCCGTCTGTTTACTTAGACAATAATTGGACAGGCTGACAATTTGCAATCTGTCCTTAGTCTGTAAAGTGTTACAGCCAGGAAGATCTGATTCTGAAGACACGATTTGGTCAACCAGATTGACAGTACGGCACATGGTGGGACGAAGATGATTATCAATATTCTCTAATCTCACTGTGGGCCTAGTGGGTCCTGTCTCCCCCTCAAAAAATAATGAGAGATTGGGAGTTTGGGAAAATTTCCCTCGTTTGGTCTCCTACCTCTACCTCTACTGCGTGAAGGAAACCGACCTCAATTTTTTAATAGGACGCCAGTTCTTTAAACGCTTCAGGTCACCCTTCTTTGGTATCAGCACAACCATACCCCCACGCATACTGTGAGCCATCTCCGCATTCACCAATACATACTTACACACCTCACTTAAGTCCTTGCCCACTACATTCCACAACATCCGATAAAACTCCACGGGTAACCGATCCGCATCAGGCGTCTTATTTATGGCCAAGCTCTGCATTATCTCAAACACCTCATTTGTGGACACCTCCCACATAATAGATGCCTGCTCCACATCCCCAAACCGACCCTCTACCTCACTCAATACCTCATTCTCCAGACAATCATACCTCCACCTATCCGCGTACAATTCCTCATAGAACCCCGCAGTCACCTCATGCTCACATTCATCCTCATTTACCACACACTCAAAGGTAGGTTTTTTGCAGAGGTTTTCTTGAAGAAAAAGCGTGTACATTTTTCATCATACTCTATTCCTTCAACTTTGGCCCTATATGTGATACCTCTTCCTTTCTGTATCAGGAAATTGTTTATGTCTCTTTTAACTTATACGATGTCCTCTTGGACCTCCATGCCACTCTCATGGAGCTTTAACAGTAAACTTAATCGGGCGATAAGCCTGATATACTCTCTTCTTTTCTCACTCGCCCTTTTATACCCCGCAGACTTAGGGCTTATTCACACGATCGTATATCGGCTGGGTATACACGCCGGCCGATATACGGCGTCTCTCTCTGCAGGGGGAGGAGGCTGGAAGAGCCAGAAGCAGTGCTCTGAGCTCCCACCCCCTTTCTGCCTCCCCTCCGCCCCTCTGCACTATTTGCAATGAGAGGAGCCAGGCCAGGGGTGTAGCTTAGTTGTCAGAGTTAGCTCCACCCCCGTCCTGCCTCCCCTCATTGCAAATAGTGCAGAGGGGGCCGGAGCTCAGTGCACTGCTCCCGCCTCTTCCAGCCTCCTCCCCCTGCAGAGAGGGATGCCGTATATCGGTCGGCGTGAATACGCGACCGATATATGGTCGTCTGAATAAGCCCTTAAAGAAGGTTTTTGTCTTCTTTTTAACCCAATCCCACCATAACAAAATATTGGGAAACTCCCCCTTTCTTCTACTCCACTTTTTATACTCACACTCATACGGCGCTCTCACTTCCTCGCACTCCAAATGACTCATATTTAACTTCCACACACCCCTCCCACACACACAGCACTATCCCTAATAACAAGCTCACATAATACACCCTTAGAAAACAAAACAGGTTTTTGCCTATAACTAATAGCATTAAAGTCATGTGACACAAAACAAAAATCCAGGCGGGAGTGAACCCCATTTCTGTCCATGTGGTAGGTCGGCATAAATGGCGTAACCTTACATAAAGCTTGCATATCCTGCAAATGAAAATCAGAAATAATTTTAACTAAAATTTTCCCGGAAACGTCCAAGGAAGACTTGCTTATATCGCAATTCATGTCGCCGACTAATATAACAGGCAACCTGCCCTCATAAAAAACCTCATCTTCTCAAATTTTTCCTTTCATTTTTACTCGTAGGTGCATAAACATTAACTATACGGAACTTTACATTCCTGTACTGTAAGATGGCTGAGACACATCTCCCCACCTCTATCACCTCGTAGCTCAGCAGCCGTATATCCCCAGAATTTATGAGGATTGCTACACCATCATTTTTATTGGATCCACTCCCATACCATACAGCCCCTTCGTGGGGCCACTCATCAGGGCCGACCTCACCACTGATACCGCACTCCTGCAGGCATATCACCGATGCACCTTCCTGCCTGAGCAGGCTCAATATGGCTGCTCTTCTCGCCTTATTCTGAAATACGCGTACGTTCTGGGAGTGGAACGCACATGAGTCCTTGCATCAAAGCGTTTATCATAACCCCACATGGTCGCCACCGTCTGGCGCCAACACCTCAAAACGGTTGCTCGTTTCCATGTCGTCGCTCTCACTCTCCTCATTTCTTCTTTTTTTTTTGCAGCTTTTTTACTAGCCACCTCGGTAAAGTCCTCATCACTGTCACTGATTTGAAACCCACCACCCTCCCTGTGACACAAAAATGTCTCTGGTGTGGAGAAACTGTCTATGACTCCAGACGGATGGATAGGACTGTCCACCTCTATTATCTCCTCTAGGGGGCGGATGACCTCCGATACCTGGGTGTCCGCCGCCTCTCTCATATCCACAACAGTAACAGCAGCTTTCTGGCGTTCAGTCCCCGGACAGTCTTTACATACATGTTCTTCTGACCCACATAGGTCGCACCGCTTAGGTTTTGGACAGTTACCTGCCTGGTGCCCCACGCCCTGACAATTGCAGCAGACTTGCCCCTTAGTGCAAACATCTTTCACGTGTCCAAACTGACTGCAATTCCTGCAGTACAGGGGCTCTCCAGGATATGTCAGGTATCCTCGGTTTCCTGCTATTGAGAAATTCGCCGGCGGGTGCATTACTCCCAGACGGTTTGGGTCCATTCTGAATCTCACAAAAAACTTGTATTTACAATTAAATCTGTCCAGAATATTTCTCTGCTTCTCGCCGCCGCGCACATGCTCACAATACCATCTAAGGAAACTCTCTATCAGCGCCACATCAGTATACGGATTCTACACATGTACCAGGACCGGCTTCTCATGTACTCCAAACAAGGGGGTTATCCTCACCCCACTAAGGAAATCACTGTCCTTATGAGCCCGCAGCCATTCATAGACATTAAGGCAGGCACATTCCTCACAGAAAGTTACATCATACTGGCCTTGTTTAGCGAAGTCCTGTATGCTGTAGATATCCATCTTCAATACGCCACATTTGTTCATCAGGACATTCCGCACAATGTATACCATGCTGTTCTTTGCTCTTAGTAAGGTCCACATCAAAACGAATGGTATTCCTTATTCCAGCCATCTTCCAATGTAAATCTGTCGGTCAGGAACCACAGAAACGGATATTTTTGGTATAACTTACCGTAAAATCTCTTTCCCGTCACGTTCATTCGGGGACACAGCCTAGACCACATGTGTCAAACACAAGGCCCGCGGGCCGAATCCGGCCCGCTGCCTTGTGTTATGTGGCCCGCGGCGTGCCGACGGCCGCTCACCACTGTAGTGATTACCAGCTGGGGTGCCGCAGCTCCCCGCTGGTAATCACACTGACAGCGCTGGTCCCTTCTCCCCTGAGTCGCCTGCTCTTCAGTTCCGCAGGAGAGGACTCAGGGAGGAAGCGTGCCGTGCTGCTCACTGATGTCAGTGCACACCCGGACGCATATGAACTTTTTCCACAAGACTTCTGCACTTGTCAGCAATTCCAGCAATCTGATTGGGGAATCAGCCAACCCAGAGAACCAAACAACCAATCAGGTTGCTGGAATTGCTCAATAGTGCAGAAGTCTTGTGGGAAAAGTTCATATGCCACCCGGGCTCAGCACCGATCCTCCTCGGTTCGTGGAGGTAAGCACATGGCTGGGGAAGGGGGAAGTTAATATTGCTGCTGGGGGGTGAGGGTTAATATTGTTGTTGCTGGGAGAAGGTTAATAATGCTGATTGCTGCCGGGGCTGAGGGAGTTAATATTGCTGGTGTGTTGGGGGGTGGGGGTGGGGGTTAAATTGTTGCTGGCAGGGGGTTAATATTGCTGCGGGGGTCGGGTGGGGTGGTAATATTGCTGGTGGGGGTGAATATTGTTGCTGGCAGGGGGTTAATATTGCTGCGGGGGTCGGGTGGGTTGGTAATATTGTTGGTGGGGGTTAATATTGCTGCTGGGAGGGGGTTAATATTGTTGCTGGCAGGGGGTTAATATTGCTGCCGGGTTGGGAAGGGGAGGAGGGGGGGGGGTGTTAATATTGCTGCTGGGTGGGTGGGGGTTAATACTGTTGCTGGGAGGGGGTTAATATTGGTGCAGGGGGGAGGGGTTAATATTGCTGGTGGGGGTTAATGTTGCTGTGTGGGGGGGTTAATATTGTTGCTGGGAGTGGGTAATATTGCTGCTGGGAGGGAGTAATATTACTGTAGGGGTCGCTATTACTACTGGGGCCACTGTGGGGATCGCTATTACTAACTGGTCTACTGTGGGGGTCAATATTTTTACTGGGGCCACTATCAGAGTCACTATTACTACTGCGACCACTATAGGGGTCACTATTTTTACTGAGGCCACTATCAGAGTCACTATTACTACTGCGACCACTATGGGGGTCACTATTAGGGCTCGTTCACACGGGCGTAATTGCATTTCGGTCGCACAAATACGCTACGTATTTGCGCAATCGAAAATCGCTTATGCCTGCGTATTTGGGCACGCAGAAAAGAACGCAGATGGGCCCCTGAGATGGTGCGCAAATATGCATTGAATACATAGGCTTCCTGCGCATTCACCACGTATTTGCGCAGCCCATTCACTTCAATGGCCTATTGGGGTGCGTAGTTTGAAACAATATAGGTCATGCTGTGTGAGAATATACATCATGTGAATGAAATCATTGACATCAATGGCTTCTATTCACTGCATATTATGTACGCAAATACGCTAGTGTGAACGAGCCCTTACTGTACTGTCTTATAATCGGCCCTTTGAAGTTCACCAAAAACCTGATGTGGCCCCTGGTGAAAATGAGTTTGACACCCCTGGCCTAGACCATAGGATATAGCCACTGCCACTAGGAGGCGACACTAAGCACAAGTGTTAGCTCCTCCCACTGGCTATATCCCCCCTGTAGGCACTCAGCTAATTAGTCTGTATGCAAGCAGTAGGAGCAGCCAGTGAGAGTACGTCACCAAACAATACATTTTTCATACATATCCAACATATAATGTTTTTGGACTCATCTTACGCCATATATGACCGAAGAACAGAAAGTTCCAGCAACCGCTACTTAAGAAAGGGGTGGGTGCTGTGTCCCCCAATGAACGTGACGAGAAAGAGATTTTATGGTAAGTTATACCAAAAAATATCCGTTTCTCATCTGTATCATTGGGGGCCACAGCCTAGACCATGGGACGTCAAAAAGCAGTCCTGAAAAAGAATGGGGTGGGCTATTTACAAGTTTGACCAAAAAAGCGATCAAAGGACCGCCGCCTGCAAAATCTTCCTGCCGAGAACAGCGTCTGAAGATGCAGATGTGTGGACTTTATAGAATTTCGAGAATGTATGTAAGGGGATCCAAGTGGCTGCCTTACATACCTGTAATGCCGAAGCCCCATGGCGAACCGCCCAAGAGGCCCCCACCACCCGCGTGGAGTGGGCCGTAATCCGAAGAGGCGGCGAGCGCCCTGAAGCGCGGTATGCCTCCGTATCGAGGTAATTGCGACCAGAAACACCACTTTCCAGGATAGCAGTCGCAGAGGGATTTCTCTCAGGGGTTCAAATGGGTGAGCTAGCATAGCTTCCAACACCAGATTAAGGTCCCAAGTCTGAGAGGGCGGCCTGAACGGTGGAGACGCATGGGCGACTTCCTGGAGGAAAGTCCGCACCGCCAGCCTACTTTCAACCGGCCTCTGAAAGAGTACCGCAAGTGCCGATACCTGGCCTCTTAGTGAACCCAGTTTCAGCCCTGCCTCAAGGCCTGACTGTAAGAATGCCAAAATATTCGCTAGGGAAAACTGCATGGGCTGCATGTGCCGATCCTCACACCAGCCAAAGAACCGTCTCCAAACCCGGTAGTAAATTGCAGACGAAGCCGGCTTCCTGGCTTGAATCATCATTCGGACAACACCCTCCGAGAAGCCTTGCTGCTTCAATATTTCGGTCTCAACGGCCAGGCTGTCAAACGTAGCGACTTGGAATCCGGGTGGAAGAGGGGTCCTTGGGACAGAAGATCCTCCTGCTCCGGCAGCTGCCACGGCACGTCGAACAGAAGCTCCATGATGCTCACGTACCAACTTCTTCTTGGCCAGTCCGGTGCTATCAATATTACTGGTCGTACTTCCCTTTTGACTTTCCCTAACACCCTTGGGATGGGAGGAAGCGGGGGAAAAATATAAGGGAGCCTGAAGCCTCACCATGGGATGGTTAGCGCGTCTGCTGCTGCCGCCTGCGGGTCCCGCCACCGGGCCACGAATGGACGGACCTTGTAATTCATCCGGGATGCCATCAGGTCTACGTCTAGGGTGCCCCATCTCTGACATCGCCTGGAAGACGTCTGGGTGTAACCCCCACTCGCCGGGATCCACAGTCTCCTGAGTGAGGAAGTCTGCCACCCAGTTGTCCACGCCCGGGATGTATAATGCTGAGATGGATCGTAGATGGTTCTCCGCCCAACTGAATATGCCGGCTGCCTCGTTCATTGCCCCTGTGCTTCGCGTACCCCCTTGGTGATTGACATACGCTACTGCTGTTGCATTGTCTTGTTTGTATTCACACGTCTTTTCTTTTGAGGCTTGTTCCGAAGCGTTGGAGCGCCAGGCGTATGGCTCGTAGTTCCAGGACATTGATTGGTAGCTTTGCCTCTGTCTGAGACCATAGTCCCTGAGTGGACTGGCTCCCCAGAGTCCCGCCCCAGCCCGAACGGCTGGCGTCCGTCGTCATTATCACCCAATGGTTTGGGCCCAATGCTCGACCCATCTGAAGCCTCCGGGGGTTCAGCCATCAGTTTAGTGCATCTCGGACTCGAGGAGTCACCCGAATTTGATGGTCCAGCGACAGCAAAGACCTGTTCCAGTGTGACAGGATCAGGTGTTGGAAGGCCCTTGAGTGGAATTGTGCAAATGGTACGGCCTCGAAGGCTGCTACCATCTGGCCTAGTACCCTCATGCACTGCCTGACGGTTACTGGTCTTTCCTGCATCAGAGATCTGATGCTGCGACGAAGTTTTTCCCCCTTGGCTTGGGGTAACTTAATCCGGTGCTGTTTGGTATTGAACACCATCCCCAAAAACTCCAGGCGTTGCCCCTGCACTAGGCGGGATTTGCCGTGATTTATTATCCAGCCGAACTCCTCCAGTGTTTGTATCGTGATCTGTAGACTCTCGAGGTTGCTGTTCCGCGATGCCGCCTTTATCAATATATTGTCTAAATATGGAATGGCCACTATGCCCCTTGTGTGGAGAAGTGCCATTACTGCTGCCAGGACTTTTGTGAATACCCTTGGAGATGTCGAGAGGCCAAATGGTAGGGCCGTAAACTGGAAGTGTCTTCCCTGTGCCTCGAAGCGTAGAAACTTCTGGTGTGATTCCCGGATGGGAATATGAAGATATGCGTCCCTGATGTCTACTGAGGACAAAACATTCCCCGGATCCATGGAGGCTATCACGGACTTGAGGGACTCCATCCGAAAACGCCTTGTCCTGACATACCGGTTCAGCCGTCTTAGGTCTAGTACTGGCCTGACCCTGCCATCCTTTTTGGGCACTAAAGAGGTTTAAATAGAAACCTAGTTTTCTTTGCGCAATCGGCACCGGTTTCACTACCTCCTGTGCCAGCAGGTTCTCCACCGCCAGTTGTTATTTGGCCGTTCCTTCCGGAGTCGCCGGCACCCTGGACCTGAGAAAAGAATCTTGCGGTAGAGTCGTGATCTCGATCGTGTACCTGACGGCCACGATTTCCCGTACCCATGCATCAGTCACGCGGCTCCACCATATCTCCCGGAATAGGGAGAGCCTGCCCCCCACCCTGATGACACTGGGTGGGGGCGGGAACTCATGCTGTGCTCTTTGGACCAGAACCCCTGGTGGTTCCTGCCCGGGACCGCCAGGTTGGTCTTGACTTAAAGGCGGGGCCCTTCCCCTGATCCATTGGGGCCCCTCTGGGTTGGGGCCACTGACACGTAACAGGCTGGGACGTGAACCGTCGAAAGGACCGAAAAAACAACCTTTTTTTCGATGTGGCTTTCTCCCTCCTTACAGGTATTTGTGGAAGGGGAAGTACTTTTGCCGCCTGTGGCGTCCTTGATTAAGTCGTCCAGCCTGGCTCCGAAGAGCCTGTCGCCCTCGAAGGGTAGTTTCGTGAGGACCATCTTTGATGCCGTGTCCGCCGACCACCCTTTTAACCAGAGGGTTCGCCGTGTTGCAATTGATGCGGCGGATGCCCGGGCCACGAATTTTGCTGCGTCCAATTCTGCTGCACACAGGAATTTGCCTGCCTGTATAATGTTATCCGTGGCCTCCACCAGCTCGCTGGGTGGGGCGCCTGCTAGGATATCCTTCCGAAGTTGTTTAGCCCAGGCCACGGAAGCCTTGCTTACCCATGCGGCAGCAAAAATGGGTTGCAGCGCCGTGCCTGCTGACTGAAAAGCCGACTTCGCTAATGTGTCGAGCTTTCTTTCCTGTGGGTTCGTTAACGTCGCGACCTCGGCTGCTGGTAGCGCCATGCCCCTGGACAGACGCTACACTGGTGGATCTACCACTGGGGGCGCTGACCACTTTTTCGCAAGGTTACCTGGGAACAGGTATGTGACCTCCCAGGTTTTCCCCGGGTGCTTAAACCTTTTGTCTGGGTTTTGCCACTCTTTCTCTACAACATCTGCGAAATCTTGGTGGTCCGGGAACACCTGTCGTGGCCTCGCATGACGGTACCTACGGGAGGTGTCCTCGCTACTGCGGGATCCCCGTCTTTTGCGTGATCTCCCCCACGAGTATTCCGGAGAGGATACCTCAGAGCCGGATTCTAGGCGACGTAGAATCGCTGCCGACGAACTGGCTAAGCCAGAAACTGCGGTGGCTAACGACCTGGCCCATTCTGCTTCGGTCCCTTGCTCCACAGGGGTGGCGTGGTCCCTGGGGCTGGGCGCGTCAGGGTACATTTTGCGCAGCGGGGGTCACCCTGACCGCAAGCAAACTTGGTATTGCATAAGGTACATGCGTAATATTTAACCCTCCCCTTAGCCGGGCTGGAACCCTCAGATCTGGGGTCAGACATGGCATACTAAACCGGGGACCTCCACCCAAGGAGAGGGGGTACCCGTACTGCTGCGTGTGAGTACCTGCAGGGGGTGAGGGGAGGAGGAACCGCGGTAGTGTCGCCTTTGCTGCTGCAGGGAGGTGGTCTGCAGGTGCTGGGTCTGCGGTATGTGCTAAGGCACAGAGCTGGCTTCTGCAAAAAAACAGCAGATGCCGTTCCAATCACAGGAGCGGCCATACTGTTCTCCGGCCGCTCCTTGTAAACTTCCCGTGGTCGGAGGGGGCGTGGCTTTCCCCGGAGGCTCGAGCTGCAACCCGGAAGTGCTCCGTCTACATCATGGTGGCCGCGTGCCGGCGCCCCGCCCCCCGGGGGGCCGCACTTGCTCACCGCTGTGCTGGAGTAATCATGCCGTGCCCCTGGTGTGCACCTTCCGACGCTGACCACGGCCCTTCATGCTCCAGCTGCCGCGCTGTCCCGCCGCTTCCTAGGGCTCAGGGGATCCTGCCATGCTGTTGCCTAAGGTAAAGTAACTTGTCGGGCGCCGCTGTATCTCCAGTGTGTTCAGCTCCCCTATGTCTCCAACTCTTACCCGCCGGATGATGGAGGGACGGGTTCAGTTGCTCTGCCCACACGTCGCGTACTCCAGCAGGGTTTCCCCCTTGGCGTCAGCCACATGGGAAGCGCCACTCCAGGGAGGGGGGACCCTATAGCTGGCGGGCCTCCGACGCCAAATGCGCCAGGCTGGGTCGGGGCCCCTTTTTCTTCTATAGGTAAGACGCCGCAGAGTGGTGGAGACACCCTCTGCCTGCGTCTCCCCCACGAGGACGAGAAAGCCAGGGAAGAGCCCCGACTCCCCGGATTCCCGTACGTAGCATTGTCTGCCTCCTGCAGACACTAAGCTAAAGACTAATTAGCTGAGTGCCTGCAGGGGAGAATATAGCCAGTGGGAGGAGCTAACACTTGTGCTTAGTGTCACCTCCTAGTGGCAGTGGCTATATCCCATGGTCTAGGCTGTGGCCCCCAATGATACGGACGAGAAAGAATTCTGCTCTCACAGTAAAGTCTGGGCTAAACCCAGCACACCCACGACTCCCAGGCCAAGATCTACACTTGATCTTAGACAAAAGGCCGAGAAGCGATAACCCAAAAAAGGTTTCACTGCAACCCGGCCTTCCGACCCTGCCTTCTACTGCTTGAGGCGACGTCCAATTCACCCACAATGCAGCCCTGCAGTGTTAAAACCTATGCATAGCACCACCCTGTGAACCAACTGCCCCTTATCGTGCCGCTTGAGGGATGGATCTCTGTGACTTGCCATATTTGGAGTGGTGAAGGAGGTTTTTACCTAAAATGGGGAAAATTGGCTTCAACCCCATAGGGATTTATTGTCTTGCCCTGGGTTGACATTAATAGCACTAGTAAGAATAATGATAAATTATCAGCATCATCCTCAACAAAGGCTAACAAAATTTAACGTACAGCAGGTTTTGGTTTTTTTTGCCTAAATACATAACTATAGATATAGATTACATATATAAATAAATCTTGTCATTTTTATAGCGCCAGCTTATTCCGTTTCAAGTAGTTGATTTATTACCCTCCATCAAGCTGGGGGCTCATTTTACTGACCTCGGAAGGATGGAAGGCAGTCAACCTTGAGCCGGCTACCTGAACCATGCAGGGATTAAATTTGCAACTTTCAAGTCACAAGCGAAAGCTTATGACTGCATTTCAGCTGCCTTAGCACTGTGCACCACACATAGATTATATATTCTATCAATTTATAATATAGATTTTGTAGATTAGATGGATTATAGATTTTATATATACATATAGTTATATATGTAGATTCTATAATCCATATTATATAATATATCTATAGATACACATAAATATACATACATACTTTATGCTAATACTCTCATCGCCAGAGGCCGTATGGGGGAATTGACAGCGGCATTTAAAGGGTTTACAGCTCCGATCAGCCATGCAGTTGATCGGAGTTACCCCTGAGTGTTGGCTGTACAAAACAGCCTGCAGCCATGATGTGTGGAGGGAGGTTGCCCCATGATCTCTCTTCATGCATACCCTGACGCCGCAGGCCGTAAAAAGATGTATCGGTGGTCATTAAGGGATTAAAGACTTACATTTTGCGAACAGATCACAAAACCTATTAATATGAGTCTCAACTACCTATATACATCAGGGCTATTTTTCCCTATGCACATTTTATGTCACTCATATATCCTCACTACTTTCATCAGTACTGACAATGTCTGCCACCACTTTCTCCAGCAGGTCGCTGATTTCCATTGCTTTCTCTGTACTTCTCGCACACTTTTTTTGCTGTGTCTTTTCCCACCACTTCCGTGAATACTTCATCGCTTATGCTGCTGTATTTCCCACCACCCTCCCTTTAACACAAAGCAGTCTTGGGTGAGGAAAACATTCCTATGTTTATCGGGTCTGAGGAGTGAATTGGGCTCTCCACCCCCTCATTTACTTCCTCTAGGTGCCTAATTACTTCTGACTCTTTGAACTTCTTACTCTCCACTTTTCTCGTTATGATCTGTTCTTTACTAGCCACATCTTCTGTAGCTGCTTTCTCTTCTTTTCTTTGTACACTCTCCACCTCTATCCTTCTACTTCCTTCTTCTTCTGTGGGCCTCCTGACTCCAAGACAGTCCTTGTAGACATGATCTTTCGACTCACCCAGGTTGCGGGCAACTGCCAGAATGGTGACCAGTGCTCTAACAATTCCTGCTCACCTGCCCTTTCATGCACTCTATTTTAAGGTGTCCAAATTCAAAACACTTTTTACAAAGCGTCGGCTGTCCAGGGTACGTTAGGTAGCCTCTGTTTCCAGTGACCAAAAAAACTTGCTGGGAGGTGCTTCACACCGCCAATACTATTAGAATCCAACCGGAACTTAGCATAGAACTTTTACTTGCAGTTAGAGATGCCCAGTATGTTTGTTTGCCTCTCGCCATCCTTCACTTGCTCACAATATATTTTCAGAAAGCTTACAAATAACACTATACACTATGACTGGCTTTTTTGAAACCCAAACAGAGGGAATATTTTAACACCATTCAGCAACACATGATCCTTATGGTTTTTCAACCATTAATAGACATTAAGGCAAGCAGATTAATCACAAAGTGTCACATCATAAGTACCTTGCCAAGGGAAGTTCTGGGCACTAAACATCTCAGCTTTAAGTACCCGAGTCTTCTCCAAAATATGCTGTACGATGTAAACCGCACTGTTCTTTCTTGAATCTTTTGCGTCAACTTCAAAATGGATAGAATTCTTTAATTAAAACCCGGCTCTCCAACCCTGCTTTGTATTTCTTGAGGCGATGACAGCTTGCAACAGGCCCTGGCAGGCTTCAGCGGTCACCCACAATGCAGCTCTGCAGCTTTAAAATCTGCATAGCAACGCCTTGTGAACCACCCCTTATTGTTCCTCTTGCTGCACCCATGCATCCAACTTTTGCAGTGCATGCAGCACCCTTCACCTTCCTATGTAGGATGGTTCAGCAGATGATTACATTGTAAGGGCTTATTCAGACTATCGTATATCAGTCGGGTTTTCACGGCCAACCGATGTGCGCTGCCTCTCTCTGCAAGGGGAGGAGACGGGAAGGGCCGGGAGCTATTGCATTGAGCTCCCGCCCTCTCTCCGCCCTTCACCACTGTTTGCAATGAAAGCGGCGGGACTGGGGCGAAGCTAAGTTCCGCCCCTTCCATTGCAAACAGTGGAGAGGGGGCGGGAGCTCAATGCATTAGCTCCTGTCCTGTCTCCTCCACTTGCAGAAAGGGGCAGTGTATATCGATAAGGCGTGAAAACCTGACTGATATACGATCGTCTGAATAAGCTCTAATAACTAGCTTGCCTTTGAAGGTGCGTCTGTCAAGAGATTTATTTAGCTTGCCACATTTGGAGTGAGAAAGGAACTTTTTCCCTACAATGAGAAAAATTGGCTTTGACCCCATAGGGGTTTATTGCCTTCCCCTGGGTTGACATTACTATCAATACTAAGAATAATAATAGATCATCATCAACTTTAACAACAATGTCTGAAGAAGTTAACGTACAGCACGTCTTTTTTTCTGCCATATATCACTATATATATTTGTGTGTATATGTATGTGTTATGTGTATATGTATATATATTTAGCCGTTCACGACCCTAAAGGCTCCCTCCATGTTTTTTGGTTTTGCACTGCTTTTTTCAGTTGTGTGATCACACCGGTATCAGCTCTGACAGTATCAGCCATCATGTCCTATGGTGGTCGGGTCTTCTTTTGCCACTGATCTGTCCAAGTATTATAGATTTTTCTAGCGACTCTGCTCAAAGTCCCTAGCCAAGGGAAGAGAAGGCCTGGGTGATACTGTTTGGCGGACTTCCTGTCGTCGAACCGCGTACTGTTCCGTTACCTGGGAATGGGCGGCGCCTTGGACTCCAGTCTTTTGAAGCCCCAAAGGCTGAAGATCCCGACCACTGTCTGGCTCTGTGCCCTTCCCCCTTGTCTGTTGAAGAAGCTGGAGAGAATGATAATGGGGACCGAGAAGCCCGTGCGCCCCGGCTGTAACACCCACCATCTCTGGCTGCCGCTTCTGAGTGCATATAATTCTTGCTCAGCTGTTCCCTCCTGTGTCATGTGTTATCCACTGTGGACACCAACGAAGAGGAACTAGCAACCTGTGCCTTTTTTAATTAAAACACGGGCTACCTGCTGTAACTACCCACCTACTCTCACTTAACAACCCCCACTATCTGTCCCTGATAAACCTCCAACTAAAGAGCTAACAGCTTGTCTGCCTCCAGCATCCTGGGAGCTCCTCCCCCTGCTTCTATCATTCCTGGTGACACCCTCTTCCTTAAACCCACCATGTACACCTCCTTGAGCCGCTTCTGATCTGACCCTCCTGCCAAAACTTCTTCCACCCCCACTCTGAACAGCCCCCGGACTCCCCCCATCCCCCCTTCTGCCTGTGAACCTGCCCGGCTAGCTGCGGTAACCATATCCCCTCTGTGCGCCCCATGCTGCAGCCGACTCCTCGCCCTCTCCCACCCTTATGCTTCCCCCCCCCCCCCACCACCACCACTACCCCCTCTACTGTTCTCTTCATGGCTGGACAGGTACTCACTCCCGTAGCCCCCGCTGCCCTCCATGCTGTGTGTCGGCCAATAGCCAGAACTACTTTGCCTCCTGGAATCCTGCCGTCGCTCAAGTGAGGCGTGCCTTCCCACCGCCGTAAACGCCTGTTGGATAACCGCGCACCCCCCCCCCACACACACACACACACACACACTCTGTCGTGCCAGAATTACTGCTTGCCGACACTGCTTCTCCGCCCGAAACAGCTTCATCGCTGCATGCTGGGCCTCCTGCACTACCGTACACCTGCCTCGCTCTGACCAACTCCTGCAGGAACCACCGATTCCTGTCTCACCCCGACTGCTCTGCCTGTTGACCGCTTTCTGGTCGTGCACCCTCCTCTCTTGGCTGCCGGCCTGGGGCTCAGCCTAACCGGTGGTTTCTTCTTTTTTGAGTCCTACCGCGGACCACGCCGCCGATCTCCTCCAGCGCTACCATCCACATTTGGGACTGCTGGGCGCCGGACCTCTTTAACCATCTTCTCGAGCCACTGGGGGCACTGGCAGGCCACTGCATCTCGGATTTGCTGCACCAGGTGATCCATCTTTTTTTTTTTTTTTTCTTTCACTTTTCAATGTCTCCAGCGACGTCTTCTTCCCTCTTCTCTCCAAGTACAAATGTCTCTTCCTCCCAACTTATTCCCACCTACCACACCCTGGTCGCTTTTCCCACCGCTTTCTAAAGCTAGCACCCAGCCCCCCAGTCCCTAGCAGTTTCATGAGTTACTTTGCTGCTTTCTAGGCTCAGAATAGTGTAGCAGTCAATAAAAGCAATAGTAGCAAGAACAGTCCATAAAGTTCTAGCAAAAGTTGAAATCCAATGGCTCTATCTGCCAAAGGGGTCTGAGATACCAGAACATGCTGTTCTTTATAGAGGCTATGAAGAAAGAGAAGATGTCAGGCAGCACAACAGTAACACAAAGAGAATTATTTTATTATTCCTCAATAGGTAGGCACTTAATACACACAGGCAACATTTCAACCCCAATCAGAAGCTTTTATCAAGCCTACAACAGACATAGAAAACAAACATATAAAAACATACACAGGAAAAACATGCACATATAAAGAGGTTATTTACAAATTGTAAGTTGCTTTGTTAAAAGAATACATATAAACAAAATGCACACCAAAAAGACGTCATCAAGAGTGGACTACTTTGATTACAGACTACACCTATAAGCACATGGAAAGTCCATTACACGCACAGGATCAGCACGTCACAAGGCACATGACCACACGTGATCGCTTTGCCGCATCTCAGAAATGCGCATAAAGGTGTAGGGCGCATCGTCATAGAGAGGCTACAGACGCATCAAACATGATCACGGAACCGCGTCAGTCATGTGCACAACAGCGCAGAGGACCTTGACTTCAGGGAGGCAACGCTGAAACATCAGAGCATGATCACGTGAAAGACAAGTCACGTGTCATGCACCATAGCATGTCACCAATGTGTCAACCCACGTCCATGGAGATACCTAGGTAGTTGATTGCTTGATAGTACACCAGCCAGGGGTCAAATAAAGACCCCTACAAAGTACATGCCAGGTAAGGGGTTAAATAAGAAAGAAACAATACTTCAGTGAATCGACCCAAAATAGTTGAGTATGCAAATCGAACCAAACAATGTCCAATCAACCATAGTCATACAATGCATGTATAACAGCCATGTGGGAGAAACCAAAAGCACATTCACTTATGACCCAAAAACACAACAGACTGGTGGTTTCAAATGCAAATAAAATTTATCAGAGGACAAATAAGCATGGAAAGTCATGCAGTGGGGACAATTGTAGGTCAAAGCCTCCCATAATCCATCAAATATTAATCTAAATGTTTATCGTATGTTAGCCCATTAGGTGCTAATGTGTGAAGATCAAAGATCCATCTAAGTTCTCTTCTCAGAAGATCTATTTGTCTATCCCCCTCTCGAAGAGGAGGCAGCACATGGTCAATGACCTGAAATTTTAATTGGCTAATGGAGTGACCTGCTTGAGCAAAATGTTTAGGGATAGGAAGATCCAGTTTATCCATGCAGATGGTACTCTTATGGCTGGAGATGCGAGTTCTGATCTCATTTGTTGTCTCCCCAATATAGAGGAGAGAACAAGGACAAGAGATCACATAAATGACGAAAGACGATCTACATGTATATCTCCCCATAATTTTGATGGAACGTCCTGTACAGGAGTGATTAAATGTATCCCCACGGATCAGATTACCACAACTTGAGCACTTGAGACACCGGAAATTGCCTTTTTTGAGGAGTTGTAAGATCCGTTGTTGATACAGTTCCCGTGTGAGTCTAAAAGCATGTACGATCATGTCACGGATATTCGGAGGGCATCTATAGGACATAAATAAAGGCAGGTTAAATTTGCTGATCCCTGGACAGTTGTTCTGTTCAATAGGCCAGTATCTGTTGAGGATCCATGATATGTGAGTGCTATATGGACCAAAAGTAGATACAAATGCCATACTAGGTGGCTTAGGGGCTGCATTCTTGGAAACCAAAAGTTCATCACGTGTTAGTCCTTTAATTTTTCTGACTGAAGAGGTCAATAACTCAGAAGGATAACCTCTTTGAAGGAATTTTTAGTCACAGCTTCACATCTCGCCTCAACTACATTATCATGGACTATCCATCTCACTCTTAACAATTGGCTCCAGGGTAACGACCTGATCATCCCCAGAGGGTGATAACTCTCGAAGAATAACAAGTTATTCCTATCCGTCGGCTTGGAGTACAAGTCGGTATATAGGTGCCTATCACGAATGCTCATCCGCACATCCAAAAATTGAATGCTGTCTGGTGACCAACAGAGCGTGAATTTCAATTTGTCGAAAATTGAGTCCAAAGACCGGTGGAATTGGTGTAGATGTTCATCAGTACCAGTCCAAAGAAGGAAGATATCATCAATATACCTCCAACATCCGAGCACATGAGGCCAGGATGGGGGGGGGGGTATAGAAGTATTCCCCTTCCACACTGCTCATAAAAATGATAGCATACGTGGGGGCCACATTGGCCCCATGGCGGTCCCCTGTAGTTGCTGGTAAGAGGCATGATCATGGAGAAAGTAGTACCTGGTCAGCAACATCAAAGTCAACTGAATCTTGTCATGTGGCCAATCAGTTTTCAACAAGCAGTCACTGACTGTTTGTATGCCCCTAGTATGTGTGATGTTAGTATAGAGGGATACCATATCGAAAGTTGCCAGGATAGTCCCATTAGGGATAACAAGATGTTCAATCTTGGCAAGGAAATCGCGAGTATCCCACAGAAATTACTTAGCTTCACGCGCAAATCTCCTAAGTATAGATTTCAAAAAGCATGCTGGATTGCTAAAGAGTGAGACAATGGGTCTACCGGGGGATTCACCAAGGTCTTATGTATCTTAGGAAGTGTGTAAATACACGGAATGGCTGGAGAAGATCTAATTAGATATTTAGCCAAAGGCTGATCAATGATACCCACGAGGCACGCATCATTGATAAAGGTAGAGAGAGTCTTAAGGAGTTCTGGTGTAGGATCACCATCCAATCTTAGGTATACGGAGGAGTCACTGAGTTGTCTTACTAACTGAGCAGTATAGTCATTCTCCTCCATAATTACTATGGCTTCCCCCTTGTCTGTTGGTTTAATAATTATCGAGTTATCCCGATTTAACATTGTAAGGGCTAGCCTCTCACTGTGTGTCATATTGTTTACATGCTGGACCTTGAAATCGTTATGCCGAAGACGGGCCAATTCACCCTTAATCAATTTGGCAACTGTCTCAACCGTTGGGTCAGCGGTTGGTGGCTGAAATCGACTTTTACAGTGGAGGCCAGTATCCCTAGCAAGAAAAGTAGTCGAGGGGGTAGTGGCACCAGCTATGCCCGATGCAGGAGATATGTTGGTAGGAGGGTCACAGGAGGAAAAGTAGACTTTACATTGCATCTTACAAAAAAAGCATCACAGTCCAAACTTAACTGAAACCAATCCATAGCTGGCGTGGGGCAAAAGGATAAGATCCTAGACAGTACTTTCAGTTCAATAGGTGAGAATGGCCGCAATGAAATATTTAACACTAAGTTTGTAGATTCGCCATCACTGGTCTCTTTGCGCACAATTGCATTATTATGCCTCTTCCTTCCCCGTTTGTGTTTTCGTCCTCCTCTGCTTGGTTGCGTATGTTCTGCGATCTCCTTCAGAATCTTCTTACTGGGCGATGCTCTAAAAAAGTGGAAGAGGTGCTTGAGCCACTTGGTCTATCTACATTTAGAGAGTCATCTGTGGAATCGGACGGAGCTGATGAAAACCCAAACTGTGTTGGGCTACGGCGTACTCTGTGCCAATATCTTCCTCTCCTACTACAAGAATTTCGAGACACATTAGATCGACCGTTGGAATTTTTAACTTTTTGCCAAGAATACACATTATGATTTTCATAGTCACCGATATCTCTCATCCACTTCGACTGCTTAGTGTGTTCAATCTGTAGATTAGAAAAAAGCTTCAGCGCTCGCGTGGATAAGATAGAAATCTCCTCGATAATCCTTGTAGATCGTTTTATTGAACAAAAAGAGCAACGCGTTTCGGCTGCGAATAGCCTTTTTCAAGCTCAATAGTACATACATGACAATACACAGACATATATAACTTACATGCTCCATGATCATGATGCTAGAGAACGCCTTGAAAGTTTCTCTGACGTCACAGGGGAGGGAAGTCCCGCTGTGGTAAGTGTCATGTGATTCCACGTCCCATGGAGCGCACGTAGCGTTCCAAGATTTAAACAAACTTTATTTAACTCTGTAATGAGCTGGAATTTTTTCTGAGGAGATGCCAACATGTAACAATCGATACAATTAAAAGAGAGTGGATTACTTTACCAATAAGGATCAAGAATGCGATTAGAAGCAAGTATAATGATCTGAATGAGTTATAAATTCCTGATTTTTCAGATGTTCTTTCTGATCTCTGGCCTTCTGAACAAACATTGATTTTAAACCAAAGTTCAGTGCCCTTGCAAGTTATAAACTCCTTGCTATGCGATGTATGGAGACACACGTTAGATTGTTTATTCCTATCGATATATAAAGAAAATATGATAGCTCCAAGAGGTCTACGTGTCCCTCTAAAATCGGCTTTTCCTAAAGATGAAAAGTTTTCTGGAGAATGGAAAATAATGCTTAACACCATCTCTAATCTGATGATTACAAAAATAGCTGAAAAAGGAAATATCTAGCAAACCTTGCATTACAGAACTTGTTGTCAAACCTGCATTGTAATTCTTCATTACTTTCTGGTTTACATTCATTTACCAATTTGATAGAGATTCCTATTATACATAAAAAGATAGGAAAGCTTATACGTGACAAGATGGATTTTAAGAACAAACTATTTTTTCCAAATGAATATAAAAAAATCAAGACCCCCTAGTGACATTGATAGTATACAACGAAAAAATAAACAAAATAAAAATAAACCTAATACTAGCATATGGTCAGGTACAACACAGATATTCACTAGACGTAAGTCACATACCACCGACGCCTCAAAGATGGAACAAAAAAGTATACGAATCGTAGAAAGGCATAACAACGAAAACAACGTGAAAATAAGTAATAAAAAAGATGCCGAGATGATACCGGATTTAGCCTGCAAGAATGTTACTCCAACTAATTATAATTCACCAAGGATTTCTAACTCTACGGCTCCGTCTAACCCAGAAATAAGGATAAATATGCGAGAAGACTCTTCTCCCCTTCAACGATTTGAACACACTTTACTTCAGCTTCCTCCGTGTAATTCTCCACCAAATTTCTCAACGATTGCAGACAATATGTTAGAACCCATACCAGGATCAGCAAACATTTCTGCTACAAAAAATTCCACACCTACTGCTTCAGTTCCAAAAAAGAAAGATACACATCATTTTTTAGGGGCACGCCCGAAAACAAAGAACGTGCCTTCACCTACCTTGGAAATCATATCTACAAAAAAGAAGAAAATAACAAGACCCATGACAACACCACCAGTCACCAGATCGAAAATTCATCTGTTTTTTTAACCATCAGTATTAAAAACTCCATCACCAAAAAATATCCACGTAGAAGGGGGAAAAGAGGCGGTAAAAGAAATAAAAACAATAATAAAAAATCCCAGAAAAACCTCAATCAGAATCTGGAAATAAGTTCACAAACTGCTGCATAATAGGTATTTTTAATATTTCTAGCCATACACTGTATAAAAACGATATAGAATTATTACAAAAAGCTTTATCGTATTGTCCATCTACGAAGTCTAATCTTTTCGAACTCTTCATTGATCTAAATAGATACATATGTAAGATCACTCTAAATAAATATTACATTATAAATAAAGATCAACATAATGAATAATAATGAATTTAATCTAGAGCACCCCAGAAGTAAAAGGTCCCTACGTTTAATTATTTTATTGTAATATACTTAAAGATTTCACCAATATGTGTGCTAATAATAAAAATAAGCATTTCCCACATAATCTAACCTATGAAGAAAGAATCACACTTAAAGAACTTATTCAAAATGAAGGGATAGTTATTAAACGTGCCGATAAAGGGGGGGGGGGGGTATAGTTGTAATGGATTCACATTGCTACCATATGATAAATATGGGCATTCTTGATAATACTAATCATTATATGAAACTTTCCAAAGATCCAACTGAAGAAATTAACATTAAATTAAAGCAATTAATAAATGGTGTTCAATATCATGGTTTAACTAAAAATGAAGGAAACTATATTACTCTAATAGAACCTCAAATTCCTTTTATGTACCATCTACCAAAGATCCATAAGAATATAAAAAAAAACCTCCCGGAAGACCGATCATCGCAGGCATTAATTCGATCACTAGCCGCCTGGCAGAACAAGTTGCTACAGAAATACGTCGTCTCTTTACCTACCTATTTAAAAGATACTAATCACCTACTTGAATTAACAAAAGAAGTAGAATGGAAGGGAAATTATATCTGGTGTACCCTCGATGTAGAATCACTCTATACTAATATTCCTCACAATTTAGGCATCTTAGCAGTGCAAACATTTCTAAACGAGGATCAAATGATGCCTCCCAACCAAAAGTCTTTTATTCTTAAGGCCATAGATTTTATTTTGAAAAATAATTATTTTTTATATAAAAATTCTTTTTATCTACAAACTCTCGGCTGTAAATTCGCACCGTCTTTCACGAATCTTTATATGGGTAATTTTGAGAAAACATTTTGTACAGATCCCAATATAGTATTTTACCGGAGGTTCATCGATGATATTTTAATTATTTGGGGGGGGTTCAGAAGAAAATTTAAAACATTACATTCATAATTCAAATATCATTACAAATAACTTAAAATTTATTAGTACTGTAGATAAAAATCAAATCTTTCTCAATTTACTACTTTCGCATGATAACATCAAGATTACCACCAAAACCCATTTCAAAAAAGTCGATAAGAATAGCTATTTGGACTATAAGGCCTCCTTCCCACGAACGGATTTCCGCCGCGTAATACGCGGCGAAAATCCGCTGCGTTGCACGCAGCTATTAGGTTCTATTGAACCTAATAGCTCCATGCTCACGATGCGTAATTCCACCGCGGAATTACGCACCGCGATTTCTCCCGTCCTCACCCGCAGCATGCTCTATTTTCTGCGGGTGAGGACGGGCTGTACGCACTGACGGCTTCCATTGCAGTCAATGGAAGCCGTCCATTCACGCTATCTCCCGCTGTAACCAGCGGGAGATAGCGTGAAAAAACGCTTTCCCGCCCACCGCCGAGCGTCATATGACGCCAAATGACGCGGTCCGGCCGCGTCACGTGACACGGCTGGTGACGCGAGAGCGGTGGGCGGTGACGAGCGGTGACGAGCGGTGACGCGGCGGTGGTGGGCGGGGAAGCGATTTCACGCTATCTCCCGCAGGTAAGTATAGGGGCTCTGGGGGGCGCCGTGACGGGCTTCACAGCGGAATATTACGCTGCGGAGCCCGTCACGCTCGTGGGAAGGAGGCCTAAGAGTTGCCACGAAAAACAATGGAAGAGAAACATCCCCTATGGACAACTGAAGCGTATCAGAAGGAACTGTACTACAAATAAAGACTACAAGGAACAAGCGGCCATTATCAAAAAACGTTTTAAAGAAAAGAACTACCCGGTGGAACTTATAGATGGTGCTTATAATAAAATTTCCAGAGAAGTAAAAGACCCTAAAAATGAAAAATACTGTAAAATTAAAACGAGACAAACTATTATTGGTGGTGAAAAACAACCACATTTTTCATTTATTACCAAATATAGTAATAATAACATACAAATTAGAAATATTCTTAAAAAAACATTGGCCCATCCTTTTTAATGACCCTTATCTATTAGATAACATTGGGGGGAAAAAACGACTGATTTTTAAAAGAAACAAAACTATATAGCCCAGACCTGGGCAAAGCACGGCCCGCGGGCCACATCCGGCCCGCTGAATAGCTCGGACCGGCCGCAAAGAGTGTCCTGGTGACTCACCAATGAGTCCGGTGTCAGCAACGGGAAGCAGCGAAACTATGCACTCCGAAGCCTTGTCCATTTTGTTCACTTCTGTGCTGTGCTAATAGTTATTCAGGCCTTACTTATTCAAGCACCTCTACCAATGACGTAGGCTTGAATAACTTTATTAAACAGCACATAAGTTAACAAAATGGACAAGGCTTCGGAGTTTGTAGTTTCACTGCTTCCCGATGCTGAGTAAGTGATGCCACTGTAACTTCTGAGTGCCAGGATGCTCGTTGCGGACCTTGGGGAGTGCCAGGACAATCGTTCCACGCTCGTCATTGGTAAGTGTCAGGACTTTTCCCTTTGCATTGTAATTAGAATAATAATACTAATAATATTCACTTTTTAATCTCTCTTCTTGGGGCAGCTCTCTGTGCCCTCTCCTAGGAGCATACTACTGTGTATTAAAAAAATCTATTTTCCGAGGTTAGCTGTTAACCCTTAAATATGGCGGCTAACATTAAAAAAAGAAAAATTGATGCAGAATGCCGAGTTTTTAACAAAGAATGGACTTCTAAATATCTATTTACTGAAACCAAAGGTAAAGCTGTGTGTTTAGTTTGTGGAGAGCAGATAGCTGTATTTAAAGATTACAATTTGCATCGCCATTATGAGACTAAACACGGAGAGAAATACAAGAACTTGACGGAGGCAGAGCGGGCACGGGTATCTGAAGATTTGCTAGATATTACAGCGCCATTCATTTTCAATGGCGGCCGTATTCTGGCCGCAAATCGGGCGGCTGGAATACGGCCCCATTAAGGCAATGTGCATGGAGCCTTCGTATGTTGGTCTGGCCCTCTAAAACCATTCCAATTTCTCATGTGGCCCCATGGGAAAATTAATTGCCCACCCCTGATATAGCCCCATCAAATCCTGATAAAAAAAAATCAATACTATCCAAACATCCTGGTCCCTAATTTAATTTAAAAAAAACGGTATATACAAATGTAATAAAAAGAGATGTAACTGTTGTTCACATATCACCCATAAAGGAACAACACTAGAACTCGGCAGTGAATGCTTTACGTTAAGACAACATATGACTTGCGATACAAAACGGGTTACCTATTTAATCGAGTGCCCTTGCAGCTTAAAATATGTGGGTAGAACTAAAAATAAATTAAAAACTAGAATTAATAATCATAGACATAATGTTAAAAATAATCTTCGATTGCATAGTGTGCCTAGACATTTTAATGACTACCACGATTCCAACTACTGAGATTTGAAAGTAACCCCTCTGGAACATATATCCTCTAAATCTATTGCCAGCCTACGGCGAAAGGAGATGTTTTGGATATACAGATTGAACACTTTGGTACCCAACGGGTTAAATAAGATTTTAGAAAAAATTTAAATCCTATGTATTTTTGTACTTTTATGTGATCTTTTTAAACCTTATAATGTTACTATGAATAGGGTGACCATATTGATATAAGAAGTATTATGAACGCACAACATGTTTGATGTATTTATGTCTATTTTTATTTTTTATTGTGTATTGTATATTACCATCAAAATGCTTTTAAGTGATATTAGTAGTATTATTTATATTTAACAACTAAGCTATGAAGCTAGACAAAACGTTTTTTAGTTAAATTTGATGGACTAAAAGGGGGTTTATATTTATACTTATTCCCCTAGTACGATAGAATGTGACTGCTCTGTCTGCCTTGACAGAGTTGAATAAAGTTTATTTAAGTTTCCATGAGACGTAGGACCACGTGAAACATAGAGAGTGATCGCTCTGTCCTCTTGGACAGAGTTGAATAAAGTTTGTTTAAATCTTGGAACACTACGTGCGCTCCATGGGACGCGGAATCACGTGACACATCCCACAGTGGGACTTCCCTCCCCCTGTGATGTCAGAGAAACTTTCAAGGTGTTCTCTAGCAGCATGATCACGGAGCATGTAAGAGATATATATATATCTGTGTATTGTCATGTATGTAATATTGAGCTTGAAAAAGGCTATTCACAGCCGAAACGCGTTGCTCATTTTTGTTCAATAGAACAATCTACAAGGATTATCGAGGAGATTTCTATCTTATCCACGCCAGCGCCGAAGCTTTTTTCTAATCTGCTACAGTATGTTTCTTCGAGCGCCTTACGGGATTGCTTGAGCCTTCCAGCGTCTCTCTAATGTACGGATAGTGGTTTAAAGATCCCCCTTACACGCTGACCCGGACAACAGGTGCCAGTGTGGTTCTCCTTAACAGGGGGATCCGACTGAGCACCAGGTGAGTTGTGACTCATTACTAGCCAATTTGGCACATGCATTACTTGAATTCACTTGGCGCACCCTTGATATATATCATTAGTGTGTTCAATGTTTTCTCTATAGATACTGAAGCCATTATCAATCTGTTTACTGAAAACCACCCAGTCTGTCGGGGTTATCTGTCCAATAAGTTGGGACTCCAAGGTTTTGACAATGTCCTGTAATTGCCTGATCTCAGCCTGGAGAAATTCAATGTTAAGCAAGATAATATCAAATGAAAATTAATTGGCTATTTGCTCAAATTTAGAGCAAAAATAAGCCAGCAAGCTAGGGCGAGTATTAGACCGAAGGCCTCTAGGGATTCTTTTTGCTGTGTAATACTCACTTAGCTTGCTCATGTGTAGGTGGTAAGAAACAATGCGTTTGTGTTCTATTTCAAATCGCCTTTGTAAGTTGCTAGTAGAAGGAGCATTGAGAAAAGAGTTAGACTCTTCTAATTGCATATTTGCCAAGATCCTCTTGGCATCGTCATCAGTGTATGCAAAAGTGGAGGAATGTGTAGGTGTCTTATCCATAGTTACAGATGTGTTGTCACTCCTTGATGGTACTTGCTGGCTCGGATCCATGGAACAAATATAAACAAAATGGGGTGTCAGCAGCACTCAATATATATAGCCGGAAGCGCACACGACTGGAGTCTATATAGAGAGAATAGGCGTGCACGCCAGACCAAGGGCTGGATCCACGTCCTAAATGATCATGAAGAAAGAGAAGATGTCAGGCAGCACAGCAGTAACACAAAGAGAATTCTTTTATCATTCCTCCATAGGTAGGTATTTAATACAGATAGGCAACGTTTCAGCCCCAATTAGGAGCTTTTATCAAGCCTACAACAGACATAGAAAACAAACATATAAAAACATGCACAGGAAAGACATGCACATATAAAGAGGTTATTTACAAAAGGTAATTTGCTTTGTTAAAATAATAAATATAAACAAAATGCACAACAAAAATGTACAAAAAGACATCTAAAAACATTTAAGAGCATTTAAGGAAAGGCTCTGCAAAACAATGGGGAATGGATCACAACATGGCCATTGGCGTTTCAGGATTTGCCCACTTGTTTTAGGCAGCTCTATTGATTTTGCTATGAATAAAAAAAATTCAGAGGATTTGTCTTAAATTATAACAATAATTAATATACGTTCATATTTGACCTTATGTATTGTTGTGTCTTTGATATTGGCCTACTTTGGATAGCAGATCGTTGCTGTTAGGCATTCCCAGGTTTTATATGTAGCATTTAAGGGGAGGTTGGTCCCTCTTTTTTAGTATATATTTGTACATGTAAGATTTAGATGCTACCTGGTTTAATAAGCACAGCCTGAATACATATCCTTACAGAACGATTGGATACTGCGCATGCGTGAGAAAGCGGACCGCGATTATGTCCCTGCCATGGTAACTGTGCTTACACTCATAGTCTCGCGGACGTGGGTGCATGCGCAGTGCTGACATCGGCACGCTGCTGTCATGGTAACTGTGCTTGGGTGCGCAGTCTCATGAGAGTCCCAGGGGAGCAAACGCACGTGCAGTTGTGACTTCTGCACGCCATTACTATGGCGCTTAGCAAGCTGGGCAGACATGCTATAATGCTGTCCTCACAAGCTGGATTACATTCAGGTGCCGTTCAATTCACGCTACCCCATCATTGGTATGTGTCCCTCTTAGGAGGTGTGTTTTTATTGGGTGATGTCTTGGTGGGGGTTGTCCTTCTGTATGTAGGTGTGTGTGTGTGTGTGTATATATATTGTGAGGGATTAGCGTTTAGGATCGGTAGCAACCTGGGCATACGCAGTCAGAGACAGTGACACTTGCGATAAAGTCTTTAGTCCAGGCTTCGCCTGGGTTTATTTCCAAGCAAACAAAGTAAAATACAGGCCTTAACATCAGGCAAGCACAAAGTAAATCCTGCTCATCTGAGCACTTACTGAACAGGTAGCGTCCCTGTCTACACACTGGCAATACAAATGGCTCCTGCACACAGCCAGCCAGGCCTCTCAGACCTGCAGAGGTCTCAGCTCTCTCAGCCCACACGCTGGGCTAGCCGGGCTCCTGCTCCACAGAGCCCTCTCTCTGGCTCTCAGCCAGACGCTCTCCCTAGGCCCTGGCTTTATATGGCCTGGTACCAGCCCCACCTGGTACGTGGGAGTGACCATCCCACCCTTCACTTTGGTCACTCCAGAAAAGCCGGCCCGGATTATGCGGCTTGGAGCCACTTACTTGCTACACCGTGTCAGTAACTTAATGCTACTGACACCATACTGCCGGCTTCCTCCACCGAGCCCAGGCTGCTCGGTGGCACGTACCTGGCCAAGTGCTCCCCAAAGCCTCATAGGAGAGCATCCTAGGTGAAATATATATGCCCTCCAGCACTTTGCCGGTCACCTTCTCATATACCCTCCCCCTCTGTTCGAGCCTGTGGGGTCGGACACCTTTAGCCGCCATACAATGCGTCCTTGACAAGGCATCGGCATTGTCCTGTAGTTTTCCTGCCCTGCGTTTTATGACACCAGTACGCCCTGGTATATCAGAGAACACAGCTGAATTACGTTGTATAAATTCCCTCGACTCTTGTGTTTGGGATTTGGACAGGGACCCTGATACACACACCTCTGGGACCCCATCATGGGGGGTGCTCACTGCAGTCAGGGCTTCACTGTCCTTCCATGGCTTAATTAGGTTTACATGGTACAACTGTTCTGGTTTCCGCCTACCTGGCTGGTATACCTTATAATTTACCTCTCCGACTTTCTCAATTATTTCATAGGGCCCTTGCCATTTTGCTAGGAATTTACTTTCTAGGGTGGGCACCAACACTAGTACCCGATCCCCAGGGTTGAAGGTTCTCACCTTGGCGGACCGGTTATATACCCGGCTTTGGGCTTCTTGAGCCTGCTGTAAATGTTCTCTAACAATGGGCAGGACCGCCACAATTCGATCTTGCATGAGGGAGATGTGTTCAATAACACTCCTATAGGGGGTGGACTCGTGCTCCCAGGTCTCCTTGGCTACATCAAGGAGCCCTCGGGGATGTCTACCATAAACTAATTCAAAGGGAGAGAACCCAGTGGAGGATTGTGGGACTTCACGGATTGAGAACATTAAATATGGCAGCAGACAGTCCCAGTCCTTCCCATCCTTATTGACTACCCTTTTTAGCATGCTTTTTAGGGTCTTATTAAATCTCTCAACCAGACCATCCGTCTACGGGTGGTACACAGACGTCCGTAAGTGCTTAATATTCAGCAGTTTACACAATTCCTTCATGACCTTTGACATAAAGGGGGTTCCTTGGTCCGTCAGGATCTCTTTTGGTATGCCCGTGCGGGAGAACATGTGAAGTAGTTCCTTTGCAATACCCTTGGATGACGTATTGCGTAAAGGAACGGCTTCGGGGTAACGGGTGGCATAGTCCACAACCACTAATATATGTTGGTGACCCCAGGCAGACTTTACCAAGGGCCCAACTAGGTCCATAGCGATCCGCTCAAACGGCACCTCTATGATGGGCAAGGGCACTAAGGGGCTCCGGTAATGGGGCATCGGAGCGGTTATTTGACACTCTGGGCACGACTCACAGTAACGTTTTACATCACGATGTACCCCCGGCCAGAAAAAACGCTGAAGGATGCGTTCCTTAGTCTTTTCGCTCCCGAGATGACCTCCTAGCACATGCTTGTGCGCCAGGTCTAAGACCATC
Source organism: Eleutherodactylus coqui (assembly GCF_035609145.1). Taxonomy (NCBI): domain Eukaryota; kingdom Metazoa; phylum Chordata; class Amphibia; order Anura; family Eleutherodactylidae; genus Eleutherodactylus; species Eleutherodactylus coqui. The sequence goes on from NC_089849.1 coordinate 85,637,966, forward strand.
CTACGATAGGACTGAGGTACCACCAGTTGTTCCACAACCTCCCCTTGGACCTTGTCAACCTGATACAACAATTCTTGGTTGACTGCAAGGTGTGGAAACACAGTATCAGCCCCTGGGAATTGAGGCTCCCCATTTATCACTTTAACCTTTTCCCTAGCTTTTACTAAGGTGGGGTCTCGGAGCTGCTCAGTTCCGAAATTGGCACGTGAGACCTCTAAGTCAGGCATAGCAACCACTTCGTCCTGTACCTCCGTCTCATCCGCCAATACTGTTAAGGGAAAGTTATCCCCATTCTCTTGGGTCACCCCTACTGCTGGAACCGTACCCTCAGGGTCAAACGGTTCTGGACACACATCATACACATTTGCATTATCATGAACCTTATTTGCAGACGACCCTCGGTGTCGCCACAAGTCCCAAAATAGGGGAAAGTCTCTTCCGAGGATCACGGTGTGCATTAGGGATTTTACGACGCCCACCTCATGGGTGGCAAGTCCACTCGGAGTATCAAGTCTTACAAGGGCAATAGGATACTCCTTGGTGTCCCCATGCACACAAACAACCCCCATGCGATGGCCGGTGAAGGTTGTGGGATCGACCAGGCTGGAGTGCACCAGCGTAGCCAAGCTCCCTGAGTCCAGTAGAGCTGACACCGCAAAGTCATTCACCTTTAGGTGACATAATGGTCGATCAGTCTCTGACGCAGTCTCTGCAGAACACACTGGCCGTGCGAACATCGACCTCCGCCGGGCAGAGTCACAGTTCATTGGTTCCACGGTAAGTGGACAGTTGGCGGCAATATGCCCGGGCTCATGACAGCGCCAACACAGTATGGGGCCCCGGTCCCCTTGGGGTTCTACCCGGGACCGGACTGTCCAGTTGGGACTCCTCTTCTGTCCCACATGATCCCCCTCTGAGCCGCCTCCCTTTGGGACACTTTTGACACCCCTTGCATACGGAACAGTCTTACCAGGGGCTCCAGCCGACTTGCTGTTCCCGGGGTTGGAACGTCCAGGAGGCACGGCTCACAGTAAGTACTCCTTGGCTTTATACCTCTCGATGAGGCTCCTGAGTTGAGCATTAGTCTCGGCCTGAGCTCTCATGGCCTCCTCAAGGACCTTTTGCTGGGTCGCCGTCGCTTGTTGCTGCTGCGCATTCATTTGCACCAGCTGCTTTATCAGTTCCTCCATCTTGGCAGTATTTGATGGCTGTGCCGCTGCAGCTTTCACCCAGGACCTGGGGGTTACAGCGCTCTCCAGTCAATCTCAGTTGGGCGGTTGCCCTTAGCAACGGTTCTCCAGCTGCTGCAGCAAAATGTCCATTAATTGGTGTATGTCTCTTTAAGACCGCTGCCCGCATCCAAACACCATATGGGAGGGATTAGCGTTTAGGATCGGTAGCAACCTAGGCATACGCAGTCAGAGACAGTGACACTTGCGATAAAGTCTTTAGTCCAGGCTTGGCCTGGGTTTATTTCCAAGCAAACAAAGTAAAATACAGGCCTTAACATCAGGCAAACACAAAGTAAATCCTGCTCGTCTGAGCACTTATTGAACAGGTAGCGTCCCTGTCTACACACTGGTAATACAAATGGCTCCTGCACACAGCCAGCCAGGCCTCTCAGACCTGCAGAGGTCTCAGCTCTCTCAGCCCACACGCTGGGCTAGCCGGGCTCCTGCTCCACAGAGCCCTCTCTCTGGCTCTCAGCCAGATGCTCTCTCTGGCTCTCAGCCAGACGCTCTCCCTAGGCCCTGTAGGCCCAGGCTTTATATGGCCTGGTACCAGCCCCACCTGGTACGTGGGAGTGACCATCCCACCCTTCACTTTGGTCACTCCAGAAAAGCCGGCCCGGATTATGCGGCTTGGAGCCACTTACTTGCTACACCGTGTCAGTAACTTAATGCTACTGACACCATACTGCCGGCTTCCTCCACCGAGCCCAGGCTGCTCGGTGGCACGTACCTGGCCAAGTGCTCCCCAAAGCCTTATAGGAGAGCATCCTAGGTGAAATATATATGCCCTCCAGCACTTTGCCGGTCACGTTCTCACTATATATATATATATATATATATATATATATATATATATATATATACATATATATAGATATATATATATATACATATATATATATATATGGGTTGTTACATGCTCCTTTATGCTTGATAAAGACTGTATGGAACAGTTGAAACGTTGCAGGAGACACTGCGGTTGTGTGACACAATAAGAAATCTTCATGAGAAATTGGGGATGTGAGTATTTATCCTGAAAATATAATGCACCATTAGTTGCTGCTCTTAATGTTTGTTTGGAAGGGATCTTCAGCATTACGAGGCTGACTGATGGACAGTTTTATCAATATTAAAAAAGGTGCCTTTTCTGTGACCTATGTCAGTCTTGCATATGTTCATTAACCTAAATGAGCACCATATTGGTACACCCTTAGGGCTTATTCAGACATCCGTATATCGGCCGGGGTTTAACGCCCAGCCAATATACTGTGTCCCTTTCTCAGGGAGGAGGAGGAGGTGGGCTGGGCCAGGAGCAGTGCAGTGAGCTCCCGCTCCCGCTCCCTCTCCGCCCCTTGCCATTATTTGCAATGGAATAGGGCGGAACTTAGCTCTGCCCCCTCCCTTCCATCCCATTACAAACAGCGGGGAGGGGGCGGGAGCTCAGTGCACTGCTCCAGGCCCGCCTCCTCCCCCTGCAGAAAGGGACACCATATATCGTCCTGGCGTGAAAACCCGGCCGATATATGGACGTCTGAATAAGCCCTTTCATGTGATGTCCTACTCTTAATGAAGGAAGACTTTTGTGAGAAGGTGTAGGGGTGTTTCCAAGGAACATGGATTACTAACAGGTGTGCTCAACTACTTGGACACTATTTAAGGGCTAGAATTTGTGGATGGCAGTACCCCTCTGAAGAAGGTGTGTCAGAAATGTGCATCAGAGGTCTAGTCCCCACACAATGGTGGACCTCTGGGGAGCCTTATACCACTAATAGGTATTTAAAATGCTTTGCATTTTCTGTGATATGCACTTTTCTCTGAATGGGGGTTATACTGGTGATGCATTCATGGTTATTGCCCTGGACATATCTAGTGATATACATCTATTTGGATTTGGATTATCAGGGATTCATATCATGTGGGGATTTTTTTGATTTAATGAAGTTTTATACTTCTGTGTGTGCTTCTGTGTTTTTCTTCTTTGTATGGCTTTTCTATATTTAATAAATATATATACTGTATGTCCTGTACTTCCCAGTTTGCTTTTCTTTTGGTTGATATATTATAGGTGGGACATTTTGCTATATATATGGATTTTATGAAATAGATATTATCTACCCTTAACGTATGACTTATGATGCCCTGCGGCTTTTGTTAAACTCATTAAAGGAGATGCCTAAAATCTGCACAGATTCAGCCATGGGAACAGGAATGTCTGTTAATATTGGTGGCATCCAATATGTCTCCAGTTTCGCTGATTTTCCGAACCAGAATTTTGCCTCTAGTTTCGCTGGCTGCTTCTAGTCTCGCTGAATAACTGAGAGGGGTGTCACTCAGCCGATTCAGCCAATCAGAGCAGTCTCTTACTGGGAGGCGGGGAATCCCAGTCACTAGCAATAGATGTTTTGCCGGCTTGACAAGTGACCGGCAGCCGGCCAGAAGCTCCAAAAGCAGCGGTGGGGGCCCCGATGGCACATGAAAGGTGAGTATTGATGACACTTGCACTATGTAACACCACAGATAACACAGTGATAACTCTTAGGACAGATAATGCAGTAGATGTGACCTGCAGTCCCTATGTAACACCACAGGTAACACACAGCTCTACGTTAGGCTGCTTTTTTGGTATTAAAAACCATATTTATTATCTATTAAATGTGGTTTGGTGTGTTCTTTGGAATGTCTAGAACAAATTAATTGGATTTACATTGATTCCTATGGAAATCGAGTTTGACTATATACCTCTTTTCTTCCCTGTGAGATGACGATAAACTCCCACCCGCGTTGTTATACTTAAAGATTTTTCTTGAAACTTTCTATAGGGATTAAAAGGAGCAAGTGTATTTTGCCAAGTTCTGTTTCTGCAATAAATAATTTTAGGTCTATCTTGAATTTCCTTTCCTAAAACCAGATCTTTCTTAAGAGTATCCCAATTCTTTTTTAATATACTTTCGATTAAACTAAACTGAGAGTTGTATTTAGTGATAAACAGAACATTGTTTTGTACATCGATTTTTTTTAAATTTTTTTTCTTCTTTTAAAATCAACCCCTGCTTTATTCTCCATTAGACCTGGTTCATTCAATGCTCTGTTATATGCAGATTCTACCAAGCTCAGTGGATATCCATTTTTCTTAAAGCGTTCTTTTAAAATCAAAGATTGGAAATTGTACATTTCAACTGTAGAACAGTTTCTTCTGATTCTTTTAAAGTGCCCAAACGGGATATTCGTTTTCCAGTTTTTCTTATGGTAACTGGAAAAGTTTAAAAAACTGCAGCAGTCTGTAGGTTTAAAATACATTTTTGTTTGTATAATTCCATCTATGGACGATATTACTGGCTCTAAATAGACTATCTGTGTTTTACTGATGTTATTCTCGAATGTTAGATTAAAATCATTTTTATTAATGTTAATAACTAATGTATTAAGATCTTCTATTCTACCGTCCCAAATTAACAAAATGTCGACTATAAAACGTCTATAGAAAGTGATCCACTTATCTTTAAAAATAATTTTTTCAAAAAAAAACCTCATAAATAACTTTGCGTAGCTTGGGCTGAACTTCGTCCCCATAGCCGCCCCACTTGTCTGTAGGCCCCATTATACGTAAAATATTTTTCAATATAAGTAAGCACCATAACTCCCTAGTGTTATCTATCCATCCTAGCTTTGTGTCATCAGCAAATTTGATCAGTTTCCAATCAATTCCTTTCTCCAGATCATTTATAAAAATGTTGAACAACACTGGGTCTAGGACAGAGCCTTGTGGTACACCACTTGATACATTCTTGCACTTGGATGTGCAGCCATTTATGACCACTCTTTGAGTACGATCACTCAGCCAGTTCTGAATCCACCTAACAGTTGCCTTGTCAATCCCATATTTGGTTATTTTTTCAATAAGTATGGTATGAGATACTTTGTCAAATGCTTTACTAAGGTTAAGAACTACTACCGGTATATCTACTGCATTTTCCTGATCAACCCAGTCAGTGATACTATCATAGAAGGAAATTAGATTTGTCTTGCATGACTTGTTTGTTACAAACCCATGCTGGCTCTGGTTAATTACTCCATTTTCATCCAAGTACTTGCATACATTCTGTTTAATAATTTGTTCAAAGATCTTTCCCAGTATAGAAGTCAGGCTCACAGGCCTGTAGTTTCCTGGATCCACTTTTTTCTCTTTTTTTGAAGATAGGAACAACATTTCCCCTTTTCCAATCTTCTAGGATTTCTCCTGTTCTCCAGGATTTTTCAAAAATTATGGCGAGTTGTTCAGCAATTACCTCCGCTGCTTCCTTTAGTATCCTAGGATGTAATTCATCTGGACTTTGAGACTTGAATTCATTTAAGTTAGCTAAGTGTTCCCTCACCATCTCTCTGCTTACAGATAGCCTGCATTCTTTTATTCCCCCAATAGCACAGGGAAGATCAGTTGATGTCCCATCTACTTTCTGAGAGAACACAGATACAAAATAGGAATTTAAAAGTTAGGCCTTCTCAACATCAGAAGACCTTGCGGCTTCTCCTTTTGGTATACCGCCTCCCGCATGTGTCATCCACAATGTCCACACCGCCTTGTAACTTTTCCAGGTGGCCTCAGTCACTGACGCTCTTATAAGCCTCAACATCTCTCCTCTGCCACGTTCCATAAGAAAGTAGGGCAACATGCCCCTTCGGCGTCAGGCGGAGTTCCCTGAAAACTTCCATCTGAAAACTAGACAGAGCGTCAGCGACCCTACTCTCCAAACCCGGTATATGCTTTGCTCGCAGGCACACGTTAAGCTGTAAGCATCTTAAAACCACGTGCCGTAGCACCGCCAACACCGGAGGGGAAGATGAGGTTTGCCTGTTAATCGCTTGCACCACCGCCTCGTTATCCAACCACCAACAAATCCTCCCATTCTCCAACTCCTCGCCCCACACTTCCAAAGCTACCGCAATGGGGAAAAACAACAACATGATGCTTTTATGCAAACCTTTCTCTTTACACTCCTCCGGCCAGGCGGCTCTGTACGAGTGTTCCCGAAAAATCAAATAAACAGTAATCTCACCTCTTTGCCAGATTGTGCTTGCTCTTTTCTTGTTCTTGCTAGCAGGGAAATATTCACGCCCTTTACCACTCAGTCCTAGTGGTCTGTTTAACACGTAGACATAAAACATTCGGGAGCTCAAGCTATGTGAAAAATTCTCCTGCTTTATTCATACATCAGTGCTTATACATCAGGGTAATACGGAGAACGCGTTTTGATTGCCTCAGAACCTTGTTCACCTCATTTTAGCATTACATCTTGTTTCCTTAAAACCAGCTTTCATTTAAAAACACCAGATTTTTAACCCCTTCTTATCTCACAGGGTTAATAGGCAGTGCTGCCTCTCTGCTCCCATGAAGATAGCTGTACCGCCGTTCACCTTCTATTTAAATAATTTATTATTCTAATTTTATGTTTAATATGTTTTATTGAGATTTTCATATTAATCACATACATAACAAACCGTAGATAGAAGGAAAAGGAGACACTTGCTTAGTAGTGGACAACGCAGGGCCCCGACAAGAAGATTAAGTATAGGAGAACAAATGAAACAATAGTTCAATACACCATGCCAACATTTGAGGTTCTCTCTTGAGGTGCCCTGAGAGCTGCTAACAGAAAGCAAGAACTATCAAAACATAACAGTCACAGCATGACATTGGGTCTTCGTAACTATCTCTTGCGCCTGCTTTAACGTTTCAGCTCTCAGCTAGCTGAGCCTTCCACATCATGAAATAGAAGCCAACTATGGGATAATCAAAGAGGATTATAAAGTAGTTAAGAAATTAGAAGTAGAAGGAGGAAGAAGACATCTCAGGGGGGGAGGAAAAAACATTAGGGTAGCAAGGGGGGGGGGAACCTTCCATGGCTCACTTCAGGTATTGCCATATAGCTACGCCTATGACGTGTATCTGACATCCCCTAATTTCTCAGTGACCGCCCCATCACCATCCTACCGTCAGTTGAAACTGCGATGAGTCGCGGTACGCATTCCACACTGCCCAGGCTTGAACGCTGTGCCTGGGTCCCTCGGCTCCTTCATCACCCAACTCCTCCATGTACATTAGTTTGTTCAGTTCCTGGACAAATTCCAGGATAGTAAGGGGTGAGTTGCAGCGCCAGTGGCGTGGGATAACTACTCTGGCTGCAGTAAGGAAATGTCGCAATAACCCCTTTTTGATGGTGGCGAATGGGCCAGGCAAAATTGACAGCAGTGCTATTTGTGGGGAGGCTTCCACCGTGCAGTGCGAAGCATCTTTGTGGAGTTCGAACACCTTACTCCAGAAGGGCTTGATAAGTGTGCAGTCCCACCAAATGTGTAGCATGGTACCACGCTCGGACCCGCACCTCCAGCATTCCTCTGGGACTGATGAAAAAATGCGGTGAATTGCATCAGGACATCTGTACCACCTGAAGAGGAGCTTGAAATTTTTATCCTGTGCAGCGCAGGCTAGGGGTAGTTTATGTGCGAAGATGAAGGCCCTCTCCCAATCGGAGTACTGCAGTTCCATCAACAACTCCCTACCCCAGCTCCCAACATAGCTCGGCAGGCCCCGCATGAGCCCCCGCAGGATAATGCTATAGATCCGGGAGAGGACCCGAACCGGGGGATCAGTTCTCAGGAACAATTCCTCAAAGGGCTCAGGGGGGTTCCCAAAGGTATACAACCTCAATTGAGTCCTCCAGAACGAGGACAGCTGCAAGTACTCCAACCACAGCAATTTCTGCCCAGAACAGGACGCCTGCAGGTCATTAAAGGAAGGTAGGCCCCTAGAGCCCATGATCTGGCAGCATCTTGTATCCTTCTCCTGCCAGCCCAGAAAACTCCATCTCTCCCACCCTGGTGTTAATGCGGGATTGTGGAACACCGGAGCAAGAGGTCCTCTGCAAAGCGCCACATCTCCTCTGGCCGTCAGTCTGCCCCATACCTCTAAACAGTTTAGCGTCATTGGAGTGTGGGGCAAGGCTGTGGGTCTGTCTTCCCTCTTAATCCAAGGTAATTGCCGCAGCTGGGGCCAGATCAATATTGCTTCCATTCCCACCCACTCTTTTGAGGCTGCATGGTGATGCCAGTCTACCACCCTGGTGAGGACCGCCACTGAATAATACGTTTTAAGGTCTGGAAGACCCACTCCACCCCTGGGTTTTGGGCGCGACATGGTACTGTAGCTGATGGTTCTGTAGCGGCTGTTTCTCGCTCCCCACACGAATCTGCAGAACACCTGATGGATTTGTTTAAAGTACTGAGCCGGTAGCTTAATTGGCAAGGTCTGGAAGAGGTAGAGGAATTTTGGGGTCACATCCATTTTTAATACATTTATCCGCCCAAACCAACTCAACTGCTTGGTAGCGTAACCCTTTAGTTCCTTTGTCACCCTTTCCAGAAGGGGAACATAATTGAGGTGGTATAATGACGAGACGTCTGCCGCCACCTAGGTACTGGATGGACGTCGAGCGCCATTTGAAATTAAAATGATCAGCGAGATGGGCCACTTCATCGGGAGGGAGCGAGATATTCATACCTTCCGTTTTGTGCAGGTTAACCTTAAAGTTGCTCAGATGGCCGAAGTGAGCAAATTCTTGTAAGATTGCTGGGAATGTGACACGTGGCTGGGATACGTATAGGAGAAGGTCATCAGCATAAAGGGCAATCTTACAGATCTGACTCCCAACTTATAAACCTCGTACGTCTGGGTTGTTCCGCAGTGCCACAGCCAGGTGTTCCATAACGATAGGGTACAGAAGAGGGGACAGGGGGCATCCCTGTCTCTTCCCGTTCCTAATATGTACCAGGTCTGACAGGAGGCTGTTTACCCGGATCTGCGATGATGGGTTCCCATATAGCGCTGAGATCCAGTTCAGGAATCACGGTCCCAGGCACGCCAATGAGGCGCCCAGGAACTCCCAACTCACGCGATCGAAAGCCTTTTTGAGGTCCAGTGAAAGGAGACAAAATGGCTGCGGCAGGCGGTGGGCTTGGCCCACTAGGAGGAGAGTCGTGTTGGTATTATCCCTAGCCTCACGACCCTTTATGATTCCCACTTGATCGTTATGAATCTTTACCTGGTTTGGGTAGCACTGTGATCTGAGCCATGAGTGACTGAGGGGGGAAAGGGGCCGATGGCGAAATCTGATTAAACGTCTCGAGTAAGATTGGGGTAAGAATTTCCTGGAATTGTTTAAAGAACCGGGGGGTGAACCCGTCCGGACCCGAGGCTTTTCTGGTCGGTGAGGCCTTAATAGCTTCACTGATTTCTTCTGCTGTAAATTCAGCATCTAAAGATTCCCCAATCTCACTCGAGATACCTGGGAGGGCTGTTTTTTGTATGTAGGTTTCTATTTTAGCTTTCCGACCAGAGAGGGTCATATCAGCCAACTGGCCCTGTATATTGTAGAGGTCATGGTGATAGGCCCTGAAAGCCTCTGTGATTCCCCTAGGGTCATGTTACTTTTGGCCTGCACTATCCACTATGTGGGGAACATACGCGGTATTAGCTTTGTTGCGGAGGAAGCGCGCCAGAGACTGCCCGCATTTATTAGCGTGTTCGTAGGAATATCGCTTCATGCTGTCCCTGAATCGCAGCTATTTTTGGTCTAGGAGGTGTCTCAACTCCTCACCTGCATTCAGTAGCTCGTTCTGTGTGGTTGGGTTTCTAGATTGGCGGAACATTCTTTCCAGGTTCGCTATTTTGTCTAATAGGGAAATTATTTTGGGCGCTTTTTCCCGCTTCAACCACTCCCCATGTTTGATGATAACCCCCCTCAGGACACATTTAAGTGCTTCCCATTGAACCGGTTTAGAAGTTGTGTCAGCAGAGTGGTCAGCCATGAAGTTCTCGATGGTGCTACGTATATCTGCACAGCAGAGAGAGTCTTTCAGGAGGTTGACGTTCAATCTCCACGACCATGGTTTCTCCAAGACACCAGGAATCAATAGAGAAAGGAGGACCGGTGCATGGTCTGACCATAGTGCTGACCCAATAGAGGCCTCTGGACTCCAGGCCAGAGCATGATGGCTTGTGATTATGAGGTCAATGCGACTATGAGATTGATGTGCTGGGGAAAAGTAGGAGTAGTCTCGCTCTGTGGGGTGGGACTCCTGCCAAACGTCTACTAGTTGGCGTTGTCTAAGGGCCCTATGGAACATGCGGAGCTGTGATGCCAAAACTGAAGCACGTCCCGATGAGCAATCACATTCGGGGTCCAGAGGGAAATTAAAGTCGCCCCCTAGTACAACTACCCCCTCTGTAAAATCTGCTAGTCTGCTCAACACGGCTCTTCCTGCTTGAGCAGGACTCCGATTGGGAAGGTAGCACACCGCAAGAGTGAAGAGCTTACTCCACATACAGACCTTCAGAAATATGAACCGACCCTCTGATTCTAGTTCTGCGTCCAGGATCTCATGCAGTAACGTTCTGTGTATTGCAATTGAGACTCCTCTCGATTTGGAGGCGGGGTTCGTGCTGTGGTACCATGGCACAAAGCGCCTGTCTTTCATAGTCGGGACGTGTCCTGTACGAAAATGCGTCTCCTGCAGGAATAAAACATGTGTTTTTAGTTTATGCCTTTGATATAGGATTTGGCTTTTTTTTGCGCCACATTGAGACCCCCAGCATTTAGGGAACAGAAGTGCAGTTTGGTCATGGTTACAGGCAGTAAAGCAGGCTCTAGCAAGAACGTGCCCAGCACACGGTGTGAGAAGCGGCCCCTATTCTCTATGTCGTCAAGAGAGTCCATAAGGAAATGTAACTGGTGGGATACTGTGGCTAGAGCATCTTCGTAATTTTCCACTCTATCGGTAAGGGAAGCCACATCGCCCTCTGTCGTTGACACCCTTTCTCCCAAGTGGTGAACATCTTGGCGGACAGAGCAGATCTCGGCCTTATATGCTGATTTTAGGTGCGAGACGTAGGTCATGTCTTCCCTAGTAGGAATGGATTAAAGCTGGGCACACAGCTCACAAAACTCAGTTATCGTATAATCATGACTCCCATGTCGAGGGGGAGACGTGTTGGAGACATGTGGGTTGCCCACTGTGCTCTTTACACTCTGCGATGTTTCTGCATTTGTGGTCTTCATTGTGGCCATGTTTAGGGTTGGACTGCTGGCATTCAGTGCTTGTGCCTCCCGTGTGGGGTTGTAGCCACCGCCAGGTGAGAAAGAGAGTTTGTCTGCATTCTATACCCTTGTTTGAATTGTGGGCCAATGCCCCCTCACTAGGGGCTCGGACAGGGCTTGGAGGGCTATTGATAACAGTTGCGTTTGCTGCTGGCTTCCATGCATTCTAGCTCAGCCCTCAATCCTCTGACCGAGGTGTGGGGCGACCCCCTAATTGTGGGCTCAGGGCTGGAGGGTAGAGAGCTGTCCACCTGCGAGGGGGCCCGCTGCTGGTTGTGACCACTATTTTGTGTGGTAGCGTGGACCGGTGTAGTCAGGCTCCTCATGGAGGTGGGGGTCTGTGTCCCTGTTTGAAGCTCAGCTGCCACCACAGGGAGCCGGGCGGGGGGGTTCAGGGGTAGTAGCTGTGTCCTCTCCATCCCCTCCACAGTACCTCCATCTCTGCAGCATGTTCCTCCTTCTGCAGTGGCCCCTGCAGTAATGGCCGCCTCTTGCCACGTGGGTTTGCCAGCAATGGGGTTAGGTGAGTTGCCGGACAAGCTGCCGCCAGTCTCCTGGCCTTGGTCTGTGCTCCGGTTACCTCTGCACTCCACTGAATATGCTGCAGTGGAGGAGTGGGGAGAGTCTCTCCTCTCTGACGGCCACTGCACGGACACGCTGAGTTCCTGCGGCTCTTGCCCCGATCTGTTGCCGGCACCATCTTGGGGCTTCCCGCCGCTGGGCTCCCTCTGCTGCCTGCTGAAGATGAAGGCCTCCAGTCCCCGGCCTGTGTAGGTCCGGGAGTGAGTCGCCAGGCGTCGCTGGGGTCTGCCCTTCTTACTGCTGCCAGGCCGCCGGCGCCTCCGATGTCAGGAGCACTCAGAACCTGCTGCTGCTCCCTGCCATGGCTAGGCCACGCCCCATTATTCTAATTTTAAATACTAATTCCTTCTGAAAATTCAACACCATTTTTATACATTTATATGAATTTATCTGTTTTTGAAAACCACCCTATTGCATGTTGTTTCGTCAATTACTGATGTTCATATATACAATTGCAATGCACTCTTGAGCAGACTTTATGTTTCAACGGTTTTTATTGAATTGAAAATATATTGTTGGCAACACTCTGCCGCATTTACCCCTCGCAGGGGGATAGGATTCAAACATTTAGTTGTAGAACAGAGTTACTGAGATTTATGGCACTTTATTAGCATAGAAACAAAATAACATAATATACCAAAACACAACAGGGTATATACCGTTTTTACGTATGGTAGGGTTGCTTCAAATTATTATAAATCTCACAAAACTTTTTAGGGGGGTGAGTGGTGGGGGTAAGGAATGAAACAGATCTCAATGTTTTCTATGCCCGATCTCGTATAGTTATTGTGGTGTAGGTTGATCTATCGTAGCCTAGCTTTATAATTATGGTGGATTTGGGCACCGTGCTTCAGCCTTCCACTTATGTTCTCGTATAGTTAAACAAGTTGGGAATGTTTATATACTCATTCCAGGGGTTCCATACCTTTTCAAATTGAATTATTGTATCTTGGCAGATGGCGATAAGCTTTTCATTCACGAAGATTCTATTCATGCGAGTTATACAATAATCAAAGGGTAGTGTGGGCTTCCGCCATTGTTGAGCTATTACAATGCGAGCTGCCATATGATGTACTGGAGTAGTTTGAAGGTTGGATTACGTATCCCAGAGGGTTTATTTCCTAGTAGGAATATGAATGGATCTAATCCTAAAACTCTCCTCGTTACCGAGGTTATGAGGTGAGATATCTTTCTCCAGAAGGCTTGTGCCACTGGGCATGTCCACCGTGTATGGCTATGTGAGCCTCTATCACTGCATCCTCTGAAACATTGGTTGGAGACTTCTGGATAGATGACATTCAATCTCTCCGGTACCAGGTATGCTCTATGCAACACCTTTAATGAGATTTCGGTTAATGAGACTTGCCAGCTGTTCCTTCTTAAAGTCTCGCAGCAGTGGTGCCAGCGGCTTAATGATAGAGTGGTGTTAAAATCAGCTTTCCACCAGAACATGTACGGTAATTTGGTGTCTGCCATTGCACCGTTTAACATAGCATAAAAGTGGGAGAGAGTGACCTGGAGAGGTGGGAAGGAGTCCCATTATCCTGGTTTGGCAGGATGAGTGCGATCAAAATGGATATACTCCCTAGGGCCCTATATATATTCCAGGCGGCGCCTTGCAACCCCCCCAAAACCTTTTTTGACAAATTACGTAGCCAAATCCTCCAGTTCATATGGAAGGGAGGCTCCAGGAGACTAAGCCATAAGAGCCTAACCAAGCAGAAAGAGAAAGGAGGGGTGGGACTCCCCGACCTCTACCTATATCATAAAGCGACAATAGGGACCTTTATACTAGACATGTTCCACCACAAGACAGATAAACTCTGGGTCCAGATAGACAGCAACAATTTTGAGATACGGGGGCGTTTTGGATACCTGGTTTGACGAGGGAGAGATTGGAAGCCTCAACCCTAATGACCTCGTTCCTAGAGGCATGGTGGGGGGGGGTGCAAGATATCGGTCCTGGGACCCCTCACCCCACTGGCCGGAAACCCACGACTTCCAGCAACACAACACACTCGTAGTTTGGGGTTCCTGCCCCACAGAACCGAGGCCAGGGTGGGGGAGGTGTTAGAGTCTGGGGGGCTAGGGGACATGGTGAATTTACGGGGGACTTCGGCGCTTCCCCCGGGCTCATGGATGGCTGGGTTACAAACCCCACCCCCTTCGAGAGGCTATGCTGCACATCGGAGGTTCCTATACACACGGTCTCGCTGCTCTACAACCAACTACTGGGCGATAGGCTAGACGAACATCGCCCCAGATGGCTGGGGGCATGGGAGGAGGCGCTGGGCGAGCCAGTCCCCGGAGAGCTCTGGACCAGGGCATTTAAGCACACACATAAAATGTCCATCGCAAGCAAACTTCAAGAGTTAAACTTTAAAATCCTAGCCAGATGGTATATGACCCCGGAGAGACTCCATGCCTTCTTCCCCTCAACACCAAACAGATGTTGGCGATGTCAGAGTGGGACTGGTACGATGATGCACATTTGGTGGGAATGCCCTATGGTTGCGCCCCTCTGGCGCGATATAAAGAACTTATACAAACACACCTGCAGGAACACCCTGACTCTGACACCTGAGCTGGTGCTCCTGTCCATCGCTCTCAACAACCTATCACTCAATAAAGGTCTCCTAAAATTCTTTATCATGACAACCCGCCTAACAATTCCGAGGTTGTGGAAACAGAGCAAAGTGGTCCCTAGACATGCATGGGTGGGAGCGATGGACGAGATCGCGAGGATGAAGAGGCTAAGGCTGGCCGACGACCCACAGGGCTACGACAGCCATTATAAGACCTGGGCAACCTGGATCGACATACGCACTACACCCACGTTCGCTAGATGGCTACAAACTGGATCATGCGCATAAGCCGTTCTAACCTTAACCTTAATCAATACAAACATAACCTAATCGTATGCCCGGTACCCCCCCCCCTCGCTCCTTCTCCCCCTAACCACATACCCCCCCTCCTTACATGTTCCCCTGTCACCCCATGTTAGTACATGTTACAAAGTAAAGCTCTAGCAAGACTTCTCATACTACAAACCAGAGGAGCTCACGAGTAATAATCATAAGACGTTAATGTAGTTGTTACCATGCGGCGCGGCGCTCCGGCGGCCTGGAGCCCTGTGTCGAGGTTGTCCCAGCAGCTGTGGGCGGCGGCATGGGCGTGTCCGCCCGTAGGGTGCCGCCCGCCCTCCTCCGTTCCTCTTATACAGCAGTGGGCGGAGTTGCCTCCTCCCACTCTCCGCCCCTGGGCGGAACCCTGTGGTTAAAAGACTGGCAGTGAAGTGAGCTCACCGCCAGTTATTGGTTCTGCATGCACCTAGCCAGTCTGTCTGCGGTTCGCCTCAGCCAGTCCCTAGTTGTCGGTCAGCTCCCTCTGGTCCCCTATTACTCTGTCTGTTTGTGTTGGTTCTGTTTGCCTCTAATCTAGTCTGGCCCAGTCAGTACTAGTTGCTATCCAGCACCCTGCCAGTTTGCCTGTGAGTCCCATCTCCAGCCTTGTAAGTTTTGTTGGTCTGATTCATCTGCCTCCTCTGTCGGCACTCTGTTCCCCTCATTAGGTAGGTTCCTGCTTGTCAGTCGCCAGGTCCCTAGCCAGGGCAGGGACCGCCGTCCAGTTGTCCGCCTGGGGTTAGCCAGGGCCGAGGCAAGTAGGCAGGGACAGTGGGGGTGCGGGAGATCAGGGCACCCCAACTGGCGCTCGGGGGGCAGAGTGCCGTAACATAATAACTGGCCCTTAAAATACTGTTTTTCTTTTCATGGCGGCGATCAGCGCCCTTGCAAACCAGCTGCAAGACCTGGTGCCGGTGATCCAGGATTTGTCAGCTCGCATGGTGGCCCAGGAGCAGTGGGTGTTGTCGCAGGGGCAGAACGCCTCTACCTGTCCCGAACCCAAGTGCCCTCTTCCTGAGGTGTTCTCTGGGGAGAGGAACAAGTTTTTCGTTTTTCAACAGGCGTGTCGCCTGTTTTTTCGGATGCGTCCCCGCTCTTCCGGCTCGGAGGTCCAGAGGGTCGGGCTCATAATGTCCCTGCTGCGGGGCTCTGCCCAGACGTGGGCCTTTTCCATTCCCGAGGGTTCCCCCTCCCTGCATTCGGTGGACTCCTTTTTTCAGGAACTCGGGGGCATCTTCGATGAACCGGATAGAGTGGGGTTGGCGGTTTCACGGTTGCTGGCGCTGCATCAGGGGTCGCTTTGTGTGGAGGATTATTGCTCCAGTTTCAGACGCTATGCGGGTGATACTGCATGGAACGATAGCGCCCTGAAAGACGTTTTTATGCAAGGTCTCTCGGACGCGGTCAAAGAACTGTTGATCTCCCATCCCGTTCCCGGGTCCTTAAAGGAGGCTATGGAGTTAGCAGTGAAGGCAGATAGGAGGCTCAGGGCTGGGAAGCAAGATAGACCGACCCATAGAGTCAGGGAGGTCATTTGTCCTGTTCCCTCCCCGTCCGTACCAGTCTCTGTTCCCGAACCTATGGAACTGGACCTGCTGGACCCCGAGGAGCGACGCCGGATTCGGTTATTACATCATCTCTGTCTCTACTGCGGGAAAGCTGGACATCGGGTGATAACCTGCCCCCGGAGGCCTCAGCGTCCACAGTCTGAATCGGCAGAAAGACTTCCAGTCCTAGGCGATTGCAGGGAGGGTCGCCTAGGACCTCAGGTACGTCCTAGACTTCTGATACCCTGCCAGGTTAGATTCCGGAACTTCTCCCGCCTAGGGCAGGCGTTTATTGATTCTGGAGCAGCTGCTAACCTGATAAGCATGCGTCTCGTTGAGCCCCTGAGGGCTGAATTTGTGGCGCTTAAGACGCCAATTCGTTTTGCTAGCATTGATGCTACTCCTCTTGCTTCGGGCTTGGTACGATGGAGGACCCCAGTGTTACAACTCACGGTGGGGGGTCGCCATTCGGAAGGTCTATCGTTCCTGGTAATGGAGAAAATGTCGGTAGACATGATACTAGGGATGCCGTGGCTGGCGTTGCACAACCCCCAATTCGATTGGGCCACTGGGGAGCTAACCCAGTGGGGGCCGTCCTGCCATAGCCATCACGCTTCCCTTCCTCCCTGCCCAGTCGATACCGCACTCAGTCCCCGAGGTCTCACTTACCTTCAAACCCCGTCCGCCTGCCCTGCTGTTGATGTCGCCACCGATGCCCTGCATAGGGAACGGAAGAAAGGGGTGGGGTCTCGTATGCAGTTGCGTTGTGAGGAGAGTCTGTCGGTATTTGAGCCGTACAGGGTGGGACAGAAGGGGTACCGGTCCTCTGGAAATCGCAAAAGGAGGGGTCGCAGGGGGTTCCATAAGTCGTTGTCGAAACCTGTTGTCCCTTCGGTGAGTAATAATCATAAGACGTTAATGTAGTTGTTACCATGCGGCGCTCCGGCGGCCTGGAGCCCTGTGTCGAGGTTGTCCCAGCAGCTGTGGGCGGCGGCATGGGCGTGTCCGCCCGTAGGGTGCCGCCCGCCCTCCTCCGTTCCTCTTATACAGCAGTGGGCGGAGTTGCCTCCTCCCACTCTCCGCCCCTGGGCGGAACCTTGTGGTTAAAAGACTGGCAGTGAAGTGAGCTCACCGCCAGTTATTGGTTCTGCATGCACCTAGCCAGTCTGTCTGCGGTTCCCCTCAGCCAGTCCCTAGTTGTCGGTCAGCTCCCTCTGGTCCCCTATTACTCAGTCTGTTTTAGTTGGTTCTGTTTGCCTCTAATCTAGTCTGGCCCAGTCAGCACTAGTTGCTATCCAGCACCCTGCCAGTTTGCCTGTGAGTTCCATCTCCAGCCTTGTAAGTTTTGTTGGTCTGATTCATCTGCCTCCTCTGTCGGCACTCTGTTCCCCTCATTAGGTAGGTTCCTGCTTGTCAGTCGCCAGGTCCCTAGCCAGGGCAGGGACCGCCGTCCAGTTGTCCGCCTGGGGTTAGCCAGGGCCGAGGCAAGTAGGCAGGGACAGTGGGGGTGCGGGAGATCAGGGCACCCCAACTGGCGCTCGGGGGGCAGAGTGCCGTAACAGTAGTTTAATTACTAGTAAACATGGTTATCTTATGTCTGTAAATGTTGGATATATATGTTAAAACTCAATAAACACTATTGAAAGAAAAAAAAAAAAAAAAAGTGGGAGAGAGTGCCTGGCTGCGTTGGGGAAAATTTTCACAGGGCTTCCATGCAACTTAATTCAATCTTTATCGATGGGGGTAACATTGAAGACCAAAAGTGGAAGACTTGTAGTTTTCTCCACCATTCTTGTGGTGGAGGGTTATGGCGGTTGATAAATGAAGACATCGACATGAGTTTACTATGTATCAAAAAATCATAGAGTGATGTTAAGTTGTTTGCTTTCCACCATGTCAATTGGGACTCTACCAGCCCAGGTGGGAAATCAGGGTTATAAAGTAGGGGTGTCAGTGGTGATGGAGTGGGAAGCGGGTTTAACTTTTTCTCTCCAGAGCAGGATGGAGTAGAAGGAGAATGGTGAGTTGATTTTTAAGTTAATTGGTAAGGGAGCCTTTGTCCATACAAGTGTCGACCAGGTGAGTGGTGTGAGTTTGGTCTCTTCTATAGCAGTCCACAGTGGGGGTTGGGGGCCTGCGTATATCGTGGGTATTTGGGCTAGTCTAGCAGCTTTGTAGTATTTTAAAATGCAGGGTACTGAGAGTCCCCCAAGTTTCTTGTGTAGGCACATTGGAGATTTGGAGATTCTGGGGTGTTAATTTGCATATATAAATATAAATAGTTTCTTTTGGAATGCCCGTAATTCCAAGACTGGGACTGGGATAGGGAGAGTTCTGAATAAGTGTAGTAATTTTGCACAGAAGACCTGTGCGGCGCGAGCACGCCGGAGTGGCCCCATTCAACAGAACAGAAGAGCAGACTGCGCAAGCGCGTCTAATCGAGGGAGAAGAAGGCTTCGGTCGGCGCCATGGAGACGGGGATGCCAACACCAGAGGGGGTAAGTGTATAACTTCTGTATGGCCAATATTTAATGCACGATGTATATTACAAAGTGCATTAATATGGCCATACAGAAGTGCTTAAACCCACTTGCTTTTGCGGGACAACCCCTTTAAGGTTAGGAGTAGGTCGTCCGCGAAAAGGCTTAATTTGTTAGTGTTACCGATTTGTAATCCTGTGATATTGCTGTTTTCTCGAATGGCTATTGCTAGTGGTTCTATCGCCAGGGTGAATAGGGCTGGTGAGAGTGGGCAGCCTTGTCGCGTTCCTCTTTGGATTTGTATTGGGATGGGATGGGTTGAGGGAATTTTGAGGTATGCTGCGGGTTTGGAGTAGAGTGCAAGTAGAACATTCAGGAACGGTCCCGTGAGCCCCATTTTTCTGAATAGCTATTCGGATGTAGATCCAGGATAGGGAGTCAAAGGGTTTCTCGATATCCAGTGCCAATAGTGACATGGGGGTTTTGTTTGTGTTTGCATGATTTATCAGATTGAAGATTTTTCTCACATTATCTGGTGCTTGTCTGCCTGGAATAAAACCTACTTGGTCTCGGTGTATTGTTGCAGGGAGTAAGTTATTTACTCTATTTGCTATGATGGATGTAAATAATTTTACAGAAGTGAGATTGGTCTGTAGTTGGGTGGGAGGGTTTGATCTTTTCCTGGTTTGGGTATGGTTGTGATAAGGGCTTGTAGGAAATCCGGGTGTATGTGGCCGTTTCGGAGTATGTGGTTGAACAGGTTAACTAGATGTGGTTTTAGGGTATGGGCAAATTTTTTATAATATAATGATGTGAAGTCATCTGGGCCCGGGGCTTTCCCTCGTTAAGATTTTGAAGACCCGATTCAGATAAGCGTGGTAGTTTAAGCTGTTCTAGAAATTCTGTGATTTGTGCTTCAGAGGTGGTTTGTTTATTGTTATATAGTTTTTGGTAATAATGGTGGAATGTTTTATAAATTTTATCGGGATTAGATGTTAGTTGGCCATGTTTTGTTTGGATTTTATGGACTACATTGATTGTTTTTCTCTAAGTCTTCTTGCTAGTAGTTTGTCTGGTTTATTAGCCAGTTGATAGTAAGTAGCTTGCATCCAAGCTAGTGCTTTTTCTGTTTTATGGGTTAAGAGTGTATTTAGTTCCAGTCGGGTATCCTGGATGGCTTTTCTTAAGTAATGTGAGGGATGTTTTGTGTATGTTATGTCAAGTATTCGGATCTTGTGTTCTAATGTAGTCTGGGCTCTAGTTTTTTCCCTTTTTCTTTGTGATGCTATGGAGATTAGGGCCCCCCTTATTACCGGTTTGTGTGCTAACCATCTTATATCTACCTCTGTGTCCTCCGGGCCATTATGTTGGAAGTAGTCATCTAATTTTTGCTGGAAGTAGTCATCTAATTTTTGCTGGATACTGGTGACCAGGGTAGGGTTGGTAAGAAGGGCCTCGTTTAGTCTCCATGTGTAGGGAATTCGTGTTTGGGGGGAAAGTAGGAATTCGGATAGGACCGCATCATAGTCCGACCATGCCATTATCAGGTGGCGTGAGAAGGACATCAGTGGTAGAGTCAGTGAGTGTGTGAGGATCCAGTCTAGTCTGTAATGCTGTTTGTGGGCTGGTGAGAAGTAAGTGTAACCTCTTCTGTGTTGGTTAAATTCTCTCCATGTATCTGATAGGGATAGTATTTGGAAAGCTTCCTTGAGCTTGCTTCTTAATCTTTTTTCTCTTGGGGGAGGTGTTTGGGACGTAGAGTCGATTTTAGGGTCTAACGTGAAATTGAAGTCTCCACTCCATATTAATCTGGTATATTCCAGTGGGGTGAGAATATCACATATTGTTAGAAAGAAATCAATTGGGTTTTCGTTCAGCGCGTAAGTGTTAATAATACATAGTTTTTCGTTGTAGAGTTCACCTATGAGGATTAGATATCTTCCTTGGTCATCTATTATGGAGTTATTTAATTTAAATGGGAGGGAGTTGCGGATAAAAATAGAGACTCCTCTGCTTTTGGTGATATATCGTGCATGGTAGTGGGATTGGTATCGGGGTATATTGGTATTGAAAAAATTTGGACTAGAAGAGGTTGAGAAGTGGGATTCTTGAATGCATATTACATCTGGTTTATGTCGTTCATAATCTATGAACGCTTTTCTGCGTTTACTTGGGGAGTTGAGTCCTCGGACGTTATGACTTAATATCCTACACATGGTTATTTATTGGGATAGGTAAGCTGGTGTGGGCGCATGGATTGTGAGGTCTGTTTTTTAGAGATAAGGTGTGCTTTGGGATTTTTGTGAGATTTGGGACATTGGTTTGAGAGTCGGTAGTAGTACCCTGTAACATCATAACATTTAAGAAATCTTGGTTTATAACTATTGAATATAGCATAAATCTTGAGCATACTTTACGTGCTGTATTTTTCTCAGGGTTCTTATTTACAATATGTTGTCACTTATAATTTAAACACACTTCTCTTGTGTGATAAAAAGTGCAGTTTATATTCTGAATATTCTACAACCCTCTCATATTCTGTCTATATAAATATATGAAGTATGCATAATATTTTATATTTATAATAAAAAGAGAAAGAAAAAAACATTTTTTTCCTTTAAAGATGTTTATATGAATTTAATAAATATAACAAAAGGTCTGTTTTTTTGTTCATACACTCGGGTGCCTTGTTCCTAAAGTTGTGGACGAGGAGGAAAAAGAAGGATGGAGCAAAACCCGTACCGTTGTGTTTGTTGTAAACAATGATAAAAGTCGTGACGTGAAGTGGTAACTTCAATAATGGAGGTGCTGCCTGACCAGATGACGCACCACCTGGGTGGGCGTGATAGAGTAAGAGAATAGAAAAAAACTGGCAATGGAGTCGGCGCAACACTCCAGATTAAAGCAACTAGGAAGTGACCAAAGGTGTGTGAAGCTTCTCCTTTTATTTAATAAAGTACGTGATCAGCTTATGAAAACGCGTTTCGGGGATAACCCCTTCGTCAGTTCAGCTGGTGTTTAAAATACACAGGCTATAAAATACACATTAGAAGGCACAGTGGTAGGTAGAGGAAGAATAGAAGAAAAAAGGGACAAAAATATATGTATTCGTTATATAAACTCATGCGGGTTAAAAATGGTCATAAATATATACGTATGTGGTAGGTTTGGAATCCTATCTGAAAGACACTCCCTCTCTCATTAGTCTCCTATCCACCATCCAGTGAAAACCTTCATATATATGGGCCACCCTTGATATTACAGCATTTTATTCAAATATCCCACATGATCGAGGGATTTCCACTATCACTTCAGTGCTTGGGGTGGATCACATGATTCCACAACAGCAAAAACAATTTATTATTGACAGTATTTTATTCATTCTCAAAAACAACTTCTTTTCATTTAACTCCGAATTCAATTTCATTTCACTCCCAATTAGATCAAGGGGACCGCACCGAGTTTCGCAAATCTATACATAGGAGACTTCGAAAAACGTCTAATTTTGTCCAAACACGAATGGTCCAGTAGGATAATTTTTTATAAAAGGTACATGGACTACCTCATTTTTATTTGGGAAGGGTCGGAGGCAGATTTTAGTAATTTCACCAACCATCTTAACACCAATGACTATAACCTGTCCTTTTCTGGCAAAAGCTCCCCAATTTCTGTTGAATACTTGGATCTGGTTCTGAGCCATGAGGGCCAGAGGGTCATTACCAAAACCTATTTCAAACCAGTAGACAGTAAGTTTCCTAGATTTTAGAAGTGCACACTACAGGAAGTGGAAAAACAATATACCTTTCGGCCAGTTCAAGTGCATAAGACGGAACTGCTCTAAAATAGATGACTTCCATGCTCAAAGCCTAATTTTAAAACAGATTTAAACAAAAGCTTTACCCTCGTCACCTAATTGATGCAGCCTTTCAGAGAGCAAGAAACAACCACTCTACTAGTGGTGATCCTCAAACTCATAAGATCTTGCACACCAATCATAACTTCCAACAAAATTTCATAACCACCTATAATCCTTGTCACACCCAGATACACAGCATTTTAGAAAAACACTGACCAAAGCAGCCAATGGTCCAATCTTATGCCATTCTAATTTTCTGAGTTCCCTGCCCTTCCAGTACTTATCTTTCACCCATTCTGGTTGTTTGCTTCCCCAATACCATCATCCTCTAGTTAACACTCCACACTTTCTCCACATCACCTTCATTCTTTTTTTCCCCTCCCTCTCCCTGCCCCCTTAGATCAGGACCAATTAGAATACAGGGACTCGCTTCCCTGCCCCCTTCCCCCAGCATATATACCTTCACTCTCTCCCTGCTTACTAGAACTTCTCCTGCTCCTGCCCTGGCTGATCCGCACTCCACAGGTAAATTACTCCTATAGTAATCTCATTTCATCTCCACCTCTCCTTTTTCCTCTTCCTTTCTCCAGCTCCTGCTTCCCATGCAGGCATAATACAACCCCAAATTAACCCCCTTCCCCCGCTTGCCACTGGAATGATTCACACCATCCAATCCCTCATTTTCTATCCAGATAGCCTAATCCTTGATAAACTGACACCATTATTCCAATCCTATCTTTCCCCTATAGCATTGGGATTGTTTTTTTTTGTCCCAACATTTTTCTAATCTTTCTAGGCAAACAGATCTAATGATTAACCCTTTTGGGACCCACTAATTGGTAAGTCCATTATATTGACAAAATTCTCCCTCCTATCCTTCCTGTTGTGCGCACTTCTTGTAGCTACATTATTCATTTTATTTATACTTTGTGGCATTTTTATTGTGAAAACCAACATTCAAAGCTGTCTTTACAGTTGAAATATCTTTTTATAATTGAAGTTTATTATTATATTTTATACTATGATTTTCGTTTATCTTATAATATTTATATATGTATACATATTTTCTATGTACCTTTATCACATAGTTTTGGTGAATAGTCTTTTACTATACTTATACTTTTAATATACTATATTTTTAAATAGTTTTATGCATGTACTAAGGTGTTATATGACTGTATGTTATATATTTATGACTATTTTTAACCCGCATGAGTTTATATAACGAATACATATATTTTTGTCTTTTTTCTTCTATTCTCCCTCTACCTACCACTCTGCCTTCTAATGTGTATTTTTTAGCCTGTATATTTTAAACACCAGCTGAACTGACGAAGGGGTTATCCCCGAAACGCGTTTTCATAAACTGATCACGTACTTTATTAAATAAAAGGAGAAGTTTCACACACCTTTGGTCACTTCCTATTTGCTTTAATCTGGAATGTTGCGCCGTCTCCACTGCCAGTTTTTTTCTATTCTCTTTTGTTCCTAAAGTTAGTATCCAAAAACCTTCTCTCTTTTGAGTATTTTTGTTTGGTCCACTTGTTTCCTTTTAATGTTATTTTTTTCTATATGATAGTAAATGAAACTACTTATGTTTTTAGAATGTTGCTCAATAAAATGTTTTGTTGCCCCTGAATGATTTGTTTGCACTCTGTATGTGCCGTACATGCTCAGCTATCCTTGTCCTTAATTTTCTGATGGTGCAACCTACATAATGCTTATTACATGTAGTGCAGGAAATTATGGACACTACATTCATAGAATCACAATTTATATAACTGCTTATACCATATACGTTTTTTCCCCTGCTATCTGTGAACTTACTACATTTCTTTGCTAAATAGCACACACTGCCCCATGTGTTTCCACAATCTACAAATCCCTTGTCCTGTACCCATTGTGTTTTATTTTCATGTGAGGAAAAAAGGCTTGGAGGTAATATATCCCCCAGGTTTTTATTCGTCTTCGCCACAACCATAACTCCTTTGTCTAGAATGTTGTCCGTCAGTTTGTCTTGGCGTAATACAGGAAGATATTTATAAAACAACTTTCTAATTGTATTCAAATTATTGCTGTATGTTATAGAGAATATTACACACTCCTTGTTTTCTGTTTTTTTACCTTCTACAAGACCTTTTCTTTCCAATTTAACAACTTGAATAGTTGACGCTTTTAACAACCCCTCTTTATATCCTTTATCTCTCGATCTGTTTGATTTCTTTGTTTGCCACATTGTAATCCTGCAGTGTGGTGCATGCACATTTAGCCCTAATTAGTGCCCCCGTGGGTATTGCCCTAATCACATGCTCCGGGTGAGGGCTTTTGGCATGAAGTATTGTATTACCCGCAGTACTCTTTCTATACAATTTTTGGATTCTATGATTCCGTTTGTGGTATTTCCATGTAACCATAAGTCCAGGAAAGAGATTTCTTTTTCTTCATAGGTGCAGACAAATTTTAGATTGCAAGTGTTTGCATTAATATATCTGGAACATTGTTCCAACATTCCTACTGCATCCATTATCACATTGCTCTTCTCACATGTAATGATAACATCATCAATGAATCGTCCGTACCACACCATGTGGCCATACATGGGATTGTTCTCACTAAAAATGTACCTTGACGCCCAGCAGCTCATGGTTAGGTTCGCTATTGTTGGTGAAAAACGAGAGCCCATCGGGGCTCCCAATACCTGTAAAAAATACATATTATCAAATGAAAAAAAAATTTGACAGCATAAGAATTCAACCGATGAAATAATAAATTATTTCAATTCATTGGAATAATTGCTGTGGTGGTTTAAATGATAACCTACTGCCTGCATGGCCGTATGGTGTGGTATACTTGAATAGAGATCTTTGACATCACAAGGTATCCAAAAGCAATCCTTATGCCATTTAACAAATTGTAATTGTTGTATTACAGACCGTCTGTTCAGAAGAAATCCCAGTACTCTCTTAACTAATAGTTTGTGGGTGGATCGATCCCTGCAACTAAGTCGTTCACAGGGTGAATCGATCCCTGCAACTATGGGACGCAATGGTGGTGGAAATTCTCCTTTATGGAGTTTAGGCGTCCCATAGAATGTTGGTAATGCCAGATTTATCGGGCACAAAAATTGAGCTTCTCTTTAATTTAATATGCCCAACTTTATACCAGTGTCCATCAGTTTTCTCAAACTCCCTAGACAGTCCTTAGTTGGATTAAAGCCTATCCTCCTATAGATTTCTTCATTGGATAGAATTTTTGCTAGCTGCATGGCATAATATTTTGAGTCCATCACTACAATATTTCCCCCCTTATCCGATTTCTTAATGATTATGTTTTTATTTGACGCCAGTTCCATTACTTTTTTCTTTTCCTCACTGTTGTTGTTATCTTTTTTTAATTTAACGAGTTCTTCTACCAAAATATGCTGAAAATTATCCATAAACCTTGATCTGGACATTAGGGGGCAAAACGTAGGATTGGAGATTTCACATGATACTAGTTGTCTCTTTTTCTACCTGTGTCGACATATTCTCCTTCTCCAATTAAAAAAGATCCAACAGAGCAATAACTTCCTTAAAGGTTTTATTTTCAAACTCATTCGGTGCTTCTTCCCTTTTGTTGGCTAAATTTTCCATTTTATTCAATTCATATCCTTCCTTCATGATGAAATGTCTCTAATAAACTTAAAGTATCAGACTGAAGGTATTTTCCGGAGCAAAGCTTAAACCTTTTTCCAGAATTCTCAGTTGATTTGCTGTTGCTTTTTCTTTCCACTCCGCCGGCCAGGTGGCTCTGCACCAGTGTTTCCAAAAAATCACCCCAAAGCAGATAGCTCCCGCCGTGTCCGAAAAAAGGTTAAGCTCCTCCACCAACTCTTCCTCTCTTGCGCATATTAGCTGCCCGTTGAACGAATGAAGGAAAACTTTCCATATATGGAGATCTGCCCGCATGTGCCTTGTAATTCTTATGAAGTGGTGCGCCACTTTGATCCCTGCCATGGCCAAAAGCCTGGCCCATCGGGATCACCTTGCATGCAAAGTTTAACAGCCCCAGCAATACCTGCATCTGGTGTAGCATGACCATCTTGGAAGCTCCCACCTCTGACACCATCTGCCGCAGGTGTGCGACTTTCTCCTGTGGAAGACACCATGTCCACTGTGTCTATTTCTATACCTAGAAAAACTAGGGATGAACCCGGGCCCGCCGTTTTTTATTTCGATAGCGGGACGCCTAAAAGACCCATCAACCTACAAAATGTTGCTAGCAAAAATGCGCATTCTGAAATCGTCTAAATAGTGTATGACCGATGGGATGCCCGTCTCGTACTTCACCATCCACTCTAAAAACGAACTAAACAACCCTCCATCCGTAAACAGATGACTATGAAAAATTGGCCGTTCAAACTACTACCTAACAAATGGAAACAATCTGGGTGTACCGGAAGCAGGCGAAAAGCTGACTGTTTGCACCAAATGAACTGCCCTATTGAAGGAAGTATAGGAGAGAGCAGCCTGCTCTTTTGAAATATGATTTACCGATTCCCCTTCGGGGAACGACAAATGATGGATTTATCGGAATTTGCCCATTTCTTTCTTGAGAATTTGCTCCAATGGAGAAACCCGCAATTTCGCAAAAGACAGTTCTTGAAACGGTCCGGCCATACAGCCTAACTCCACTTCCTTCAAGAGCTTTTCCCCAACTACCGCGGGATTGTCCAACACCGATTTTAAGTTGGCACTTAACATTAATGACGGCTGCGAGATGAACGGAATAATGAGCCCCTAAGAAAAACCCTCCCTGAGCAGGTTTGCTTCCGCCCCCCTGTGGTACCTGTCTAGCCACTGTTGGAGGCACTTGCCTCTCACCGGCATGCACTGCTCAGCCGGGTGCACCCACCACAGCACAGGCTCTTTTCAGCCTGGCTTTGCAGCCAGACATGGGCTGGGGGGGTTCCTTTTTCGCGACGGCCTCACTCTTCCTATTCTGCCGGCTCTGTCCTTTTCTCCTCCTATTGGCATCGGCTCCTCTCTGTCGCAGCAGTCCTGCAGTATTTTCTCCAACTATGCTGTCCCTCCTTGCTTCACCGTATCCCGAATCTGGTCCTGGAGATTCTCCATCTTCTGGTAAGCCAGCAACGTCTTCCACCCGATGCTGTCCTCTGGTCTTCTTCCTCTCTTCACTCCCCCTCTTGGCTCCACCTTTTTCTTAATTCCGGTCGTTTTCTTAACCTTCACACTCCCAGCTCCACCTTCAGTCCCTGGCAGCTTCATTAACTTAGTTTGCTGCCTGCAATACTCCAATTATACACGCAGGAAAACTTTCATTGGACACTCAGCAATGATCATACCTCGCATCATCAGGCTGTATTATTTATTACAATGAAATGACACAGAAAAACAAAAATGTCACAAGTTGTACCCACTTTTTAACTTTCCACAAACACTGCATCAATCACCCTTTTTCTCTTATCCCACACATAACAGAAAAAAACTCCATTTTGACACTTTCACACTCAGCTTTTTTTGTACACACATACAGATTCTTAACATCCCACAATACTTCCTTAATAAGAACAACCACAACAGTCTCTCCTTCACACCATCACACATACCTAATCCAAACATCAATAACTCAAATGACATGAAATTAAAGGGGTTGTCTCGCGGCAGCAAGTGGGGTTATACACTTCTGTATGGCCATATTAATGCACTTTGTAATGTACATCGTGCATTAATTATGAGCCATACAGAAGTTATTCACTTACCTGCTCCGTTGCTAGCGTCCCCGTCGCCATGGTTCCGTCTAATTTCGGTGTCGTCTTGCCTTTTTAGACGCGCTTGCGCAGATCCGTCTTCTCCCTTTTTCTCCCTTCGGCTCCGCTCGGCAGCATCAGCGTTTTGGCTCCGCCCCCTTGTACGCATCATCGCGTAGCTCCGCCCCGTCACGTGCCGATTCCAGCCAATCACGAGGCTGGAACCGGCACACATCATGGGGGCGGAGCTACGCGATGATGCGTACAAGGGGGCGGAGCCAAAATGCCGATGCTGCCGAGCGGAGCCGAAGGGAGAAAAAGGGAGAAGACGGATCTGCGCAAGCGCGTCTAAAAAGGCAAGAAGACACTGAAATTAGACGGAACCATGGCGACGGGGACGCTAGCAACGGAGCAGGTAAGTGAATAACTTCTGTATGGCTCATATTTAATGCACGATGTATTTTACAAAGTGCATTAATATGGCCATACAGAAGTGTATAACCCCACTTGATTTCGCGAGACAACCCCTTTAACACCAGCTATCTCCTTACATAATGGACCAAGACTTCTCAAAACATTCTGCACATAGTGACATTTTCAAAAAAGATGCACGATGTTTTCACATCTGTTACGATGTTCTCTTGGACATTTCTCATTTGCCACTAGCCCTCTAGACCGCTGGAACTCGCTCTTGGGCAACGCTCTGTGCAGACTCTGCCATACAATTTATTTTTGCCTGTTTGTCATCCCATCCATCCTGACTTTCTTCCATAAATTTTGCACATCACTCACCAGATCTTTAAGGCCTCATGTCCACGGGGAAAATATTATTTAAAACCACAGCGGATCACCTGCGTGCGTGATCCGCATCTAAAAGTCCCCATAGGAATGCATTGACCACCCGCGGGTAGATAAATACCCACGGATGGTATTTAAAAGTGATTTAAAAATTTTATGTGCATGAAAAAAAACGTGACATGCTCCATTTAAGTGCGGCTCACGCTCCAGATGGCCCCCATTGATCTCTATGCGGTTCTTAAATGTGATTTAATTGGGTTCGGGAGATCCGCTGCGGATCTCAAGGCTGGGAGGTGGGGAAAGTACCTGGAGGTGTGGTATAGTGGGCAAAACCCCTCCAGTGGCGGCCATTTTGGATACAGAAGTGGAGAGAGAGAGAGGCAGTATGGCAGCACTTGCATGTGACACAGGGAAGCTTGTGACTCTCATGGAGGACCATCCATGTGTGTGGGATCCCTCCCATGAACATTACAAGGACCGGAATAAGCGGGAAATTGCGTGGGAGGAATTGGCTGCAGCCCTGAATTCTGAATGGCCATCTTGGCGTGTAGCCCAAAAGAAAAAAAAAAGCGTAAATATTTCAGCATGCGTGTGTACGTGCGAGTGTGCATGCAACAGTGAATGCGTGTGTGCATGCATGTGTGCACGTAAGTGCGTGTGCGCATGCAAGAGTTCATGCATGTGTATGTGCGTGTACACATACAAGTGTGCATGACTTCTCTCCTGCAATGCCTTATCAGTTATTACAGCGATCATAGCCAATGATAATACCGGGCGGCTATAGGTGGCGTCCTGTTATCATGGCAACCAGAAGGGCTCTCTGCAGTTACATTGCGAGAGCCCGCAGAGATCACAAGGGAGCGCGCTCCCTCTGTAAACCCTTTCAATACCACGATCTACATAGATCATGCCAGGGATGTGGTTAACAGCGGGAGGCCGACTATCAGTGACTACCAGCTCCCTCTCCCATATTGCGCGAGATCTGTTATGATCTTGTGCTATACCTATGACGTAAGGGTACGTCCAGTAGCAGGAAGTACCCCGCTGCTAAGACCTACACTGACGTCATGTGGAGAGAAGGGGTTAAAACCAGCTGCTCTGAGAGGTCAACTACTAATTTTTCATTTCTTCTTCAAAGGACAAGTGATAGCTTGCCAGAAACTGAGCAGAGCCCTTCAGTGGAGTCTGTGGAAGGCAGTGTGGCCTCACCAACCACACCAATTTCAGTGGCTGCAGTTGAAGAAGCGGAGAGCTGCGGCGAGTCTTCAAGTTCAGCAGCACCAGCGAGAAGACAGAGGCAGGCCCTCTGCCGCAGATATTGCTGCAGAAGCCGCAGCTGCTAAAGCTGAAGTGGCAGCCACTAAGAACGAGATACGTCAAGAGGTCCTCGAGGTGGTGCGAAGGTCGAAGGAACCAGTGGACACATTGGATGCATATGGGCAGTATGTTACAGCATCTCTACGCGCAATGCCAGAGGACATCCGGGTTCAGGAACAGGGGTGTTTCTCTTTTATAATAGAGATGGCAACGCCACCCAACCTTCCGTATGAAGTCATTGCGTCCGTAGACCAATGCAAGCTACGCTTTTTGCAAGGCCAAATAGTGGCTGGGCGTCCAGCAGCACCTCCACCCATTCCTCCCCCATAAAGTTCTTATGCCTACTATGGCCATCAAGGAAGGGAACATGGTGGTTCCACTGTCTGGCAGCCCCCCACCCCGCATTTTGAAAGGAGCAGCAGCTCCGTTCAAGATTGGGCCCATGAAGTGCCCTTAACGTCACAAAGCAGTGGCCTTCATTATCATAATTTATAGGGAGAAAATGTTTTTGGGCAATGTTTGTAATATGCCAATTATACAAAGTTACATATGTGTTTTTTTTTTCTTTTTTTAAAAAAGAAAACCATTGAAGTAAAATATTTTATTCCAAAAAAACTGCAAAAAAAATGTTTGTGGATATACCTGCTGCTATTCCTTTTTTTTACTAGCCATTTTTTAAATGTAATCTTTTATAATGTTTGCTTTACTGTAGTCTGCTTTCCAGGTTAGTGCTTCTCACTTGCACTCATAGCAGGGGATATAGAGGTCAAGCGTTTCCGCTTGTCTTCTGTATCTGGCTTTTCCCCACTGGAAGCCTCTGGCAGTCATACAGCCGAATGCTCCCAGTGGAGGATGCAGAGGACAAGTTGGGAGACGATTGTCTTCTACATCCAGGTGTTGTCTGCTCCGAGCACCCAGCTGTTATACAGTGGAGTGCTCCGAGCAAGGAATGCAGAAGACAGCTGGGCCGCTCTGTTCTCCATACCCCGCCTGTCATCAGGCAGCGGGATACTGCTGAAATAATAGTATCAGCTATATCCCACTGTGAATCGCTGATAAGGCTCATCTCTGTCTTTCAGCATGCTGAAAGACAACGATGGGTGACAGCTTAAAGAAAACTGGACAAAGTCAGTGCAGTTACACACGATTATCGCTCAAAAGACGCTGCATAAAGTTATAACATAAATGACAAGAAGCAGATTTTCCAAAAAACAGTTTTTATTGTTAAGGAGTCTAAGGACTAATTGTTTTTTTTAATTTCATCCTAAGGAAAAAATGAGGTATTGGTTCATATTATGGTCAAAGTCAGCTAAAAGACAATAGTCACTAGAGCAAATTTTGACCATATTACTTGAGCTCGCAACCCACGTCAAGGGTCCCCATTGTCTTGCGAGTCCGTAACTAAAAAAAAAATTTAAAATAAACTACCTAAAAAAAATTTGGGCTGGTAAAAAAAACAATTTGACGGTTTAGAAAGTCCTGACCTTCAGACTTAACGGATAGAGGCCAGCTGCCATGGAACTGCTCCCTGAGGAGTCAAGAAGTAGTCTGCGAAGTGATCTCTAATCCGAAGGCCAGAAGATGCAGGCCTTATTGCTTGATTCCGGTCCACACTGTCAAATGTTGAAGCTGTTGGTATTTGACCATCCTCAAACGCCCAACCCGCGTCTTTGTTCCGGCAAAAAATTATGCAGAACTACAGCTGCTTTAACCACTGAGCACGCATTTTCAGGTTCCATCTGAATGGTGCCCAGGAAAACTCTCCATATACTGGAGAGAATTCCAAAAGCACATTCGACGAAACGCTGAGCACGCGTGATTCGATAGTTAAAGACTCTTCTTCTGGTGTCCAACCCTCTGCGGGAAAATGGTCGCAGAATATGGGTCGACAAGCCAAAGCCCTCATTCGCAACAATTACAAATGGGACTGTTGGACCTGAAGAACCAGGCAGTAACCGTGGCTCTGGCAGGGCCAGCTGGTTGGCAAGAAGCCGCTGGCCCATTCTGGAAGCCTTGAATATGCAAGCATCAGCAGAGCTTCCATAGGCCCCGATATCCACCATTACAAAATGGTAGTCACTGTTGGCGACCGCCAACAGGACTACTGAACAGTAATGTTTGTAAATATTGGGACCCTGAGCGCAGCGGCTTCTTAACATGGATGTGTTTCCCATCCAGGGCCCCAATGCAGAGTCAGGAAACTGCACAGCCTGCTGAAAACCATCAGCAATGGCGAGCCATTGCTGCTCGCAGGGAGCCAGAAATTGGGTTGTCTTTAAATGCTCCCAAATTACATTGCACGTCCTTGTCACGATGCGGGCAATCGTGCAGTGGCCAAGCAAAAAATCGAAATGCAAGGCCGCAAAAGAGTTGCGCTTGGCCAGGAATCTGTAACAAGAACATAATATTTTAGAAATGCCAAAAAAGCAAAATGAAAAAGCATTTAAGCATAAAAGGGAACAGTTAGATAGGCATGCCAAGGTGCATTTATGCAGGTAAACATGCCTAGTCATGTATAGCTGCGGTAAAGCAGGCAGGCATGGCTAGTTGCAGTATCGCAGCCGGGTGTGATTAGCTGCATTACCGCAGCTAGGCACGGCTAGGTGCATTAATGCAGGTAAACATGCCTAGCTGCGGCCACGCAAATATTTCAGGGGAGGGAAATAAGGCAACACATAATGTAAAGGGGAAAAAATTACAGAAATGATATTCTTTTCTTTTTAAACTTAAGAGTGACTAGCAGACGCTCCTCTGCACTGATGGACTTTCGCATGTTAGTGTCCTTACGCTTAAGATCGGGACGCAGCAACTCCAAGAGACCATCAAATGTGCCAACTGACATTCTGCAGAATGCTGAAAATTTGTCCTCATGCATCCGCAGGTCCTCATACAGTGTGACAAAATGCCCCTTTTCAGGGCGCTGCCGGACTAGTGGGTGCACCCAAAACTGGCATTTTTTTGGGATCCGCGCCACCACTTCCTCCTCCTCTTCTGTAGATGAGTCATCCTCCACAAATGTGGAGTACAGCAGCCATGAAGTAAGAGCCTTTCTTGCAACATCAGAAACTGGCATCCTGCTTGGTACAATGCTTAAAGCAAAGTAAAATGGTTCCGAGGTGTTGCCCACTGGGCTGGACTACTACTTGGGGCTTAGCCAGGGGTTTGGCTTCTTTTTCAGTGGCCTTGCATTTTTTTTCACGCTAAGATGGAAAAATGGCATCCGAGTGCATACGCTCGTGAAAAAAAAAAAACGTATCCGCATGTCACCCGCATGCAATAAAATACAATTTTAGCTGATCTGCACTGCATCCGCAGTACAAATCCGCAGCGGGCCTGATTTTTCCCGCGGACATGAGGCCTAATCCGCTTTCACATGGGCTACAAAATCGCACAATTCTCTTGCAATGCAACAGTGCTACAAATCACATGTACATGAAGCCCATGCTTCCAATGGATTCATTCACATTAGCGATGTTTTATAGACTGCTACATTGTGAGAAAAAGTCATGGCATGCTCTAAACAGACACAATTTGCGATGTTTTGTAGCCCAAGGTTCCCTATGGAGCCTTCTTTTGGGTTGTATTGCACAAAATTGTGGTTTTTGTGCAATGCGATGCATCTTTTACGGTAGGAAGTTCTGCTGTTTGTCCCTAAAATAAGCCCTAGCTGCATTTAAAAAAATTAATACATTACCTAACAGGTGCTGTCCACTTCACCTCACTTCTATGGAAGTTCTGCGGCTCTTATTTGTATACTTTAGCAACTGCTTCCTGGTCAAGGGGTTAAAAAATCTGGCACTGGCTTTGATTGGTTCTTGAATGCCGTGGCTCAGCCAATCACTGCAGCTCTCGATGCAACAATCACAGCCATTGAATTGAATGGTTGATTGGTTCATGGAGCACTACAAGTGATTGGCTCCCGAGTTCTGCAGCCACTGAAGACTACAAACAAGTGCCGCAGAACTGCTGGACGAGCACTGTGGCGGAGCGGACAGCGTCTGTTAGGTTATGTATTGTTTTGGGTGTTTTTTTTAAGTGTAGCCAGGGCTTATTTTTGGAGTAAGGCTTATATTTCAAACCTCCCCCGAAAATACCAGCATAAGAGCGCTATAAAGTCACGCAGCTTTGTAGCACCACAAAATCACGATATCGCCGCGAGAAAATGCAGCGCTATAGCACAGAACACAGCTGCGATATCGCTGTGATTTTCTAACCTAAAAAAGTGAAGAGCCCTGAAAGGTTCGAAAGCTCGCTACATCGTGTATTTTTGTTAGTAATTAGGCCGCTTTCACATGGGCTTCAAAACTGTGTGATTATCTTGCGATGCAATGAAGCCCATGCTTTCCAATGGGCTCTTTCATATGAGCGATGTTTTGTAGGCTGCTACATTGCGAGAGAGAAAAATCATGGCATACTCTATACAGCCACGATTTGCGAATTTTTTATTTTTTCTCCCTAGCCCATGTTTTCCTATGGAGCCTGCGATTTTATCGCTACGCACACGCCAGCGATGCCCGTCGTATGCAAAGCAATAAAACGCTGGCTACTATGGAGATGAATGCAAATTCCAAAAGGCGGGCTTTTTAGGTCTCGAACTGGGAAAGTAGATTTCCGAGCAGCGTGGGGGTTGGTTTGCAGACAAGTTGTTTGTGAGAGAAGGTGCCAGCTTATCAAGATGTCTACTCCTGGAGTAAATAAGGAGCAGCTTATGTCTCTTGTGTGTGAGCGTCCCATCCTCTGGGACACATGAATGTTAGAGGTCGCCAGAATGAGGCATGGGAGGAGGTCGCAGGCGAAATTTATGAAGAATTCTGTCTTTCTGCGCGCTCCACAGGCCGGACCAAAATGTGTAAGTAGCTTGGTTTCTTCATTTAGTTTCCCGTTGCTAGTTAAATCTGCTCGGTAACAGAACCTAAAGGCCGGCTGCACATGACCGAGGTGAATTCCGCATGTGGAAACTCGCAGCGGAATCCAAGCCTGACCGCTGTCTGCGTACCTGTCTGCATCTTTTTCTTTCCTATACTGCGGATGATCCACATGGCTCGCCCTCGGATATGCGCAGTACAGATTTTTGTGCGCAGCTGCGATAATGCTGGTCCGGTTCTGCATACAGCGTCAACCTTCATTTACACACTTATGCAAAGTGAATGCTCAAAACTGTCACTCAAACTGCCATTTGAGTGAATTTTGAGCGATCATCTTGGCACGTAATACAAACGATTATCACTCAGAAGATGTCTTTTGAGCAATAATCGTTGTGTCTAAATGGGCCTTAAGTTACCAATGTGGGTTGGGGCAAAGGGCATACAGTGAAGAACGGTAAAAAAAATTCAGACTAGGGAATTGAGTGACAATGGCGGCTTTGTCAGATGTCAACCCAAAACGCAGCAATAACAGCAAATGAAAAAGGAAGTCAGGACTTCTGGAAGACATGTTTAAACTAACCAACTCTGGCACAAAGAAATTTGACTACGATTCCAAAGGAAACACAGGTGTTCTGATTATAAAGGAATTGCGAGGGGGCGGGATGTGTATCTTCTTACCTGCACGTTGAAGTATTGTGTGAGGGGTTAATTCTAGATTTTCCCCTGTACTTAGAATAAATAAGAAAAATACATTTAATTTCTCTTCCAAACTTACTCCTTATCTGTCCTGTTCCCGCTATATGACCCTGAATCTGTTCCCATATGCCTTATCAGTTCTCTCCCATGTCTTTTTCCTTGAGAAACTCACTCCTTTCTGAGAAGCCGGTCCAAGGACATTATGTTTTGATACAGTTGTCACCGGGCGTTGATATATTGTTTATGTAGGAGACGTCTTTGAAAGACATATTGTTCATTAAAATTTGCAGATGTCCAGCGACCTTGGGCATGCACAGTAATTAAATAACTACGCAAGCAAATTTCTTCTATAACTGTAACCTCTGCTGAATAAACCTTCACTTCGCTTATGACAATCCCATGGTGCATGTGGCTATCTATTTGCGTCGTCTGAGTACTCACATCTAAGACTAATTCGGAAGCAGACAGCATCAGCTGAACGGTCTGGTTTTGACCCCCTACAATTGTCTCGCACCACTAAAACGCACGAGAATATCGCAGGTACATGTAATGCATGATTTTCCCCCACAAAATCGCATGTGCATAGCTGCGATATCGCTGCACCCGTGTGAAAGAGGACTAAAAGGTATCATATCTACAAGATTACTTGGTTTCTCTTGCTGGGACAATCACATTGTACTTAGTATACAAGCTTCGTAGGGGCCAATTGGGACCCAACGATTATCGCTCAAGATTCGTTCAAAGGCAGTCTTTTGAGTGATAATCGTTGTGTGCAATTACACGCTCCGAGAACTGCTGTGTTCTTGGAGCACACAGCTGGTATGCAGCTGAGCACTCCGAGCGGGGTATGCAGAACACAGCTAGAGCGCAGTCTTCTGCATACTCATGCTGTGTTTACGTAGCCTTCAGCTGGTATCCAGTTGAGCGCTCCGAGCGGGGTATGCAGAACACAGCTGGAGCGCTGTCCTCTTCATACCCCCGCTGTGCCACTTTGTTTACCTCTTCAAATCTCCTTTCTTCACATTTTTGCCCATATACTTACACTCCTGTATAATGTGTCCCCTCCTACTATATATACTACAGGGCTCAGTGTATAATGTGCCCCCTCCTGCTATATAAGCTATACATAGTACAGGGTTCACTGTATAATGTGTCCCCTCCTGCTATTTATACTATACATACTACAGGGCTCAGTGTATAATGTGCTCCTCTCCTGCTATATATACTATACATACTACAGGGCTCAGTGTATAATGTGCCCCCTCCTGCTCGTATATATACTATACATACAACAGGGCTCAGTGTATAATGAGCCCATTCCTGCTATATATACTATACATACTACACGGCTTAGTGTATATTGTGCCCCCTCCTGCTATATATACTTCAGGGCTCAGTGTATAATGTGCCCCCCCCCCCTGCTATATATACTATACATACTACAGGGCTCAGTGTATAATGTGCCCCCTCCTGCTATATATACTATACATACTACAGGGCTCAGTGTATAATGTGCCCCCTCCTGCTATATATACTACAGGGCTCAGTGTATAATGTGCGCCCTCCTGCTATATATACTACAGGGCTCAGTGTATAATGTGCGCCCTCCTGCTATATATACTATACATACTACAGGGCTCAGTGTATAATGTGCCCCCTCCTGCTCGTATATATACTATACATACTAATCGGCTCAGTGTATAATGTGCCCCCTTCTGCTACACATACTATACACACTACAGGGCTCAGTGTATAATGTGCAACCTCCTGATATATATATATATATATATATACATACACATATATATATATATATATATATATATATATATATATATATATACATACACATATATATATATATATATATATATATATATACATACACACACACACACTACAGGGTTCAGTGTATAAAGTGCCCCCTTCTGCTATACATACTACAAGACTCAGTGTGAAATGTGCCCCCTCCTGCTATATATACACTATACATACTACAGGGTTCAGTGTATAATGTGCCCCCTCCTGCTACATATACTATACATACTACAGGGCTCAGTGTATAATGTGCCCCCTCCTGCTCGTATATATACTATACATACTAATCGGCTCAGTGTATAATGTGCCCCCTTCTGCTACACATACTATACACACTACAGGGCTCAGTGTATAATGTGCAACCTCCTGATATATATATATATATATATATACATACACACACACACACTACAGGGTTCAGTGTATAAAGTGCCCCCTTCTGCTATATATACTATACATACTACAAGACTCAGTGTGAAATGTGCCCCCTCCTGCTATATATACACTATACATACTACAGGGTTCAGTGTATAATGTGCCCCCTCCTGCTACATATACTATACATACTACAGGGCTCAGTATATAATGTGCCCCCTCCTGCTCGTATATATACTATACATACTATACGGCTTAGTGTATATTGTGCCCCCTCCTGCTATATATACTATTCATACTACAGGGCTCAGTGTATAATGTGCCCCCTCCTGCTATATATACTATACATACTACACGGCTCAGTGTATAATGTGCCCCCTCCTGCTCGTATACATACTACACGGCTCAGTATATATTGTGCCCCTCCTGCTATATATACTATACATACTACAGGCCTCAGTGTATAATGTGCCCCCTCCTGCTATATATACTACAGGGCTCAGTGTATAATGTGCCCCCTCCTGCTATATATATATATACTATACATACTACAGGGCTCAGTGTATAATGTGCCCCCTCCTGCTTGTATATATACTATACACACTACAGGGTTCAGTGTAAAATGTGTCCCCTCCTGCTACATATACTATACATACTACAGGGCTCAGTGTATAATGTGCTCCTCTCCTGTTATATATACTATACATACTACACGGCTCAGTGTATAATGTGCCCCCTTCTGCTACATATACTATACACACTACAGGGCTCAGTGTATAATGTGTAACCTCCTGCTATATATACAATGCATACTACAGGGCTCAGTGTATAATGTGCAACCTCCTGCTATATATACAATACATACTACAGGGCTCAGTGTATAATGTGCTCCCTCCTGCTATATATACTACAGGGTTCAGTGTATAATGTGCCCCCTCCTCCTATATGTTCTGCACATACTACAGGGCTCAGTGTATAATGTGCCCCCTTCTGCTATATATACTATACATACTACAGGGTTTAGTGTATAATGTGCCCCCCTCCTGCTATATACGAGGGGCTGCTGATAAGTCTTTGGCTTTACCCAGAAAGAAACTAGATAGAAAGATGAAACTTTACATTTATTCCACATACTCTTCACCGATGTCAACACACTTCTTACATTGGTATTCCAAGTTCTGTAAGCCTTGCAAAAAGGGATTTCGGTTGTGCCTCAAACCAGTCATCCATAGCAGCCATGGCATCCGAAATGGTGTGAAATTTGGTCCCCTTGAGGTGTTTCTTCAGGTTTGAAAAAAGAGGACAGTCGGAGAGAGCTAGATCTGGTGAATAAGGTGGATGGTCAACCAGCTGGAAGCCTAGCTCCACCAGTTTTGCCGTGGGCGCTTGTGCAGTGTGAGCGGAGGCGTTGTCTTGCAGGAACAAGATTCCTT
Source organism: Eleutherodactylus coqui (assembly GCF_035609145.1). NCBI lineage: Eukaryota > Metazoa > Chordata > Amphibia > Anura > Eleutherodactylidae > Eleutherodactylus > Eleutherodactylus coqui. The sequence goes on from NC_089849.1 coordinate 85,677,768, forward strand.
TGGACAGCTTGCCGCGCCTTTTGGCCTTCAGAGCTGCCTTCAGTTGGTCCAAAAGTTCAATGTAATACCTTGCATTGATGGTGGAACCATTTTGAAGGTAGTTCACTAGCAGCACGCCCTCCTTATCCCAGAACACAGATGCCATCACCTTAGTGGCTGAACTTCTTTGGGTGAAGAGAACCACTGTGCCTCCACTCTTCTGACTGCTCCTTGGTTTCAGGGTCATACAAATAAATCCAGGTCTCATCCATAGTGACCAGTCGATCCAGGAAGTTCTTATCAGTCCGGAAATGCTGACAATTGGACCAGGAAGTCTTCACTCGCATGCTTTTCTGATCTGTTGTCAAACATTTGGGGACCCACTTTGCAGATCTTCTTCAGGTTCAAATGTTCATGGATGATGGCACAAACACGTTCACCAGAAATCCCCATGATGTCTGCTATTTCTGCAGCTGAGATTGTCCGATTCTCCAGTATGAGGTTGTGCACAGCATCGACGATCTCCGGACCAACAACCTCTCTCGGTCGTCCAGGACTGTCCTCATCATTGGTGCTGGAGTGGACTGTTTTAAATTTGGCAACCCAGTTCTTAACTGTAGAATATGAAGGGCATTGATCCCCCAATGTCTGCGACGTATCACCATGAATATCCTTCGCAGACTTTCCTTACAGAAACAAGAATTTTATCACTCCTCTGCTCTCATTTGCTGTGAATAATGCCTTAGACTCCGCCATTTTGTTTTTCCGTGTGCCTAGATCACTGTTGCCATAAGCTACAAACACAACATTTTGAAAAGAGGATTTTTTACTCACCGTAAAATCTCTTTCTCGTCTCGTCATTGGGGGACACAGTAAAGACCGTGGGATATAGCTACTGCCACTAGGAGGCGACACTAAGCACAGAAAGTGTTAGCTCCACCTTCTGGCTATATCCCTCCTGCCGACACCAGGCTAATTAGTTTGTCATGCCAGCAGTAGGAGTAGCCATGCAGGAACAGAGAGACAACAATAGTTAGTGATATGACACACCAACAATTCATAACTGTAACGAAAACACATCACCATGTGCAACTTACAGAATTCGGAGCACGAGCAGGACCACCGACTGTGTCATATGAAATGAAAGAGGAGTGGGTGCTGTGTTCCCCAATGACGAGACGAGAAAGAGATTTTACGGCGAGTAAAAAATCCTCTTTTCTTGCTCGTGTCATTGGGGTACACAGCAAAGACCGTGGGACGTCCCACAGCCGTCCCCGAGGGTGGGCTAAAAGATAAATCAGTTTACAGTCGTCTGTAAAACCTTTCGACCCAGCGAAGCATTGGCTGACGCAAACGTATGTATTTGATAGAATTTAGAAAAAGTGTGTAGGGATGCCCAGGTAGACACCTTACACACCTGTGACACTGAGGCACCATGACTGACTGCTCTGGCGGAATGTGCCGTCACCTGAAACGGCGGTGTCTCACCCTTAGCCCGGTAGGCCTCCACCACCGCCGAATGAATCCAGCGAGCAATCATCACTTTTTAAGCTGCAAGACCACTTTCCGGGCCATCCGGTATCACAAACAAAGAATCCGAACGCCGAAAAGACGCGGTCTGGTCCAAATACGTCCTCAGGGCGCGGACTAGGTCTAAGGTATGCAGAGCCCATCCCCTAGGATGAACGGCCTTCGGGCAGAATGATGGCAGCACAATGTCCCCATTAATGTGGAAGGCCGACACCACCTTTGGAAGAAAAGACCGCACCGGCCGCAATACCACCTTATCCTTGTGAAAAACCGTAAAGGGTAGTTTTGCTGACAGTGCTGCACTCTCAGAAACCCTACGGAGGGAGGTAACTGCCACCAGGAAGGCGACCTTCCAGGACAGTAACCGCCACGGTATCTCCGCTAATGGTTCAAACAGATGGGTCTGCAGGGCATCCAGAACCAGGTTTAGGTCCCAGAGTGGCACCGGTGACCGAAATGGAGGTGCCGTATGAGCGACTCCCTGTAAGAAAGTGCACACCGCCGATCTAGAAGCCAACGGTCGCTGAAACAGAATTGACAAGGCCCAATATAATAAAGTAATTGCAGCACTACAGATAAATAGGAGAGATATACTCACTAGAGCTTAGTGGGCTAATGGGTGCCAAGCTGAGAATGGACGCAGACCTTACATCCAAAGTAAATCAGGATACACAGATATGTCATCAGCAGCATCCAGGGTTGTTTAGAAAGATGTATAAAGGTCCTTGAGTTTTAAAACTTCACCTTTAATCCATTTCGCATAAAAGTACAGCAACGTTTCGACTGTGCGGTATACAGTCTTTGTCAAGCCAATGTATAAAAACATGGCTGCACATGCAGCCATTAAATATCCCATCACCACAATTATCACCCAATAAAAATTCTCAATAGTATCTAGAGTTTTATTACCTGTGACTCTATAGGAGCCCTCCCGGACCGTGCAGCTGTATCCAATACATATGTATCAATGCCTCATAATGCCGGTCATTTCGTCATCAGTAAGCGTGTTTGGCTCACTCCGCCCCGTGGTCGTCTCTCCGTCCCTCCAGGGGCGTTCCACACTCGTCAGCGTCCCCGTGATGCTGTCTTAGCGAACGGGTCGATGTGTGGACGCCCACAACGTCATCTGTACGGCGTGCTGGCGTCACCTCTGAGCACACCACGCACATATGCCCGCCTACCACGTCGCACACGCGGCGTGCCGGCGTCACCGCTAACCTCCCGATGCTCATTAGCATACGTCTGCGTCAACGTAATGACGTTAGATGTGTATGCTAATATGGTGCCGTCCTCCCCATCTCCTCTGTGATGAATCTATATCCTATATTGATCGGCACGTCAGCCTCAAGAATAGCTCTATCAGTTGCACTTTAAGACACAGCAACTCAATGGGCAATCCTATAACCCTGCTACTCATTTTATCATAGCCACACGTTCAATTTCACCTTATGTGACCAGCATATACATATTTTTAATCCATAAAGCTATATGTGTCCGATTGTTATAGTAAATAAAGAATATATAGTTTACATGTTGTTGTTCTTGTTGCTATAATTCTTTACATAAACAATCATATTATTAACTCTAAAACAGCAGATGCATAGTTAACCATTCCACTGCTGTTATCCTATCTCTTCTCAATATCTACTCTATCTGTGCTATGGTATTTGTCAGAGGGCATAAGCCTCGATAGTAAAACAAGAGCGGAGTAATTATTCATAATGCCATATTTATTTAACACTTGAATTTATTTTTATTTATCAATACATTGAGATCATTTTTGAGCTTATCATAATTCAAAAAAACTTTAAGGAAAAAAATTTTTTAGTGAGAAAAAAATTTTTTATATGTAAAGTGAGCTCAATCAGCAGCTTTTAGAGATAGAGGTCTCCCTCTCAGGAGAAAACTTTTTAACCATATTCTGGATAAAAAAGATAAGGGGATATAAAAAATAGAGACATATCAAGGTTTATGATAATAATGTTAAATTTGATGGAAAAAATTGACGGAAGAAAATTCTTGGGTTCCTAGGCCCATTTTTTAGACACGGCTTATTTTTATGAGGTCTTGACTGGTCGATGCAGCTGCCCGGTCACTCTAGTCTTGATACCTTAAAGATACAAAAACATAAAATCAGTAATCATGGCTTGTTTAGGTATATTGTAAATGACGCTTTCCAGTACATATACATTCCAAATCAAAAACAGAGATGTCTATATTTCATCTATATAATAAAGGGTTGTATTTAATATTGAGACCTCTGGGATATAATGTGCCCAATTCAAAGATCCACTTCGCCTCAAGACCCTTAAGGCGTTTCTCACGATCACCTCCCCTAAGGTTTGATTCTACCGAATCTATGATCCTGTAACGTAATTGGCTGATAGTATGGCCAAACTCCAAAAAATGTTTTGGAACAGGCAGATCTTTTTTTTGCAGTCCTAATGGTACTTTTGTGGGCCGAGATTCGGTTTTTCACCTCATTGATCGTCTCACCCACGTAGTATAAACCACATGGGCATTGGATAACATACACTACAAACGTAGACTGGCACGTATAATGTCTTTTGATTTTGTACATTTTACCTGTATGGGGATGTTGAAAACTCTGACCTCTAATTAAATTGTTGCAACTTATACAGTTGTAACACGGGAAATTCCCCGCTCTCAATGGTGCCAGTCTATTCTGTGTATCCCCATGCGGGATAGTACCACTCGTATGTACAAGCCTGTCCTTCAATTTTTTTCCCCGGCGATACGACATCAAAGGCGGCTGTTGAAACTCCCTAATGTCGGGGTGGCTGTGTGTCAAAATGTGCCAATGTTTATTCAGTATACCCTTGACAGTGCCACTATGGGGGCCAAATGTTGTCACGAACGGTATACGTGTAAGCGATGTCCTGGCTGTTTTACCTCTTAGTCTCTCTTCCCTCGATGTCATAAGGGCCCTTTGTTTGGCCTGTAGTACTAACTCGTTGGGGTAACCCCGTTTGACGAATTTCTCGCACATAGTAGATAATCGTGCGTCCGCGTATTCCTCCTCAACAACCCGCCTGACTCTCAGACATTGACTCCAGGGAAGTGACTTAACCATCCCTGGAGAATGTTGGCTGTTATACAGTAGCAAATTATTGCGATCAGTCTCCTTCACAAATAAGTCAGTCCTGAAGGTATGTCCGACTTTTTGGACCAATACGTCCAGGAACTGAACTTTTTCTGTTGAGTGCACTAGGGTAAATTTGAGTTTGGGAACCAAACTGTTGATTTCGTCATGGAAAGTTCTAAGTTCAGATTCTGTACCCTTCCAAACGAAGAAAATGTCGTCAATGTACCTCCACCACACCTGGACCGAAGCCCAGGAGGGGGAGGCACAGAGACGACGCTCCTCCACATGTCTCATAAAAATGTTGGCATAAGTTGGGGCCACAATTGAAATTGAACGTGTGGCTATGATAAAATGAGTAGCAGGGTTATAGGATTGCCCATTGAGTTGCTGTGTCTTAAAGTGCAACTGATAGAGCTATTCTTGAGGCTGACGTGCCGATCAATATAGGATATAGATTCATCACAGAGGAGATGGGGAGGACGGCACCATATTAGCATACACATCTAACATCATTACGTTGACGCAGACGTATGCTAATGAGCATCGGGAGGTTAGCGGTGACGCCGGAACGCCGCGTGTGCGACGTGGTAGGCGGGCATATGTGCGTGGTGTGCTCAGAGGTGACGCCAGCACGCCGTACAGATGACGTTGTGGGCGTCCACACATCGACCCGTTCGCTAAGACAGCATCACGGGGACGCTGACGAGTGTGGAACGCCCCTGGAGTGACGGAGAGACGACCACGGGGCGGAGTGAGCCAAACACGCTTACTGATGATGAAATGACCGGCATTATGAGGCATTGATACATATGTATTGGATACAGCTGCACGGTCCGGGAGGGCTCCTATAGAGTCACAGGTAATAAAACTCTAGATACTATTGAGAATTTTTATTGGGTGAGAATTGTGGTGATGGGATATTTAAGGGCTGCATGTGCAGCCATGTTTTTATACATTGGCTTGACAAAGACTGTATACCGCACAGTCGAAACGTTGCTGTACTTTTATGCGAAATGGATTAAAGGTGAAGTTTTAAAACTCAAGGAACTTTATACATCTTTCTAAACAACCCTGGATGCTGCTGATGACATATCTGTGTATCCAGAATTGACAAGGCCGATATCTGCCCCTTAAGGGAGCTGAGGCTAAGCCCCATGTCCAACTCATCCTGGAGAAAAAACAGGAGGCGGGCCAGTGAGAAACGCATCGGGTGTACCCCCTTCTGTTCGTACCAACGAATGAACGCCTTCCACACCCGATGATATACTCTTAATGAAGACGGCTTCCTAGCCCTCATCATTGTCTGGATAACCGGGTATGAGAAACCTCGTGCTCTTAGTACCGCGGTTTTAACCGCCACGCCGTTAAACGTAGCGTAGCCAAATTCGGGTGGTAGACCAGACCCTCAGAAAGGAGATCTTTTCGCAGGGGGAGCCGCCAGGGAGCATCTGCCAAAAGCTCTATGAGCACCGTGTACCATGTTCTTCGCGGCTAGTCTGGGGCTATGAGAATCACTGATAGCCCTTCCTTCCTGATTCTCCTGAGCAGCCGGGGTATGAGAGGTATTGGTGGGAATACATAGGGGTAACAAAACCCCGTCCATTGAGCCGTTAGTGCATCTGATGCTAGCGCTCTGGGGTCCCTTAACCTGGCGAGATAGGTTGGGAGTTTCTGGTTGAAGCGAGATGCCATCAGATCGACATCTGGCCGACCCCATCTTTGACACACGTCCTGAAAAACTTCGGGTTGCAGCCCCCACTCCCCTGGGTCGACCTCCTTCCTGCTGAGGAAGTCGGCTACCCAATTTTCGACTCCCGGAATGAAGACTGCTGATATCGCGGGAAGATGATGCTCGGCTTATGCCAGAATTCTTTCTACTTCCTTCATGACCCCCCTGCTGCGGGTTTCACCTGGATGGTTTATATATGCATCGGCAGTCGCATTGTCCAACTGGATTCACACTGGAGTTTCCTCCAGCTGAAGTGCAAAGTGCTGCAAGGTCCGAAATACTGCCCGCAGCTCCAACACATTTATCGGGAGACCAAACTCCAGCCTGGACTAGGTCCGCTGTGCCACTAGATCCCCCAGTGTGCATCCCCAGCCTGTCATGCTGGCATCTGTAGCCAGCACCCACCACTGCAGGGGCAGGAACGACCTGCCCTGCTGAATGTATGGCGAGTCCATCCACCACCGAAGTGACTGCTGTACCCTTGGTGAAATCCTTATCCTCTGATCGAGGGAGCACGCCAATCTGTCCCACCATAACTGTATCGTCCACTGCAAGGGGCGGGAGTGGAATTGGGCAAATGGAATCGCCTCGAAAGACGAGACCATTAGACCCAAGACCTTCATTGCATACCGGATCGATACTGGTCGCCGTGATAGAAAGGATAGTACCTGACTCTGAAGAACCTGGCGTTTTGCCTCTGGGAGAATCACTCGACCCTGTACTGTGTTGAAGCACATCCCCAGGTACACCATGTGCTGTGCTGGCACGAGTGACGACTTCTGGTGATTGATCAGCCATCCGAACCTGGTTAGAGTATCCAAGGTGATCTGCAGGCTCTCCAGGTTGTCCCGCTGGGTCGAGGCTTCTACCAGGATGTCATCCAGATACGGCATGGCAACAACCCCCCCCCCCCCCCCCGGAATGCAAGATTTCCATTACTGCCACTAGGATCCTTGTAAATACCCTGGGAGCCGTTGCCAGCCCAAATGGTAATGCCGCGAACTGAAAGTGCTCCTCCTGTAAATCGAAGGAAACGCTGGTGCGCCAGACGAATGGGGATATGTAAATATGCATCCCGGATATCTATCGAGGAGAGGAACTCCCCTGTTTCCAGGACGCGATGACCACTTGTACTGATTCCATGCAGAAATGACGTACAGCCACAAACTTGTTTAGTTTCTTTAGGTCCCGAACCGGACGGACAGACAGATACGTCTTTTTTGGGGACCACAAAAAGATTGGAGTAGAACCCTGTGAAATGTTGATCGGGAGGAACCCGCACAACCACCCCCTGCAAATAGAGAGTGTGGACCGCCTTGAGAAGGGACGCTGCCCTTCCAGGATCCCCCCCTTTCCCCCATAGCCTCTGAAATGAGGTCATCTAGCTCGGTGCCGAAAAGGCGGGATACTACAAAGGACATACTGATCAGTGATCCCTTGGAGGAAGCATCCGCATCCCATGACCTTAACCACAGGCTCCAGCGACTCGCCACAGATGCCGCGGAGGCACGAGCTACCAGCTTGGCTGCATTCATAGAGGCTTCACAAAGAAACATGCCTGCTTGTTCAATCTGCTGCGCCATGTCCGCCAGATCCCCCAGCGATGCCCCTTCAAGGATTCCCTCTCGTAACCATCTTGCCCTATCAGTAACAGCCTTACTGACCCAGGACGAGGCAAACGGCCTCAAAAACAGTTTTCGCCAAAGCCATGATCTTTGGGATCCCTGAGGGAGGACGACTCTGCCATGTGCAGCACAGTATGCTTTGCCAGGCGAGAGATTGGCGGATCAACTATCAGCGGGGCCGTTCACTTTTCCACCAACTCCTGCGAAAAGGGGTACTTCCCGTCTAAATAACCCAACTTGTATAAGCTCAGTGTATAATGCACCCCACTCTTGCTATATATACTATAGATACTACAGGGCTCAGTGAACAATGTGCCCCACTCTTGCTATATATACTATACATACTACAGGGCTCGGTGTATAATGTTCTCCCTCCTGCTATATATACTATACATACTACAGGCCTCGGTGTATAATGTGCCCCCTCCTGCTATATATACTATATACATATTACAGGGCTCAGTGTATAACGTGCCCCTCCTGCTATATACACTATACATACTACTGGGCTCAGTGTATAATGTGTCCCCTCCTGCTATATATACTATACATACTACAGGGCTCGGTGTATAATGTTCTCCCTCCTGCTATATATACTATACCTACTACAGGGCTCAGTGTATAATGTGCCCCCTCCTGCTATATATACTATACATACTACAGGGCTCAGTGTATAATGTGCCCCCTCCTGTTATATATACTATACATATTACAGGGCTCAGTGTATAATGTGCCCCCTCCTGCTATATATACTATATACATATTACAGGGCTCAGTGTATGTGTCCCCTCCTGCTATATATACATACTACAGGGCTCCGTGTATAATGTGCCCGGTCCTGCTATATATACTATACATACTACAGGGCTCAGTGTATAATGTGCCCCCTCCTGCTATATATACTATACACACTACAGGGCTCAGTGTATAATGTGCCCCCTCCTGCTATATATACTATACATATTACAGGGTTCAGTGTATAATATGACCCCTCCTGCTAGATATACTATACATACTACAGGGATCAGTGTATAATGTGTCCCCCTCCTGCTATATATACACTACATACTACAGGGCTCAGTGTATAATGTGCCCCCTCCTGCTATATATACATATTACAGGGCTCAGTGTATAATGTGCCCCCCCCTCCTGCTATATATACTATACATACTACAGGGCTCAGTGTATAATGTGCCCCCTCCTGCTATATATACACTACATACTACAGGGCTCAGTGTATAATGTGTCCCCCTCCTGCTATATATACTATACATACTACGGGGCTCAGTGTATAATGTGCCCCCTCCTGCTATATATACTATACATACTACAGGGCTCAGTGTATAATGTGCCCCCTCCTGTTATATATACTATACATACTACACGGCTCAGTGTATAATGTGCCCCCTCCTGCTATATATACACTACATACTACAGGGATCAGTGTATAACGTGCCCCTCCTGCTATATATACTATACATACTACAGGGCTCAGTGTATAATGTACCCCCTCCTGCTATATACACTATACATACTACAGGGCTCAGTGTATAATGTGCCCCCTCCTGCTATATACACTATACATACTACAGGGCTCAGTGTATAATGTGCACCCTCCTGCTATATATACTATACATACTACAGGGCTCAGTGTATAATGTGCCCCCTCCTGCTATATATACACTACATACTACAGGGATCAGTGTATAACGTGCTCCCCTCCTGCTATATATACTATACATACTACAGGGCTCAGTGTATAATGTGCCCCCTCCTGCTATATACACTATACATACTACATGGCTCAGTGTATAATGTGCCCCCTCCTGCTATATATACTATACATATTACAGGGCTCAGTGTATAATGTGCCCCCTCCTGCTATATAGACTATACATACTACAGGGCTCAGTGTATAATGTGCCCCCTCCTGCTATATATACTATACATACTACAGGGCTCAGTGTATAATGTGTCCCCTCCTGCTATATATACTATACATACTACAGGGCTCAGTGTATAATGTGCCCCCTCCTGCTATATATACACTACATACTACAGGGATCAGTGTATAACGTGCCCCTCCTGCTATATACACTATACATACTACTGGGCTCAGTGTATAATGTGTCCCCTCCTGCTATATATACTATACATACTACAGGGCTCAGTGTATAATGTGCCCCCTCCTGCTATATATACACTACATACTACAGGGATCAGTGTATAACGTGCCCCTCCTGCTATATACACTATACACACTACAGGGCTCAGTGTATAACGTGCTCCCTCCTGCTATATATACTATACATACTACAGGGCTCAGTGTATAATGTGTCCCCTCCTGCTATATATACTATACATACTACAGGGCTCAGTGTATAATGTGCCCCCCTCCTGCTATATATACTATACATACTACAGGGCTCAGTGTATACTGTGTCCCCTCCTGCTATATACACTATACATATTACAGGGATCAGTGTATAATGTGCCCCCTCCTGCTATATATACAATACACACTACAGGGCCAAGTGTATAATGGGTCCCCCTCCTGCTATATACACTATACATACTACTGGGCTCAGTGTATAATGTGCCCCCTCCTGCTATATACACTATACATATTACAGGGCTCAGTGTAATGTTTCCCTAGCAGAGCCCTTAGACTCGCTTCTGCTGTGTGAGCAGCCTAGGTCCGCCCTCCAGCAGTGACAGGGTTACAGCCGGTATCTGTCCGTCCCTCAGCCTGGAGCTGAGTGCCATTAGTGACTGTCCGTTGCCGCTCATAGAGCCGTGGGCAGCAGCTCTCACTCCCAGACACAGATGGACCGCAGGACAGATAAAAGGAGGTTTGAAACGCAAACAGGAAGTGTCGGCGGGCTGAGAGCAGACTGCTTCCGGGAGCTAGAATGGCTGCGCTGGGAGAGGAGACAGAGAGCGGGTCTGTCCTGGTTTATTCATTTATTGTCTGTCTGATTGTGCTGATATATCCTGTAGTCTCCTCCCCCTCACATACAGCCCCTTGTACATACCTGTCATAAGCTCCACAAGTGTGATATGCCATCATACCGCTCCTCATGTCATACATCCCCTTACCATGTTAATGGGACCAATTGTATTATTATTGCTACGGAATCTGAAATCAGAAAGTGTATTTAATACTTGTTCTGCCTCAAATAATACCGCAATATACAGCAGAAACAATACTGTACAGACCATAAGTAACCCCGACAACTAATACTATATAGACCCCACGTAACCCTGCGCTATACTGCCCAGATAATACCGTACTGCCCCGATAACTAATACTATATAGACCCCACGTAACCCTCCCTGTACTACCCCGATAACTAATACTATATAGACCCCATGTAACCCTGCCCTATACTGCCCCGATAACTAATACTATATAGACCCCACGTAACCCTGCCCAATACTGCCCCGATAACTAATACTATATAGACCCCACGTAACCCTGCCCAATACTGCCCCGATAACTAATACTATATAGACCCCACGTAAACCCTGCGCTATACTGCCCAGATAATACCGTACTGCCCCTATAACTGATACTACATAGACCCCACGTAACCCTGCCTAATACTGCCCAGATAATACCGTACTGTCCCTATAACTGATACTACATAGACCCCACGTAACCCTGCCCAATACTGCCCAGATAACTAATACTATATAGACCCCACGTAACCCTGCCCAATACTGCCCAGATAATACCATGCTGCCCCAATAACTAATACTATATAGACCCCACATAACCCTGCCATATACTACCCAGATAATACCATACTGCCCTGATAACTAATACTATATAGACCCCACGTAACCCTCCCCTATGTTGCCCAGATAATACCGTACTTCCCCAATAACTAATACTATATAGACGCCACGTAACCCTGCCCTATATTGCCTAGATAATAACGTACTGCCCCGATAACTAATACTATATAGACCCCACGTAACCCTGCGCTATACTGCCCAGATAATACCATACTGCCCCGATAACTAATACTATACAGACCCCACGTAACCCTGCGCTATACTGCCCAGATAATACCATACTGCCCCGATAACTAATACTATACAGACCCCACGTAACCCTGCCCTATACTGCCCAGATAATACTATATAGACCCAAGGTAACCCTGCCATATACTGCCCAGATAATAATGTACTGCCCCGATAACTAATACTATATAGACCCCACGTAACCCTGCGCTATACTGCCCAGATAATAACGTACTGCCCCGATAACTAATACTATATAGACCCCACGTAACTCTGCCCTATACTGCCCAGATAATACCATACTGTCCGATAACTAATACTATATAGACGCCACGTAACCCTGCCCTATACTGCCCAGATAATACTGTACTTCCCCGATAACTAATACTATAGAGACGCCACGTAACCCTGCCTTATACTGCCCAAATAATACCGTAGTGCTCTGATAACTAATACTATAGAGACGCCACGTAACCCTGCCCTATACTGCCCCGATAATACCGTAATGCCACGATAACTTATACTATATAGACCCCACGTAAACCTGCCCTATACTGCCCAGATAATACCGTACTGCCCCGATAACTAATACTATATAGATCCCACGTAACCCTGCCCTATACTGCCCAGATAATACCGTACTGCCCCGATAACTAATACTATATAGACTCCACGTAACCCTGCCCAGATAATACCGTACTGCCCCGATAACTATTACTCTATAGACTCCACATAACCATGCCCAGATAATACCGTACTGCCTCGATAACTAATATTATATAGACGCTGTAACCCTGCCCTATACTGCCCAGATAATACTGTACTGCCTCGATAACGAATACTATATAGACTCCACGTAACCCTGCCCAGATAATACCGTACTGCCCCGATAACTAATATTATATAGACACCGTAACCCTGCCTTATACTGCCCAGATAATACCGTACTGCCCCGATAACTAATACTATAGAGACGCCACGTAACCCTCCCCTATACTGCCAAGATAATACTGTACTGCCCCGATAACTAATACTATATAGACCCCACGTAACCCTGCCCTCTACTGCCCAGATAATACCGTACTACCCCGATAACTAATACTATATAGACCCCACGTAACCCTGCCCAGATAATACCATACTGCCCTGATAACGAATACTATATAGACTCCACGTAACCCTGCCCAGATAATACCGTATTGCCCCGAAAACTAATACTATAGAGACGCCACGTAACCCTGCCCTATACTGCCCAGATAATACCGTACTGCCCCGATAACTAATACTATATAGACCCTACGTAACCCTGCCCTATCCTGCCCAGATAGTACAGTACTGCCCCGATAACGAATACTATATAGACTCCACGTAACCCTGCCCAGATAGTACAGTACTGCCCCGATAACTAAAACTATATAGACCCCAGGTAACCCTGCCCTATACTGCCCAGATAATACCGTACTGCCTCGATAACTAAAACTATATAGACCCCACGTAACCCTGCCCTATACTGCCCAGATAATACCGTACTGCCTCGATAACTAATACTATATAAACCCCACGTAACCCTCCCTGTACTACCCCGATAACTAATACTATATAGACCCCATGTAAACCTGCCCTATACTGCCCAGATAATACCGCACTGCTTCAATAACTAATGCTATATAGATCCCACATAACCCTCCCCTATACTGCCCAGATAATACCGCACTGCCCCGATAACTATTACTATATAGACCCCATGTAACCCTGCCCTGTGCTTCCCAAATAATACCATAATGCCCAGATAATACCGTACTGCCCTGATAACTAATACTATACAGACCCCACATAACCCTGCCCCGACAATACCGTACTTCCCCGGCAACTAATACAATACAGACCCCACGTAACCCTACCCTGCACTGCTCAGATAATACCGTACTTCCCCGGCAACTAATACAATACAGACCCCACGTAACCCTACCCTGCACTGCTCAGATAATACCGTACTTCCCCGGCAACTAATATTATACAGACTCCACGTAACCCTGCCAAGATAATACCGTACTACCCCGACAACTAATATTATACAGACCCAACGTAACCCTGCCCTGCACTGCCCAGACAATACTATACTCTCCTGATAATTAGTATTATACAAGCCCCACATAACCCTACCCTGTACTGCCCAGATAATAACGTACTTCCCCGATAACTACCACGTTCCTCTGAAAATAAGCCCTATCCCGATTTTCAAAATACATTACCTAGAAGGCATTGTCCGGGTCGCTCCCGCTGGTCTCTGTAGTTCTCAGTTCTCGAGTGCTGCGGCTCAGCCAATCACAGCTATCGCATTGAATGCCTGTGATTGGTTGGCTGAGCCGTGGTGCTCAAGAATCAATCAGAGCCAGCGCTTCATGAACCCCTTTACCAGAAAGTGGCGGCTGAAGACTAAGGAGAAGTGCGGCGGAGCGGACACGCCTGTTAGGTAATGCATTGTTTTTTTATTTTAAATATGCAGCTGGGGCTTATTTTCAGGGTAAGGCATATATTTGAAGCCCACAAGTAAATCTCAGCAAAAAAATGCAACAAAGTGGCGTGACTTAGTAGCACTACAAAATCGCGATAGCGTATAGAACACAGCTGCAATATCGCAATTTTCTTGCGGCGATATCGCTGTCGCCTGTGTGATAGAGGCCTTGTACGTATCTCCGGTGTCCTGTGTGTCACTGCAAGGCATGGAGTGACTCTGCTAAGTAGTTTGTCCATTATACAATTAGAACGGACGAAATACTTGGCAGCGCCGCTCAATGCATGTAGTGTTGTCTTTGAGCGCTGCCACCAGGGGAACGACAGGGGAGGTAAGTATAACACATCCCAGGACCGCGGTCACCTACTTTCAGCCCATAAGTTTAGTCTATAGAGCTAAAAGTAGGGGACAGATTGCCTTTAACCCCTTCACACTGTGGCCCCTTACATTTTCTAATTTTCTTTTTTGCCTCTCCACTTTTTTTCCCGTTACATGGTGACATTAGGGTGTTTTTTAGCGGCACAAGTTGTATTCTTCAATGGTTCCATCTAACATGCTGCAGAACTGAAAAACTGAAGTGGGGAGCAATGGGTTAAACATGTAATGGCACCATTCTGGGGAGTTTTGCTCTGACTACCTTCACGGTGCAGTAACAATGACGTTATCTTAATTCTCTGGGTCAGTACGATTACAGTGATACCAAATCTATATATTTTTTTTTTTATTGCATAGCAATTTAACCCCTTAAGGACCCGACTGTTTTGTACCTTAAGGACCAGACACTTTTTAGGGATTTTACCTATATAGTGGTTTTACTGCCCTATTTTTTTTTTTTTTTTTTTTTTCCTTCAGCTACTAACTTTTTTTTTTTGCTGATTTTTTTTTTCCCTGTGAGATATAGGGCTATTTTTTACTGCAGTTTTTCCGTTTTTTAGTTTTTTGGGGGGGCAAAAATCTAAAAAATGATTTTTTTAAAAAAATTTATAGTTCTTTTTTTAAAATGTAGTATATTTACGCTAAAATAAAGTATTGGAACGGGTTCATTATTTTGTTTTGGACGTTTTGATATATAATATTATGGTTTTGGATTACAGGGCGCTTATTCTGTAATTTTATTTGACTTAGGGCTTATTCAGACGACCGATATATGGCGTCCCTCTCTGCAGGGGGAGGAGGCTGGAAGAGACGGGAGCAGTGCTCTGAGCCCCCGCCTCCTCTCCACCCCCTCTCTGCCCCTCTGCACTATTTGCAATGAGGGGAGGTGGGATGGGGGCAGAGCTAATTCCCAGAATTTAGCCCTGCCCCACCCCGCCTCCTCTCATTGCAAATAGTGCAGAGGGGCGGGAGCTCAGTGCACTGCTCCCAGCTCTTCCACCCTCCTCCCCCTGCAGAGAGGGACGCCGTATATCGGCCGGCGTGAATACCCAGCCGATATACGGTCGTCTGAATAAGCCCTTAGACAGTTAAAATAAAATATTTACATAAATATGTCCCCCCCCCCCTCCCATAACGTCATATAAGACCATTCACATTTTTTTTTCTATTTGACACTTTCGCACTGTAGCTAGGGCATCCATGGTAGCCCCAGTTACAGGGGAAAACATTCCTCTGTAGTGACAATAGTCACTGGCTGCTGGGAACGTGCAGCTCTGCTGTAACAGGGGCACCCTGCAGTCACGTAACCAACGGCTCGTGTAGTGGAAGTTATACTTCCACTGTCACTTCCTAATACATAGCACTCATTGAGCACTGTGTACTAGGGAAAGGAGAAGGCAGAAGTGGTTAAAAACCATCCCTGCCTTCTCCTTTGGGTTCTCAGCTGAGACTAACAGCTGACAACCCGACCTTCTTCTGGTTCATTGCAAAAGCTGCGGCTTTAATACCCTGTTGTATTTTTACTATTGGCTGGGATTAAAGCCCGGGACCAAGCGTCGTATATTTACTGTGCTTGGTCCTTAATGGGTTAAAATATAAAAAAAATAATAATTTCTTACTGTCGCCACCTTTGAACCCCCATAACTTTTTTTCTTTTTTTCGGTGGGTTTTGATAGCGCTTGTTTTTTATTAATACCATTTTGGCATATATACGACTTTTTGATATTTTTTATTTAGTTTTTTTTTTTTCCTGGGGTCACTGTGCAAGATTAAGGCCGGGCTCACACAGCACAGTACATCTGTTTTCTTTTCTTTTGTTTATAATTTACTGTGCCGTTGCTTAGCAATATCGCATATACCCATATATGCGGCAAAATGGAACATGCTGTGTTCTATTTTGCGCTTGCGGATTACGCAATTCAGACACACTAATGTGAACGGAATGTGTAAGACAATGTAATTTATTGCCTGCAAGCTACTGCGTATCACACGGGCATACTGAGCTCACGTAGTACGCAATTCTAATACAGTCATGTGAGCCCGGCCTCATGATGTAATATTTTAATAATCTCAGCTTTTGCGCACGCAGTGATGCAGTTTTTGTATTTTGGTTGACGTCGGCGTTAAGTAATTTTCTTCTTTATATTGAAATATTTATTTTATTCTGTAATTTCTTTTAACTTCTACGTCCCCCATGATGTCATATAAGACTTCTAAGGGACATTCATAAGGTTTTTTTCTTAACACTTTTGTACTGTAGCATGCATAGGAGCCCC
Organism: Eleutherodactylus coqui; assembly: GCF_035609145.1. Lineage (NCBI taxonomy): Eukaryota > Metazoa > Chordata > Amphibia > Anura > Eleutherodactylidae > Eleutherodactylus > Eleutherodactylus coqui. The sequence continues at coordinate 85,694,932 of NC_089849.1, forward strand.
AGTTACAGGGAAAAACATCCCCCTGTAGTGACATCAGTCACTAACAAAACTGATCTGGGTCTGCTAGGACTCTGCAGCTCTGCTATAACAAGGGGCACCCGAAGGTCACATGATCGCTGGATCGCATAGCAGAACTTCCGCGTTCACTTTTTAGTACATGTCGCTCATTGAGCGCTATGTAGCCTGTAAAGGAGAAGTCAGGAGGTGTTAAAAAACGCTTCTATCTTCTCCTCTGGGTCCTCAGCTGTGTTTGACAAACGAGGACCCGATCTGCTCCTACTTGATTGCAGGATAGGAGGCTTTAATCCTGTGCCATATTTTTGCTGTCAGACTGGTTTAAAGCCCAAAAACAACCTTAAGAGGTTAAAGACCAGAAATTTTTCACATTTTCTTTTTCATTTATTCTCCCTGACTTTTTTTCAGGAGCTGATTTTTTTTTTTTCTTAAAATCTTTAGTCAACATGGCTGTATGGGGACTTGTTTTGTGAGAGGACTTGTGTTTTTTAATAGCTCCATTTACAGGGGTTGTCCGGACACTGGTCATCACTTCAATAGCGCTTACTGTGGTAAAATAACAAACTGCGCAGTACTTACCCCTCCACCACTGGCGGGATCCAGCACAGCAGCTCCTCTGTGATCCCGGTGTTTGTTGTGGTGACGCTGCAGCGTCATGTCCCAAACTCCCGACATCATGACGCTTTGGGTGTGAGGGCCAAGGCTTGGAGAACAAACAGTGAACCTCAGTGGTGCAGCGATGGATCCCGGTGGCAGCGGAAGGTAAGTACCGCTCAGTTTGTTTTACTACAGTCAGTCCTATTGAAGGGATGTTGTATCCAATAATGAATTGAAAAAGTTTTAATTTTTTTTAAGTGGTGTGTTCCTTTTTTAGGTTTTCATTTTACAGTAAAGCAAAAATGGCGTGTTAACTTTATTCTGCCGGTCAGTACGAATGTGACGATACCAAATTTATTCAGTTTTTTTTAATGTATTACTAATAAAATAACCTTTTAAAGAGAATTGCTTCTGTTACTATATTCTAAGATCCATGACTTTTTATTTTCCTGTCTGTGGCTGAGAGAGGGCTTGTTTTCTGTGGGGCTTGTTTTTATTGGTATGCTTTTGGAGTACTGTGACTTTTTGTTCATTTTTTTTCTTAGGTGATTGGGCCCATACCCAAATGCAATTCTGGCATAATGTACTTTTTTTTTTCTTATGACATTCACTGTGTAGAACAAATAATTATGTATTTTACCCCTTAAGGATATGACCAAAGGTTATAACTTTTATAGGTTTTTACTAGAGATGAGCGAACGTGTCCGTTACGGACACATCCGCACCCGGACACCGGCTTTGCCGAACACTGCAGTGTTCGCGCGTAAGTGTCCGGGTGCCGCCGGGGGGCGGGGAGATGCGCGGCGGCGCGGGCGGCAGTAGCGGGGAACAGGGGGGAGCCCTCTCTCTCTCCCTCTCCCCCCCACTCCCCGCCGCACCCCCCCGCGCTGCCACGGCGGCCCCCGAACTTTTTCGCCCGAACACTGAAGTGTTCGCAAAGTTCGGTGTTCGGGCGAAAAAGGGGCGGAGCCGAACGTGTTCGCTCATCTCTAGTTTTTACACTTGCACAATTAAAATCTTTTTTTTTTTAAATTATTTTTACATCGCTGCTTTCAAAGTCCCATAACTTTTTTTTTTTTTTCCCATGGATTGAGCTCTGAGGGCTTGATTTTTTGCGTAACAAGCTGTAGTTTGAATTTGAACCGTTTTGGTGTACATACGGCTTTTATTGCGTTTTTTGGGAGGCAAAACGAGCAAAATAAATATTTTGCCTCTATTTTTTAGTGTGTATTGTTATGTTTTTTGACGTGCAGGATAAATAGTTTGTTCAATTTATTGTGCAGTTCATTACGGATACGATAACACTATGTGGTGTCTTTATTTTTTTTTATTATTTTTTTTATACATGTAGGGGAAAATGTGTTTTTAAAAAAGTGTTTTTTGTTTTTTTTACAGTAGCTTTATATTTTTTTAACACTTTTTTTTAATATCTCCTTGTAGGAGACTCAAATCATAACCGCTATGATAAAGCATTGCAGGACGTCTGTACTTCAAGGCCTTATTGCTTACAATAGCGATCATAGGCAATGGCATGCCAGTATCTGGCGTCCTGTTGCCAGGTCAACCCATCGGCCCTCCACGATTATATCGAAGGAGTCCGATAACGTCACAGAGGGAGCGCGTTCCCTCTGTGAACCCCTTCTATGTAGATTGTGGCATGCTGGGGTTAACAGCGGGGATCACTGTTTTTTATGTATCCTCGCTGTTGCAGCAGGAGGCCGGTTATCAGTGACAGCTGACTCCTACTACGGGATCGCACAGGCTCAGCTTCTAAACCTGCGCCATCCACATAATGTAAGTTTACGTCATGGTGCATTAAGTACCATGATGCCAAGATGTAAACTTGTGCGTTGTGGCATTAAGGGGTTAAATAATCATATAGGTAACTGCGTCAAGAAAAATAAAACACTGCTGCTGCAACTGAATAATGGCTTCTACCTAGACATTAAGCTATGAATAACTACCTAATCACATCTTACAGAGATCTGATCCACCGACAGTTCAATGCGCAAGCAGGTAAGAGATATATCGTTCTTTGTATTTTTGGGCCACTACATTAAGTGATTTGTTCAGACATTAAGAGTGTCAGGCAATTTTTACTATCGGTAGTAATCCCAATTGTTCCTCTTAGCTTTGGCCAGCACTGTTATTCTGGATTTTTATCTGCCTCATACCTGCCTGATACCTGCTTTCGTACTGAATTATCATTGCATCACAATTATGTATTTTAATAGCCTGGACCTTTTAAGGATGTGGTTTTATTTATATATATATATATATATATATATAATGTTTTGTTTCTACAGTACACTGCAATACTTCAGTATTGCAGTATATTGTATTTTTAATGATTTGTCTTTTAGAGCAACCCTCTGGGCCTGGAGAGACAAAGATGGCCGACTGTCTTGACTATTTGATGCACACTTTACATAATCTAAGACACTAGATGCTGCTCTGACTGGCCAGCACTAATTGATGCAAGCAAGTGTGGGATTTTACACTTATGATGCTGACTAATGCACAGTGTGCCTGAGTTATGGCCTATTTACACGGGACGAACTGTCGGTCAAACGATGTCCCAGTGATGCTCGCTCCAATACTGTTACAAATGAAAGTATCGTTGGCATTGCTCAGTGGGGAACGCCTTTTTCTCGCCCTCCTCCATTTATAGTAAACAGACAGTTGTTCAGAAGTGAGCAGTTGCTGTTTAAACTGAGCAATTCTCGTTCAGTCGCTGCATGCATTTACATGGGATGATGACAGCTCAAATCCCAGTGGGAGCTGTGAAATTTGAACAATTCTGAATGATAAACGTCCCGTGTAAAAGGGCCATTAGTCAGGGAAGCCGGTGCGGGCCATTAGTCAGGGAAGCCGGTGCGGGCCATTAGTCAGGGAAGCCGGTGCGGGCCATTAGTCAGGGAAGCCGGTGCGGGCCATTAGTCAGGGAAGTCTGTTTCTCCAGTCCCGGAAGGTCACTTTAAGATCTGCCTATGGTAGAGCTTAGGAGACTGAAATACATGGCAGACTTAGGGAGCCTTTGCTAGGCTTGTCTATGTTGCTGGGGGAATGGAGGCTGATGGTCCACTGAGGAGGACTCCCCTCACTACGACTGGCTGCTCAGATGCTCTTTCGACTTTTACAGTGGCATCTAAACAGCAGCAATTGGAGCCAGCACCAAAACTAGCTCGGATTGCTGCGTTGCAGGCAGGTATCAGCTGTCCAAAACAGCTGGCATCCACCAGATATAAAGCTGGTTCAGATCACGAACCCACTCCATATACCACCCGTGACTGCCTACCAGATATTTATAATGGGTGGTCCTTAATGGGTTAGTTTTGTTTCTCTTGAGCCATTTTAGATGTGGACTTGCTTATGTGTTTCAGATCATTGCCTTGATGTATAACCCAACTGTGCTTGAGCTTTAGGTCATGAACTGACAGGCGGACATTCTTCTTCAGGACTTTCTGATAGCAGAATTCATGGCTCCATCAGTTATAACAAGTCACCCAGGTCCTACAGAAGCAGAGCAGCCCCAGACCATCATACTACACCACCATGTTTGACTGTTGGTATGAACTCATTGTGGATTGGGGTGTCAACTTTTCACCAGATGTAACAGGACCCTTGACTCATCAGTCCACAGATTATCCCAAAAGTCCTGGGGTCATCTAGATGTGTTTTGGCAAATGTCAGTTGAGCCTTTTCGTTCCTTTTTTGGTCAATAGTGGTTTGTTCCTTACAACTTTCCCATGAAAGTAATTTTTTCCCAGTGTATGTCTTATTGTGCAACTATATATACTAACAATTCAGGCCCGCAGTTCTATAAATGTTCATCTGAGTTTTGTGACGACCTGGATGATTCATCAATGCACTCTTGGTGAAATTTTGGTAGACTGGCCACTCCTGGAAAGAAGGTTCCCCACTGTTTCAAGTTTTCTCCATAGACATGAAGACAGAAGAAATGCGGAGCACTTTCTTGGATAGTATTTTGAAATAGACAGAAAAACAATGAATGCTCACCTTATCCACGTTGTGGTGGAAGGCACAACAGCTCAAACAAGCCTTTAACCCTTTCCAATCCACTGTCTGACGTCTGAAGACATTATGATTTAAGGCTGTACAGCTCCAATGTTGAAAGACGTCCGTCGGGGGTTCTCTTACTGTATATTGCCAGCCTCTCTGCTGTCGAAGCCTATCCAACGTGTCACCTCATGCAGTACTGGCTTTAGCCAGCAGATAGCGCCGTTGTATAATGGCAGAAAAAGAGTGAGCCCCCTAGGAAAACCAGGATACAAATTAGATTGGAAAGGGTTAAAACTATCATGGATCTGCCACATTCACTAGGAAACCACTTCTGAAGTAACCAAGACTTCAAACCCAAAGTAAGCACAAAAAACCCAATGTATGCGCTCCCCAGTCAGTAGTGGCTCTACCAGTAAAAGTAGATGACAGCACAAGTATACAGTAAAGTCCTATTTAATAGAAGTGTAAAGCATGTCTGTGACATTTCTAATAAAAAGGACTTTATACTTGCTGACTCACTATTGATTGGGGGCATGTATCCCGAAAATTTTGAGTTTACTAAAATTTTCTCCATTTCTCTTGCTGTGGTTTGCTGGCGTCCCAGAGCCTTCGCAAAGTCTTTATAACACTTTCCAGGCTGGTGGATTCAATTACTTTGTTTTGTACTGGTATTTGAATCTCTTTAGAACGTGACATCATGTGCTGCATTTGGAGACCACCTAGCTGACTTCACGTTGCCAGATAAGGTCGATTTAAGTGATGATGAGATTCAACCGTTCTGGCAGTAATCATGTCTGGATGTGGCTAGTGAAATTGAACTTGTCAATTGTATTTAATTAACTCGTTGATTTGGTACCTAAGGGGGCAGTTACTTTTTCCTTCAATAAATGATCTCAGCATTTTATGTTTTTATCGGTTATCTTTGTTTAACATTTAAATAGTTTGATGATCTTGAACATTCCAGTATGACAAATATGCAAAAAAAAAGAAGAAACTGCAAAGGGGCAAATGCTTTTTCATGGCACTGTATATATTCAGCGTGTGTTTATATAAATCGGTCAAAAGTTTTTGAACACCTCAATTTTTCCAGTTTTTATTGATACTTAGACAGTTTAATGAATCAAATGTACTTAAAAATAAAAGCATAGAACAAGTAAGAGGAATACAAATAATGGATTAATTTTGTTTCACCAAATCTACTTGTTTTACTCTTCGAAGTAGCCCTCCCTAGCTGATATAACAGCATTGTTTCTGCTACTGCATTCAGATATTGTTCAGAATTTTTTTCCCAACATTGTTGTAGAAGTTCCCACAAAAGTGCTGCACGTGTAGGTTGCTTTTCTTTCATCCTTCTGTCCAGTTAACCCCATTAAGTTTGTTGGAGATGAAGTCTGGACTGTGCAAGCCGTTCCATTCTTTGAAACCTACCAACTTCTTGTGTACATAAGTAGTTCTGATATAACCTAGAAGTATGTTTTGCATCATTGTCTTGCTGTAATATGAACTCCTGACCAACTTGGTGTACACCAGAGGGTATTACATAGCGTACCAAAATGCTGTGGTAGCCCTTTTTGTCTAGTATGCCAGTCACCAACTCTGGATCCAGGAAGAGCCCCAGACCATCACACTTCTTCCTCCATCTTTGAGCCCCAGACTATCACACACTCAGGAACCATCCTTTCCCCGACTTGATGGCATACAAAAACCCTCTGTGATGTACCAAATCTCACATTTTGATTCATCAGTTCATATGACCTCCTTCCGCTCTTCAGTAGTCAACTATTGGTGCTGCTTGGCCCAGGCAAGCCTTTTTTTTTTTTTGCAATCTTTGCAGTGGCTTTCTTACTGATCCTCTACCTGTCGGACCTGCAAGTAGAAGTCTTCTATTATTTAATCCATTATTTTTATTCAACTTAACTTATTTCTTCTGTGATTTTATTATAAAGTACATTATACAAGTAAGTTAAACTGTATAAATATCAGTAAAACTGGGAAAATGTTGGTGTTCTAAAACGTTTGACTTATAGTGTGCGTGTGTGTGCGTGCGTGTGTGTGTGTGCACATGTATGTATATTATACCCAGCATGGACTGATTGATACATCTGCAATGTATAGGAGCATGGAAACAACAAATAGAGAGCACTTTTTTAATTCCACTAATAAATCATCAGATACATCTTTATTCTGGAAACTTGCATTTTTTTTAAACTTACGTTTTGCAAGGAGAGTACGCACATTTGCTTATCTCTATTCTCCGCGTCTCTCCATGATTCTTGTGCATCACACTTCACTCCATGCATATAGATGAAATGGTTTTTATGTAGTTATTCATTTTAGTTTGTGGTCTTTTAATAACTAAATAAACTGTTTTAATCATATACAGGAGTGAAGTTTGGTGAGTAAAGATCACATGGGAGGAACCCTGAGAAGGGAGATAAGTGAATGTGTGTGCTCTTCGCACTAATAAGAGTGAAAAAAAGCAAGCTTTCTGGATAAAGTTGGATAATTAGTGGTATTCCAATGGAATGCTGTTCATGCGCTACTGCTCCCAGATAATACCATACAGACCATACAAACTCCAAAGAATCTAGCTGTACATTGTAAAAATAATACCACACTGCCTCCAAATAATACCCTACAGACCACACAAGCTGTCAAGACTGCAGACATGGACCTGCTGTACAACAAACTGTTTTAACTTTGGGCTAATTCTGGGGCAAAACCTGGGCATTCTTTGTATTCACCCTTTAACCCCACTAATTGGGGTGTGGCCCTCCCTCCCAGGAATTCCAGTCCCTTATCCCAGAATCAGTCTTGATATTGTTATAACTAATGCAAACTGGTCAGACTAATGATATCGTGCTAGAGATGTGATTACAGAACAGAGCCTGGGTCAGGACAGGGAACATTCTTGTATAACGATGAGGTCAGGAGAGGAGAAGACTGAAAAGCTGGGTAGAACAAGTATGGATCAAACCAGGAATCGGTCAAAATAAATGAATGGGCAGGGAAAGACGGAGGGAAGGCTAGACTAACTGCAGGTTTATCTGGATTGGCCAGGGATGGTAAAGCTGTATATGCACACTTGCCTTTTAAGAAGAGGGCCAGCTGTGCACACATGCAGCCTATGGGGACGTGGAAACTGACAGGTGATGCTGCATCTGCTGCAGAGAACAAGGGACGCTGCGCTGGCGATGACTGACACAAAAAAGGGCAGGGGATGCCGCCGATTATAACCAGTTGCTATAGCGCTAGCTAAAAGTAATATTTTACTCACTGCACATGTATTAATACCATAGTACCCCCAGCACACCATACTAATGCCAAATAATCTTGTTCTACATTGCACAAATATACCATATAGACCATGCAAGCTTCAAGTAATCTAGCATGAGAACTCAGCCTCAAGCTTTTTGCTGTTAAAGGGAGAAAAAGAGTATCTGACACCAATTGGGCCTGTATGAAAAACTATTTGCCCACTTAGGGTAAGGTCCCACGCTGTGGTCAACTACATGTGGCCGAAATCGCACCCATGGTAAACAATCGTTGTAAGACAAAATCCTTCGACCGCTGGCTGCTGCAGACGAGCAGGGTAGTGCTTGCAGTTTACTACAGACTGGAATTCTAAGTTCAGTTAGAAGAGTCACAGTCCGAGTCAATTACTGCCAACTGTATTGAATCTGAACATTGCTTAAGGGTGCCTATACACACTACAGATGGTCCGTTATAACCACTTGCATATTGCTGCTAATTGCGGACTATCTCTGGAAACCTTTCTACAAAATATTTGCTGCCTGGGTGACATCACAAATGAAACCATGAATTCTACTGTCTACCAGAAAATGCAATAGGTGATAGTCTAGTTCTTGGTCCATGATCTAATGTTAAAGAATAGTTGGATTATACCCAACAATCTGAAGCACCAGATTAAGTTCACCTTAAAAATCTTTTTACTGACCCAATCCCGGTTATGGCTTAAACCTCATTTAGGCTCTGTGATAGGACCTTAAACAGACAGGTTGTGCTTGAAAGCCTCCAATGTGAGTAAATTGAGGGAATGTTTCAAAGAGGGAGTCAAAATTCTGCTAGTGATGTGAAAGACTGATTTACACATAGCAGAACCTTCTTGGTTGTCCAACCAAATATTAAGTTTAGGAAGGCAATAACTTTCTCACTTTTTGGGTGATTTGGCTAGATATCTTTTTTTCACCAATAAATAAAGTAATGATTTAAAAACTGTATTTCGTGATTACTCAGGTTGTTTCTGTCTTATATATTAAGACTAGGTTCACACTTGCGATGTGGGATTCTGTTGTTTGGCTCATTTTTAGGAGACTAACAAGAGGAAAACTGGAAGTGTTGCATCCAGCATATGCCAGACCTGAATGGTGCAGAACGAACCCCTTTGGCTATAATGGGGTCTGTCCGACCTCGGTATATTGCTTGGCATTTTCCGGAATAAAATTGCACAGTTTTATCCAGGATTTTATGTTGGATGGGCACTGGAAGCTCCAAATGAGTCCTCCAGCACAGATGTCAACCTAGTCTTATTTGAAGAAAAGATTAAACTCAAGATACCCTGTTCTGATCCAACAAACCCCTTCCCCCCAGTATGTTACCATTTTTTTACCACTCATCCACATTCCATTCCTCAATCAAGCATGTATCATCCCAATTTAGGCAAGGACTCAGGCCTATCTTCCACAGCTTTTTGCTTCCTGAGCCTCCCTGCTCTTTTTTCCCCAGCCATTTATTTCCATTATAATATCCCAACATGACACAAAATAATAACACACTATATAGTCAAAATTGTATTTAATCCATTCAAAAAAAAAAGATAATGTAAGAAAATGAAACGCTGTGACTTTAAGATCAAACAACCAGATTTTTCTGTGTTATTAAAGATGCATTAATTTAAGAAACAAAATGCTCTATGATTTCAAATGAACTTACTTCATACCCCACCTGTCATCAGGGAGCGGGAAACAGCTGAAACAATAGTATCAGCTGTATCCCGCTGTGAATTCCTGATCGCTGATCTTTCAGCATGCTCTCTCTAGAAACATAAAGAAGGAAGAAATCCTTCAAAAATTTGGTGCTCTAGTCCCATTTTCTTTAATGGGTCTGAAGTCCAGATTTTACTTAATGTCTCTAGGTGCACGTTACCCAGGAATGATGTTTTTAAAAGCATACTTGGCTTTTCATATAGCTTTTCAGAATAAGTGTACATTATGTGTACACGGGTAATGACACTCTTTCTGACCATTCTATGACTTGTGTCCTGCATTTCTCATAGTTTTCCTCTCTGTAGGCTTTATCTGTAACTCTCAGTTCTCTCTCAGCTTGTGGGAGAGAGAAAACAGTAGCCGGTGTTCCCTAACTTCCTGTAACACACTCACAGAAATAACTTCATCATGTAGACAGTAGAAAAGTACTGAACAGTGTAGATGTGAACAAATAACCCTAACAACTTACCATTAGCTCTAACAGCACATCTGTGTGTGTCTCTCTGCTTTTCCCCTTCCTACTCCCCTCTCTATGGACTTCTAGGAGCAGCATGAGTCATCTCTCTCCTTCACATCCTGTTCTCTATCTTGTTATCTCTGTTACTACAGAGGGGCATCTCTGGACAACAAGCAGTGGACAGCAAATTAGAGAGAAGGGAGACTCCCAGTGACCAGCACTTTAGAGGGATTTTTCAGCGCAACACTTCATTGTAGGTAAATAAAGTCATTTGCAGTTGTTAGTTATTATATTGGCTTTAGCATAAGTACCGGTTGTATGAAAAAGCAGTGACCATTTAAAATCATTCTTCTGAAATTTCTGGGACTAATCTACCTTTTAGACGGTATGAGATGTCGGGCAAATGATGCCCCCAGTGATGCTTGCTCCTGTGCTGTTATACAGGAATGAATATCGTTGGCATCGCTCACAGTGCTGGGTGGAGCGGGCTGGGGAGCATGCTTCCCCCGCCGCCTCCATTCACAGTAAGCAGGCAGTCGCTCAAAAGTGACCGACTGCTGTTTACACTCATCGGCACGTCGTTCTGTTTTCTGCATACAGACATAACTAAGCAAGTCTGATAACCTGAGGACATTATATGTACATGTAGTATTTCCATAGTCTCTAAAGTGATAATATACCGTAATATGAATCAAGCTCTTAACACTATAAGTAAGTTTATGTCCTGGCTGGAAGGCACTTAACCCTTTCCAATCCACTGTCTGATGTCTAAAGACATTATGATTTAAGGCTGTACAGCTCCAATGTTGGAAGACGTCCGTCGAGGTTCTCTAACTGTATATTGCCAGCCTCTCTGCTGTCGGAGCCTATCCAACGTGTCACCTCATGCAGTACTGGCTTTTAACCCGGTCAATATACATCGCAGCATGCAAAGGATTAACAGAGGGAGCGTGCTCCCTCTGTGACATCATCAGCGCTCCACAATGTAATTGCGAAGGGCCAGTGGGTTTTCCATGGAAACTGGATGCCTTACACTGATGTTCGGGCCTGCCATGGCCTTTGATCGCTATTGTGAGAATTAAAGGAATTGCATTGTAGATGTCCTGGAATTCATTATCATAGCGATCAGAGCTTTTATGGTTCAAATCTCCTACAGGGACATAAAAAATGTAAAAATAAAAACAACTTTTTTGTGCACTTTCTCGTTGAAATAAAACACACACATATTTGGTATCATCATATCTGTAACGACCTGTGCAATAAATTGAACCCACTATTTTTTTTTAACAAGAAAAATGCTTATTTTGTTCATTTTGCCTTTTAAAAAAAAACGATAAAAGTGATCAAAAAAATCAGATGTACCCCAATATGCTAGTCATAAAAACTACGGCTCGGTACACAAAAAAACAAGCCCTCACAGAGGTCCGTCTATGGAGAAATAAAAAAATGATGGGACTTTGAATCCAGCGATGTAAAAACAAATAATTTCCAAAAATAAATGTATTGTGGAAAAGCCTAAAACAAGCGAAACATAATTTTGGTATCATCGCGATCCTACCAGCCCGCAGACAATCATGCAGCATAAATGACATGAAACCTTTTAACGCTGTAAAAAAGGGGGGGGGGGGCAGAATTGTTTTCTCTCCCTGCTCTTGAAAAAATAAATAAAAGAATGGTACCAATAAAGAGTACAGTTTGCCATGTAAAAATCTTCCCTCATACGGCCATGTCGATGGAAAATTAAAAAGTAATGGCTTTTGGAAAGTGGAGCTAAAAATACCCAAAACATCATTGTTTCCCTATTGCCAAAATCGGCCGTGTCCTTAAGGCTGATTCCACATGGCCGAGAAATCGTGCAAGATTCGTGCCATGATTCACGGCCCGATATCACCCATGCTCATGTAAAACCATCTCAAGGGGTTAAGGGTCCTTTTACACAGAGCGAGTAATTGTTGGAACGAGCAAACAATGACAAGTTGTTTGCTTTAAAATTCTGTCAGTTTACACACGCAGATAATTGTTTAAATCTTTTCGTCAATCGCTCATTTACTCAACTGTTGGTCTTTCAGGGGACTGTGCCAAGGACTGGGAACGACTGAACGATCACTTTTTACATGTGTTGGGTTTTTCTTTTTACATGTAACGACTGGCAAATGACTGAACAATGACTTTTATGCCCTCAGAAAATGAACGACGAACTATCATTGGCCATGTTTACACTGAACGATTATTGTTTAGTTTCACATGATCTACCGATTTTATTGAACAATAATCATTCTGTGTAAAAGGGCCCTAAAGGCTATAGACCCCTTTTGGGCAGTTATCTTTTGCTATTGCTTCCTAAATCGAAATTTAAGCACCAAAGTGCTAACAACCACTTGTCTGTGAGTAACTGAGTGAGTTACATGCTCTGCCCCTGACGGTGACATCATCACAGGTCCTTCATCAAGTGAGTTACTTGCTCCGCCCCTGATCACATGATGGTGACGTCATCACAAGTCTTTCATCCCAGCCACGACTTGACGTCAGCGAGCAGCTGAATTACCGGAGCTCTGAGCTCCGCCCCTGATCACATGACGGTGATGTCGTGATAGGTCCTTCAATATTTTGACCAACTCCAACTATCATCACAGGTCCTTCCGTGAGTTATAATATAGTAAATGACATCATCATATATAAGTGGCGCAATGCACCACCAGAAACATTAGTACCATAAATAATACTAATAACTAGTCTTTCCAAATGGGTCTTCATTAAAAATTTCCTGCCGCAGAGTCTGTGCAGTTCCTTTACATAGCAGGCTGTAATGATGCTTCTGATGTAGATCGTACAGCACACTATTCTAGGTTGTGTCTTCTGCACTTTCCCTTTCCCTCAATATTGGAGAGAGCAGCAGGGAAGGGCATGAGATTGTACACCTCAACATTCAACACTTCAGAGAGAACCAACACTCCTAATGTCCCATTTGGACGGAATGATAATCGTTCAGTTTAAACTTTGACAAACGAGAATTGTGAGCTTTCCGATCGGCGTTTAGTTTCAGCCAGCATAAAAACCAGCCCGCCTTAGACACTTATCATGCCATTTAAACACTGCTCGGTTAGTGTTTCACATAGGAATGTAAAACACCGAACGATAAGTGCCATAGGGCGAATGAGCTAGTGATGATGTCACCAGCTTGTCCCGTCTGGCAATCAAGAATCAGGAGATTGTCGGCCTGTGTAAAAGGGCCATAAGTGGAGATGACTCACCTGGTGTGAACAGCCTGTCCTAAAGTGGGGAGGCTGTCAAACCTTAGTCCAGTTTGGCATGGAGAATATTTTCACTTCGTCATATGGGATGGGATGGGGGGCCCTCACCTTCTCAAGACTCCACCAGTCGAGAGCATCTATAGGAACTTCGAAGGTGAATCTCACCTGGGCTGTATATGGATAAATCAAAGTAAGCAAAAAATTGCAGCTCTTCAGGGGTTTTGATATCAACAAAAACAATATGATTAGTGGATAAAAGTGGTTCCAGAGCCGCAAACTTCAGGTATGCCTAGAACTAATTGTTGGTGTGAAATGAGGTCCGAAGCCACAATTCTTGGCTGCTGTAATTTTTTTTAAACAAGTGCGGTACATCCAAACGGGTATGCAATGTGTTTCGGAGGTTCTACCTTCTTTATGCTTGAAAAAAGAGGTATTATATTAGTTTATGTATTACAAAAAAAAATTACAGCTGCCTAGAATCGTGGATTCGGACCTCATTTCACACCAACAGTCAGTTCTAGGCATACCTGGAGTTTATGGGGGTTCTGGAACCCCCCCTAGAAAGTAAGCGCAACTTCATTTGATTTTATCCACTAATCGTATTGTTCTTATTATACTAAAACCCTCGGAGAGCTGCGATTTTTTTTTTTTTTTTTTAACTTATTCTCAACACAAGATGGAAGAGATCTCTCTTGGGCTGTGGGAGGAATGATGCTGTACTGATTTATGAAAGCTGATAAAGGCAACAGCATCATGGAGACAGGTCTTACTTCTGGCATGTAGGCTACTACTGGGAGGGGCACATTCACATGAGAAAGCTGGGAACAGTTTGTAAACTCCATATCAGGAGGTCTAGTGGGTCTGAAAATGAATAAAGGAATGACTCTTGCAACCTAAAACTTTTTAAACTCAAGGTAACCCCTAAAGTGAAAAGTTTGCTATTGCTGATGTCACATGACCTGTCCTTAGTCACAAAGAATCTAGTCAACATATGGGAGTTATGGTCGCAATATGATTGGTATATCAGATGTTTATATTTGATTTCTTAACAGTAAATTACATTTTCTTTATTGGTGAATTCTTTGAACTTTTTAAATGTGACTCTAACACAACTGTTTCTTGTTTATACCAGATGTAACACTGTAGATCTTACGATTTCTCATCGGCTTTGTAAGAATTTCACAGGGTCGCTCCTCTCTAGAAAAGCAAACTCCGGACTACAGGGTTATTACAGATGATCTTCCCCATGTGAAACCCTGATAACTCTGTTTAATGACACTCAGATACAGAACTTTGAGATCAATTAAAACAGAAACTCAAAAAGTTTTGTTGCGCAACATCAAAAATGTTTTCCCTCTCAGAGGTGATCAGTGTGACCTCCTTGGTCACTGGACACACATGAAGGCTGTAGTCACGTTCCTGACATACATGTTGTAGCGGATCACGACTGATGCGTACTTGCAGATCACACATCGTGAGTGATGAGGAGGCATGTAGACTCTAACACGCCCGCAGAGAAAAACATCTCAAGGTGTAAGGTCCGGGAACATGGAAGCCAAAGAAGTTCACTATTGTCACAACGTGCACGGCCAATCCATCTGTTTGGTAGTCGCCGGTCACTTCTGACATCATTGTGAAAATGGGGGCTTGGGGGACCCCATCCTGTTAGAAGATGAAACCTGGGATTTCCTGTTCCAGCTGCGACAGATGCCATATCTATAGCGTCTACGTACGAAATCCCCGGGATTGTTTACTACAAGTTATAGCGTAAAACATATTTACCGTGGGAGAGTCACGCATCTACTCCCTGTAGACGGATGATTTCCCCTACGTTCCGACTTTGTTTGTTGCCTGAAAGATGAAGGCGGCTTCATCACTAAATACTCCATGAAACCATCGCTTTCAATTACAGTCTGTATACTCTCACAGGAAGAACCTTGCCGCACTTTGTCATCCGGTTTCAGGGCCGAAAACAATTGCAGTCGGCAAGAATAACAACGTAAACGTTTACGCAGAATCTCCCACACAGTCGGTGGTTGGACATTCAACTCTCTGCTTGCTCTAACGGTGGATTTTTGAGGACTTTGTGTGAAAGTTGCCCGGACGCTCCACTGTTTCCACACTTACTGATGGACAACCGGATGATTTTCGCTTACGGATGCGACCTTTTTCTTTAAAATTAGAGTACCACATAGGAATTGTGCGCCCGCTGGGCGGAGCTTCACCAAAATTTGTTTGAAAATAACGTTGCCCAGTAACTTTGTTGGCAGCCATTTTGCCTCATATCCTCCTAGCGACGACTACGGTAGAATAAACTTTTTTGGGCTTCAGACAGTCCTTGTCGCCCATAGCAACCAATCACAGCACAGATTTCATTTTACCTCACCAGCTTGAGAACTGAAAGATGCTCTTTGATTGGTTGCTATGGGCAACAAGGATGTCTTATGGTAGACAGTTTTGCTAAATTAAACTTTTTTAGTTTCTGTTTCCATCGATAACCAATTTCTGTATCTGAGTGTCATTAGACGGAGTTATGGAGGGAGGTCCACATTGGGAAGATCATCGTTAATAACCCGGTATATAAGAAGAGTAGACAGTTCATGTTGTAGTCATTAGTGACCTGTACAGTGAGTAGTACCTATCTTTACACAGAGGGATGCTTTATAACATCTGTCTCAATAGGTATAGAACCATACTGTTGTGAAGAAGGCATGTGATGGATGTAGGGGAATCAGCCGAACCTTGATCAGTTCATACTGCCTGCACCTCAATCACAGATCCATGAGACCAATAATGAGCAGAAGATCTTACAGTCATCAATAAGATCAGAGAGCTGCTGACAGGAGAGGTGAGCGCTGCTGGGATGCCAGGGAATTATATAGTAATGCCAATAGAAGCCTAAACGTTATATCCGGTAAACTGTATATGTGAGTTTTCAAAAAATCTTCAAAAGCAGCCCGGGTCTTCATTGGCATGGCTATGCTGCTACTTGCATCCAGTTTCAGCTCTGTCAACTCCATTTCCCATGTATATTTTTCTGCTGACCTGCTCTTTGCAATCCACTTAGACATGTGTAGCGGATTCTAAGTTAGTCATTCTGCAAGTACTGTACTGGTCAGGACTTTCTCTCTTCCCATGCTGCCATGTATGAACCTGCTCTAATCAGCTGTAGGGGAGCATCTGAATACTTGCTCTTCGTAACATGTACTAACTGGCAGTGTCCCCATGCTTTGTTGCTGTTGTTAGGCATTTAGTCGTTCATGACCCTAGAGGCGAGCTTCCTCCATGGTTATCAGTTTTCCACTGCTTCTTTCAGTTGTGTGATCTCCATACCAGCATCAGCTGTGACAGTAACAGCCTTCATGTTATTTGGTGGCCAGGTCTTCTCGGGCTACTGATCTGTCCAAGCATTAAAGATTTTTCTAGTGACTCTGCTCACATTACATGGCCAACATCTGTGAGCTTGAGCCCGGTCCGCTTGTATTCCGGGAGCTCAAGCTTGGCCTCCATGAGGCCGGTCAGCTTGTCCTCCGTCTGCCCGACCGCGGCCATCTTGTCCTCCGTCTGCCCGACCGCGGCCATCTTGTCCTCCGTCTGCCCGACCGCGGCCATCTTGTCCTCCGTCTGCCCGACCGCGGCCATCTTGTCCTCCGTCTGCCCGACCGCGGCCATCTTGTCCTCCGTCTGCCCGACCGCGGCCATCTTGTCCTTTGTCTGCCCGACCGCGGCCATCTTGTCCTCCGTCTGCCCGACCGCGGCCATCTTGTCCTCCGTCTGCCCGACCGCGGCCATCTTGTCCTCCGTCTGCCCGACCGCGGCCATCTTGTCCTCCGTCTGCCCGACCGCGGCCATCTTGTCCTCCGTCTGCCCGACCGCGGCCATCTTGTCCTCCGTCTGCCCGACCGCGGCCATCTTGTCCTCCGTCTGCCCGACCGCGGCCATCTTGTCCTCCGTCTGCCCGACCGCGGCCATCTTGTCCTCCGTCTGCCCGACCGCGGCCATCTTGTCCTCCAGTAATATATCAGGTCTTATACGATTCAGTACTTCTCTGTTTGTTACTCTCGCCGTCAAGGGCATACGCAGCAGCTTTCACTATCTCCACAGCCCAGATGCATCAATCCTCCTTCTATCAGCTTCACTTGCAGTTCAGCTTTCACATCCATACATGGCTATAGGGAATGCGATGGTTTGCACTATCCTGTGTTTAGTTGCTCTGCTAATATCCCTACTTTTTCAGATATTGTCCATGTGTAGCATTGTGCTTCGCCTCCGTGCTATCCTACGTTTTATCTCTGGCATAGATTCCCCATCTGGGTCCATTTTCGAATCAAGGAAGATGAAGTCTTGTACGCATTCTATGTCTTCGTTACAGGAAAGACTGAGATCAGTCGAAGCAGCAGTCCCTGAATTGCAGGCAGGATTCCGGTGGGGACGCAGCAACCGCGACCATATTGCAAATGGACCATGGAAAAAGCTTGAGAATATCAAAAGAATATCTACATGTGCTTCATCAACTACATCAAGTCCTTTAACTGCTATGGCGCCCCCTACAAGAGCTGGGCGTATCGGCACGCCTAGTCATGCTGATAAAATCACTTTATACCAATCAGGAAGCCCCTGTGAGAACACGGTATGGGGACACAGATTGGTTTGGGATTGGCAAAGGTGTCTGACAGGACTGCATCATCTCACCGTTCCTGTTTAACCTACATGCAGAAAATGAACCTAGACAAATTGAAAACCAGGGTGGAAAAGGTGTCAAAACATCAACAATCTCTGTTATGCGGATGACAAAACTCTGCTTGCAGAAACAAAAGCTGGTCTGAAGTTGCTGATATGGAAGATTAAAGCTGAAAATACAAAAATCGGCCTCTACCAAGAATTATGATGACTGAAAAAAATGGCCATATTCAAATCAAAATCAACGAGACTTTGTTACTAGAGAAGCCAATTGTCTAATAACAGGCAGTGGACTGCAAAAGTGCTAGAAGGAAGATGAGCAGAACTTGTGTGATACGTTATGGTCCTTTTAGAGGTGACGATTGTCAGATAATCGATGCACGACACTCGTCACAGTGATGCTCTTACCTGTGCCGTTCCACAGGAGAATCACTCACGGCACTGCCACCATGGAGGTCGAGAGGCCGGGGAGCGATCTTCGCCCACCCAACTCCAGTCACTGTAGGGAGACAGTCCTTCATAAGTGAGTGACTGCTGTTTACAGTGAACTGCATGCAGAAACTGAACAGTTCTCATTCAGTTGCTGCATGCGTTTACATGGGACGATTATCGTTCAGAATCACACGGGAGTGCAGGAATCTGAAGGATAATTGCCTGTGTAAAAGGCCAATTAATGTCCATTTAAAGTAACCCTGTCTCATTAAAAATGATGTCCTGTCTACAAGCCACATGCTCTAGATCAGAGTGAGGTGAGCAGAGGGATGCACAGTTTTGTAGGAAGAGGTTCAGTGGAACATAGAATTGATTTAAAGACTACCGACAATAGGGTTTCATTAAAAAGTGTGCACCATTTGGCTTCTGTAGCTTCTATATATGTATGCTCATACTGTATATAGCAAACTGCAGAAAGCCTTTCACCAGCAGATCCATCAGTGAGCTCATTTGACTGCTTAGTTTCCAGCCCCTTTCCCTCCCAAATGTCGTTATCAATTGTTTATGACTAAACAAAGATAAACTTGATGTTCCATAAATGATTTAGTTATAAGTATCATACATGGACATTGTCATCTGCCTCATACTTCTTTCCTTTGCTTTAAAGCATGGAGAATGAACCGGAGCGTGAAGATCGTTTTGTCAAAGTTCATGGATCTATGGGTATGAAGAATTTTTTATAGGCCTATATATTAGACTTGAGAGATAGTTGTGAGCTAATTGTATATTTTCCCAGAAAACATTTCTTGTAAGTCTCTCTATTTTATAACTTCCTGCCACAGAAGCCTACAGCTAATATTTCAGTGAGATTGAACCACTAGCATGTGATAGTACACCACTAGCCACTGGTCCTAGCAGAGGTACTACCTATAAATATACTAGGGCACACACAAGTATTAACTAGTATATAACCCCTTAAGGACCAAGCACCGTAAATCTACAGCGCTTGGTCCTAGGCTTTAATCCCCGCCGATAATAGAAATATGGCGCGGGATTAAAGCCTCCACTCCTGCAATCAAGCAGGAGCAAGTGAGGGCCCCAGCTGTCAGACACACCCGAGGACCCAAAGGAGGTTGTTAACATCTTCTGCCTTCTCCTTTTACGGGTACATAGTGCTCCATGAGCGCTATGTACTAAGAAGTGAAAGTGGAAGTGCCTCTTCCACTACGTGACTCGGTGATCACGTGACTGCCGGGTCCCCCTGTTAGCAGAGCTGCCTCCTTAAAACACCGGCTTCACCAGACTTTCTTGCTTTTCTTCAACATTGACATCAGACAATATTCACACGGCATTCACAGTGCATGTACCAAAATAACACCTGGCTGTCTGGCCACTAACTAACACAATATTGGGCCTCTAACCACAGGCCTAATGCCCAACTTTACCGTTCATTGTTCATAGTCCATATCCTTATCAGTGTCAGCGTAGGGGGTCTGATGCTGCTTGGCAGGTCATGTCTGTCTCTTTCAAACCGTCAGAGCAGACTAGCAGTGTTGGCTTCATGTTACTGTCACCATCACAGGGTATTAGTGTATCTTGACGCCACCAGGAAGAAGTGGTAGGTTCAAGATTGACAGGGGGATTATGGCCCCTGTAGCTGATTGGCTGCAGAGCTCCATGGGTTGCAAGTCCAGGCAGCCCACTAAACTCATGCAGCAGCTGCAGTGATTTCTGACAGAGATGGAGGGTTAGTGTAAGGGTAAGTGTAACAGTTAGAATTACAGATATAATATAAGGCTAACTGTGACACGTACCCCTCACCCTAACCCTCAATCCCTGCCACAAATTGGCAGAGGCTGGTTTGCCTATGGCTTACAGCTGGCAAACCCACCCCACCCCCGACACTGTGTAGTCCCTTGGCCGCTCCCACTGCGTCCGAACCATCCGGGAGTGGTGTCACTGGCGTCCCCGCTGCTGTGCTGGCACCGCCAACAGTACGCTCCCCATGCAGGCCACAGCATCTGGAAGCGTTTCTAGTGTCATCGGCACTGCTGTCCCTGGGTCCCACTTCGACAGCATTTGAAAGAAGCAAGGAGCTTCCGCTCCCCCAGCTGGCCAAGCAGGTGGCAGCGCTGTGACAGGTGTCCCCGCTGAACTGCAGGACTGTAGGCTTCCTCTCCGGCTCCCCCTCCGGCCAAAGCAGGCAAGAGCGCTGTCACTGCCGCACATGGGTCCAGCTTAGGCTTCCCCGCAATTCTCCTAGTGTCCCTGGCTGGTAGCTCGTTTTAGGGCCTTAGGTTCTTGACCCAATCGGGAGCTAGGGGTGTGACATTACAACGCTATGCAGGAAAAGAATCGCAGCATGTCTAAAGTGATGTCTATCTGGACAAAAATATTTTCTTATACAATGAATGTTCCTGTTTCTTTGAAATGAGGGAATAAAACTGATTTTTGTTTTTGTAGATTGGGACACGGACAGAAAACCACCTGAAGGATTTCATGATGTCACTTCCCTGGACCACACAACCTCTAAATCAAGTGTAGTAAGCTGTAATCTGGCACAATCTGTTAGAAATGTAAAAAAGGAGTCTTTGTTACACAAAGCTAGTGGCAATAGTTTCAACTCACAACTTCCAGATACACAACACAATACTGCTTATATCAAGGAAGAGTCCCAGGAAGAAAGCAACCCTCACATGCATACCTCCAACATTCTAACCAAGAATGTGTCTACTTCTAGTGACATGGATGTATTGTCTACAGAGGGAGGCGATCGGATAGGCTCTCACATCGGTACACCAACTGATCAGACACAAGAACAGTATACGTCTCCTCAGATGGTTAGAGACCACCTACCTGAAAAAGCAAATGCCTCTGAAGAATACACAAAGCCATATCATATTAAGGAGGAATCGAATTCATGCGATGAAGATAGCCTCACAGATACTGACCCATATTCACCCATACATGGTGCCAATGCCAAGAACACGCCTAGCCAAGCCAATGAAGAATCGGCATGTGAAGATCCGCATGGGGACGTGTGTACCCCCACAGACCATGCGCAATCATCAAATGACTTGAAGGCAGAATCAGATTCTTCTTCTGAAGAAGAGAATATCTCGGATAGTGAGATACATCCAACCACAGATTATATCCCTGTGATCATCAAAGAGGAATCTGTCTCATGTGATGAAGACCACCTCACAGATGGGGACTTTTACTTGTCAGTAGAACATATGGACCCACAGTTCCCCTCCACATATGATGGAGATTATCCTTGCCCTTTATGTGGAAAGAACTTTAATACAACACTGGAACTAGCAAGACACCAACCAATTCACATGCGAGGGAAGACTTTCCCATGCTCTCTATGCGAGAAATGTTTTAGCAGTAAATCAGATTTGATGAGACACGAGCGGATTCATACGGGAGAGAAGCCCTTTCTATGTTTTGAATGTGGGAAAAGTTTTAGCAAAAAATCAGACGTAGTCCGACACGAGAAGATCCACGCGGGCGAAAAGCCATTTTCCTGCCCCGAATGTGGAAAGTGTTTTAGCCGGGACTCGCATCTTATCCGACATCAAAGAATCCACACAGCCGAGCGTGCGTTTACGTGCTCCGAATGCGGGAAAATTTTCAGCCGAGAATCCCAGCTGATCCGACACTTGAGAATTCACACAGGAGAAAAACCTTTCTCTTGCTCACAGTGCGCTAAATGTTTCCGCAAGAAATCAGACGTTGTCCGTCATGAGAAGATTCACACTGGAGAAAAGCCATTCGTTTGTTCCGAATGCGGCAAGTGTTTCAGCCGGCATTCGCATCTCGTCATCCATCGACGGGTACATACGGGAGAGAAAACGTTTTCATGTTCCGAATGTGGCAAGTGCTTCACCCAATACTCTACTCTCATCTCGCACCGTAGGATACACACAGGTGAAAAGCCTTTTTCTTGTACGGAGTGTGGAAAATGCTTTGCCCAGAAGAGAGATTTAAATAAGCATATGACTCTTCACACCGGGGTGAAGCCATACCCCTGCTCAGAATGCGGAAAGAGCTTCGTATTGAAATATGAGCTGAGAAAACACGTGCGAATTCACACGGAAGAAAAACACTTTGTCTGCTCCGAGTGTGGCAAATGTTTCATCACAAAGTCCGACCTGGTACGTCATCAGAGAATCCACACGGGAGAGAAGCCTTTTGCATGTTCAGAATGTGGAAAATGTTTCAGTAGACACACTTACCTTGGCATCCATCAGCGGGTTCACACCGGGGAGAAACCGTTTGTTTGTACAGAGTGTGGCAAATGTTTTAGTCAACGGACAGCCCTTGCAGCACATGGTAGGACTCACACAGGAGGTCGGCCATTTGCATGCTCAGAGTGTGGCAAGTGTTTTAGCAAAAAGTCAGATCTTCTCCGACATCAAAGAATCCACACGGGGGAGAAACCGTTTGCATGCCCAGAGTGTGGTAAATCCTTCAGCCGTCACACCTATCTCATTATACACAAGAGGATACACACTGGGGAGAAGCCCTTTCTCTGCTCCGAATGTGGCAAGCACTTCACTTATAAGTCACACTTGGTCCGACATCAGAGAATCCATGTGGCAGAAGATGCCTTCCCTTACTCTGAGTGTCACTAGGCATATGGAGACTTGGTTGGAGGTCATAACTGAACAAATAAACATTAAAGGAGGGTTATTGAATGGGTTGGTGAATAACATTTTAGGAGGAGGTATTAATGGCAAATCCCTTTTAACTTTGAGATCCCACAGAAAGATTACTACTTCATATTTGAATATGAAATTATGTGGGAACTAAGGACTCCAACGTGTTTCTTGTGCGTGTGTTGCAAGCCTACAGTAGTCTTAATAAATATCGCATCATTTTTTTCTCCTGTTTGGCTTTTTATAGGAGGGTTCCACCAAAAGAAAACATTTTTTAGTCACCAAATTAAAAATCAATATCAATAACATGTTAAAAATATTTTTATTGGACAGCAGATTTACTGTTGGCAGCGTTTTAAGTTGATTGTGATTGCTTCCCTTTCAGGGGTGTTTACAGACCAATGTGCTCTATGGTCTGGCTTCCTGCAGCCACCACCAGAGGGAGCTTACAAGCTATTTGCGTACTGCTATAAACTGAACTCAGTAATGACACATTATACATACAGTACGCTCCCCTCTAGTTGCAGCTGCATGCATCTTAAATGTTATGTATTAACCCTTTCCAATCCACTGTCTGACGTCTTCCTACATTCTGATTGAAGCTTTTACAGCTCCAATGTCAGAAGACGTCCGTGAGGGTATTCTTACCGTCTATTGCCAGCCACTCCGCTGTCAGATCCTCTCCAGCGCGCACGCACTGGCTTTAGCCAGCAGATGGCACCGTTGTATGACAGCAAAAAGAGAAAGCCTTTTAGGAAACTCTGAATCCAAAATTAGATTGGAAAGGGTTAAATCTATGACCATGCAGCAGGGTTTTAGGGCGCTATTACACTTGCATTTTCCTGACAATTGCCGGGCTGCACCTGTAAATGCAGATGCAGACCAGCAATTAGCGCTATTACATACTGGTAACGATCCTGTAATAATGCTAATTGCCAGGTTGCACCCGTGCTTGCAGGTGCAGTCTGGGAATTGTTGGGAAAACGTGAACGCTAGCGGCTACCATTTGCGCTTGTGTAATAGTGGGGTAAGACTTGAGACTGTTATCTAGGATTAGCAAACTAAATGTGCTTTCTTTCGAAAACAGCATTACACCTGACTGCTGTTGTATGTTGTATTACAGCTCATTCATTGCAGTGAAGCCGAGCTGCAGCACTGGCCAACCAATCCACAGGCGAGCTGCCTTTAATAAAAGAAAGTTGCTTTTTTTTCTAATTCTGAAAAACTCCTTTAAAGAAATCTCTGTGGTTCTGAAGTCTAAAAAGTAAGAAACCAAAAGACATTTTTTGGCCACTTTGGCTACTATTTTAGCCTCTACCTGAAGAGTGAGGGAAGATCACGTGTGTCAGTCAGTACTGGCCCTTTTGACAAAAATGAGGTCCTAAAAAGTTCGCTTTTATTAATTGGGAAAATCTAAACAGAATTCATGAAACCTTAACCCCTTAGTGACTAGGCCTGTTTGCACCTTAATGACAAGGCCTAATTTTAGTAATCTGACATGCGTCACTTTAACATAGAATAACTCCATTAAGGTTTTGCATATCCAAGCGATTCTGACATATTTTTTTTTTGCCACATGTTGTACTTCATTTAGGCAGAAAAAAATAGACCGATATCATCTGTGTATATTTATTAAAAGCGCCAAAATTGGGAACATTTTGAAAAAAAACATCAACTGGAATTTCTCAAATATGTGCAAACATAATACAGAAATTTTGATAAGATATATATTTCCATCTGTTTATTTTATTTTCTGCGCACATTGGAAAAACTTTTGCTTTGTTTTGTTTTTAACCATTTAGGAGACGTCCAAATTTCACATTAATTATTAACATTTTGAGGAACACTTTGTTTTCCTGCACCAAGCCAAGATTGCAAAGGCTCATAGGTGTCAGAATAGATACCCCCACAAATGACCCCATTTTAAAAACTACACCCCTTAGTGTATTCACTGAGGGGGGTCAGGAGTATTTTGACCCCACTGTTTGTTTTCAGGAATTAATGCAATTTAGACAAGAAAAAATTGAATTTCATATTTTTGCAAATATGTAATTTTAAACACAGGATTTTTTTCTATAGTGCACATGAAAATGAGGATTTGCACCCCAAAATGGATCCCCCTGTTGGTCCCATGTTCAGAAATATTCCCATTGTGGCCCTAATCTTCTGTCCGTATGCACAACGGGACCGAAAAGAGCATTTTAGGCCTCATTGCCCACTTGTAGACCCCTTGAGCGGCCCAAACGATGGAGAACCCCCACAAATGACCTCATTTTGGAAACTAGACCTCTTAACGCATTAATCTAGGGGTGTGCTGTGTATTTTGACCCCACAGTTTTTGAATGAATCTAAGCAAAGCAGAAGTAAAAAAATTACAATTTTCATTTTTTTAGCGATTGTCATTTTAAAAATAGGTTTTTTTGTACAGCACACATATGAATGAAGACTTTCACCCAAAAATAGATCCCCCTGTTTGCCCCGTGTTCAGAAACATACTCATTGTGGTCCTAATATTATGTCCGTATGCACAACTGGGTCCTAACCGAAAGTAGCAGCGGGTGGTTTTCAGAACAGACATTTTGCTTTAAGGTGTTTTAGTCCCCATTGCACACGAGTATGGCCCTTGACCGGCCAAAACAACAGAGAACCCCCACAAATGACCCCATTTTGAAAACTAGACCCCTTAACGAATTCATCTAGTGCTGTACTACGTATTTTGAACCCACCATTTTTAAATGAATCGAAGCAAAGCAGAAGGAAAAAATTATGATTTGTTTTTTTGGCAATTGTCATTTTAACCCTTTCCAATCCAATTAGTATCCTGGCTTTCCTAGGGGGCTTACTTTTTTTCTGCTGTTATACAATGGCGCTATATGCTGGCTAAAGCTAGTACTGCATGAGGCGACACTTTGGATAGGCAGAGAGGCTGAAAATATACAGTAAGAGAACCCTGACGGCCGTCTTCCAACATCGGAGCTGTACAGCCATAATTCATAATAATGTCTTCAATTACAAATCGCTTGTGTGAAACAGCCCTAAGTCTTATGTGGAGATGTAATGCATATATGGTGATATACAGGTATAATGGTTATATCCTGCATCTACAGTGGTGTCGTAATTGGTATACGGAAATATGAGCTGATACAAAGGTATTCTGATTATATGGAGGTATATACGGTGGCCAGACATAGGATCCCAGCTGCTGCAGAGGGGTACATATCTCTCTATTATTTTACTCCATGAAGTCCTATTGTAACTGGACTGCCCCGTTAATAACATGGAAGCAGTTGTACCATTTATGTCTTTTATTGAGCACGTTGAGTGAGGCTGGTCTCATATGACTGTGTGAACCAGTGTGCCGCATGTGAGAGTCACGTGTAGCACACAGCAAGTACCCCATGACATTGCGTACTTTCTGCTCGCTGCCAAGCACTACCTTGGTGTGTATGCGCGTTGAATATGTGCCAAGATAGCGCTTGCCGTGATTTTTCTTGAGTGTGTAGTTCCGGAAATTTTTTTTAAACTGCGACGTGGCAGCTTCTGACAGGCTGCTACAGCATATAACGCATACCTGATATGCTGTGACCACACGCTCGTGTGAGCCCGGCCTAAACATCCACAATGAAAGGAGCAAGTTAGAGTGGTTTCACATTTGTGCTGGGGATTCCACTTTCAGGCTCCATTCGGAAAGCAAGAAAGGGGAACCCCCACGGATGGATGGTTTCTGTCTCTGGATGGAACTGAACAGCGCCAGGTGGTCACGATTGACTATAATGGGGTCTGCCAACTTTTCGCCCAGTTTTGGGATGGAAGAAAAAGTGCTGCATGCAGCCCTTTCTCTTCCCAAATTTGCAGCCAGATCTGCGTTGGAATTTCTGGCCAAAGGTTCCAACAGAGATGTGAAACCTGCCTAAGTGAACCTCTGTGTTAATGACTTCTCCAACAGCAAATTGGCAATAAACATTTTGTATCTTTTATGACAACAGAGAATAAGATCTCAACAATATAAACTCCAAACTCAACAATTACCCATCCCCTTCACTCCTGAAGAAGATCACCATCCTTGCTAGACTATATAGTCATGAGATTCAGTTACTTTGACTAAGGCTGGGCCCTGATGAGGACTCAGCTCCATTTCTGATGTCTAGAGTAAGGCTTAGGTTGAGCTTGCTTGTTCCGGCTACAGGTTCCTTAGCTGGAAATATCTTATTGTCAACTGCCGCACTGATGTCGAAGAACACATCCTCATTGTCCCTCTCAGTGTCAAAAGGAAGGTAGAGTGATCCAGAAGTAGCCGAGGTCTGGTACACGAGATGGACGATCAGTTGTAGAGGAGCAGGTATGTGGGAGAGATGCTTGATTAGAGGCACAGGGCAGAATAACATGCCGGCAGGGGAGATACCATGATCATTAAGGTGGTCTGGTTATCTTCCCGGGTAGGTATACTGACAGAGAAGATACCTGGATCACTGAGGCCGTTCTCCTATGATAGAAGGTGGTCACAGCTGCCGTTATAGGCGAAGGGCAGGCACACCTGTGCCCCGTATGATAGACGGAGGGCAAGCCACTGCTGGGGCCCCTCCTGCTCTGACAAAGGGGGAGCCTTCAGCCAAACCCCACCTGCTCCGACAAAGGGGGAGCCTTCAGCCAAACCCTGCCTGCTCCGACAGATGGAGGATGAGCAGCCGCTGTTTTGGGGTCACAACTGGTGCCACTCTTCCTTAGACGCCTGCTTTGACAGACAAGGTGAGCAATAGCTGTGGAGGCGAGCCACAGCTGGAGCTCCCTGTTCTGACCGACAGAGGACGGGCCTATGGCCTGGGACCCTATGACGGACAGAGGGCGAGACATAGCTGGGGCCCCTCCAGGTACCACCCTTCGCCTCTGAAAAGACTTCAGAGGAGGACATCACATGAACAAGGCAGTAGGTGTGTATAAAAAAAATCCACTACCCAGCTCCTTGTCACCTCCCCTAATAGCATCATAACTTAGTTTCTGGTGCTGTAGAGAGGTGATGAGTTCCCTTTAAGCATTTTAGCAATGCTCTCTCTCCCTTCCTCGCTACAGCATTCAATTAAGTATCCCCATCCTCTCCTTTTCCCTGGCAGTCGTTGAAGGCAAGCATCATTGTCATTGCGAAGCTGGGTAACGACCCTTCCTAGTACATGGGTTATCATCCCATCTCACTGATCTTCTCCAGTCCCCCGGGTCACCTAACCACAAGCTGACCGGATAATTTTCTTCTTGTTTTGGAGTGTCCATTCTCGGCATTCTTCTTCCGGTCAGGTCAGTGAGGGTTACATCACTAGTGATATAACGTTTACTGTCTAGCAAGGAATGCCGATCTATTGCCGAGACTGCGCATGTGTGCTGTCTTACTGCGAGTGTTCATATACCATTGCAGAGAGAGCGCGCATGCGCAGTCTCTGCAATAGCTCGGCCCTTCCTGCTAGGCTATGAACCCTACATCACTGGTGACATAAGTGTACATTGCCCTGCAAGAAGGAGAATGCCATCAATGGACGCTTCGTCACTGGAAGAAGAGGATCTGGCCGGCTGGAGGTGAGGTGACCCAAGGGGGACTGCAGGAGAAAATCAGCGGGGAGAAGATGCAGTAAGAAGACTAACGGGGGAAGAAGAGGTAAGATATATTTAATCTTTTTTTAATGACAGAACCCCTTTAAGCAATATTATTGAGGGGCTATCCTCATGAGTGTAGCATAGTGGTTTAAATCATCTACAAAACAAGGGGTGCCCCATGGCATTAAAGTGGATTAAAAAACAGTCATAGACAAAGCTTAGGTTTTTCCTCTTTTACCCAACAGTTTCTCATTAGTTAGGACAATGCTACTTATATAGCTAAAGAGATACTCTGCTTATGCAAAGTTGCTGTCAAATGAATGATATCAAAGTTCTTAGTCTGCACTGTGGCTCTGCTTTGGATTTTCTGTCTGTAGCTCTATAAAGCATCACCTTCTCCCAGCACTTCAGAAGTGTTTATTCCCCGGATGCCCTGGATACGTCTTATAGACATTCCAGCTTTACAGGTTAGCTTGCTCAGTAGGAACGACTAGAGATGGCTTTATTCTCTTCATCTCTCAGAATCAGATTGATGACCAATAGGAGGGCAGCGCTTAGCGGGGGGACACAGGAAAGAGCAACGTATGTTTCAAGCTGTATAGCGGCAGGGATGTGGTGTCCATCCTGGAAAACAGTGATGTGGGTAACCATCTGAAACGAAGGGCAGGACAAGAGGCTAATAGCTGCTCAATTTCTCCCCTTAACTGGTGTGCTTATGCAAACACCTTTTTTATATGTAAATTTTTTGAAAATTCACTTTGCAAATAGAAAATTCCTTTACCTTCATAATCCAGGTCCCCTTACATTGCTCTTTGATAATCTGGATATCCCACCTACCGTGGGAGTGATTCTTTCTTCATAGAATAGTAGAGTTGGAATGGACCTCCAGGGTCATCGGGTCCAACCCCCTGCTCAGTGCAGGATCACTAAATCATCCCAGACAGATGTCAGTCCAGCGGCTGTTTGAAGACTTCCATTGAAGAATAACTCACCACCTCCTGTGGTAACCTGTTCCACTCGTTGATCACCCTCACTCACTCTCTGATGTCTAATCTGTGTCTCCTCCCTTTGTTTCATCCCATTGCTTCTAGTCTTTCCTTGTACAGATGAGAATAGGGCTGATCCCTCTGCACTGCGACAGCCCTTCAGATATTTGTAGACCGCTATTAAGTCTCCCCTCAGCCTTCTTTTCTACAAGGTAAACATTCCCAGATCCTTTAACCGTTCCTCATAGGACATGATTTGCAGACTGCTCACCATCTTGGTAACTCTTCTCTGAACTTGCTCTAGTTTGTCAATGTCTTTTATAAGACAATTGGGGTGCCCAGAACTGGACACAGTATTCCAGATGAGGTCTGACCAGGTAAGAGTAGAGGGGGATAATTACCTCCCATGATATAGACTCTGCTTTTCTTAATACATCCCAGAATTGTGTTTGCTTTTTTAGCTGCTGCATCACATTGTTGACTCATGTTCAGTCTATGATCCATTAGTATACCCAAGTCTATTCCACATATGCTGCTGCTTAACTCAATTCCTCCCATTCTGTATGTGTTTTCTTTTTTCTTGCTCAGATGTACTTTGCATTTCTCCGTTAAATACCATTCTGTTAGTCGCTGCCCACTGTTCAAGCGTGTCTAGATCTTTTTGAATCCTCTCTCTTCTCTAGTGTTAGCTATCCCTCCTAATGATTCGGAATACACAGTACAGACTCCTATAAATACGGGTGGGCAATGTCCATCCTCATTGCTTACTCATAAGTTGCCTATGAGCTGTATTGTACAGGTCAAACAAATTATAAATATTCACACGGTGGTATAGTTATCCCACCTTCTTGCATTTCTCTCTGTGTCAGATATGTGCTGGCAATGTGGTGGTGCACCAGGAACAATTTTGCACATATGGTGGGATTGCCCTTCAAATATACTCATTTTGGTCGAAGATTTTTAGCCTACATAATTGCCTGACTAGGCGAACTTACCCGTGCATTCAATTGGCCTTCTCTCCATTGTCTCTGGATCACTTTTGGGTACAAGAAAGGGCATAATTAGACTGTAACGCAGTGCTAGGGCGATTAAGCTCTAAATACCATAAAATCTACTACTTCAAGGAGTAAATAGTGGAAATCAACCATCTTATGAGAATAGAGAATATTGTAGCTGATAATGAAGGGAAGTTTAACAAATTTATGCATACCTGGTTTCGTGGGATGCAATTCCAAGATGAGGATGGTCAGAAGAACAAGGATAATGTGCTGCTTAAGGGGGTATTCTAATCTTGGCTTTTCATAGCCGAGATGGGAAATGCTGAAGCAAATGGCAGCCACCGAAGCAGAGTAGTACAGCATGCTACGCTGTTACTGTAACTTCCATTCACTTCAGCTATGAGAGCTATGCAAACAGCGCTCCCTCTGTCAGGCGGTCGGAACAGAGTGCTGTGTTTTCCCATCTCTGCCATGCAAAACCAAGATGGGAACATCCTTTTAAATGTTCTCCTTCGAGTCACTGAGTCCACTTCAAATTACACTCTCCCTTCTTAAGCTTATTGAAGAGGTTGTCCGGTTACAATTTGAAATTTTAAAGTCAGGTGTGGATATGTAGAAATAAATCCAGCAGTACTTCCCCATCCTCAACCCCAGTGATCCAGCCCCACAGTCCCTCTGATCTCTGTTGTGAAATAGACACTGTGACAATCAGAGGCCACGGTGTCACCATTCCAAACTCCTGGCATCAGGATATGAGTGCTGATGCCAGTAGTACAGTAATCAGACAACCTCTTTAATGGTGAACACAACACTCAAGCACAGGCCTCCTGCTCCTCCTCCTAAGAAAAGCAGTAGAGTTACCTAAAAATTACGCCCAGGGAGACAGCAGGTGTGCTGCTTGTTTTAAAAGCAATGTCATAAAGTTTACAAAAGGACAAATTCTACTGGAACAGAACAGCCAAGCACGGGCCTACTCCAAGGAAAGGCTTGTAGAGCTACAGCTGCTACTTGTGCTTTACAAAATTTTCGTTTTAGGAGGAGGAGGAAATATGGTGGAAGCAGGAGGAGAGCAGCAGTTCCACCAGCAACAGCATCTTAAGGGTAGAGTGTGCCTTGTGGAAACACGAGAGCTGTGGCTCCGTATATCCATATTAATATACTTTTCATTTGAGGGGGAAGTAGGAGGAAATGACAGAGATCAACAGCAGTAGCACCTTGAGGGCAGACTGTGCTCAGTCATGTAGTTAAACTTGCCAGAGGGACAACTACTCAGTGGAACCTGCCATGGGGGTGCAGAAGTCAGGTGATCTACATTGTCTGTGGACAGGGGGCTGCATTTGTCAGTTATCACTCACTTCCCCTCCATTGTGCGGAATAATAATAATAATCTTTATTTGTATAGCACCAACTTATTCCGCAGCGCTTAACACCCTTTCTGATAGCACACTGGCAGCGGGGAAGGCAAGCACCTCTAAAGCATGTTGTGTAAGCTCTGGCCACTTGTTTAGCTTAGACACCGAAAAGTCAAAGGCGACAACTGCATGTCTGAGTACATCGATGCGGGAGCTGACATACTCTTGGACTAACATGCATAAGTGCTGCCTGTGACTTCTACCCACTGCTTGAGCTGTCGGCTATGACAGGCTGAAAAAACTATGCCACAAGGTTTCCTTGCAGTGGTGGTGCTGCGATGGCTTCCTGCTTGTCCACCACAACCGCAGAGCTACGATCCATTGAGGATGCATCCCCATGGCGAAATGCTATGCTTAAACTGCTTAACAGTCCGTCCTGATAGTTGGGCCCCTCTCCACTGCCAGAATGAGAGTTATCATTTTGTCCTTGTAGCGAGGATCAAGGACAGTGGCCATCCACTAATGATATGATGTTTTCATATGGGCTATGCAACAGTCCTTCTGCAAGGCCTTCAGCATAAAAGCACTCATGCCCCAAAGTGCCTAAGGGTGATGGCCCACATTCTTCAGGGTCAAGCCTAAGAGTGTCCTCCAGCTGGTCCTGCCATCAACGAAGAATTGCTGGGGTTAGTGATAAATGGAAGGATTGTTGTGTAGCCCCCTCTGAACCTATATTATCCTCCTGCATGGGCAGAGTAAAAACCGTGTTTTCATGCAATGCAATACATAGGAAGGCTCTATAGGGAACCATGGGCTACAAAACTTTGCAAATCGTGGCAATATTTTGCAACTTGCACTGTAGCAGCCTACAAAGCATCGCTAATGTGATGGAA
This sequence comes from Eleutherodactylus coqui, assembly GCF_035609145.1. Classification (NCBI taxonomy): domain Eukaryota; kingdom Metazoa; phylum Chordata; class Amphibia; order Anura; family Eleutherodactylidae; genus Eleutherodactylus; species Eleutherodactylus coqui. Next base: position 85,727,866 of record NC_089849.1, read on the forward strand.
CCCATAGGAAAGCATGAACTTCACATGCATGCAATTTGTAGCACTGTCACATTGCAAGAAAATGGTGCAATACCAGCCTAAAAGAGCAGTACTTACCACTTCTCTGCCTCGGGGATGCTCGGGATGCTGTAGCTCTGCCATCCTTCCTGGTGTTTTTTTTTGTAACAGATGTCACAGGAAGGTCCCCGACCCTTGCAGCCAATCAGAGGCTGCAGTGTCATCATTCTGAATGGTGCCCACGATGTGAGTACTGATGCCAGGAGAATGGGTAGCGTTGACGTGACTTCCTTTGACATCATCTCCACAACAAACACCGGAAGGGTGGCGGGACTACAGCAATGGATTCCCACAGCAGAGGCTGGGTTGTAGGCCTCTTTATTGTTACTCTAACATAGTTGGTGGTATATGGCAATGTCATCCAGGAACCAAACAAGCCATTTAAAGGAATTGCTCTTTGATCTATATTCCCTTAAATGGAATGTTGTTAAGATTGCCATTCATTGATATTTACTAGATGTAAAGTATAATATATTATGGAGAGTTACTATCTACTAAATCTAAATTTAATGGACTTTCTTACATCTGAATAGATGTGAATGAGCCCTTAGGCTAACTTCACACTCGGGAGGGCGATATCAGGCTGTGAATCACGACCTTATATCGTCCTCACCATCCATGTGAAAGTTCCGTTGATGGCGAGGAATGCAGAGTTCTCCTACTGCTTCCAATGGGGCCGGCGCTGCCACTACTAAACAATGGGGCTGCGATGCGAAAATCACGCAGCCAGATCGCAGTGCTATGCGGGGAAAAATCACTAAGGTGTATGAACCCTTTCAAAAGAATGGGCTTCATATTTGGGCAAGATTTGCGCATCTCGCAGCGTACAAATTTCGAACAATTTTCTTGCCCATGTGAAGGCGGCCTTACGCATATCTATGCACTTGCTATAAAGCTTTACATGCCTGTGAGGCCCTCCTGTGTAGAATGTGTTTTCTATAATGATGGTGTTATTCTCTGCAGTGTGTCTGCTTAATATAAATGACAAAAGTTTGGTTTAGAAAAAAAATTCCATAAAATAAAAACACAGGAAAAACTAGAATAAAGTAAACATGTCATTTTTACCCAGTTTAACGAACCTCGCAGCTGTAGACACACAATTACATGTGTGGTGTAAAAAAGGTGGTGCTCCAAAGTTTTGAAAATATTACCTACATTCGTAGAAACAAGGCCCACTTTGTTCTTTCTCTTCACATCAACGCTCTGCACCTGCACATACATCCCTAGGAAGTTTGGCCACTTGTGGCTTCCATAGCTGTATACAAGTGGAGGATAATATTCTGTCTCGGTTTTGCAAATATCGCACTTGTACGTCCTTTTGTTACAGGGATTGTCCCACCACTTAAAATTGCTTCACACAACCGCTCTGTCCTCCCTGCTTGCGGCTGACCAGGATGTGTGGTTGCTGCAGCCAATCACACCACAGCAGTGACCTTCTATAGGCAGGGATGGACAGAGCGGTTGTGAAGTAATATCAAATTGTGGCATATTTTTCGCTATGGAGTTTTGGTGTGGATCCTGCAGCAGTTGTTAGCCTTTTAATTGAAGGGATGAACTTTGTTGCGAATCAATATCAAAATCGGGAATTTGCAGCTCATCCACCATGTGTGAACGCACTCTTAGGGTATGTTTAAACAGCGAAAATCACCACAGAATTTGCATGCGAATTCCACCTCTATTAACTGCAGCAAAACCTGAGTTTTTGTTGTGGATTAACTTGCACTTAGCCCAGAAAGCCTTGGACCATTCACCAAAACCTGATTGCGGTAGGACTTTGATGACCTCTCATTCGTTTCCACCAGTACATCTTGAGTCACACGAATCGGTTAAGGAATGACAGCCTTTTTTAAAAATGTAAAAACATTGACCAAACCAGTCGTAAGTTTTCATCGGTTTTATTTACGCAATTTTGTCCCTTTTTATGAAGGTTTGTAAATAAGGTTTCCATTTTGTCTTTTCTTTTTTTTTTCTTTTTTTTTTAACATTCCTCAAATGAACATATAAAGACATCATAGAAAACAATAATAATACTAAAAAAGTTAATAAAATGACAACTTTCCGCCACTCCTAAAAACATTTTTGTCATCCACAGCATCTATTAGTTTTATACCATCATTAGAAATTGATTTAAAAAAAAAATGATGTTTGTTCAAATAATTTAATATAAACTAGCTAATGTACCAACTGTTAGAGTAATGTGCCACTCAAACTCGCCTCACATGAGCCCAACGCAAGAAGGTTGGGACTTCCTAAGTCTTAAAAACAGTTTGTTTCTTTTTTGTGGATTTTTACATGTCTGTTAAAATGGCTCTTACTTCCAAAGCATTTCCCACATTTGGTGCAGGAATAAGGCCTTTCTCCCGTGTGAATGCGGTTGTGAGTCGTTAAATTCGATTTTTTCGTAAAACACTTCCCACACTGGAAGCAAACGTAGGGACGTTCTCCTGTGTGTATCCGCTGATGAGTGACAAGAGTGGAGTTATGTGCAAAGCGCTTCCCGCAGACAGAACACGCATACGGTCTCTCTCCCGTGTGAATTCTCTGATGGGTCATGAGATGCGTGTAATACACAAAGCTTTTGCCGCAGTAGGAACATTTAAAGGGGACTTCTGAATTGCTAATCCGATGATGGGTGAAAAGAGTTGAAGGTTCCGAAAAACATTTTCCGTATTTGTACAATGGGTATTGTTCCGATGGGATTTTTTCCGACTTAATGCGCTTAGAGTTGAAAAATAACTGGTTGCCGTATTCGCCGCAGTCGTGCGCCTTTCCTTTATGTATGCTTATGTATTCAATAAACTCTGTACTGTTAATATCCTGAGGAGAGCTATACTCAAATTGTGCGTTACTAGATGGGATTTTAAGACTTTCTTCACTCCAGAAGACCGGTTCCTCCTTCACGTGAATGAATGGATATTGTGGTGTATGATCTTTGGGTGTATAAATATTGGGGTCTGTGAGGTTTCCGCTGTCACATGAGACGGGTTCCTCCTTAATGGAACGAGTTGGAAATTGTGGTTTAGGTTCTGTAAGTGTATAAATGGTTGTGAAGTTTCCTCCGTTACACGGGTCTAGTTCTTCCTCAATAAGAATAGAAGCGTAGCGATGGCTTGGATCTGCGGGAAGGTAACTGTCTGTATCGGTAATGTTCCCATCCTCCTCAATACGAATACAAGGATATGTATGATCTGTTGATTTAATCAACCCATGAACTGCGATGGTGCCACAAGAGACCATGTCCTCCTCAACACGAGGAGATGAGAAGTGTGTAGGATCCGGCTGGATATAGATCTCCGCACCATCTTCATCACAAGAGACTGGTTCCTCCTTAATATGAGTCAATGGAAACTGTTGGACATACTCTGTAGGTTTATAGGGGTTTCCTCCATCACATGAGTTGGTTTCCTCTTCGATATCAGTAGGTGGACACTGCGAATATAACAACTGACTTGTAAAAGCAGATGTACAGTTTGTATTTCCGTAAGGGTTTGTTGAAGATACAATCTTTCCTTGTCTCCCCGATTCCTCAACTTTAGATCTCTTCTTGCTTTTTTTAACCAGCCATCCTGCTTCTACCTTGCCGTCAGTTTTACTTGTATGACCATTTCTACTATCTGGTGAACTTGCATCCACGGAGGGTATTTTTGGGGTTTGTCTGTTGACAGATTCATCTGATGGACAAAGTACAACTTGATTAGATTACCTAGATAGATCCTCAAACATGGTCATTTTAGTTCTTATACACTATATCGCAATTGTAAGACATGAGGAGGCTGAAGACCAAAGTATGAAACAGTATGTACAAGTTCTGTAATATTTAAAAGGGTAACTAACTTTTCTAAAAAAAAAACTTTATACCTATCATAGTGACAGGTCAGAAGTTTTGATTGGTGGGAGTCCAGGTGGTGAGACCCTCACTAATTGCTAAAAAGAACAGGCAGAAGCACTCATCTGAGCGCTGTGCCTATTCAAGCTGTTTCTGTGACTGCTTATAGTGGTGTACAGGCTTCATAGAAAGCCTATGGAGTCTGTAATGACCTAGACCCCTATGGATCGAAACCTTTGACTAACCTTTTATAAAAACTTTTGGCATAGTGACAAGTTATCTAACAGACTGAGACTTTTTTAAAAAGCTTTTCCGACGAAAAAAACTTATCACCTATCCATAGGATAAGTGTCTAATCGATGGGGTCTGACTGCTGGGACCTCACTGATGAAGAGAATTGGGGTCTCAAGTCTTCCCTGAGTGAATTGGGTGGTGGTCATGTCTACGAGATAGTACAGTGTTATCTACAGAAGTCTTTTAGAGATGAATAGAGAGGTAGCGTGTACACATGACCACCACTTCATTCATACAAGGGGAGACTTGGGACCTTCATTTTCATGACTGGTGAGGGTCCCAGTGGTCAGACCCCAACCGTTCAGACACTCATACTGTGGATATGTTGTGGATAAGGGGTTGTCCCACCAAAACAACTTAAGTGCTAAAATTTATAGTCATACTGGCCTTGAGACCACTGCTAAGGGTGAAGGGCACAGGAAAAGAGATGGTTAAGTAATACAAAAAAAACACAAAAAACTGGTGGCCAAATTGTGATACGTTTTTGGAGGGGGTCAATATATATTATATGAGATAAATGTGGTTATAGGCGCAATCCTTTTGTACTCAAAGAGGCACGAGACATGTTTTAACAAAAATTGAGTCGTCGAGCTTAAAAAGTTAATCGAGCATATAATAATAGACACGTTTCGGGGCCGTTGCACCCCTTCTCAGGGTTTTAACTGGGAACACAGATCCAGCATTGGTGTGTTCTCTTTGCAACCTATCAAATAACGTCTTAAAAAGGACCTGTCAGTTCACAGCTGCTTTAGTAAATACTTGTATTCCCCATGGAACAATTGTGGAACATCTTTTCTTAGAACTTTGCACTCTGTCATTCCTCTAATAAATTTATGAATTAACCAATGGCCGATAAAAAAATAATTACCAGCCGGGTGGCAACCTGCCGCCTTTCTGAGGTTCTGTAGACTGTGGCAGCGGTCTCAGGTCGCCTCATGGTAAGCGCACCCTTGGATGCACAGGTAGATGAAGCTGCAGCTAATAGTAAGTGTTTTACTCTCTCACAGCTACTGGAATTATATCTACAGTGCTCAGCCCTTCTCTATGGTGTTCCATGGTGCCGATTCTGTGTATACGAGACATAATGATTAGGGGAGTAGGATCTCCTCTACTTTCTGTCTGTAGTGTATATCATAGCAGCTAGTTTCTATGCACCAGCTCAGGGTATTTGAGAACTAAATATTTAGACTGCACAAGGGAAAACTGCTAGAAATGAAGAATACTAGTCATATAATGGACAACAAATCTTATTCATCATGCACACACAGCAGCATCATCTGAAATAACAAATGCAATTTAAAGGGTTATTCCAATCTTAGATATTTATAGCACATCCACAGGGTATATCATAAATGTCTCAGATTTACATCCCATCTCCGGGTCCTGCACCCATCTAGAGAACGAGCGTCCTCTATTTCAACCCACCTGGTGAAGTGGTCTCTGCATCCAGGCCACAACTAAATGGGGAGGTGCCTGGACTACGGAAAAAGTGGCGCCTGCTGTGCTATGCGGTTTTCATAACTCCCATTTACTGCTACACTAGTTATGAAACCAGCGGAACACAACACGCTTGGCTGTTTCCATACATCTGGCCACTCTTCCAAGGGGGATGAAGGACTCCCATACTGGGGTGCAGATTCTAGAGATGGGACATGCATCTCAGATATTTATCTCATATCTTGTGGATATAAGATAACTGTCTACAATGTCAATAACCCTATAAAATATGAAAACTCCTAGAGTTTAACCTTATAAACCTCAAATCAATGTATTTACTTGCAAAAGACCTGCTGTGTAAGACTCATGATGTGTAACCAAGATTAGTACATCTCTCGAGGATGACAGTTGATCTGGCAGCATGCCTGACAGCCTTAATTACTGATACTCATTAACCAACTTACCAGGTGATGCGATGTACTGGTGGTCCTTCATCACAACCTCCTTGTAGAGATCCTTGTGTCCTTCTAAATATTCCCACTCCTCCATGGATAAATGGATAGTGACATCCTCGCATCTTATAGGAACCTGATACAGATAATGAAACAGTCATCATCCAGACACTATTTTTGGGGTTATGACCAGTTCACATCACATTTCAGATTATGGCCATCATAGTTGGTAGCCCTGGGTAGAAGCTAGCTCTGCCGATGCTGAAGCCGTGACCAGTAGATCCTCGTTTTGGCAGGTTTAAGGCCTGTTATGATCAGCATCCGAGGTTCTGCTCTGAACCTGTCACCGAATTTCATTAAAATACAGGATGACCAGACAGAAACTGAAGGGACAATCAATGGGGTCCGTTCAGCACACTTCAATTCTATCACAAGAGAGATTCGTTGGGTGCCAATGGGTGCCATTTTCCTGCTCCCATAACGGAGCAAGAAAACAGAACCCCTTAGCGCAGATGTGAACTAGCAGTATGTTCTTTTTATGCCAGAAAGAATAGTGTGGTCTACGACGTTATTGTTTCCCACACTCTCTCTAAGGTAAAAAAAAAATACCCTTCCTGACCCACATCTACAGGCCTCTCACCAGCCAAGCCAGAAACCTACTGCACGCTGATGAGGAGCAAAAACCCCGGAACAGCTGTCTGTACATGGATATCTTTTCCTTCTGGAGAAGAATCTGGCTTCGGCTCATTATTCCCAGTCATTGTTACAAGGCTTGTTAGAAGGTCTGACATTGAGATGCAGAAATGTTGCCTTCCAATAGTTGGCGCTGTAGAGGTATTGTGCCATCTTTCCATTTGCATATTTCCCAGAGGAACATGGATGGCCTTTTATGTCTCCTCACACCTTCTAGGTGCTCGCTCTAAGGAGAAATTATACCCTTCCTGACCCACGCCTATAGGCCTGTCACCCAGCCAGCCAGAAATCTACTGTACACTGATGATGGGCAATCACCCCCCCCACACACACACACACACACACCTTCCCCAATCCCCGAAACAGCTGTCTGTGCAAGGTTGGCTTTCGACCCTAATTCCCAGTCACTGTTACAAGGCTTGTTAGAAGGTCTGACATGCAGAAATGTTGCGTTGTAGAGGTATTGTTCCATCTTCCCATTTGCGGTTTTTCCCCACACAAACCGCTGTACAATGAAGACACCCCTAGATGTAATCTAAAATGTGATGTGAACAGTCCCTTACAGTGTAATGTCTCACCTCTCCGGTCAGCAGCTCAATGATCTTGTTGGTGAGTTCTAGGATCTTCTGCTCATTGTTGCTCTCCTGTATCGGTGAGTGCGGAGACTCAGTGATGGGGCTCTGGGGCCCGCTTGCTCCTCCACAGTCACCCGATATTTTCTTCACTGGAGCATAATCCTGGGTATTGGAGATAATAATAATACATTTCTGTTTAAAAATGTCCTTTCCTAGCCTCAGTTCATCCACACTGAGATATCGTTCATGAATACTGTTTAAGAACAAGATGCCTGCTATACAAATAGGTGGTCACTAAAATTCCTAGAATCTCTCACTCCTCTAATCAGGTCTTTTGTTACTAAAGCAGATAAGACATAAGTCATGTGCCATAATTCCATAACTTCTCATGTTCTTTGTGATTAATCCCTTACTGACCAATTGCTTAAATGTACGAAGCATGATTGGGGGCAGCGCCTTCGGGGTGTTTTGCACACTCGTGATTGGAGGGGTCGTAGTAGTTAATAAATGCCCGCCGATTTAGTTAATGATTCCCTCTTGATAGAGAATAACTTCAATATGTGGCACAGCCCCTTTCGTAGGCTAACCATGACTGTTACAATACCCTGCAATACAGAAGTATTGCGGGGTATCGTATAAACAGTTATATGTTTAGGTCTGCCAGTGAGACTTAAAAAAAAAATGGAAAGATAAAGTTGGTAAAGTTTTTGAAGATATGTAAAGGGAACCTATGAGCGCCATAAGCTGAGTTATGGTGCTTAGATGACAGGTCCGGAGGAGTCTGGGGACGGGCTTTGGCTCCCCATCCCTGCATTGCTCTTCACAGAAGTTGGCACGCAGTGCATTTGACTCATCTCTGCATCCTGAACTGGAAGTAAAAACCCTCTTCTCATGTTTTACATAAAAAAGAGAACATGAGAAAAGAGAATATGACAAAGTCGGCAATTCACTCCAATAGCGCAAGGCCGCCTGTCCATGGCCACGACAGAAAATCGCTAATGATATTCCGCCGCGGGGGAGGAGCACTAAAAGGTCTGCGTGATGAGCCTATATTAATAATAGGCTCACCGCGGAGAATTGCAGCACGCCGCGATTTTAATCACATGAGCAGAAAATCGCTGTGATTTTTTCCGCTTGTGTGCAGTAGGCTGCGCTTTCTATAGTTAGCCTATGGAAAGCGTGTCATGCGAGCTTTCATTGCGAGATCTGCGGCGATAAATCGCACGGACACCTCGCCCGTAGACAGCCAGCCTTAGTCTTTACATAGAGGGAAAGAGAAGGAGTTTAGACACATTGTCAGTGGGTCTCGGGTTCCAGCCCCGAGATGTGCTTGTTAATGGGGGAGTCTCTGAATCACTAAGGCCTCATGTCCACGGGGAAAATCAGATCCGCTGCAGATTCTCCATGGAGAATCTGCAGCGGGTCCCTCCTGCCCCGCGGACATGAGCGCCGAAAATAGCAATTTAAAGCATTTACCTTTCCGGCGCGGGCGACGAAGATCAGCTGTTCCTCACGGCCGGATCTTCATTTTCGGCCGGCGGATGAATTCCTGACGCCGGCGGCACGTCGCCGGCACGTCGTCGACGTGCCGCGCGCATGCGCCGGGCACATCCGCCGAGCCGAACCAAGGGAGATGCGGCCATGAGGAAGAGAAGAGCTTCGCGGTCCGCTGCGGGTGAGTAAATGCTTTAAATTCCTATTTTAGGTCTCCCGCGGATCCGGACGGCTTCCATAGGCTTCAATAGAAGCCCGCGGGAGCCGTCCCCGCGGGAGACCCGCATGAAAATGGAGCATGGTCCAGATTTTTTCATGCTCCATTTTTTTTTAAATCACTTTTATTGACGATCCGCGGGTATTTATGTACCCGCGGGTGGTCAATGCATCCCTATGGGATGCGGATCCGCATGCAGGAAATCCGCTGCGGATCCTAAATCCTATTTTCCCCGTGGACATGAGCCCTAAAATGGAGGATGAGACTAAGTGTGGTGGGTAGGACGTTAGTGGGGAACCGCACCATAGACCCCAAACCTTATCACATTTTCCTGGGCATCTGCGCCCTTTATAAACTATATAATTATATGGAATAACGGAATTGACCAATTTCCGCCACACTGACACTGAGGGATTCCCACGATCCATCCAATGTATTGCTATTACTTTCCATGCTGAGAAAAGTACCTCTCTCAAGAATATTCTAAGATGGTGCTGCCAAGTCTCCTCATCGAGTGTCCCGAAGACGCATATTTGAGGGCTAGTAGGGACAGGGGTTTCCAAAACCTCCAAGAGGAAGTCATTGACCTCTTCCTAGAAGTCTCGAATAACTGGGCACTCCCTGATCATGTGCCAAAAATCGTGCGGGCATCTAATGCACATAGATGATGATCTACCCACTCTCTGCAGCCTCAGTGGAGTAAGGTAGCGCTGGTGTACAATATACAGCTGTATCAGCTTGTTATTAGCCGCAGGGTAAACAAATAGAGGCGATGCTAGTAGATCTTGGAAGGATTCTTATGTCAGAGTTGGTATCAGTTTTCCATCTCAGCAGGGCCGGGGGAGTGTTGTGAGAGGTCTTTGCTGCGATTAGATGGAAGTACAATGTGGATATGAGGCCCTGTGGACCGTGGGAGCGTCGTATACCTATCAGGGGGTAGTGTGATATAGAGGGTCCGGGAGATGGGGTTTGTATCTGTAGTGTGCCTGACTTGTAGGAATCTGAAGAAATGGGTACAAGGAAGTTCGTATTTAGCTTGTAGTTATTGAAAGGTGGAGAAAGTGTTAGAAGAGGCCAGTTCATGTATTGGGAGCGTTTTACAAGCTAGTGAGGAGGAAGACTCCAACACCGGCCACAAAATAAGGATCTTTAGGAAATTAGCTAAATCTGACTCCAAATTAGGAAGCGGGTCAATTAAGGAGGTTTTTGCAGTCACTAAAGTCAAAGAAATTGAAACGTGATAAAAAAAAAAAGTTGTGTGTACCGCAATAAAAACTACAGCTCACCCAACCATCAAGAAGCACACAGTCCTATAGATGAAAGAATAAAAAAAAAAGATGGGTCTCTTCCTAATGTAACAGATAGCAAGGAAGTTCGTATTTAGCTTGTAGTTATTGAAAGGTGGAGAAAGTGTTAGAAGAGGCCAGTTCATGTATTGGGAGCGTTTTACAAGCTAGTGAGGAGGAAGACTCCAACACCGGCCACAAAATAAGGATCTTTAGGAAATTAGCTAAATCTGACTCCAAATTAGGAAGCGGGTCAATTAAGGAGGTTTTTGCAGTCACTAAAGTCAAAGAAATTGAAACGTGATAAAAAAAAAAAGTTGTGTGTACCGCAATAAAAACTACAGCTCACCCAACCATCAAGAAGCACACAGTCCTATAGATGAAAGAATAAAAAAAAAAGATGGGTCTCTTCCTAATGTAACAGATAGCTACAAGAAATATTCTCTAGAAAGTAGTGAAACATGGGAAGAAAAACTATATTTTATATTGCGGTGATTGTACGGATGGGCAGAATAAAGTGAACATATCACTTATCGTACATGAGTGTACAACAAAACTAAAATCATGGCATAATTCTCGGTTTTTTTTCCCATTTAACCCCACTTAAGCATTTTTTTTAGTACATTTGGTATACTAAATTGCACCATTAAAAAATAAAACTCCTACTGCGAAACAACAAGCACTTATATGGCTATGCCAACAGAAAAATAAGTAAGTGATGGCTCTTAAAAGGTGGGGTTGATAAAATGGAGAAGGGGAACCTGAAAAACGTCTGGTCCTAAAAGAGGTGTTCTAGCCGTATAACATCCAGTCGTGCATAATATAGTCCGAAAAATGTTAGCTGGGAAAGAACTGCAGTAACATCTCGGACCACTGCATAACGGATGGTGTACTTCTTCAGGGCGCACCGTGGCTCCTTCGCATCAGATGATCAGTTGGGACCCTGATGCACTAATCGGATATTCATAACGTATTCTGAGGACAGATCATCAATATTCTATGACTAGGAACCCCCCTTTAAGAGAATAAGGGTTAATTGCAATAAGAATGATGTTCTGTGACATAATTTCCAGAGCCCTCACCAGTCCGGTCACATCCTTGTGTTATAAACAGTGATAAGAGTGATGTCATGTGGCATATTTCCCATAACCCCTCACCTTTCCGGTCAGCAGGTAGATAATCTCCAGGGTAAGATTTAATATCCGTTCATTGTCCATCTTTAGTCTGGTTCCTGGCATTGATATTACGGATTTTACAGTAGTCGATGACATCGGATCTAGAAAGTTTCTTTAACATCCTCGGCTTCTAGAATGCGCCCCATCTTTAATTCAGTAGAATCTGGAAAACAAGCAAGCAGGATGAACGTTCACATTCTAGTTTCCCTTCCCTGGTTGGTAGAATGAGCTTTATTACACACGCCTCTGTTCCAGATCCCTTTTCTCACTTCAGAGGCCAAATATCAAGAGACTCCAGCAAAAGAAGACAAAGTGACCAAGTCCCAAGCCTACTCTGTGCTGCCTCACAATGATCCTTGCTTGCATTGCTGCATATACAAGTATTAGGGCTAATTCCCACGGGTGGATTTCCGCAGCGTTGCCCCGCAGCTATTAGGTTCTATTGAACCTAATAGCATAATGCTCACAGTGCGGAATTACGCACCGTTAAATCACACGTCCTTACCCGCGGCATGTTCTATTTGCTGCGGGCGTACGGCTTCCATTGCAGTCAACGGAAGCCGTCAGTCACACTATCTTCCGCTGTAGCACAGCGGAAGATAGCGTGAAAACGCTTCCCTGCCTACCGCGTCATGTGCTCTATTGCGCATGCGTGACGTCGGATCCGGAGGTAACTATGGGGTCTCTGTATTTCCGTGTTCCTGCACGGGAGCTAGCACAGCTGGCTCGCACATGGAGTGGCCAGCAGGGGGCGAGGCAGTGCAGGAGATTTCTCTCCTTTCGCTCTCCCGCCCCTCTCCATTGAGATACACAGCGGCCGTCGCTATTGAATGGCGGCTGTTTAAACTGCATGATGAGCGATGAGCTTCATCGCTCATCTTTTATGCTGCATAAAAGATAAGAGATTCCCATTCTCTGTCTCAGCTGGATGGATTTTGTATGCCATTTTAAATCCAGAACTGAAGTCTAGCTTATTATTATTTTTTTTCAATTCAGTTTCCATAGTGAAATGTAAAACCTGATGGCTTGGCAATACATGGGCTTTTAGGAAAATGGAAGACATTTTCTCGATTTTGGGAAGAAGACGTATCCTGTTTAGTCTCCATAAACTTTTTAACTGCTTTGATCAATCTGTCTGCGTTTGTTTTTTAAGAAAATTATTTTCTGATATAGGAGCATTAGAGACCGAATCATCAGAGGAATCACTATCAGGAGAATAAGAGGAAGAGGAAGCAGAGGAAACTTCCACTTCTTTTTATGTGGAATTCTTTTTCCTTTGGAGAGTCGTTAATCATCTGAGCCTTCAGCCATGTGGAGAACGTTTTCCGCCTCCTGCTTCATAGCTGAACTCTCCTGGGAAACTGAGCAATCAGGGCAAATGTCAGAGGAACAGTCTTCCTGGAATGGCTGAATACAACTTATACAAAGTCCTCTTTAGGACCTGGCCCATGCTTTTTTGCTGGGTTTCCAAATTGAGACAAACACGGTGCACATAAATCTCCCTCCTAATCCTCCGGCAGAGTTTGGTCACAAGCCACACATATTCTATGTCTAGTTTTCGGTTTTCTCTTTCCCTGCGGCTTTACATCTGGGATGGGGGAAATGAATAAAAATTATATATATAATTTTTTTTTATTGCACTCTTTACTTGATAAAAGCACTGTGGGAAGCCAATATATACCTTACACATAAGGATCCAAGAGGCAGCACAGACCCCAGTGCCATTAACCCTTTCCAATCCAATTTCTATCCCGGTCTTCCTAGGGGGCTTACTCTTTTTCTGCTGTTATACAACGGCGCTATATGCTGGCTAAAGCCAGTACTGCATGAGGTGACACATTGGATAGGCTCCGACAGCAGAGAGGCTGGCAATATACAGTAAGAAAACCCTGATGGATATCTCCCAGCATTGGAGCTGTACAGCCTTAAATCATAATGTCTTCAGAGGTCAGACAGTGGATTGGAAAGGGTATTACTTTCCCCCTCTACATCAAACAACTCCGCCCCCTCATTCAATGAAGCAAGCCAGACTGGGAGCTGGGTCTGAAGAGAAACAGGAGCTAAAACATAAGCAGCCTGCAACATAGCGCCACGCAGGCTGGAAGTGACAAAACAGCCCCTGCCACCGGAACAGAAGTGACGACAGATGCAACAAACCGCACCAACGGTGGAGTATAGCGGCGCCCATAAAAAGGAAACTACAGCCAAGAATGCCAAACAGGTAACCACAGCAACAATAATATAATTATACAATATATATTTGATCGATACAGAGCAGAATCAGAGCACTGATAATACACCGCAAGGTCAGGGAAGCAGCTGGCACTGAAACACCCAGGAATCTTGTGACAAAACTCTTTGTCCAGGATACAATTACCAATGCTGCTCAATGGTCCAGGAATACCATTGCTGACAGCAATAACATTGGCATGGGGCACACCAACTGACTTTTATCCTTCTGGCCAAGGACACATCCACTGTCCCTATAACATTATGGTAAGGAAAACATCTGGTGGCAGTTTTTTGCATAATGGTCAGGAACACACCCAATGGCGCTAAATTGCCAATGCCCATGGGCACACCTGCTAGCTCTGTAAGATTTAAGATCAGGAACTTATCTGGTAGCACTCTCATCATGCCCGGGGACATACCCACTGCTACCATTGTAGCTGCTTGCATCCAAAATTAGGGTCACAAATTTCAAACCCAAACGGCTTTCAGGATAGGTGGGCAACACCTGCAGGAGACAGGACAAAATGAAACCGCTGCTTTTGGGTTCCTGTGTCTATATGTACTCTATGTATGCAGTTCATTGAATAACATCTTGTTTAATTAGTTGTCTTCTAGGTGGGCGGTTCTACGGAGAAGACAAACAAAATATCCCTTGAGTTCTGCCGTAGGACAAGGAAAATATAATATAAGAGGCAGCACTCGATGAACCAATCACAGCCATTCAGTGATGTCATTCACTGAATAATCGAGCACCGGCTGTGATTGGCTGGCGCTCGATCCATTCACAGCGCTTACTTGCTGGAGGTGGGGAATTCAAAGGCCCGTTTACCAGAGAGTGATGACAGCAAGGAGGATTACAGAGCAGCCTGCAGCACCGCCAAAGATACCATAGCGGGGGACAGAGACGCCGGCTGCGAGGCGAGTGCTGCATTTCATTTACCTAGTATAGCTATATTTCAAGCCCCCCCCTGAAAATCAGGCTAGGGCTTATTATCAGGATGTTTTATTTTTGGGAAAACGCAGTAGGCACTGAGTATAAGGTGTGAATACTTAGGTGAATGCACAACATGTTTTCATTTTTTTTTAAATTGACAAAGATTTCTAATGTTCAGTTTTCACTTTATCATTATGGGGTATTGAATGCAGAATGATGGGCAAAACTTGGATTCTTTTTGTCAATTTGCACAAGGCCACAACGCAATGAAATGTAAAAGAAAAGTGTGATAGGTCTGAAGATTTTCAAAATACATTGTGAGCATAATTTGGAACAGGATAGAATATATTTTGATGTTTCACTACAAAGCATTGAAGATAAAATCATAATGAAATGACACAGTGAGCCAGTAGCAGGTACATTTTTTATTACATGCTCAAAGTTGTCACCAGAGGCACGTTATACTGTAGGTAAATTGTGTGGAATTAATCTGTGCCAAGGGAATAGGTAAACACAATCCTTGTGACGTAGCGTTTAATGGCTAGGAAGGAAGGCTGATCTATTGCAGAGAAAGCGGTCATGCGCAGTCTCTGCAATAGCTCGGCACTCCTTGCTTGGCTGTGAACTAGTGACGTAGCGTACATTGCTGGGCAGGAAGAAGATTGCCTGTGAATGTATGTGACGTCACAGGAAGCAGAAGAATCAGCCAGCTGGAGGTGAGGTGACCCCCGGGACTGCAGGAGACAGGAGAAGATCTGCAGGGAGAAGATAAGCTAAGTAGACTGCCTGGGGAGGAATAGGGGAGTCTAAAAAATGTTTATGTCTTTTTTCAATTGCCTGTAAGAAGAAATAATGTGCCTGCGAATTGTTTTTTGAAGTTGAAGAAACTTGTACAGATTATTGTGATGTGTAAAATGATCACTGCAAGCAAATGCAGATAATATGTTCATATGTGTTCTAAGTAGAGGTGAGCGAACCTACTCGGCCACGCCCCTTTTTCGCCCGAGCGCCAAGATTTGAGTACTTCCGTACTCGGGCGAAAAGATTCGGGGGGGGGGGGGCGCCGTGGGTGAGTGGGGGGTTGCAGCGGGGAGTGGGGGGGAGAGGAAGAGAGAGAGGGCTCCCCCCTGTTCCCCGCTGCTACCCCCCGCTCCGCCACGCCTCCCCCCGCCCCCCGAATCTTTTCACCCCAGTACGGAAGTACTCGAAAATCGCGGTGCTCGATCAAGTAATTACTCGAAACGAGTACGTTCGCTCATCTCTAGTTCTAAGCCATATTACTTATAATTTTATGTTTCACTGTTGTTTCCAGTTTGTGCATTAGAAATGGTGTCTGTCCGTGATTTTGAATATACTGTCAAGAAAAAAAAAAGAAAAATTGGACTCGTACCTTACAGGAATAAACAGGATTTAGGAATAGGAGAAACCCAAAGTGGCTTAATAAAAGATGTAAAGAGAACACAAAAAAAGCGTTTAAGCTACTAAATCAAGAAACCCGTGAAGAAGCACTAAAAACCTGTACAGGAGAAAAATAATGTAAAAAGCAGATAAAGGCAGCAAAGATGGAGACAGAGAGACTTATTGCCGAAGAGAGTAAAACTAACAAACTATTCTTTAACTATATAAATAGTAAAAAGATTAATACTGAAAGTGTTGGCCCTTTAATAAATAATGTAGGAGAAATTGTAGAGGGTGATGAGGAGAAAACAAATCTATTAAATAGCTTTTTCTCCAGTGTATTCACAGAGGAAAATGAAATGTCAGGTGAGATGCCGAGTGATAAAGTAAACTCTCCACTAAATGTCACCAGTCTACACCAGGAAGAAGTGCAGAGCCGTCTTAAAAATAGCATACACCCCTGGGTTTTAAGGGATTTAAGTAATGTGATACACATACCCTTGTTTCATATATTTTAGGACTCTATAGTGACGGGGTCTGTTCCACTGGATTGGTGCGTAGCTAATCTGTTGCCAATATTCAAAAAGGGGTCAAAAAGTGAACCTGGAAACTACAGGCTGGTAAGTCTTACTTCTATTGTGGGTAAAATGCCATCCCAGAGGACCTCAAGGAAAATGGCTGAATAACTCCATATCAGCATGGGTTAATGAGAGAACACTCCTGTCAAACCAAGCTGATCAGCTTCTACGAGGAGGCAAGTTTTAGACTGGACCGGGATGAATCATTGGATCTTGTATATCTGGACTTTTCCAAAGCGTTTGATACTATGCTGCATAAAAGGTTGGTATATAATATGAGAATGCTTGGTCTGGGTGCATGCATCAGAATAAGACTGCTTAACGGCCACCATAAAAAGGCGTATGGGTGGTCGCTGAGAGGTTAAATTAAATCCATATAAACTTAGCAGGACTGTTATAAGGGATGAAGGATTGACGTGATTTCTTTTGGATTGAGCGACCAGCTGAGTATTAGAACAGCGTTTGCTAGCAGAGGAAGCCTGGTACCATGGATGTCTGCATTAAATAATTTTTTTTACAATTTTCTATGAAATCCACCTGTTGGGGAACAAGTTTTTGATACATGGACTGCAAGTGGTACTCTCTAGTGCAGTGGTGGCGAACCTATGGCACGCGTGCCAGAGCCGGCACTCACAGCCCTCCCCACTGGCACGCGCCGCCATCGGTCGCTCACCACTTGTGAATACCGGCAGGGGCCGCGGCTCCCTGCCGGCATTCACACAGCTGCGCTGCTAACAGCGCTGGGTGCTGGTGTATTATGTCGCCACCAGAAGTTAGGGATGGCGACATAATGCACCAGCATTGACACTTGTTAACGCCCCAAGCTTCTGATTGGCTGAGGGCTTGTTTGTTCTCACAACTCCCATTCTGGTTGGGGAGCAGCGGAAGGGCCAATTCCAGTGCCGTCCTGCTCATGGAGGAGAGGCCGAACCTCGGCAGCGCCACGGGCTGCAGAGACGGCAGCGGCGGCCCCTATTGAAGATCCGTCCCGAGAGCGTAAGCGTCGGGGCCTCTTCAAGTGCCATCCTATCGGCAGCCGCACGGGCGGCAGAGGCAGCGCTGATGCAAAGGGCACCCTTAAGGCCAGGTAAAAAACAATAGGGGCCTACAGCAGGCGTCCCCCTTCCATGTGGGATGTCGCTGTTACACTGGGGGGCCGCTCTGGAGTGTCGCTGTTACACTGGGGGGCTGCTGGGGGGGGGGGGGGGGGGTTACTATTACCGCTGGGGTATGTTTACATGTGGTGGAAATGGGCAGGGCTGTTTCAAAACAGACAGCATGCAGATTTTGACTGCTTTTTGAATGTGGAAATGCTGCAGAATTTGCAACAGAAATTTCCACTGAGGACATTCTGCAGTATTTCCGCATCTAAAAGCAGTCAGAATCTGCACACTGTCTATTTTAAAGCAGCCATGTCCTTTTTATAACGACTGGGGTAAAATCCTACGTCGTGATAAGCCCCGCCCCCTGACATGCTGGCACTTTGCCATAAATAAGTGGGTTTTGGGTTGCAGTTTGGGCATTCCGTCTCTAAAAGGTTCGCCCTCACTGTGCTAGTGGGTTACTTTTCTGAACTGTGGCGCATTTGAATCTATCTCTTGTTCCTGTGTAATACTGGCTGCAATCCTTTTGCATTGGGTGTGAGTTAAAGCTGATCTTAGATACAAACAATTAGGCCTCCCTCACACAGGGCGTTTTGTACAGCGTTTAGTGCTGCCTTTTCAGCCCAGCACTAAACGCTGTACAACACTCCCATTCATTTCAATGGGGCTGCTCACACAGGGCTGAAAACGCAGCGCCTCCCAACGCTGCGCTTTGACAGCGATGCATGTTCTATTTTGGGGCGTTTTCAGCTCTGCGTCGCCCATTAAAATGAATGGGCAGCGGTTTTAGCACTGCTGAAAACGCAGCAACACTTGGTGCCGCGTTTTTGGCAGCGTTAACCGCTCGCCGATTTTCGGGGTGAGGGCTTGCACTAGAAGCCCTACCCCGAAAATCAGTCCCAGCTAGGCTAGAGGATAAAAAGAAAGTAATACTCACCTAGCCGCTGCGGTCCGGGTCGCGGCCGCTCATCCGGGCTTCTCCAACACTCCCAAATCTATTGCTGTAGGCCAGGTTTGGGAACCCCGCCTGCAGCAATAGAGTGCTGTGATTGGTTGTCGGCGCGCTCGATGCCCAATCACAGCCCTTCATTGACTGTCTCAGCCAATCAGCGCCGGCAAGCTGTGATTGGCTGAGACAGTCAATGAAGGGCTGTGATTGGGCATCGAGCCAGCGCCGACAACCAATCACAGCACTCTATTGCCGGAGGCAAGGTTCTCAAACCTGGCCTACGGCAATAGACTTGGGAGTACAGAGGAAGCCTGGATCAACGCAGAGACCAGTGGCCGCGACCCGGACTGCAGCGGCTAGGTATGAGGCTGGGGTTACACAGGGCGGATTTGCCGCGGTTTTGCCGCGGATTGCCGTTGCATATCCGCACTGCGGCAAAACCGCTGCGTTTGCAGTGCAATGCAGCACAAATGAGATTTGCCAAAAAGCTGTTCTCACAGGATGGATTTTTTCCGCACAGCCGCAGTGCGGAAATGCAACTGCGTCGCGGTTTTAAAATCCGCACGAAAATCCGCAAGCACAAATTAACCTCTGAAGCGGTTTTGCCGCAGAAGCAGTTCTTCTGCGTCAAAACCGCAACGGAAAAAACGCAGCAAAACCGCAACAAATCCGCCCTGTGTGACCCTAGCCTTACTTTTCTTTTCTTTTCAGCATCCTTGGCTGCGTTTTCAGCCGAGCTGCTGAAACCGGGTGGAATCTGCAGTAAACGCAGCGTTGAAAAACGCTGCATTTCTGCAAACGCCCTGTGTGAAGGAGGCCTTGGTTCACACTGGGCAGATTCGCCGCGGATTGCCGTTGCATATCCGCACTGCGGCAAAACCGCTGCGTTTGCAGTGCAATGCAGCACAAATGAGATTTGCCAAAAAGCTGTTCTCACAGGACGGATTTTTTCCGCACAGCCGCAGTGCGGAAATGCAATTGCGTTGCGGTTTTAAAAGATGCAGTATGTCCAATCTTTGGTCGTTTCCGCAGCGCTTTTTTGTCCATAGACCTCTATGGACGCAGCCAAAACCGCACCAAATACGCGACAAAAAGTAGAAAAGCGTTGCGGAAAAAAATGCTTGAAATCCGCACGAAAATCCGCAGCAAAATCCACAAGCCCAAATTGACCTTTGAAGCGGTTTTGCCGCAGAAGCAGTTCTTCTGCGTCAAAACCGCAACAGAAAAACCGCGGCAAAACCGTGACAAATCAGCCCTGTGTGAACCCAGCCTACTGTTACTAGACCCAGTTGGACAATAATTCTATCTACGGTGAAGTTACATTCAGTTTTCAGATTACTTAACCCCTTCCTTTTTAGATTGTTAGAACAAATAAAAGTTCCTCTTTTTGTAACTTCATTGTCCAACTCCTACCCTGTAACCTGTGGCACAAGGCAACACCCATGGCATTAGTGTGATATTTCCACAGTGGACAATTATGCAGCATTTCCATATATATTTTATGTCAAGTTATATTTTTTAATGGTACCAAAAAAGATATGTAATGGCTGGACAGGAGTTAATGCATACTCACCTGTCTGTGGTCCCCTGGGGCACCGCTAGCAGCTTTGGCTACTCTGAGTCCTCCGCCACTGGAAGACAGGTGACAGCAGCTGCCAATTAGAAGCTGCATTGTCACTTTTCAACTCTGATTGGCTGCAGCTGTCACCTGAGTTCTTAACAGTAAGGCCGCCTGCACACGGGCGGAAATCCCGCGGCGGGATTTCCCGCGGGATTTCCGCCGCTCAAAGCCTGCATAGGAGTGCATTACAATACGCACTCCTATGCAGACGGACGCGGTTTGGCCGCGCGAAATGTTGCGCGGCAAACAAACCGCAGCATGTCCTATTTTTGTGCGGGGCTCGCAGAGCCTCGCACAGAAACGTCACTCACCCGGCCGCCGGCTCCGGTCTGCGCATGCGCCGGCTGCCCGGCAGCCGACACATGAAAGAGCCGGGGCCGCCGGGCGCGGGTGAGTACGCGCTCGTCTCTGCAGGCGCTCGGGTCGGGTCCCGCGGCGAGAATTCTCGCCGCTGGATCCGACCCGCTCGTCTGCAGGCGGCCTAAGGCAGAAGCGGCAGCATCAAAGGTGTAGAATAAAGTTTAAAATCTTTTTATTGCTCCATATAATTAAAGGCAACGTTTCGACTACATGTCTTTTTCAAGCCTGATGTGATTGTTCTCAGCAAGAGAAACGACGTAGTCTTGTAGATATGATACCTTTTAATGGCTAACAAAAATACATGATGTAATAATAGCGAGCTTCCGAACCAACGCAGGGTTCTTCTTCAGGCTTATGGATTGGATCTGAAGAGGCATGCATATTTATACACACTTATAACATACATACTTATGACAAGGCACAGATATGGATGTGATTGGTTCGCACTTAAAAGGAATTCTGCAACAGCAAACAAACTGGAGCCAGCACTGTGGTATGGGACATGCTGGAGAGGCCCCCCGACAAAAAAGCGGCCAGTAATCTACAGTAAGAATACCCTGCTGGACGTCTTCCGACATCAGAGCTGTACAGCCTTCACTCAGAATGTTTTCAGATGTCAGACAGTGGATTGGAAAGGGTTAATGTTGTTGTTGGCCTTTTGGCCTCCCGGACCAATTTTCTTCTTTCCGTCAATTTTTTGACAAACGTGCAGTTCTTGTTTATGTCACTGTTGTGCCACATTTAATCCACTTCTTGCTGATGTCTTCACTGTGTTCCATGATACATGTAATGTCTTGCAGATGTTTTGGTCCCTTCTCCTGACTGACACCTTCCAACAATCAGACTCCTTTGATGTCTTGTAAGATCTTTACGGACCAACTAAGAAATTGTCTGGAAAATCCTTCAAGAAGAGCCGAACTTTATATGGGGGGGAATCAGAATCCCTGTAAATAATGGCAGCAGAGTGCTGACTACTAGTTATCAGGAGGTTATATGTGATTGGCTAATTGTGAACACACCCACATCCACAAAAATAGGGGGGTGAACACTTATGGAAACACATTATTTTAGCTTTTTTTTTATTTTTCCACCCTAAAATGCTTTCAATTTGTTCTCCAATGGCATTGTACAGATAACGGGTCACATTGAAGGTGGATAGAACTCTGAAATGATTCACCTTTGTCAGATTTTCTAACATGGCACTTTTTCTATCCGCTGTAGAAGAGTCCCCATCTGGCCATAACATTATTTTTTTTTTTTTACCGGCAATTAACATAGCCAGTAAATGATTATTACTGATGCCAGTCTCTAGATGTAATTACGGGCCAGGCTTGTCATTTACCAGCTGGGTGGCAATCCGAAGCCAGTTTCATACCCACAACGCACCTCTGAGATGGACAAAAACCTCACAAAGAGGGAAGGTGTTACATTGTAGTCAGACATCCGCTAACCTTTTTGTGTTTTACTTTATTTCTAATAAAAACAAGGATTTTAGCTCTGTGGTGGTATCAACCATTCTTCTTCTATTTGTGATGTGTGTCTGCTGTAAATGTTTTTAATTATCCCCTTCAGGGCATGGCCACACATGGCGGAAATGCTGCAGATTTCAGCAGCGACATTGCATGCGGAAGATCCACAGCCTTCCCAGTGCACGTCGTCTACATGAACACAATCTCTTTTAGCTGTAGTTTTTCCATCAAGAGATGCGCGCTAGAAGCACTTTATTTCAATGGCAACTTTTCAGGGAATATCTGAACATTAAACAACTTTTTTGGGGGGGTTGGGGGCAAGGATGGGAAAAAAAGAACCTACAATTTTGCCATTAGTTCTTTTTAGAGATGTTTTATAACATGCAGAATAAATCATGTCTCAACTTTATTCTGCGGGTCATTACAATACGGTTTATGTTCACATAATGGATTTCTGCTACAGATTCCACAACATATCCATGGCAAATCTGCATCTCCAAAGTGACCCATTATGGTCAATGTGAGATCAAGGCCGCCCCGATTTCCATGTCCATTATGTCTGCAGCAGGCCTCCCCGACTTCCGTGTCTATTATGTCTGCAGCAGGCCTCCCCGACTTCCGTGTCTATTATATTCGCAGCAGGCCTCCCCGACTTCCGTGTCTATTATGTCCGCAGCAGGCCTCCCCGACTTCCGTGTCTATTATGTCCGCAGCAGGCCTCCCCGACTTCCGTGTCTATTATGTCCGCAGCAGGCCTCCCCGACTTCCGTGTCTATTATGTCCGCAGCAGGCCTCCCAGACTTCCATGTCCATTATGTCCGCAGCAGGCCTTCCCGACTTCCGTGTCCATTATATCCGCAGCAGGCCTTCCCGACTTCCGTGTCCATTATGTCCGCAGCAGGCCTCGACGACTTCCGTGTCCATTATGTCTGCAGCAGGCCTCCCCGACTTCCGTGTCCATTATGTCTGCAGCAGGCCTCCCCGACTTCCATGTCCATTAGGTCTGCAGCAGGCCTCCCCGACTTCCATGTCCATTAGGTCTGCAGCAGGCCTCCCCGACTTCCACGTCCATTAGGTCTGCAGCAGGCCTCCCCGACTTCCACGTCCATTAGGTCTGCAGCAGGCCTCCCCGACTTCCATGTCCATTATGACCGCAGCAGGCCTCCCCGACTTCCATGTCCATTATGTCCGCAGCAGGCCTCCCCGACTTCCATGTCCATTATGTCCGCAGCAGGCCTCCCCGACTTCCATGTCTAATATGTCCGCAGCAGGCCTCCCCGACTTCCATGTCTAATATGTCCGCAGCAGGCCCCCCCCGACTTCCATGTCTAATATGTCCGCAGCAGGCTTCCCCAACTTCTATGTCTATTATGTGCGCAGCAGGCTTCCCCAACTTCTATGTCTATTATGTGCGCAGCAGGCTTCTCCTACTTCTCCAGTAGCCACAGCCGGCAATCACTATACTAGTCACAGCACACAACCTCCACCTACACAGTACCACTCCCATAGTAGTCACAGCAGGTTCCTCCTTTGACTAGTAATTACAGTAGGGCGTCATAGTAAGGCATCAATGATCATTTATCAGTCACAAAAATCGAGCTCTACACATTCATCACAAGCGGGAGGCACCATGCCTAAGAATACATGAAGAACATGAACCAAAACCTAGTTTTTCGTATCTCCATGGCGAGAGTTTTCCCAACTGTGACAAACATCATCAAATAAAAGTGGACCTGGTGAGAAGCCAAAGACAGGGTTGAAAAGGACCCTAATAACACTCGCTGCACAGGAAAATATATTGCCTTTCCCTAGAGTTCAAGATGTTCGGTACACACAACTAGTGTTGCTCAACTTGATCGGTCAAGCAATAAAATCAGCCCAATATTGGGAAAGTCTGAACTGATTTTTAGCGAAAGTCACGTAAAAAAAAAAATCAAATTTCCCATAATGCCTGCTGCAGAGGACAGTGTGCAGCCAATCTGCAGTCAGGGTGTCTTGATGTCACCAAATGTGTCCTCCATCTTGCATTTGAGCTTTGGTGTGGGGAATATTGCAGTTGTTTGCGGCGTCGAACGTCATTCAAAGTCGCCAGTCCGGTCACTAAGAATTATCCTCAGACCTTACGCAGCTAGCAGTTGGGTGCGAGGAATTCAGTTACGCTGCGCCAAACAGGGAAGGTGCACAAATATACAAGCTGGACTGTGTGGCCTTCAGTTCTCACATATTTACCTCCCAGAGATTTCAGCTTATTTAGTTGGAGGTGCATCTTTTCATTAATATAAAACAAAAAGAAACCCAAAGAGGGAAACAGCAAATACACACAGTGTGTGTCAGTGGCCTCAGACATCGTTCAAAGTCTCCAGTCTGGCCACTACAAATTATTTACAGGCCGTACGCAGCTAGCAGTGGTTTTCTGCAAACTACAAAGTAAGCTGAACAGTTACATGAAACTACACTAAAAAGTAAGCAAAATAAAAAGGAAAGATGAAGAAGGCAAGGGTGAAGGGATGTGTCCATGGTGGTGGTAGAGGACGGGCCAAGTTGGCACTTCAAGCAGCTCCCACTAAAGCAACATCAAGTTCTCCAGGAGGCGAGGCAAGCCTGCTGCAATTGCTTAGAAGTGGTTTTGCCAGTGCATTACATTCGCAATAAAGAGGTTGTTGTGGAGGACAGCAGTCAGTCTGTACCAGTTGGCCATGAACATCCCCTCTACTTCACTTTGTGTCAAAGCCCCAGCAGCCTCTGATGCAGTCCACATGGATCAGTATGAGGAGCGGTTTTATTATCCAGTGTCATGGATACCAACGGGACAGTCCAAACAACCAGAGGGAGAAGACCAAGACATTGAATGCACTGATGCCCAACCATTGTTTTACCTCCAGAAAGGGAGAGGAGGCTGGGTCAGTGCAGCGGTCAGCCCTCCGCAGGCAATGTGTACTCAGGGGACGTGAAAACAGAGGTGCCAGCTCCAGATGTTGACTGATCCAGAGACCACTCAGGAGGAGAAGGATGATGAAGAGGAAGATAATGAGGCGCAACATGGACAGACAGGTAGAGTCAAGTTAGCAGCTTGTAGTGGGAGGAGGAAAAGATGGACATTGCTGGGCAGCACCATGTTAAGACAGGGAGGAGGGTGTCAGAGACAAACACAAGGACTGTGCCGTCACCCGCAGATACTACTAGTCGCAGCAGTACCAATATCAGGGCCACAGCTAGGTCTGCTCAGAGGACTTGTGCAGCCTGGGCATTCTTAGAAAGCACACGTGATGACAGAAGAGCGGTCATCTGTAAGATCTGCGGTAAGAGTTTAGACCAAGGCAAGAACAAAGAACCTCAACACAACATGTACAAACAATCACATGAACTCCCACCACCCGATGCCTTGGAGAGCCCAGCTGGACCAGAGGGCAAAGAGTCAGCCTCATCCTGCCTCCTCTTCGGCTGCTGTAGCTCTCCCTGATCATGAGGAGCCTCTGAGCACAGAGAGGCAGTTTTGCGTAGAGGTAGTAGCATGTCTATTTCAGGCCTTCCCTGCAGCAGACGTTGAGCTGCCAGCATCATCACCACCACCTCCTTCATGGACATTGGCATCTACCCCATGTTCCAGCATGTCCCAGGTTAGCAGCCAGCCCTCCATCCTCCATCTATGAGAACATAAAAAAATACCACCCGACCTTAATGCAAGCATTGCTATGGCAATGTTACCCTTCAGCCTAGTGGACACAGACGCCTTCCGTGACGTGATGCTCTGTGCTAATCCACAGTACCGGATACCCAGCAGCCATTTCTTTTCCCAAAAAATCCATCTTTGCCCTGCACTGTGAGTGATAAAGTGTCCCTAGTGTTGAAGAACGCTGGGGGTGGCAGGATGCACCTGACCAAAGACACAAGATCCAGCAAGCATGGCCGGGGGTGGTACATATGCTTAACAGCACAGTGAGTCAATATCCACTAAAAGTGGTGGTCCATGTTTCAAGGTACCCCCAAGAGTTGTGAGACGTTCATCCTTGTCTGTTCCCTCTTCACCCTCCTTCTCCCAAAACGAACATTTTCTGAAGTGCAATAAAGATCTGTAGCTCTAGAGCTGTTCCTTGGAGGAGGTCCGCGCACGGCTCTTCTGTCACCCGGTAGAATTGGTCCTTTGCCCACCATATGACACAGCAGGTGTAGTGCCGTCTCCCTTGGTGTAAGTCCTTTGGTAACTGCACTGCTTTTCCTTGGTGGAGGCCCATGCTTGGCAGCAGCGGTCCCACTGGATTTAGAGAGACGCGGACAGCGGATTTCTGCTTCACATGCTACTCTTCAACTTTGCAACTAGGCTTTACTCTCTCTTACAGGGGCCACAACACAATATTGAAATCCATGCGCCATAGCATCGTGTAGCGCGCCCCTGCCTTCCTATTCAAGAACGCTATTGCTATTCCAATATAGGACACCAATATTGACATATAGCGCTGGATCTGGGTTTTCGAGTGCACCCTGTATAAGGGCAGCACATGTACTATAAAGATCATATAGTGTATATAAGGACAGTACACTGTATGTAATATGGGTATCCTATGCCGTATATAAAACAGTACAGGCAATATTTGGATTGTAATTATATATAGTAAATGTAATACTGGGATCATACAATGTATATAACAGTCCAGGTAATATAGAAAATGTACATTAGGTTAGTATAGGTAATGTAGGAATCCTACACTGTATATAAAGACAATGCAGGTGATAATGTATACAAGATTAGTGTATGATCCCCATATTACACGTCATCCTTATATACATTGTATGATTTTCATATTGCCTATACTGTCCTAATATACAGTCTAGGATCCCTAAATTGCCTATAGGGAGCTTAAAATGTGTATAAGGTTAGCATGGGTAATATATCATACACTATATATAAAGACAGCAAAAGTAATACAGGGATCGTATAATGTATACAAGCATAGCACATGTAATATATGGATCATACACTGTATAACCTATGGACAGTATGAACAATACTGAGATCATGCACTGTATATAAGGACAGTACAGGTATTGCAGAGACGATACAATGTATATAATCTCAGCATAGGTAATATTATGGTTATACAATGAAGATACAGAGAGTACATATACTAGAGATCATACACCGTATACAAGGTTAGTATGGGTAATATATCATATACCATATATAAAGATAGCACATGTAATATATGGATCATACACTGTATAGCCTATAGACAGTATGAACAATACTGAGATCATGCACTGTATATAAGGACAGTATAGATATTGCAGAGATGATACAATGTATATAAACTGAGTATAGGTGATATTAGGGTCATACCATGTACACTTGTATACTACAGGTACTCTATACAGTATAGGTGATGTGCACTGTATATAAGGGCAGTATAGGTATTAGAGATGATACAATGTATACACAGGTGGCACATATACTAGAGATCATACAATGTACACTAGTATACTGCAGATAACAGGTACTCTGTACAGTATAGGTGACTGTATATAAGGACAGTATAGATATTACAGAGATGATGCAATGTATATAAACTGAGTATAGGTGATATTAGGGTCATACCATATACACTTGTATACTACAGGTACTCTATACAGTATAGGTGATGTGCACTGTATATAAGGATGTCATATAGTACATATAAAGACTATGCATAATACATAGATTACACACTGTATACATATGGGCCGCACATATAATATGGGGGGTGCAGCTAGCACTGAGCTCATACACTGTAAAGGCCTAGAAGGGCAGCAGAGATAATACTGGCATCATTCACCACGTATATGGATACCTATGGAAGGATCATAAACAGTGTATGGTTAAAGCACAGGGCATGGAGGGCACCTATAGGATATAATACTGGCAGCCAGAGGCAGGACAGTACTGCCAATACAAACACCACGGATGTGATAAATGGAGACTCACCACACTCCTCTGTCCTCTGCTGCTCACAAACCTGAACCGGAAGTTGTTTACCGGAAACACCCAGCTTGCGTTCCAAGGCATTTCCTGAATGTGCGTGTCAGATGTGCCCGCCCCTAGCAACCACATCCGGATCATTTGGCTCAGCTGACCAGAGTGAGTCCTCCTCCCCTCTGTGCTGGACCTTCCAGGCAGGACGCCATATCTCTAGAGCTATTCATCCCTTATCTGATGGGGGTGTCTAGTAACCCTGTCACTGCTGGAGGGCACACAGCAGGGGGATAGTTAGGAGTTTAACCCTTTAAGAACACAGTCTATTTGGGCACAAAGGATGCAACTATTTTGGGGGGGGGATTTACATTTCTAAAGCCATAGCATTAGTATTTTTCTGTCGACGCGGCCGCATCAGGGAGGCTTTTTGTGAGGCGAGCTGTAATTATTATTGGTACCATTTTTGGGTGCGTCATATTTGTAAAACTTTGATTTTTTTGTGAGGGCAGAGCAAAAACATCAATTCTGTCGTTTTTTTTTTAAACAACGTAAATGAATAATTTTGCTGCACGTTGGTATAATTATGATGGTAGCAAAAATGTTTTGTTAGGTTTTTTTCGCTTTTGCGCCATAAAATCCCTTTTTTTTATTTGCCCGTGGACAGAACACTTAGTGTGTGACGAGCTGTAGTGTTTATTGCTACCATTTTGGGGTACATTAGGCTTTTATTTTATCACTTTTATTGAATTTTTTGGGAGACACAATGAGGGCTCCTACCCACTAGCGATATGTTACCTTGTGATGCGAGAGCGAGTGCAAAGTATGATTATGTAGCCAATGATTTTCAAAGGTTTCCTACTCATTTGCAAATTTTCACTCAAGCCTCACAGCACTAAGAAAAATCAGCGCTATCGCTCATTGCTGTCCATGGGGTTGGCGCTGCTGCAGCCCCATTGAAAGCAGTGGGTTGCAGGCAACCTCCGCAGCAATGATTTTCGGTTAAGGGCTTTAAATTTAAGCCCTTCCCTGAAAATCAGCCCTAGCTGGAAAAAATATATATTTTACTCACCTAGAAGAGCTGTCCGATTCTTCTCTCCAGCTCCGGCAGTCGTCTTCTGTCGGCCAATGATTGAAAAATCCCCGCCTCCAGAAAGCGTTGCCTGTGATTGGTCGCAGCGCTCAGCCAATCACAAGCAGCGCTCAGCTGTCATTCAAAGACAGCTGGGAGCTGCCTCTGATTGGTCACAGCGCTCAGCCAATCAGAGGCAGCGCTTTCTGGAGGCGGGGATTTTTCAATCAAGCTCTTCTAGGTAAGTCAAAATTTGTTTTTATAGCTAAGGCTGATTTTATATTTAAAGCCCTTCCCCGAAAATCATTGCTGCGGGGGTTGCCTGCAACCCATTGCTTTCAATGGGGCCGCAGCAGCACCTGCCACATTGACGGCAATGAGCGATATCGCAGATTTTTCTTAGCTCTGTGAGGCTTGAGTGAAAAATCGCAAATGAGTAGGAAACCTTTGAAAATCATTGGTTTCATAATCATGCGTTTTCACTCGCTCTCATATAGCAAAAAAACCGCTAGTGGGCAGGTGCCCTGAACAAAATGAGAATTTTGCCTTAATTTTTTTTTACAGTTTTTACTGCGCTGGATAAACATTTGTGTTCTATTTATTGTACAGGTCGTTAGAGATGCCATAATACAAAATATGTTGGATTTTAAAAATTTTTTTTATACAAATAGAGGAAAGTTGTTACTGGGGTTTTTTTGTAATATTTTTTTTTTACATTTTTTATTATGCTCCTTGGGGGATTTGAACCTTTGCTATGTTCACTGTGATAATGCATTGCAGTACTTCGCTATTGTAAGCGATGAGGCATTGCAGTACAGATCATAGGCCATGACAAGCAGGGGACACCAGTATCTGCCGTCTGGTTGTCATAGCAACTCATTGGCCCTACACGATTACATTGCAGACGGCAGATGATGTCACTGAGCACTGTAGTATGTATCAAAGTGCTAACAACCACTTGTCCGTCCGTGAGTGTTTCTGAGTCCTAAAGCATACAACATACAGAGCCTGACAGCAGCTGTGTGCTCACATGACCTGTGATGATGTCACCATCATGTAATCAGTCACCTGCCTCTGACCTCCGCCCCTTATCACATGACGCTGATGGCTTTGCAGGTCCTAAAGCACACAACATGCAGAGCCTGACAGCAGCCATGTGCTCACAGGAACTGTGATGTTGCAGTCATTTGATCAGTGACCTGAGCTCTGACCTCCCCCCCTGATTGCATGATGGTGACATCCTCACAGATCCTAAACCAGCACAGGCCGACCAACAATATATGTAGCAGAGCTATGTGTGACGCGCATGTCATGTAGCAGAGCTGTGTGTGGTGTGTGTGTGTGACACGCATGTCATATTACAGCTGTGTGTGGTATGTGTGATGCACATGTCATGTAGCAAACCTGTGTGTGGTGTCTGTGAGGCGCATGTCATGTAGCAGAGCTGTGTGTTTTGTCTGTGATGCGCATGTCATGTGGAAGAGCTGTGTAGTGTTTGTGACGCGCATGTCATGTAGCAGAGCTGTGTGGTGTATGTATTACACGCATGTAATGCAGCAGAGCTGTGAATGTGTGAGACGCACATGTAACGTAGTTGAGCTGTGTGGTGTGTGTAACGCGCATGTAGTAGAGCTGTGTGTGTGACACGCGTGTAGTCAAGCTGTGTGTGGTGTGTGTGACTCTCACATAGCAGACCTGTATGTGTATGACGTGCATATCCCTGGGCCCGGAACACTTTTCTGGGTGAGGGGAGCAGCAAGGCACGCAGACGCAGACGCCTTACAGCAGGAGCAGCAGCATGATGAGTCATTATTGATGACCTCATCACTTGCTCCCCTCTGCTTCGGGCTTCCTTTTAGGCTGGTCACATTGCCAGTCGCATGATGGGTAAGGCCAACAGTGTGAACAGCCATTAATGCACTGAAGGTGCATTTGTATATGGTGAAGGGCGGCCTCTGGGCTCCCTCAACGCAGGGGCCTGGTCACCAATGTGACCCTTAATGGTACGCCAGTGGTGGAGGCACATTATACACTGAGCACTGTAGTATGTATAGTATATATAGCAGGAGGGGACACATTATACACTGAGCCCGGTAGTATGTATAGTATATATAGCAGGAGGGGACACATTATACACAGAGCCCTGTAGTATGTATAGTATATATAGCAGGAGGGGGACACATTATACACTGAGCCCAGTAGTATGTATAGTATAGATAGCAGGAGGGGGCACATTATACACTGAGCCCTGTAGTATGTATAGTATATATAGCAGGAGGGGGACACATTATACACTGCTCTGTAGTATGTATAGTATATATAGCAGGAGGGGACACATTATACACTGAGCCTGTATTATTGTAGTATATATACCAGGAAAGGACAGATTATTCACTGATACCTGTAGTATATATAGTATATATAGCAGGAGGGGGACACATTATACACTGAGCCCTGTAGTATATATAGTATATATAGCAGGAGGGGGCACATTATACACTGAGCCCAGTAGTATGTATAGTATAGATAGCAGGAGGGGGCACATTATACACTGAGCCCTGTAGTATGTATAGTATATATAGCAGGAGGGGGACACATTATACACTGCTCTGTAGTATGTATAGTATATATAGCAGGAGGGGACACATTATACACTGAGCCCTGTAGTATGTATAGTATATATAGCAGGAGTGGCACACATTATACACTGATCTCTGTAGTATGTATAGTATATATAGCAGGAGGGGCACATTATACACTGAGCCCTGTAGTATGTATAGTATATGTAGCAGGAGGGGGACACATTATACACTGAGCCTTGTATTATATGTAGTATGTATAGTATATATAGCAGGAGGGGACACATTATACACTGAGCCCTGTAGTATGTATAGTATATATAGCAGGAGGGGGACACATTATAGACTGAGCCCTGTAGTATGTATAGTATATATAGCAGGAGGGAGACACATTATACACTGAGCCTTGTATTATGTGTAGTATGTATAGTATATATAGCAGGAGGGGACACATTATACACTGAGCCCTGTAGTATGTATAGTATATATAGCAGGAGGGGACACATTATACACTGTGCCCTGTAGTGTGTATAGTATATATAGCAGGATGGGGCACATTATACACCGAGCCCTGTAGTATGTATAGTATATATAGCAGAAGGGGGCACATTATACACTGTGCCCTGTAGAGTGTATAGTATATATAGCAGGAGGGGACACATTATACACTGAGCCCAGTAGTATGTATAGTATATATAGCAGGAGGGGGCACATTATACACTGAGCCCAGTAGTATGTATAGTATATATAGCAGGAGGGGTCACATTATACACCGAGCCCTGTAGTATGTATAGTATATATAGCAGGAGGGGGCACATTATACACTGAGCCCAGTAGTATGTATAGTATAGATAGCAGGAGGGGGCACATTATACACTGAGCCCTGTAGTATGTATAGTATATATAGCAGGAGGGGGACACATTATACACTGCTCTGTAGTATGTATAGTATATATAGCAGGAGGGGACACATTATACACTGAGCCCTGTAGTATGTATAGTATATATAGCAGGAGTGGCACACATTATACACTGATCTCTGTAGTATGTATAGTATATATAGCAGGAGGGGCACATTATACACTGAGCCCTGTAGTATGTATAGTATATGTAGCAGGAGGGGGACACATTATACACTGAGCCTTGTATTATGTGTAGTATGTATAGTATATATAGCAGGAGGGGACACATTATACACTGAGCCCTGTAGTATGTATAGTATATATAGCAGGAGGGGGACACATTATAGACTGAGCCCTGTAGTATGTATAGTATATATAGCAGGAGGGAGACACATTATACACTGAGCCTTGTATTATGTGTAGTATGTATAGTATATATAGCAGGAGGGGACACATTATACACTGAGCCCTGTAGTATGTATAGTATATATAGCAGGAGGGGACACATTATACACTGTGCCCTGTAGTGTGTATAGTATATATAGCAGGATGGGGCACATTATACACCGAGCCCTGTAGTATGTATAGTATATATAGCAGAAGGGGGCACATTATACACTGTGCCCTGTAGTGTGTATAGTATATATAGCAGGAGGGGACACATTATACACTGAGCCCAGTAGTATGTATAGTATATATAGCAGGAGGGGGCACATTATACACTGAGCCCAGTAGTATGTATAGTATATATAGCAGGAGGGGTCACATTATACACCGAGCCCTGTAGTATGTATAGTATATATAGCAGGAGGGGGCACATTATACACTGAGCCCAGTAGTATGTATAGTATATATAGCAGGAGGGGGCACATTATACACTGAGCCCAGTAGTATGTATAGTATATATAGCAGGAGGGGGCACATTATACACTGAGCCCAGTAGTATGTATAGTATATATAGCAGGAGGGGTCACATTATACACCGAGCCCAGTAGTATGTATAGTATATATAGCAGGAGGGGGCACATTATACACTGAGCCCAGTAGTATGTATAGTATATATAGCAGGAGGGGGCACATTATACACTGAGCCCAGTAGTATGTATAGTATATATAGCAGGAGGGGGCACATTATACACTGAGCCCTGTAGTATGTATCTATATATATAAAGACGAAAGCCCTCACTGACTCACTGACTGACTGACTCGCCAAAAGTTCTCCAACTTCCCGATGTCGTAGAAACATGAAATTGGGCACACGCATAGATTATCTCCAAAATAGGAAAAGAAATTGGGTCCCAACTCGATTATTCAATTCTAGTGCAAAATAATTGGCATCGAAATTTTACGTACGTAATCTAAATCTGTCACTTTCCAATGTCATAGAAACTTAAAATTTGGCCCGAGCATTGATTATGTCATAAATGGGAAAAGTTAATGGGTTCCAACACAATTATTCAATTCTATGCGCAAAAGAATTAGCGTCCAAATTTTACGTACGGAATCTAATTCTCTCACTTCCCGATGTTATAGAAACTCGAAATTTGGCAGGAGCATTGATTATGTCATAAATAGGAAAAGTTAATGGGTCCCAACTCGATTATTCAATTCTATGCGCAAAAGAATTAGCGTCCAAATTTTACGTACGGAATCTAATTATCTCACTTTCCGGTGTCATAGAAACGTGAAATTTGGCACGAGCATTGATTATGTCATAAGTAGGAAAAGTTCGTAGGTCCCAACTCGATTATTCAATTCTAGTGCAAAAGAATTGGTGTCGAAATTTTACGTGCGGAATGTAATTTTTCCACTTTCCGGTGTCATAGAAACGTGAAATTTGGCACGAGCATTGATTATGTCATAAATAGGAAAAGCTAATGGGTCCCAACTCCATTATTCAATTCTATGCGCAAAAGAATTAGCGTCCAAATTTTACGTACGGAATGTAATTTCTTCACTTTCCGGTGTCATAGAAACAGGAAATTTGGCACGAGCATTGATTATGTCATAAATAGGAAAAGCTAATGGGTCCCAACTCCATTATTCAATTCTAGCGCAAAAGAATTGGCGTCGAAATTTTACGTACGTAATCTAAATCTGTCACTTTCCGGTGTCATAGAAATGTGAAATTTGGCACGAGCATTGATTATGTCATAAATAGGAAAAGCTAATGGGTCCCAACTCGATTATTCAATTCTAGCGCAAAAGAATTGGCGTCAAAATTTTACGTGCGGAATGTAATTTTTTCACTTTCCGATGTCATAGAAACGTGAAATTTGACACGAGCATTGATTGTCATAAATAGGAAAAGCTAATGGGTCCCAACTCGGTTATTCAATACTAGCGCAAAAGAATTGGCGTCGAAATTTTACATGCGGAATGTAATTTTCTCACTTTCCGGTGTCATAGAAACAGGAAATTTGACACGAGCATTGATTATGTCATAAATAGGAAAAGCTAATGGGTCCCAACTCCATTATTCAATTCTATGCGCAAAAGAATTAGCGTCAAAATTTTATGTGCGGAATGTAATTTCTTCACTTTCCGGTGTCATAGAAACGGGAAATTTGGCACGAGCATTGATTATGTCATAAATATTAAAAGCTAATGGGTCCCAACTTGATTATTCAATTCTATGCGCAAAAGAATCAGTGTCCAAATTTTATGTACGTAATCTAATTCTCTCACTTCCTGATGTCATTTTATATAAAGGAAACGTCGCATGGTTGCCTCCACGTGGTGTTTCCTGGGTAACGCAGAGAACTATGCAAAATGGTGAACATATGTTTTTCCTCAGTATCTCTAAAGTAACCACGGCTTCATAAGATTTTCCATGTGAACACCAGATAAACACCAGTACCAAATTAACTCAGGCGAAGCCGGGTATATCAGCTAGTCTATATATATAAAGACGAAAGCCCTCACTGACTCGCCAAAAGTTCTCCAACTCCCTGATGTCGTAGAAACATTAATTTTGGCATGAGCATAGATTATCTCCAAAATAGGAAAAGTAATTGGGTCCCAACTCGATTATTTAATTCTAGCGCAAAAGAATTGGCGTCGAAATTTTACGTACATAATCTAAATCTCTCACTTCCCAATGTCATAGAAACGTGAAATTTGGCACGAGCATTGATTATGTCATTAATAGGAAAAGCTAATGGGTCCCAACTCCATTATTCAATTCTATGCGCAAAAGAATTAGCGTCCAAATTTTACGTACGGAATCTAATTTTCTCACTTTCCGGTGTCATAGAAACATGAAATTTGTCACGAGCATTGATTATGTCATAAATAGGATGAGCTAATGGGTCCCAAATCGATTATTCAATTCTATGCGCAAAAAAATTAGCGTCCAAATTTTACGTACGGAATGTATTTTTCTCACTTTCCGGTGTCATAGAAATGTGAAATTTGGCACGAGCATTGATTATGTCATAAATAGGAAAAGCTAATTGGTCCTAACTCGATTATTCAATTCTATGCGCAAAAGAATTAGCGTCCAAATTTTACATACGGAATGTAATTTTCTCACTTTTCGGTGTCATAGAAACGTGAAATTTGGCACGAGCATTGATTATGTCATAAATAGGAAAAGCTAATTAGTCCTAACTCGATTATTCAATTCTATGCGCAAAAGAATTAGCGTCCAAATTTTAGGTATGGAATCTAATTCTCTCACTTCCTGATGTCATTTTATATAAAGGAAACATTACATGGTTGCCTCCCCGTGATGTTTCCTGGGTAACGCAGAGAACTATGCAAAATGGTGAACATATGTTTTTCCGGTATCTCTAAAGTAATCACGACTTCATAAGATTTCCGTGTGAACACCAGATAAACACCAGTATCAAATTAACTCGGGCGAAGCCGGGTATATCAGCTAGTAGTATATATAGCAGGAGAGGAGCACATTATACACTGAGCCCTGTAGTATGTATAGTATATATAGCAGGAGGGGCACATTATACACTGAGCCCTATAGTATATATAGCAGGAGGGGGGCACATTATGCACTGGGCCCTGTAGTATGTATAGTGTATATAGCAGGAGGGGACACATTATACACTGAGTCCTGTAGTATGTATAGTATATATAGCAGGAGGGGGCACATTATACACTGATCCCTGTAGTGTGTATAGTATATATAGCAGGAGGGGGACACATTATACACTGAGCCCTGTAGTATATATAGCAGGAGGGGGCACATTATACACTGAGCCCTGTAGTATGTATAGTATACATAGCAGGAGGGGGCACATTATACACTGAACCCTGTAGTATGTATACTGTATATAGCATGAGGGGACACATTATACACTGATCCCTGTAGTATGTATAGTATATATAGCAGGAGGGGGACACATTATACACTGAGCCCTGTAGTAGGTATAGTATATATAGCAGGAGGGGACGCATTATACATTGAGCCCTGTAGTAGGTATAGTATATATAACAGGAGGGGGACACATTATACACTGAGCCCTGTATTTTGTATAGTATATATATCAGGAGGAGGCACATTATACACTGATCCCTGTAGTATGTATAGTGTATATAGCAGGAGGGGGCACATTATACACTGAGCCTTGTAGTATGTATAGTGTATATAGCAGGAGGGGGCACATTATACACTGAGCCCTGTAGTATGTATAGTGTATATAGCAGGAGGGGGCACATTATACACTGAGCCCTGTAGTATGTAGTGTATATATAGCAGGAGGCGGACACATTATACACTGAACCCTGTTATATGTATAGTGTATATAGCAGGAGGGGGCACATTATACACTGAGCCCTGTAGTATGTATAGTATATATAGCAGGTGGGGCACATTATACACCAATCCCTGTAGTATCAATAGTATATATAGCAGGAGGGGGCACATTATACACTGAGCCCTGTAGTATGTAGTGTATATATAGCAGGAGGGGGACACATTATACACTGAGCCCTGTAGTAGGTATAGTATATATAGCAGGAGGGGACGCATTATACATTGAGCCCTGTAGTAGGTATAGTATATATAACAAGAGGGGGACACATTATAATATGTATAGTGTATATAGCAGGAGGGGGCACATTGTACACCGAGCCCTGCAGTATGTATAGTATATATAGCAGGAGGGGGACACATTATACACTGAGCCCTGTAGTAGGTATAGTATATATAGCAGGAGGGGACGCATTATACATTGAGCCCTGTAGTAGGTATAGTATATATAACAAGAGGGGGACACATTATACACTGAGCCCTGTATTTTGTATAGTATATATATCAGGAGGAGGCACATTATACACTGATCCCTGTAGTATGTATAGTGTATATAGCAGGAGGGGGCACATTATACACTGAGCCCTGTAGTATGTATAGTGTATATAGCAGGAGGGGGCACATTATACACTGAGCCCTGTAGTATGTATAGTATATATAGCATATATAGTATATATAGCAGGAGAGAAGCACATTATACACTGAGCCCTGTAGTATGTATAGTGTATATAGCAGGAGGGGGCACATTATACACTGAGCCCTGTAGTATGTAGTGTATATATAGCAGGAGGGGGACACATTATACACTGAACCCTGTAATATGTATAGTGTATATAGCAGGAGGGGGCACATTATACACTGAGCCCTGTAGTATGTATAGTATATATAGCAGGTGGGGCACATTATACACCAATCCCTGTAGTATCAATAGTATATATAGCAGGAGGGGGCACATTATACACTGAGCCCTGTAGTATGTAGTGTATATATAGCAGGAGGGGGACACATTATACACTGAGGCCTGTAGTATGTATAATATATATAGCAGGAGGGGGACACATTATACACTGAGCCCTATAGTATCTATAGTATATATAGCAGGAGGGGGCACATTATACACTGAGCACTATAGTATGTATAGTATATATAGCAGGAGGGGACACATTATACACTGAGCCCTGTAATATGTATAGTGTATATAGCAGGAGGGGGCACATTGTACACCGAGCCCTGTAGTATTTATAGTATATATAGCAGGAGGGGGACACATCATACACTGAGCCCTGTAGTATGTATAGTATATATAGCAGGAGGCGGCACATTATACACTGAGCCCTGTACTGTGTATAGTATATATAGCAGGAGGGGGCACATTATACACTGAGCCCTGTAGTATTTATATTATATATAGCAGGAGGGGGACACATCATACACTGAGCCCTGTAGTATGTATAGTATATATAGCAGGAGGGGGCACATTGTACACCGAGCCCTGTAGTATTTATGGTATATATAGCAGGAGGGGACACATTATGCACTGAGCCCTGTAGTATGTGTAGTATGTATAGTATATATAGCAGGAGGGGACAGATTATATACTGAGCCCTATAGTATGTATAGTATATATAGCAGGAGGGGGCACATTATACACTGAGCCCTGTAGTATGTATAGTATATAGCAGGAGGGGACACATTATACACTGAGCCCAGTAGTATGTATAGTATATATAGCAGGAGGGGGCACATTATACACTGAGCCTTGTAGTATATATAGTATATATAGCATTAGAGAAGCACATTATACACTGAGCCCTGTAGTAGGTATAGTATATATAGCAGGAGGGGACACATTATAGACTGAGCCCTGTAGTAGGTATAGTATATATAGCAGGAGGGGACACATTATACACTGAGCCCTGTAGTATGTATAGTATATGTAGCAGGAGGGGACACATTATACAATGAGCCCAGTAGTATGTATAGTATATATAGCAGGAGGAGAATACATTATACACTGAGCCATGTAGTATGTATAGTATATATAGCAGGAGGGGGCACATTATACACTGAGCCCTGTAGTATGTATATTATATATAGCAGGAGGGGGACACATTATACACTGAGCCCTGTAGTATATATAGTATATATAGCAGGAGGGGGACACATTATACGCTGAGCCCTGTAGTATGTATAGTATATATAGCAGGAGGGGGACACATTATACGCTGAGCCCTGTAGTGTGTATAGTATATATAGCAGGAGAGGGGCACATTATACACTGAGGCCTGTAGTGTGTATAGTATATATAGCAGGAGGGGACACATTATACACTGAGCCTTGTAGTAGGTATAGTATATATAGCAGGAGGGGACGCATTATACATTGAGCCCTGTAGTAGGTATAGTATATATAGCAGGAGGGGGACACATTATATACTGAGCTCTGTAGAATGTATAGTATATATAGTAGGAGGGGACAGATTATACACTGAGCCCTGTAGTATGTATAGTATATATAGCAGGAGGGGGCACATTATACACTGAGCCCTGTATTTTGTATAGTATATATAGCAGGAGGGGGCTCATTATACACTGAGCCCTGTAATATGTATAGTATATATAGCAGGAGGGGGACACATTATACACTAAGCCCTGTTGTATGTATAGTATATATAGCAGGAGGGGGACACATTATACACTGAGCCCTGTAGTATGTATAGTATATATAGCAGGAGGGGGACGCATTCTACATTGAGCCCTGTAATATGTATATATAACAGGAGGGGGACACATTATACACTGAGCCCTGTAGTATGTATAGTATATATAGCAGTTTAGCATTAGGACCCATCTGGGCTTGGTCACCTGGACGTTAGTAGGTGGGCCAATATAATTTGATCAAAATATATACCAAGAACCTTGCATTATTTAATCTGGTTAGAGTATTGGTTATAGGTATGTACATTTTAGGTATGTAACTCTTAGGCTGGGTTCACACAGGGCGGATTTGCCGCGGTTTTGCCGTGCGGAATTTCGCCGCAGCAAATCCGCCCGCGGCCACTAATTTCTCAGAAATCTCGTCCACACGGGATGGCTAATCTGCTGCGGTACGTCTGGCTGAAACCGCGGCTGCGGCAGCTGCGGTTTCAAAAGATGAAGTATGTCTGTTTATTATTTACTTTCGTCGCGGCCGCGCTCTCCTCTATGGGAGCGCCGGCCGCAACGGAAAAGCGAGTGGCCGGGCCGCTTCAAAGCTGCCGCGGCTTTTTCCGCTGCGGTTCTCCCAGCGGAAATCCCGCGGTTCTTGCTGCAGCCAAACCGCGAGATTTCCGATGGGAATACGCCCTGTGTGAACCCAGCCTTACAGTAAATTTATTTTGCCTGCTGTTGCCATTTTTGGTTTCTACTTTCTGAGCGAAAACATCCAAAATACACATTTAAAAGTTTCAGCTTCTCAATGTAATTTTTAACCAATTCACCATTTTCATCCTGTAAGCATCTTTGACTTTTCTTTTGCTTTTGACATACTGCCCAAATCTTTTTTTATTGCCTTTGGTCTCTGTTGCAAGCCTCAATTCATTATTAGCTTCAGCTATTATGACACTATGCCTACAGTTTCTGCAGACCCCATTATATTCTTCTTTAGATATGCCCTCCACTTTCCATTGGGTACACATATTTTCTTCTTTTTTTATCATGTATGTAAGTTCTGTGTTCATCCATCCTGGTTTCTTTAAATGCTTCCCATTCTTCCTTCTTTTAGGAATTGTTACCAATTGTTCTTTGAGAATCTCATTTTGCAATATTTCCCAACCTTCTTGGACATTTCTGTCCTTAAGAACATCCAGCCATTGGATTCTTCCTACCCTCCTTCTGTGTCCATTAAAATCTGCCTTTCTGAAATCCAACCTTGAGGTCTGAGTCTTCTCAGTGGTGATAAAGACTCATTTTTTAAGTTGAAACGCGTCCTCTGTCCTAGACCTCATGTGAAACACTTGTACAAATAAAGGCTAAAGATTAGAGATGAGCGAGCACCAAAATGCTCGGGTGCTCGTTACTCGAGTCGAACTTTCAGTGATGCTCGGGAGTTTGTTTCGAGTAACGAACCCCATTGAAGTCAATGGGCGACCCGAGCATTTTTGTATATGACTGGTGCTCCGCTAAGGTTTTCATTTGTGAAAATCTTAGCAAATCACCAAAGTCATGTAAAAAACACAGAAATGGATAGGGCAGGCGAGGAGCAACATGCAGGGCAGCATTTCGGGCTCCGAGGTCTCTCTATTAAGCCACAATAGTGGCAAGAGTGAGACCCCCCCCCCCCCGCACTGTCAGCATAAAGATCGTTTTCCTCTGCCACAGCTGTTACAGCTGTGGCAGAGAAGAACGATGTTAGCCCATTGAATTCAATGGAGCCGGCAATACAGCCGGCTCCATTGAAAGCAATAGGCTGCCGGCGAGCGCAGGATGAATTTTCGGGAAGGGCTTAAAAATATAAGCCCTTACCTAGAAATCATCCTAAAATGTGTAAAAAAAAAAAAATAATTATGTCAGCATTAAAGGGGTTGTCCCGCGCCGAAACGTTTTTTTTTTTTCAATAGCCCCCCTGTTCGGCGCGAGACAAACCCGATGCATGTGTTGAAAAAAAAACCCGGATAGTACTTACCCGAATCCCCGCGCTCCGGTGACTTCTTACTTACCTTGCGAAGATGGCCGCCGGGATCTTCACCCTCGGTGGACCGCAGGTCTTCTGTGCGGTCCATTGCCGATTCCAGCCTCCTGATTGGCTGGAATCGGCACACGTGACGGGGCGGAGCTACGAGGAGCTCTCTCCAGCACGAGCAGCCCCATTCAACACGGAGAAGACCGGACTGCGCAAGCGCGTCTAATCGGGCGATTAGACGCTGAAAATTAGACGGCACCATGGAGACGGGGACGCTAGCAACGGAACAGGTAAGTGAATAACTTCTGTATGGCTCATAATTAATGCACGATGTACATTACAAAGTGCATTAATATGGCCATACAGAAGTGTATACCCCAACTTTGTTTCGCGGGACAACCCCTTTAAGATTGTTCTCCTCTGCCACAGCTGTAACAGCTGTGGCAGAGAATAACGATGTTAGCCCATTGAATTCAATGGAGCCGGCAATACAGCCAGCTCCATTGAAAGCAATAGGCTGCCGGCGAGCGCGGGATGAATTTTTGGGAAGTGCTTAAAAATATAAGCCCTTCCCTGAAAAAGAAACATTTTAGTGCAAAACAAAAAAAGAATTAAAAAAAACGTACCTCTCCGCCGCTGCTGTGACCCCCGCGGGCATGAAGAACACATCTGCCGCATCATCATAAGCCCTTCTCTGAAAAGCCTTTTAAAATAGTAAAAAAGATATTAAAAAAATAGGTACTCACCTCCCTTCAGCTGCCAGGGACAGCTGAGTCTTCTCCTGCTGTCCCCTGCACTGTGTTGCTGAACTGCTGATCTATCACCAGCCGGGGATTTAAAATCCCCGCCTGCTGAAAGAGCTGAATGTAATTGGCTGAGGTGCTCAGCCAATCACAGGCAGCTCTCACCTGTCATTCATTCTGGGAGATTTTAAATCCCCGGTTGGTGATAGATCAGCAGTTCAGCACCACAGTGCAGGGGACAGCAGGAGAAGACACGGCTGTGGCCCGGCAGCTGAAGGGAGGTGAGTATCTATTTTTTTGTTTTTTAAATCACTATTAATTCATTTCCAGGGAATGGCTTATATGTAAAGCCCTTCCCTGAAAAAGAATTCAGGTGTGCCAGCGGACCATTGTCTTCAATGGAGTCGCCGGCAGCAGCAGCGGCTCCATTGAAGAGAATGCCTGCATTTTTATTCTTTTTTACACTAAAATCTTTCTTTTTCACGGAAGGGCTTATATGTAAAGTCCTTCCCTGAAAAGGAATGCAGGGAGCCAGCAGGCCATTGTTTTCAATGGAGCCGCCGGCAGCAGCGGGCATCAAGCTCGGACGAGTATGCTCGCTCATCTCTACTAAAGATGTTTTCACGGTAAAGCAGTCATCTTTTGTTTTTTTTTAATGAGTTTTCTTAGGTTTTCCTCCTCTTTTTATCCAACATTCAAGGATAGCATGATTACTGCTTCCTAAGGTCCCAGCCAACCGTTCTTCCTTAACCATATCCTCCCTGTTGGTAAGAATTAGACCCAAGATAGCAGATCGCCTTGTTTTATCTTCTACTTTTTGGAAGATAAAGTTGTCAGCAAGAGCGGATAAGAATTTACCTGAGAGAGATTCCCAACAGATGCCTGGATAGGTAAAATCTCCCATGATCACTATGTTGTGCCTTTGTGATAGGTTGGCCATCTGATGTATAAAGAGTTCATCCATATCTTCTGCTTGTCCAGGAGGCCTATAATAAATGCCCACAATGGTGTCCTTTCTGTTGTTCTCTCCTTGTATTCTTACCCAAACGGTTTCTACAGAACTACCATGCCCTGAAGCTTGAATCTCGGTGGAGATGTATGCTTTCCTAACATACAACGTAATACCTCCTCCCCTTTTATTAGGTCTGTTTCTTATAAAAAAGTTGTAACCTTCAAGCCTTGTATTACAATCATATGTAGAATCCCACCAGGTTTCCATGATGCCTATGACATCATATTTCTCTTCCTGTGTTAAGCCCCATTTAGACAGGACTCGTCCCCGCAAGTACTCGCTCCTGTGCTTAAGCACAGGAGCAAGTATCATTGCTTGACAGCGGGGAGGGCTGCAGGAGATTTCTCTCCCTGCTTTCCCCGCCCCTCTCCAGTCACTTAACACAGCCACCGTTCAGTACTTAAAAGTCTGAACAATGATAGTGTAATGTAAATATTAGCCGTTTCAGTACTGAACGGCGGCTGAGTTAAGTGAATGGACAGGGGCAGGGAAGAGAGAGGAGAGAAATCTCCTACAGCCGCCCCTCTGTGAAGCAACGATACTCGCTTTTGCTGTGCAAAGGCACGTGACCTAGTACATGCGGGGGCAAGTGTCCGGCATCATTTGCCTGACAGTCGTCCCGTCTAAATGGGGCTTTAGGAGCTCTAATTCTCCTTGTTTGTTTACCATGTCTGTGCACTTGTGTAAAAAGATTTTTAGTTTGTGATCGGTGTCT
The DNA here is from genome assembly GCF_035609145.1 of Eleutherodactylus coqui. NCBI lineage: Eukaryota > Metazoa > Chordata > Amphibia > Anura > Eleutherodactylidae > Eleutherodactylus > Eleutherodactylus coqui. The sequence goes on from NC_089849.1 coordinate 85,772,413, forward strand.
CTTGCTCCTCTAATTCCCTTCTTAATTTTTTATTTTTGTTCTTAATTTCCACTTCTAATAGCGAGGTTCTCGAATGTATTAATTAGCTGTATATTTTTACCTGGCCTTTCACTTCCTTTCCAATATTGTTCTAGTTTAATTTGACATGTGTCACTTTAGCATAGAATAACTCTGTAAAGATTTTGCATATCCAAGTAATTCTGACATTGTTTTTCACCACATATTGTACTTCATTTAGGTGGTAAAAGTAGATAGATAGAATTTGTGTATATATGTTAAAAGCACCAAAATTGTCATTTTTTTTTATTTGCAACTGCAATATGTCAAATATGTGCAAACACACTGTACACGTTTTTGATAAAATATATATTTCCATCTGTTTCTTTATTCTGGAAGCACATTTGAAAAACTTTAGTTGTTTTATTTTAATCATTTAGGCCCTCTGTCCACAGCCGTTGTGGAATATCGTCAGCGATATTCCCCCGCGGGGAACGAGGGGGAAGTGCTGACATGTCTCAACAGTGAGCCTATCTGACAGATAGGAAAATAGCAGGATACCGCGATTTAGATCTCGCGAGCGAAGAATCGCTATGGTTCTCCGTTCGTGGACGCCGCGACTGTGCTTTCCATAGCAACACTATGGAGAGCTTCACACAGCGTGATCAATCGCCGGCGGATTCACACCGGTGGACATGCAGCCTTAGGAGACATGCAAATTTAACATTAACTATTAACATTTTGAGGAAAATTTTGTTTTCATACCCAAGCCAAGAATGCAAAGGTTCATAGGTTTCAGAATGATAGATACCCCCACAAATTAACCCATTTAAAAAAAAATACCCCTTCATGTTTTCGCTGAGAGGGGTCATGAGTATTTTGACCCCACAGGTTTTTTATTTCAGGAGTTAATGCAATTTAGAGGAGAAAAAATAAAATGTCATATTTTTGAAAATATGTAAAGACAATTTTTTTTCAGCATACATATAAATGAAGACTTGCACCCCAAAATGGATCCCCGTTTGTCCTATGTTAAGAAACATACGCGTTTTGGCCCCAATCTGTTTACTGGACACATGGCTGGGCCTGCAATGGAGGGAACTCCCTTTAGCTTTCAGGACACAACTGAATACATTTCAGGCTCCATTGCTCCTTTGTAGAGCCATTAAGGTGACAAAACGATACAACACCCCCCACAAGTGACTCCATTTTGAAATCTAGACCCCTTAGCCCATTTATCTAGGTGTGCACTGAGCATTCTGACCCCACAGTTATTTGCAAAAATTGTTATAAAGCATATGAAAAATAAATAAAATATAATTTTTTTCATAAATAACACTTTCATGATACTTTTCTTTGTTTCAAGAAAAACTGTAGAGACGCACACCAAATTGTATAGCACTAGTTGTTCTGTATTCAGCAATACCCCCATTGTAGCCCCAATCTAATTATAGGACACATGGCAAGGCCTATAATGGGGGGAACACGCATTGGATTTCAGGGCACAGCTGAATAAATTCCAGGCCCCATTTCACACGTGCAGAAATAATTGACTCCCTAAAAATAATTCCCCCCCCCTACAGAGGTCTGGTTGTGATGGGAACATGGGGAAATAGAACCTCCTCCTCCCATACTTGCTGCAAACCCTACACTTTTTGGGGGGTATTTCTTGACCTCAGTGGCAGGGATGGAGTATAAAAAGTGGCGCTATGTGAGGCTTTGTAATCTCGCTGAGGTGCGGAGGTCTCACACAGAAGGCGCTCCACAAGCTGCTCCTGGAACTGCAGGAAGGTGAGCGTTCCCGGGGCTTCTTGTAAATTACGTATTAGGCCTCTTCCACACTGACAATGTGATATCATCGAGAGAAAATCGCATCGGTGTTGTGTGCAATATCGCTGCGGTATTACGATATTGTGTTGTTACAAATTCACGCGACTTTATAGTATCACGAGTATTTTTTTTTAGCCCTAGCTGCATTAAAAATAAAAAAAAAAAGAATACATCACCTCTCCGGCACTGTCAGCTCCCCGCACATCTTCCCTGAAGCTTGCCGGCAGTTGCTTGAAGTTCTCCTGCAGAGCTTCCTGGTCCAGACTTTGAAAATACGCGCCTCCAGGAAGCTCTGCCTCTGACTGGTTCCTGAGCGCACGGCTCAGCCAATCAGCCAGCGCTTAAGGAACCAATCACAGCCTTTCTGGCTGTGATTGGTTCCTCAAGCGCTGCTTCTCATTGGCTAAGCTGCATGCTCGGAAAATCAGTCAGAGGCAGAGCTTCCTGGGGGCGGGGATTTTGATCTTTCAATCCAGGAAGGGCTGGCAGAAGACTTCAAGTAAGTGTCAGGGAGTTCCATGGGGGAAGACACGCCAGAGATGACAGCGCCTCTTAGGTGATGTTTTTTTGTTTTTTTTTACTGCAACTAAGGCTTATTTTTGGGGTAGGGCTCATATTTTAAGCCTCCTTTTACCCCCGAAAATCCTTGGATGTGGTGTACAAAGTTGCGCAACTTTGTAGCGATACAAAACCGCATTATCGCCGCGAGAAATGCAGCGATATCACACGGACCACCGATGCAATATTGCTGCGATTTTCTCGTGTCCATATCATATCGCCTGTGTGGAAGCGGCCTAAAGGGGTTTTCCAGGCGCATATACTATTAATGACCTATCTTCAGGATAGGTCATCAATAGTTGATGAGACGGGGTCCACCTACCGGAACCCAGCCGATCAGCTGAGCATGCTGACAGCACCACTATATACAAAAGACTAAGGGGAAGCTGCTGCTCTGACCCCTGTGTAGTGGTCGGCGCTTGTAACTGCAGGCTGGGGTCTCGCTGAAATCAATGAGAGCTGCGCTGGCCATTACACAGGGGTCAGAGCAGCGGCTTACATGTCAACCTCTGTGTATAGCAGTGCTGGCAACAGGCACCCACTCAGATAATCAGCTGGGTTCACGAACCGTGGACGCCAGCCAATCAACTACTGATGACCTATCCTTAGGATAAGTCGTCAATAGTATTTGTGCCTAGAAAATAAATAAATCTTGCTGTTTGTATAGCACCAACTTATTCTGCAGTACTTTCAGGTAATTTCTTTAATTTCAAGCTGGGTACTCATTTTACCGACCTTAGAAGGATGGAAGGCTGAATCAACCTTGTGCCAGCTACCTGAACCATTGAACTCTCAACCTTCAGGTCGTAAGCGAGAGCTTAGGACTGCATTTCTGCTGCCTTAACCCTTACCAATCCAATGTCGGGCCTGCCCCGACATCATCATTTCCCTCCACAGCTCCGATGTCGGGACAGGTCTGACACTGCAGTGCAGGAGTGCATCTGCACCAGATCATCAGACACATCGGGTGCAGATGCATTCCTGCACTGATCCTCATCAAGGACCCCCGAGGAGAAGGCAGAAAGGGTTTTTAACCCTTTCTGCCTTCTCCTTTACACATTACATAGCGCTCAATTAGCGCTATGTAATGCAGAGAGATTCCGGACGGCGATCATGTGACCGCCGGTGTTACCTGACCCCCAGCGGTCACATGAACGCCGAGCCGGGAGCCTGAAGGGAGAATGCAGAAGTAATACTTCCGAATTCTGCCTGGCGATCATGTGACCACTGGGTGCCACCTGACCCCAGCGGTCACATGATCACCGAGCCGGGAGGCTGAAGGGAGAATGCAGTATTACTTCCGCATTCCCCCCACTGTACAGTGAGCACCTGCACCCTCCTGAACTCTGTCAGATCAGGAGGGTGCAGGGAAAATGTATTTTTTCTCATCCATTCTCCCCAGCTCCAATTTATTTGGAGCTTGGGAGAATGGATGAGAAAAAAATAAATGTATTGGAAAGGGTTAACACTGTGCACCACATGGGGCTCAAACCCCTTTAATGATCTGTGCTTAGCATCTGTGGCAGGACAAGCGCCCAAAGTAAATGCTAGGCATGTCCCCTTAGAGCTCTATTCAGCCAAGGAAAACCAAAAAACTGTTGTTCACCAGTTAGCTCGGGATACCTTTTTATCTTAAGGAATAACGTAGAAAACCTTGTTGTTCCAAAAAAAAATCTATATACAAAGATTGGCATCTTAACAATTAGGCCTCGTTCACACAAGCTCTGTTTTCGCACATTAGAGGCGTGTGAAAAGATCGCATCTTTTAGAACCCATGGTTTCCTACAGAAGTGTTCACATAGAGGAATTTTAGACTACATAATAAATACTCGCACCAATCAAAGATAGGACATGCGACTGCAATGCTCGCATCTAAGTTCCATGGTGCATGAAGAGATAGGACCTGACTAGAGATGAGCGAGTATACTCACTAAGGCACATTACTCGAGCGAGTAGTGCCTTAGCCGAGTATCTCCCCGCTCGTCTCTAAAGATTCGGGGGGCGGGGAGCGGCGGGGGAGAGCGGGGGGGAATGGAGGGGAGATCTCTCTCTCCCTCTCTCCCCCCCCCGCAACTTACCTGTCACCCGCGCCGGCCCCCGAATCTTTAGAGACGAGCAGGGACATACTCGGCTAAGGCACTACTCGCTCGAGTAATGTGCCTTAGCGAGTATACTCGCTCATCTCTAGACCTGACCAATCTTTGCTGCGTGTTTTCCATAAACTCCTATGGAAGCTGGATTACACGCACTTCCGATCGTGTGAACGGGCAATTTCACGACTAATTAAAATAGCTGGAAATCACCCGTTCACGCGATCTTTAGTGCAGTATAGCCCCGATCTTTTCACGCTCCTATACTACACTAAAACAGAGCTCATGTGAACGAGGCTTAAGGAGGAGGGCTCCCTCTTTCAGTCCATCGGCACCCCTGTATCACGATTACTTAGTTTTGCTAGCTTATGTTAACAGCTTGGTTCTGGTGCTGTATTTATGTTTATGAGCAAAATGGTGGCTGTGCCCAGGGTTCCGGTAAATGACCAGCCTGGGCTGTAATTACATCTAGAGGCCAGTAACAGTAAGAATCTATTACTGGCAATGTTAATTGCCTGTAAAAAATTATTATGTTATGGCCAGGTGGCAAACCTCCCCCACCAGCACATTGTGAGAGCAAGTGCCGAGGAAGGAGGAGTGAACTGATACTTTATAGAGAGAGAGCTCTTCGGATAGCAAGATACAGAGTCCAGACAGTGTAAGTGTGATAAACAGCTCAATCTACAGGAAATGTGGGGGCACGATTACTATTGGGGACACTAAGAGGGGAACTATTATTATTGCGGCCACTAAGGGAGTACCTTTTCTATTAGGGCTACTGAGAGGGAGCACTATTACTATTACAACCACTTGTACTATTGAGAGCACTATTAACTAGTTTGGGCCACAAGGGAACACTATTATTAGTTGGAAGCTCTATTACTACCCTGTTTCCCCAAAAATAGGACCTACCCTGATTTTTGTAGGATTTTAGGGGAGGCTTGAAATGTAAGCCCTACCCCAAAAATAAGCTCTAGCTGTACTACATTTAAAAAATGAATACTTACCTAGCAGGCTCAGTTCGGGTCCTCCTGCTGCTGTCCGGAGCTCTGCCAGGCATCCTGCAGTCCTTATTCGGCCATAGAAGATCGCTTTTGGGGCAAAATTAATATAAGACAGGTTCTTATTTGGGGGGGAAACACAGTACTTGGCACTATATATAACTTTATGGGGTTACAGAGGGTTAATAAATACTAAGGGGCAATTACTGAGAACTTTATTGTGGGTAGCAGCAGGATACAGAGGTTGGAGTCATGACTGCAAGATGTTTTTATGGCGATCTGGGCCCCCAAAAATTTAAACGGACATCACCAATCAGAGGAAGCGTAACCTGTGACTGCAATGTAATCACTATAATTGTGTAGAGCTGGTGCCTGACTAAATGTTGACTGCATTATTTAGAAGTTTACTAGAGCTGAGCCGCTTGGATACAAGATGTGATACGGCTGGCATAGAGGCTCTAGTACCCTGTTGTACCGCCTCTAGCTTGGATACAAGATGTGATATGGGCGGGCATGGAGGCTCTAGTACCCTGTTGTACCGCCTCTAGCTTGGATACAAGATGTGATACGGGCGGGCATGGAGGCTCTAGTACCCTGTTTTACCGCCTCTAACTTAGATACAAGATGGGATACGGCTGGCATAGAGGCTCTAGTACCCTCTTGTACCACCATTAGCTTGGATACAAGATGTGATACAGGTGGGCATGGAGGCTCTAGTATGCTGTTGTACCGCCTCTAGCTTGGAAACAAGATGTCATACAGGCGGGCATAGAGGCTCTAGTACCCTCTTGTAGCACCTCTAGCTTGGATACAAGATGTGATACAGGCTGGCATGGAGGCTCTAGTACCCTGTTGTACCGCCTCTAGCATAGACACAAGATGTGATACAGGCTGGCATGGAGGCTCTAGTACCCTGTTGTACCGCCTCTAGCATAGACACAAGACGTGATACAGGCAGGCATGGAGGCTGTAGTACCGTGTTGGGCTGCCTCTAGTTCGAATACAAGATGTGATGCCTCCTTTGACGTGGAGGCTGTCCACAGGGATTCCGCTGCAAAATAGAGCATGCTGCAATTTTTCTTCTGCTCGCAGAATACACAATTTGTATCCGCGAGTGTGGAGGAAAAATCGACAGTACATGCCTTTCAATCCCTGCATTTACTACAGATCGTCCACACGGACGGCGAGCACGTAACCCGCAATTCACATCCGGGCGTGAGACTGGCCTTAGTCTGTAAGGGGAAGGGCGCACTTAATGGACTCGGTGGGTCTCTTTTCCAAGTGCAACTCGGAATGAAAATGTATCTCTAAGAGCGCCCTCACACTTGCGATCGCGACATCGCTGCGTTTTTTTTAACGCAAATGTCAATAGGACTTTCTAATGTTAAAAACACATCGCAAAGCACAAACTTGCACTTTTCTGCGCTGCGTTTTTAACATTAGAAAGTCCTATTGACATTTGCGTTAAAAAAAACACAGCGATGTGATGATTGCAAGTGTGAAGGCACCCTAACTCAACTTTTACATGGGGCTGTAAAATATTCTTGCTCGAGGGGTAAGTGGGTGCCAATTCCAAATTTCTGACATCCATCATCTAACCATAAAAGGAATCGTACTCTATTTTGTTTTCTTGTACTGAGAGCAACAACAATTTTGACATCCTCCTCTGACCCCTGAGTTATTTACATCCACAGGACCCCCTTAAACTCACACTGCAGCGTATTCCAGCTGTGAGCCCGGTCGACGACCCCGCGTGCGGCACTTTATTGTACAGTTTATCTTCTCTTTGCTTGTACTTCCCACACCGTTGCTTAGCGATGACGCGGGTATCCACAACCTATTAGCAATGTTCATTGCACATGGGCTGCGGGTCGAAAAGACTCCATTGATTGGAGGCCGTCTACGCAAATTCTGCAGTACAATACAGCATGCTCCGATTTTTCTTCTGCTCGCGGAATCCGCAATTCGTATACGTGGGATGAAGGAAAGATTGAAAATGCATGCCTTTAAATTACTGCGGAAACTCCACGCCGATTCTGGGATCCGCAATACAGATCCGGCCGTGTGACACCAGCTTTACCTTGGAGGTTTACTGCACAGTAAATACTATAAAAGCAAAACACCAAAAAGGGAGCACAATTGTGTTTTGTTTTTTGTTTTTCACCCCCCTTAGAAATCTTTACGTTTACAATATATGCTACAATAAATGGTAACATTGTAAAATACAAGCCGTCCCGCAAAAAACAAGACATCATGTGGCTACATCGATGGAAGATACAAAGTTATACGAGGATGAAAAATGACGACGAAACTCAATCTGTTTATGATGGGAAGGGGTTAAAGGGGTTTTCCAGGTAAATACTATTGATGACCTATCCTTAGTTGATCGGCTGGGGTCTGTCGCTCGGGACGCCAATTGATCAGCTGAGCGGGCGCATGCTGTCAGTGCCACAAATACACAGAGGTCGGAGAGGAAGCCTCCGTTGACCTCTGTATGGTGGCCGATACTTGTAACTGCAGTCACAGCATGCATCGATTTCAATGAGAGCCGTGCCTGCAGTTACAAGCGCCAGCCACTACCTGAAGGTCGGTGCGGAAGCTTCTGCTCCGACCTCTGTGTATTTGGGTTGGAAGTCTCCGCGCCGACCTCCCATGTAGTCTGTGCGCCTCCCTCTCTGTTAATTGAGGAAGAGCAGCATGTCGGCCGGCTTCCATTGACCTCAATGGAAGCCGTCTGTGCAAAAATAGAACATGCTACAATTTTTCCTCCGCTCGTGTGCCGCCCCGGATTACGCAATTCAAATCTGGTTGTGTGCAGGCAGCCTATGGTTCAATGTCCGCGGGTGGATTTGAATTGCAGAATACGCAGGGAGTCACCCGAGCGGATGGTCCGCAGTTCAAGCCGCCCATAGGGAGACATGGACGTCCGCAGCTGAATTAAAGCATGCAGATTTGATTTGCGGACCTTTCAGTCTTTAAACAAATCGCAGCATGCTCCATGTTAGTGCGGATCTCTCACGGACGGCTTACATTGAGGTCAATGAAAGCCGTCCAATCTGCGGCCCGTCCACAAATGACATTGCAGACGGGCCGTGAAAAAAAATCTATATCGTGCATGTCCGACAATGCGCTGTGCGGACCATCCGCAGTACAGATAACCCGGAAGAGCTGTCCGCGCGGACGCCACCGCCTGCAGGTACGTAGGGTCTCCAGCTGAGGATGGATTCTGTGCAGGATTCCATATGTGGAATCCGACCCCGTAAAAATGAGGCCTTCAGAATCTCGCCCCAATATCGCACTCGGGAACATGTGATGTACCCGCGATGCAAACAGTTTTTGTGTCAATCACATCCGTGAGGTTGTGATCCTCCAGTGCGGATGATCGGAGGATCAGCAGGTGTTATGGGAAACCTCGCATTGCATCGACTGCTCCTCACACGCAGTGCGATGCTTTTCCCAACCCCATTGAAAACAATAGGCAATAAGAGGGAATGGCCAAAGATAGGACTGCTGCGATTTTTCTTCCCACCCCAGAATACACAATCGCACACGTTTATGATCCCTTGCAAATTAATAAGGCTCCTATTCGTGCGCGATTTCTTAGCTGAAAGAACCAAGCACGCGCTGCTCGGCCGTTCACAGGACGGGATCGTCAGTTGCTATGGTAACAGGCTTCCGCTGCGCCGTGTGACGTCATCTCGCTGCGCCAACTAGAACGCCGCACGTGGAGTTTGTAAGCGGAAGTTGCAGCTCGTGTGAGCGGACAGTGACACCATCTGCGGGAGGACATGGCCGACGGAGCTCCGGAGAAGGAGGCCGTGCAGGGAGAGCGGCAGGAGTCACCGGAGCAGCGGGCCGGAGGGGGAGGAAAGAGGAAGAGGCCGGCCGAGGCTCAGCAGGAGATACCGCAGGGGAAGCCGAAGTCTGGCCGAGTGTGGAAGGAGAACAAGAAGAGGTGTGCGACCGGTGAAGTGATGTGGGCTGGTGGGGCAGTGCCATGTGGGCTGGTGGGGCAGTGCCATGTGGGCTGGTGGGGCAGTGCCATGTGGGCTGGTGGGGCAGTGTCATGTGGGCTGGTGGGGCAGTGTCATGTGGGCTGGTGGGGCAGTGTCATGTGGGCTGGTGGGGCAGTGTCATGTGGGCGGGGCTCAGCACTGTATGATGGCTATTCACCGGGACCTGCGCCATATCCATCCCAGAAGCTCGCGAAGCCGCATAGATATTGGTCTTGTGAGGTAGTAGTCTCTCTATATGGGTGCGATAAGTATTTCCCCAAACACATCGCATCTTGTCTGTGTATTTGCCATTTTATTTTTTTTCCCCACAAGTGAGAAAAAAATCGCAAGTGCTTCTAAGGGCTCATGTCCACGGGCAAAATGACATTTAAAATCCGCAGCGGATCTCCCGCGCGCGGATCCGCACCCCATAGGGATGCATTGACCACCCGCGGGTACATAAATACCCGCGGATCGTCAATAAAAGTGATTTAAAAAAAAATGGAGCATGAAAAAATCTGGACCATGCTCCATTTTCATGCGGGTCTCCCGCGGGGACGGCTCCCGCGGGCCTCTATTGAAGCCTATGGAAGCCGTCCGGATCCGCGGGAGACCTAAAATAGGAATTAAAAGCATTTACTCACCCGCAGCGGACCGCGAAGCTCTGCTCTTCCTCACGGCTGCATCTCCCTTGCTTCGGCTCGGCGGATGTGCCCGGCGCATGCGCGCGGCACGTCGACGACGTGCCGGCGATGTGCCGCCGGCGTCAGGAATTCATCCGCCGGCCGAAAATGAAGATCCGGCCGTGAGGAACAGCTGATCTTCGCCGTCCGCTACGGAAAGGTAAATGCTTTTAAATTTCTATTTTCAGCCCTCATGTCCGCGGGGCAGGAGGGACCCGCTGCAGATTCTACATGTAGAATCTGCAGCGGATCTGATTTTCCCCGTGGACATGAGGCCTAATAGTTTTCAGGGGATGGACTTGTCACATGAAACTCGTCCGAGTGAATCCACCCTCATAGAAGGCGTACCCGTCTCGCCCGGTGCCCCGTCAGGGCTGATGTACCAATAACAGGCTACATCGGCATTTGCAGCGACCCTGTCACTAGCCGACCTCTTTACGTTAGGACCACCCCTCCTCCCACGCTCGCCCCGATGGGTACCGCAGGCTTTAGGGTGGATTCACATCTCCCGTTCTGGTCGGGGTTGAGGAAAGGGGAATCCCCACAGATAGATGGCACCAAACCGTGGCTATTAACCCTTTAAATGCCGCTGTCAACAGCGGCATTTAAAGCCCCCGAATGCTGTTTGGGGGTCCCGTACTGGCCCCAGCGGTGAGATCGGGGAAGTCGTGCAAGTGTCATGGCTGCCAGGGGCCTTCTGAAAGGCTTTAGGGCTCCCTTGAGAGACTGCCTATCAAGCCATCCCCATGGGGTGGCTTGATGGGCTGCCTGTCAGAATGCAGTATGACGTAATGCTATAGCATTACGTCATACTGCAGGAGCTATCAAAGTATCGCATATTGTAGTCCCCCAGGGGGACATAAAAGTAAAGTGGGGAAAAAAAGAGCAATAAAGTTTTTCTTAATTGTAAAAAAAAAAAGAGTAATAAATGTTTAAATCGCCCTCCTTTTGCCATATCTATAATTAAAAAGTCTAAATAATCAAATAAAAATCCATATTTGGTATCGCCGCCTCCGTAAAAGTTCGATCTATCAAAGTAGCACATTATTTACCCCGCACGGTGAATGTCGTCCAAAAAAAAAAAATAAAGAACGCCAGAAATACACTTTTTCAGTCACCCTGTCTCCCAGAAAAAAACGTAATAAAAAGCGTTCAAAAAGTCGTACATATTCCGAATTAGTACTAATGAAAACTACAGGACATCCCGCAAAAACTGAGCAATGCTGAACTACGTCGACGGAAAAATAAAAAAGTTATTGCGCGCACAAGATGACGGCAGAGAATAATTGAAAAAAGTAATGTCTGGAAAAAAAATAGTACAGTTAAAAAAAAAAACTATACAAGTTTGGTATCGTGATAATCGTACCGACCCATAGAATAAAGTTATCATGTCCTTTTTGTTGCAGTTTGTGCGCCATAGAAACAAGACGCACTAAAAGATGGTGGAATGTCGTTTTTTCTTTTGTTTGTTTTTTTTTCATTTTACTCCACTGAAAATTTTTTAGAAGTTTTTCAGTACATTATATGGTACATTAAAGATTACCATTGAAAAATACAACTCGTCCCGCAAAAAACAACAAGCCCTCATACAATGACGTCCATGGATAAATAAAGGAGTTATGATTTTTTTTTAGGGGGGGGGGGGAAGCCGCGTCATGAAGGGGTTAATGTCTATTAGTGAGGTCAGTAAAGAGGCGTATTATGGTCACAAAGGGGTCAGCTTCAGATGTGCTGCTGCAACGTTCTATTGGAGGACCAAGTGGTGACTTTAGTCATGTGACATCAAGTCTCAGAAAAGACGCACAGCCAAAAAACTTATGCAACTTGCTGTCATGTGACTGTTTTAGAGCTGCAATCTGTCTATTTAAAAACCGTCCAATGGCAGCCGCCCGTGACCTGCCTTCAGTCTGTGATAGTAAAGCCAACAGGTTTTATTTTCAGCATTTATGGCATTAGATCTCCCCATAACCCCGTTGGATGCGGTGCTGCGGTGTGTTACTGCGATCTTCATGTCATGTGACCAAAACCGCCATGTAGCCCTGGGATTACTCTGCATTGCGTGTTTCTGAATTTGCATGTCATGGGTTGAGAGAGTACAGCTGCCACCTGGCGACACGCTACATGGCAGTCCTCTGTAGATGTTACCCATGAGGGGGGCAATGATGCACTACAGCCTTTTATAAGAGGGGAAGAGGCTAACTTGTGTTCTTTATATGGTTTCCCCTCCCAGGTTCTCCAACATGGTTCGGGATCGCCCCCTCTGCACCTCTTGGGAGGTCAAGATGAAGCAAAGACAGGAGAAAAAGCTACTCAAGAGTTTAGCCCAACAATTAAAGGATACGAAGCAGCAAGAGAAAGAGGTAAGACCGCCCAATACAGGATTAGAGAAACGTCAGGCGGCTGGCGCAGAAGTTTTAGGGTTGTTTAATGGATTTAACTGAGATTAGAAAAACATGGCTGACTTCTTCAAGACACAGTGCCCATCTCTCTGCAGACTGTGCGGTGTGGAAGCCCCATTCACTTCCATAGGGTTGTCTTGTATTCCAGCTCCACGCAAAGACAGGTGTGGCGCTGTTTCTGGAAGAAAGAGGCCATGTTTTTTGATGATGGGGTTGCAAGTAACGAAACTGCTGCATGGACAGCAAGCTGCGCTACTTATATAACTTGGGAACTGCAGAAATGGCACAGGTCACTGCGCCTCACTGTCTATGGGAGTTAAAGAAAAGGTGTAGAATAGCATTCTCGGCTGATCCTCTATTCCTGACATCTCTGGACGCAGCATGCATCTGGGCTGGGGGGCAGAAATGAGACAGCTATCTGGATTCTATGGCATATCTTCCACGTACGCCATACAAATCCAAGATGGAAATACAAATGGACTAATAAAGACTCCTGGCTGCTGCAAGGTGCGGGGTGTCCTTCAGTGGTGGAATGGAAGATGCCAAGAGAAACATCTGACCATATAGTGACGGTTTGTAAAGCTGAAGAAAGACCCGTGTCCATCCAGTTCAGCCTATAATACTGCAATATTGATCCAGAGGAAGGCAAAACCCCCATTGAGGTAGAAGACACTTTTCCCCATTACAGTAAAAAAAAAATATTCCGGACTCTAATTTGGGAATTGGAATAATTCCTGGCCAGAGCATGTCGTGCTGCTGCAGTGCTAGTGACATTCCCCTCATGCACAAACTTGTTGGGGGTGTGCCAGTTCAGGACCAGCCTCCCTCTCCCCCTCCTCCTGTCACCCAGCTAGCTGCCTGCTCTCCCATAGTACCATCTACCCCAGCGGGTGCAGCTCAGTGAGCAGCGAACTCCTTTCTATGTTATCAATGGATCTCAGTGTTACAAGCAGCTCATTTAGATCCAAGATCTGAGCTTCCAAATGCCCAACACGCTCACATCTTGTATAACAGTATGCACCCTCCAACGGCTGGGCAAGGACTTCATACATGGCACAAGATGCACACTGGATGACATTGTACGTGCACACCAGCTTCCACATCCTGAGCATGGGAATGCCGTTGGGAAGCTAAACCCAGATTTTTCCATCAGATGGTGAAACGTGTCATCAGTCCTCCGGAGGGCGTATGTCCTCTGTTCCACAGGCCAGTACTTGACATGGTGATCATAGACTTGTGCGCAACTGTTACATAATGGAGACCATTTCGTGAAGCTCCTGGCACATGGCTTATCTTGCACTAAGGCAGTTGGGCACACAACAAGGCCGCTCTTTACACGCCGCGTACTTGGCACTTGGCTCACAAATTGTGTTGTTACCGATATGTAGATCCTAGAGCAATAATAGCACTTACAGCCGATGGAGGTAGATCAGCAGTTTTACAAACTGACTTGGGACAAAAGTGGCCTCCTACAACAGTGCCATGTGTAGGATCACTGAGCCCCCTAGTATGACCCATACTTGTGGAGATTGCATGGCTGTGTAGCTGAAACCCCTGAAAACAATCAGCAGGTGTGTCAGAAGTTTTGGTTTTACTGTGTATGTAGTGGTATGGACCCCGATGGAAGCGAATCTCCAGCCCTGGAGAAACAAAGATGGCCACACCAGCTTCTCTGACTGCCTGATGCACACTGTATGATGCACACTGTATGTCAGTCTAATACCCCATTTACACAGGCCGACTGTCGGCTAAACGATCTGCACCAGTGGCTGACGTTGCCGCTAGTTGGCCGCGCTCGTGCAGAGCGTTTAGACTGACAGATCAGCACTGAGTATCGCTCACGTCTCGCTCTGTGTTTTACATTCTATGTGCGGGAGCGTTTACACACAGTGAGAAGTCAGCGATCAGCGATGAGCAAGAAATGAAAACTAAACGATGGCTTTGCATTTAGACGCAACGATTATCGCACATTTTTGCATTTTTAATCATCCCGTGTAAATGACCCGTAATACACTGGGCCTGCTTTTAATAAGCAGTGCTGCCCACGAGAAGCTTGGGGAGGGTCAGAGCGGCATATAGTATCTTGTACTACTAATACTCGTGTGCATCAGGTATCTGAGAAGCTGCTGTGGCCATCTTTGTTTCTCCAGGACCGGAGGGTCGCTCGAAGGCTGTTAGTCCCACCATATAAGTTTTCCTAGTAATTTTAGTCATACCCTATGTATAGTTTCACTCGCCAACATAGAACAGGGCCGCTGCACTGATGTAGTCTGTTGATGAGAAAGTTGGAGCATTTTCATGTTTTAAAACTTCCTTTGTTTGTAGGAGAAAAGGAAACGTAGAGAAGAGAACCTGAGACGTAGGCTGGAAAACGAGAGGAGAGCTGAGGTGGTGCAAGTGGTAAGTAGACTCTCTGAGACTGCCGGCGGGGCGGGACCGACCAAAAGTGGAATTAAAGTTGTGATTGAGTACTGTCAACTAATTTGCAAAACTCCATAGGTGGAAAATCTCCTTTTTCCACAACCTAAGGGTGGATTCAGACGACCGTATATCAGCTCGGTTTTCAAACCGAGCCGATATACAGCGTCCTCATCTGTGGGGGGGGGGGGGGAGGGTGGAAGAGCCAGGAGCAGCAACTGAGCTCCCGCCCACTCTCTGCCTCCTCTCCGCCCCTCTGCACTATTTGCAATGAAAGGGGTGGGGCCAAGTGCTGAGAATTAGCCCCGCCCCATCCCGCCTCTCCCCATTGCAAATAGTGCAGAGGAGGCAGAGAGGGGGTGGGAGCTCAGAGCACTGCTCCTGGCTCTTCCAGCCCCCCTTCTCCCCCCCCCCCCCCCCCTCCTCCTTCAGAGAGAGACGACTTATATCGGCTGGGCGTGAAAACCCAGCCGCTATACGTTCATGTGAATCCAGCCTACAAACTAACCTTTAATACTTGTTTAGCTACAAAGTAACAATCTAAAGCACCCCACACTATACCGGCTTAAGAGTAACAGTGACTGCTTCATGAGATTAGATGTCTGTATTCATTATACCTGCCGATACTGCAGAAGAGAGCGTTGGAGCTTCACCGTCACTGCAGTCCTGGCGCAGCTCAATGGGCTAAGCCGCTGATGTGGCATCTTCCGGGGTCTTGTGGCTACAGCCATTATATCAGGATTCTGAATTCTCTATCTCCTCTCTGACTTTTTCTTTCTGAGCTATCAATTTTTTCATAAACTCTGCCCTCTGTTGTCCACTTGTTCTAACCGCCGAGATTGGAGCAAACTCTGATTCCGGCCATTTAATTATGCTGCTGACTTCTGTTGTCGTGGCACCATCTGCTCTGGCATCACAATGGTTTTATACCCACAGCCCTGGGCATTTCAAGTATTAAAGGGGTTTTCCAGGCATCTCCGTCTGTCAGTGCCAGCATACACTGGGGTCGGATGGAAGCCGCTGTTCCAACCCTTATGTAGTGGCCAACGCTCGGAATTGTAGATGCGGTTCTCACAGAAGTCCATGGGAGCTATGCTTGTAACTGAATAGTCTTCAGCAGAGGACCCTGACTTGTGATGTTTATATGCCCTAAAGCTGCGTCCAGATGCGTCAGATTCTGTACTGCAAACCATCGACCATTCACAATACAGTAAAAGAAGGGGTTTTCAAAACGTCATCCACATGTCCCAGAAAAGGTCCCTATGGAACTGACAGCGTACTGCGGATTTTGGCATTGGAATACGCTGACCTCCTTGGTGCTGATCTGATCCGATGCATCTGAACGCGGTCTAATTGGTTATATGCTGTGAGTGTAGCTATAGCAGTCACAGAGGTCATACTTTACAGCTGAGCTCATATTCAGGGGGGCCTACAGGCCCCCCTCACCTCAGTGACACTTCCTGCACTGCTTACTTCTACTCTTTGACATGCAGGCGACAGTATGTCGTTTGCACATCAGAGTAGAAGTAAGCAACCCAATATTAAAGTGTAACCGCAATTTACATTTTTTTTAAAATTTCTAAAACTTACAGAATACCTCATTACAGGCATTTTTGCAGTGTGTTTAATCAGCCTATTCTGGACATTTCTCACGAAGAATCCCTAATCTGCTGTTACTGGAGAAGTCTGTCTTCAGCTAACTGCATAGCTGAACATGGAGCTCCGTGCCTGCAGCTCATACAGACCATAGAAGATCAGATTAATAGATGGCTGGCTCTTTGGTAAATTTGTATATATTTTCCCCCCGATAGGTGTCGGGACTTTTATAGCAGTTTTTATATAACGTTCCTGCCCCAGTGATGTGAGGCGAAGAAGCTGTACTGTGTTGGGCCGGCTGCACACGACCGGGTCGGATTCCGAATGCGGGACCCGGCCAGTACCTGTCCGGATTCTTCTTATTCTGTAGTGCGGCTGTACCCGGCCTGCGCAGTACATATAATGCTGCATCGTCACTAGGCGATGGCGCGGATCCTGCAACCTTTCTGCAATGATGATTGCAATTGATTTCCGTTTGTGGGCAGGAAAAAACGCTTTTCCACAGCAAGCTATGGAACGTATTTGCTGCAGGATCCGAAGGCGAACACCCATTCTGGATTTCGCAATGCAAGTCTGGCTGTGTGCAGGCGGCCTTGCAGTTCCTTCTTTTTGCAGTGTGCCCGTTTCATGCATCGGCTTGTGACATGCTGTGATATAATGTATGTCACAGCCTGATGCACTGGCAGACTGACCCTGCACGGGGATCTGGTAGGGAACAGGCGCGCTGTGAAGACGAAAAGCTGTCTGACACTGTGAAGAGAAGAAAGTTGTACTGAGGCAGGAGCGTTCTAGATGAAACTGAGATTGGGAGACTTAAAACATATATATCTAAATTAAAAGGCAGCCATTTATTAATGCTCTTCTATCGACTATATAAGCTGCTGTGCCTGCACTACAGATACCAGTGCAGGCACAGCACACACGGGAGCTCTCCGCTCAGCTATGCCATTGGGTGAACACAGATTCCTCTAGCAACAACTTCTCCTAGTGGCATAGTGGGAGGAAGTTGTGGAGCTCAATCAGAGGGCATTACTAGGGGGGCACAAAGAGGGCCCTATAACCTGTTGGGGCACAAGCCGTGCAATAAGGGGCAATATTACATCACTGAGCTACTAAAGGGACATTATTGCCACTGTGGGAACTGAGGGAGCATTATTATTTTCTGAGAGGCACCTGGGCACTACTACTTTGTAGGAGGCCGTAAGGGGTCACTATTACCATGTAAGGGCACTAAGGAGGCATTAGTAAGTTGAAGGGCACTTTGTAGAGGGCACAAAAAAGGCATTATCACTGGAGCAGTAAGGGGGCATTATTTTGTGGTGGACACATTGAGGAAATTAATTTTGGAGGCACTATTACTTTGTGGGGATCAAAAGGTTCTGACTAAGAGGGAGCAGTAGGAGTAGTGTCAGGAATGGGAGAGGCTGCAAAGATAAGTCATGGCTGGAAGGAGTCTTCATGGTGGTCTGGGCCCAGATAGAGAATTAAAACAAAAGCAGACGTCACCACTTAGATGTCACCTGCGATCAGTGGAAGTAACTAGCAATTACTATCACTATGTAGAAGCGGTATCTGACTAGAATTCTACTAGAGCTGAACTGCTGTATCTGAGCACATCATGTTCGAATAGTTGGCTTGCGCTGTCTCTCTGATTTAAATAGAACTTATTTGGGGGGGGACATAAGACATGAGGCTCCAGAAATGCCTTCAGCTGCTAGTGCTGTATGGAAGGGGTATTCTGGAGATTCACATATAATTTTGCAATATAATATATAACATGTTCTGTGAGCATAGATCTATAATACTCCGCAACTCCACACCATTCGCAACCTGATTGGTTGTTTGGATTTACTCATTCCTGGTGATTGGTTATTTGGGTTGGCTGGTTCATGGTGATTGGTTATTTAGGTTGGCTGGTTCATGGTGATTGGTTATTTAGGTTGGCTCGTGTAGAAGTGGGGAGTAAGAGGCTAATATGCGTTCTGTGAAAGCTGCAGAGATATCCCTTTCCCTGTGGTCTCCCCCTGCCTAATTCACCATTGGTATCTAACAGTTACGTCCTGTATGTGCCGCTGTTTACTGGTCAGGCATGCTCCGTGTCTTCAAATTCGGTAATGACGACGCAGTTTGCACAGTTTTAAATGCGTAGTCATCAGTAACGGACAGTGGGGCATTGTGGGAGATGTACTTTTTGCACTCCCTAGTGGCAAAACAAAATGTACTAGAGTGCAATCTGATGAGTTAAATGAGTGTTTGGAATAATGGCAATAAGTGGAAATGTTAGGGGAGTTTAGACATTTTGCCTGGTCTCCGGAATACCCCTTTAAGAATCCAACAAAACAGCTGAGACCCACTGGATATGGTGTGGGGGCGGCTTCCGTCCCCTGCTTTAAATGTATGGCGGAGGGGTCATTAACACGTTAAAGGCTGGATTGCTGGGATATCTTGTGTATTTTCTACATTTATTGTTCCTTTAACATGTATCCCCACCAGCGCTGCTGCGCTACTTGTAGGATCCTCGTTTATGGATAGCAATGAGGGAAATCGACCCGTCCCAGCGATTCTCCTGTAGAATTTCCTCTGGAGCCGCGATTACTACTTTCTCGTTGTAGTGAATACTCTGCCTGTACTTAATTACTAACCGCATATATCTCTTCACTTGCATTAGATCCGAAATCCTGCTAAAATTAAGCGGGCCCGCAAGAAGCAGCTGCGCACCATAGAGAAGAGGGACACGTTGACCATGTCACAGGCTGGCAAGAAGACGGCGCAGAAGAAGGCCAAGGCAACAAAAGAGGAGGCCAGATGAAGGAAGCTCGAGGCTTTCGGGGACGGACAGAAGTCTATTCCACAGCCGGGTGCTGAGCAGCCATCTTGTACAACAAGAAGGGGAGGCCCTGCAGAGTCTAATGTCCTTGTCACGGCTTCCTGTGGAACAGAGACGTTTCCGCTCTCCCAACTCTATTATAGCCAGTTCTTTACATGAAACAGATACTGTTGCGATGTGTGTTTTTATTAAAAGTCTGGTACCCTGTCGGGGCGGCTCCACTTCTGCGCAGGGATTCTGCTTTTCTGTTCCGTTCGGGGAAGGGGAATCCCACAGCCAAACAGCACCAGATGGAACCCATTGACTACAATGGATTCCGCCCGCTCTCCACCCAGCTGGACGGCTGTTGGATGGAAGAAAAGGAGCTGCTTGTAGTGTGTTCCGATATCTTCAGCTGGATCTTTACTGGAGGTTCCGACGCAGATGTGAAACCGGCCTTATAATTCCCATCCTCTCATAATATAAAGGAAGCGGCAGTGAATTCTATGCAGTTTCATATCTGTGGCGTGCCCTCTTGTGGAAGTGCTGGGAGTTTCAGCAAAGAGTGAAATCACTGCAGTTGCATGTAGATTTTGCTACAGATGTTTAGGCTGGTTGTGCAATGTGAACTTAACCCTTTTCAATCCACTGTCGGATTGAAGCTTGTACAGCTCCAATGTCAGATGATGTCCAACAGGGTACTCTTACCATCTATTGCCAGCCACTCCGCTGTCGAAGCCTCACTGGCGCACACACATACTGGCTTTAGCCAGCAGATGGCACTATTGTATAACAGCAAAAGAGCCTTTTAGGAAACCCTGAATCCAAAATTGGATTGGAAAGGGTTAAGGGGCTGCATGGCGACTGGCTGCGCCCCCAACTTATGCAGCCAAAAACCACAGTGTAACTCTCAACTTTGCATCGTAAGGGAAGACCATGCATTCGTGTTGCAGACACGGTGATCTTAAGAAGATCGGAATGCACGCTGACAATCTGCAACAAAGTCACCATATGACTATACAATATACATCGCATATAGGGAGATTACAGATCACTGTATATGTGAAGCCTCCACACCCCTGTTAAAATGCCAGGTTTGTCATGTTAAAAACAAAACTGAAATCTTTTAGGGTGGAAAAATAGCAAAATTACAATGTTTTCACAGCCTCTTATATTTGTGGATGGGGTTGTGTTCAGAATTGGCTAATCACATTTAACCCCCTCCTAGTAGTAGTCAGTACTTCGCTGCCATTGTTTACAGGGATTCTGATTTACCGCATATATCTGAAATGATTCGTCTTTGTAACATGACAATCCTGGCATTCTAACAGGGGTGTAGCCTTATTGCATCCAGGGTTTAACTCTAGTGGTGGTGAGATCACTCTACCCTACAGGCGCCGCTGGGCAGACTTTCCTTACTTGCTCATTGTTGCTTTGAATTGCTCCTGTAGGTTGGCATCCACAGACGCCTCGTCAGGCTGCCCAGGTAGTTGCTGATGGTGGCGCTCTTACTGAATTCAACTGTATCTTATTGTTTGTTCTTCCTTTAATTGTGAGGATCCTGTTTTTTTGATTTTTCTCAATATATTTAAGTATAAGGGCTCCTTTACACTGGTAATCAGGATATCGCTGCCAGAAAATCGCGGCAAAATGCAGCTTTTGAGCGTTGGTGATGCTTTTTATTGTGAAAAATCGCATCACTGCCGACCGTGATTTTTTTCAGGACGGAAGTCAACAGGAGTCTCTAATGTAACGCATTGCGTGGAAATCCCATGTTCGTGCATCGTGACACAATAAAACGGAGGCTCCATAGGAAACATGGGCTAAGAAAAAAAAGGAAAATGCAGAAAGATGGGACATGCCACAATTTTTTTTTTTACACCACATCGTATGAGTGAAAACATCACAAATGGGAATAAAACAACTGAAAGTCATCCATGTTCTCACTCTCTCATTGCGCAGTTTTTTTGGTTTTTTTTTTAAATCATAAGTGTGAAGGCTACCTGCCCACGAGCGTTGCCATATCTCGCTGCCTGGGAGTAGGAGCCTGCAGACGGATCTCCGCTGTCAGCCTATCTGACACGTAGGCTGACCACAGAGAATCGCAGCATGCTCTGAATTGCTGGCCACAGGTGGAGAATCGCTATGATTCCCCACTCATGGACAGGGGCTGCGCTTTCCATAGCAGCGCAATGGAAAGGGTGCATTCCGTTTCCGTGGCCGGACTATCGTCGCGGGGAACGACATTCAAAAGCGCCCGTGGACAGGCAGCCTAAAATTGAGGATGCTCTTATGAAAATCCGTTTTCAGTGGCCGCCCCAACTTATTAAGTCATTCAGCTGCTCCCCCTTAAGTAAATTCTGTATTCAGCTGAATACAGCTACTGCTATGGCCAATGGCTTCTCTATAGCACGCCCCCTGCTGGCCAGAACCCCGTGGGGAAGAAAAGACTGTTTCTGTCATATTATGTTGCTATCTGATGCAATGAGACACACCACACGGTAAAACATGGACATTGGCAGCCATGCTTTTCGAATTTTCCTTCATTCCATATTCCACAAGCGGAAGAAAAATCGCAACATGCTCCATTTTACCGTGCAGACGTCCTCAATTAACATTTGCGTATGGGCATTGCGGCTGAAGCTCGCAACACTGGTGTGAAAGAGGCCTTGACCGATGACCTTTGTACGTAGCTGCAGCTCTCCCGCTGCACGGACTCCACTGCAGACAAAGCGGCTGCCATAGGGGGTCCCGCCGCTCACCGCTTCTCTCTCGAGCACCCACTACAAATCGCGCATAAATACAGAATTATGAACCCCGTACTTGTCAATGGATTCCTTCACATTTGTGATGTTGTGAACATGCTGCAATTATTTTTGTTTTATCTTTTTGCGTTTTGCCCTTTTTAATCACCCATGATTTCCTATGCAGCCTTTGTCTTATCGCAACGCACCAACTTGTGCTTTTTGTGCGATGTGTTTTTTAACAAGAGAAAGTCCTATTGTCTTTCTTGTGAGAAAATTGCAAGTGGCAGCGAGAAAAAGCGGAGCCGACGCTCAGACATGTCTTGAGCAAAATTGCTATACTGCCGCTGTGCGACTCGCCTTAGCCAGGGCTGTTGGATATTATCTATTACATTGTTCAGACCGGAGCATCATCTTTCGGACTCCCCCTCTTTGGGAAGAGAGCGGTAAAGGGTGGTTTGGTTGTCCCGGACTTGTCTTCCCCCCCCCCCCCCCCCCCCCTTCCAAAAGCTGCTCAGCATTCTCCAAACTCGAGCACAAAGGCACCATGGGTAAGCCACAGGACGTTGAGCTGCTTCTAAGCCTGCTTTCACACGGGTGACAAAATTGCGCGATTTTCTCGCGATGTAACAGCACTACCAATCGCATGTATGTGAAGCCCATGCTTTCCTATGGGTTCCTTCACATTTGCGGTGTTTTATAGGCTGCTACATTGTGACAAAAAAATTGTAGCATATTCTATACAGCCGCAATTTGCGGTTTTGGTTTTGTGTTTTTGTCGCCCATGTCTTTCTATGGAGCATTTGTTTTAGTAGCATTGCATCACACGAAATTGCAGTTGAAACGCCTACCCTAATGGATTTTCAGGGTCGCTTAAAGCATAAGCCCTACCCTGAAAATAACCCCCAGCTGCATTACTTTAAAAATAAAATGTACACGCACACTGGGGTTCATAAATCCCACCTCCAGAAAGCAAGGGCCTTGATTGGCTCTTGAGCCCCGCAACTCAGCCAGTTAGTGAAGCGTTCGATGGACCAATCACAGCCCTCTTGCTTCTTATGAGAGCCAATCAGAAAATTGGGGTATCGCTGTGAGAAAAGGCAGCGATATCGCACAAAAATTGTGGAAACACATTTGCAATATCGCTGTCCCCCCGTGTGCCACAGGCCTAACACCATGGAGCCCTCACAAAAAAAAGGGGCTGTCATTATGAGCCAATCAATTTAAATCCGCAGCCTGCCCAACTGGACGATCATCAGCTGAAGCACCCTTTGGGACCTTCCACACAACACGAAATATTCTGCAGCAACGCTTCAGATTACGCCCTCCTGTGGAATATGCAGCGCCAAAGTACACACTGCTTCTGAAAATAGCAGAATCCTGCCGACAAAGCCGCGCCAAATTCCGCACATGAGGCGGTGTGAAATACATGGATGGCAGATTCTGCAGCATTGTAACGAGACATTCCGTCCTGCGTCCGTGGTCCCTACGGCTAAAACCATAAACCGTCGGCAACCACTTAAATCATTTGTAAGCCGCAGTGAGTTGGAGCGTTCAGGTGCGTGTCGGACGTGCTGAAGGTAATGTGTGTGCCAAAAAAGGAGCAATTGTGGGGAAACCTCGGTAATAAATGTGCCCCATTGGGTAAGGACAGATCGCAGTACGACCAGGCTGAGGCTTCAGTCCAAAACTGCGCCAACAATGGCTGCTGTTTACCTGCAAAACCACGCATCCATAAAGACGTTTGCACCTGGTCAAGAAAATGGTGTGAGATTTATACATTGCGAGACGCACAAATCTTGCATGACTGTATCCATTCCTGTGAATGGGGTCGTACATAGGAGCAGCTTTTGCTGTGCGATGCAGGAAACGAATCATGGCAGGTCCTGTCTGGTGCGTGCTCCCGCATCGCATCGCCCGTTGTTCTCACACGATGCAAGGTTTGCCCATTAAAAGAACTCCATGATCAGCCACAGCGGAGGATCGCTACTTCCCCGAAGTGATGTGAGGCGCTACTGATATAAAGACGCATCGCATCAGCGGGGAAAACCACATGTTGGCAAGCGCCCATCACGCCCTGATATCGCACTCACCCAGGGGAAATTAGCCTAAGCGGGCAGTCGTCCATGAAACGGGGAACGATATTCTGCTGTTAAAATTGCGTTTCTGGATGATGCATGAAGAATTCTTGCTTTAAAAAAAGCCTTTTAGGTGCATTTTTCACACGTGTGGAAAAAACACAAGCGCTTCAAGTAGTTTTTAAGGGTAAAAACGTGCGAGGGGTTTTTAAGATCCCATAGGAAATGATGGGATTCCACACGAGGAATCGCCCAAAAATAAGACGGGCAGCGATTTTTCTATCTCGCAGCATCGCTCATGTGAATAAACACATTGAAATGAATCTGTTATTAATATGTCCACACCGCTGTTGGATGGAACGTACGTGGGAAATTCATGGCAGGGCTCTTTCACACGGGCGCTGTGATTTTCGTTGGAACGAAAAATCGCATGAATGAGAGGCAGCCACGTACAAGTCGCGGCGGCATCTTTTGTTTTCTCGCCCATTTAGACAGATGGACTGCGCATTACATATGCCGCAGCCCAGAATACTCCCTCCCCCGTCCCTGCGCCTCTTGCCAGTGTTAGTGCGCTAAACTTCCTTCCCCCTCTCTGCCCCAGCCTATGGGAGCAAAGGGAACGGGAAGGGACTTAAGCAATGCGAGCCACTCCTAAACACCCTACCCCTTCCTTGGAGGCTCCCATAGGAGTCTATGGGAACGGCCGCGCGTATTCCCGCAAAAGATAGGACAAGTCCTATCTTTTCCGGGTGTGCGTAAAATCGTCCGACCGGAACGCGCACCATATGCGCTATCTTTTCCGGCTGTCCGATTTTACGTTTCAGCTACAGCTTGTGCTACAGCGGAAGTATAGCGTGACGGCCAGCTTCCATTGACCACAATGGAAGCCGGCCATGCATATTCCCACGGCAAATAGGACATGCCGGGGGTTATTTCACGCTGCTGAATTTCCGCAGTGTGAACATTCAGCTATTAGGTTCAATCAATAAAGAGAGCTGTAAAAAACATTGTCAATATGCAGTACCCCAAGGTGACCACAAGGGCGTGCCACTTCTTCATCTGACTAACTGCAGGTGAGTTAAAGAATGGTAGATATGATCAGGTTAATTGATGGTGGGTTAATTAAGTGAAAAGTTCCCCTGCTACTAGTATCCTACCTGCGTGACACCTTACTCTATATATACCGCCCATCGGTGGGGCTCACTCCTACTATACACAGGCATCACATGGTGCCTACTTCCCAACTGTAGAATCCCCCTCTTGAAAGTTGTTCTGCTGTTCCCTCTGCAGAATGTTGGTCTGGAGGTCTTTGGGTGGTTTGTGGTTGCTCCTCTTGGCCATGTGGCCCCCACTTGGTCTATGTAGTAACACCACTGGGTTAGACTATAGGTGCGGCAAGGAGGGGGTGCAGCTCCAGGTGTCCCCAGAGTACTTGGGGGAAGAACTCTCTTTCCAAATTCGAGGTGAGTTTTTGGACCTCTTTACTTTTTAGATGAGGAGGTGCAGGTGATGTTTATGGCCACAAGTACAGAAAGAATATACTGTCGTGCAATTGTGTGCATAGGTCAAACAATGTGTCTGTGAGAAGCAACATGGAACATGTTGAACGCGCAAAACCTGTGTGCTTAATACGCTGTGACCATGCGCTTGTGTGAAGCAACCCTAAGGCCGGGCTTACACGACCGTATGCAGAATCCGCTTGCTGAGGCCAGTCTTTATCCTGGCTGTGACCCTGCATACGGCCACGTAATATACTGCGTATAACTAACTATTGCATCCTCACGCTGGCGGCCATAAGCAGTAGACCTTTGTGTTTGTGTAAATTTCTCATGCCGTTGCTTAAATAAATAAAAATCGTATTTGTATAGCGCCAGTTTATTCCGCAGCGCTTTCAGGTAAATGATTACCCCCAGCAAGCTGGGTGCTCCTTTTACCGACCTCTGAAGGATAAGAGTCAGTTAACCTTGAGCCGGCTACCTGAACCACGCGGGGATTGAACTTACAACCTTCAGGATGTGAGCAAGAGCTTAGGACTGCATACTGCTGCCTTAACACTTTGCGTCACATGAGGCTCTAGCAGTGACGTGGGTATATCCGCGACCATAGAGAACAGTGGGCTCTTTATTGGATATCTACGGTAAAATAGAACCCGCTGCGTTCTACCCGGAATTGTGTAATCCAGTGCATTTGATTGATCCGCAATTCCTTTCCGGTCGTGAGATCGGCCTAAAATTGAGCTCTGCTACATCTGTAGAGATATCTGCCATACTTCAGCAGGGTCCCACATTACAGCTATAATGCGGGCAGATTAACTGTAGGTTGTCCCGACTGCTACATGTGGCCATTAGCCTACAGACCGTTAACACTGAATCTAATTGCTAGCTGGAACCATTTGCGTGGCGGTAGGGCACTTGGCTGCATCACAGCAACAATCCAACAATGTTTCAGCCCCTGCCAGCGGGCCTCTGCCGTTATGGGGCGATGAGATTATTAGCACGCCGTGAGCAATGAATATTCTATCTAGAGATATTCAAAGGTTGTATTCAGACAGTGCCTTTAAATACTCTTCGGAAAAGCTGCGTACGGCTTTACTGGGACTTGTTTTTTTTTCACATCAAAAACTACATCGGAAACCATGGCAATTGTGCATGTGGTCTGAATACACCCATAGGCTAGATGTGTTCATTGTACCTAGAAAAGTTCAGTACGGGGTGATATGCTATGCATGTTATATTTAGATATTATCAAAGGATATATTAAAAGGGGTATCCCATCTCACTTTTACAGCATATCCACAGGCTATGCCAGGTGTAGGTTCCTTCTCTCGTTATGGCCCCCACCAGCCCCGCCTAACTGTATTATGTGGCACAAAGAACTGAAACACTCGAGCATAAAAGTCAATTTGAGTTACAGACAGTGTAGCACAGTGAGCTGCTCTGTGTGTAACTGCCGAGTTATGGAAACGGTGCGGCACAGGGAGCTGCTCTGTGTGTAACTGCCGAGTTATGGAAACGGTGCGGCACAGGGAGCTGCTCTGTGTGTAACTGCCGAGTTATGGAAACGGTGCGGCACAGGGAGCTGCTCTGTGTGTAACTGCCGAGTTATGGAAACGGTGCGGCACAGGGAGCTGCTCTGTGTGTAACTGCCGAGTTATGGAAACGGTGCGGCACAGGGAGCTGCTCTGTGTGTAACTGCCGAGTTATGGAAACGCTGCGGCACAGGGAGCTGCTCTGTGTGTAACTGCCGAGTTATGGAAACGGTGCGGCACAGTGAGCTGCTCTGTGTGTAACTGCCGAGTTATGGAAACGGTGCGGCACAGGGAGCTGCTCTGTGTGTAACTGCCGAGTTATGGAAACGGTGCGGCACAGGGAGCTGCTCTGTGTGTAACTGCCGAGTTATGGAAACGCTGCGGCACAGGGAGCTGCTCTGTGTGTAACTGCCGAGTTATGGAAACGCTGCGGCACAGTGAGCTGCTCTGTGTGTAACTGCCATTGACTTCTACAGGAGTTCTGGAAATGGCACTGCCACACTCAGATGTTTCTGTCCTCCCAGACACCTCATACAGAGCAATGTTCCTACTGTGGCCTTATTTTCCGGAGACTGTAGCACCCCCTTTTAATATTCAGTACTTCTAGATGAAATTCAGGACACTGTTTATAGTACTCAGGTGAAGGTTAACGATAGATTTCTTGAGTGTCTTAAAGGGGTTGTCCCGCGCCGAAACGGGTTTTTTTTTTTTTCAACCCCCCCCCCGCTCGGCGCGAGACAACCCCGATGCAGGGAGGTAAAGAAAGCTCACCGGAGCGCTTACCTTAATCCCCGCGCTCCGGTGACTTCTCTACTCACCGCTGAAGATGGCCTCTTCCTCCGTGGACCGCAGCTCTTCTGTGCGGTCCACTGCCGATTCCAGCCTCCTGATTGGCTGGAATCGGCACGTGACGGGGCGGAGCTACACGGAGCCCCATAGAAGACTGCAGAAGACCCGGACTGCGCAAGCGCGGCTAATTTGGCCATCGGAGGCCAAAAATTAGTCGGCACCATGGAGACGAGGACGCCAGCAACGGAGCAGGTAAGTATAAAACTTTTTATAACTTCTGTATGGCTCATAATTAATGCACAATGTACATTACAAAGTGCATTATTATGGCCATACAGAAGTGTATAGACCCACTTGCTGCCTCGGGACATCTCCTTTAATGAGGATTTGTGGATTATACGCAGATGCACACTCGCATGTTGCAGTCACATAATGTTATGGTATTTGCCATGTGAAATGATAGCTACTGAAATATTTTGTGTATGACGTCTAAAAGATACAATCCTGGGATATACTTCATTTTTATTGCCCCTGGGAGAGATGGGTGATGGGAATTCCAAATTGTTTTTTCTTCCATTTACGGTACGGTCCCACAATGTAGTAACGGCATGTGGCCGAAACTGTGCCCACCTGCGGCAGCCACGTGGTTTGACCAGCATTATTGGCAGGATCGTGTGTCCGTTGCCGGTGAGTGGGGGGTTCGGATACATGAGGTTATTGTATGACTATATATCCTTCGACTCAATTCAGATGATGCAGTTAAAGCCACAAAAGCGGAATTGGAAAATCATGCATTTTTGTCCTGATTTTTCAGACGGCCATGACTCTTCCAGTACGGTTTTACGACCTGAGCCTCCCAGTCTGAATACAATCAGGGGTATTTCCACTTGCAGTCCACGTGCTACATATACTCAGCGGTGGGTTTACACGTGGGGAATACGCAGCTTGTTACAGTGCGGCGAACTGGACGCAATTTAGAAGACAACTCATCCACACACTGCAGAAAAACTCCATAGAGTAAATTGTCCTGTGGCCCCAATATGGAAGTCGCGGGACTCTGGATAGTCACTGTGGACTTCACCTCTTCAAATGAGGGAGTGAAATCCCGGACGACTCCACGCCAAAATCCTCAGTTTGCATGTAGTACTCGCACATCTCGACCTGCTTTGGTTCAAATCTACACTGGAATCCACAATGGAAAATTTGCGGTGGAAATTTGCGCAAGGGTATGGTGACACGAGGAAGCTAATCCACAAAAATCTGCACCAAATGGTGTTATTGTCTCTGATTTTGCTCTGGATCCGCAGCAGATTTCACTCGATATTACAGAGCGTGATCTCTGCGCCGAAAATCTGAAGCAGATTTAAGCAGTCGGAGCGCAGGCGTCTGCATTGGTGGTTTTTCACGTTGCTTGTGCTGTAGAATGCTATGGATTTTCTGCAGGACATTCAACTGCAGAAAGTCTGCATAGTTAACACTACGTATGGCCTTGATTTCGGGCTACGAGTACGAAGCTTCCACGAGTTTTGTGTGTTGCGAGAAGCACAGAACTCGCACGAGTATGGATGCCATTCTTCTGAATGGAGCCCTAGACATGAGCGATGGCTTTTTATTTATTTTTCCCCCTCACCATGATGCCGCAAAGTCAAAAAATCCAGTTTTTTTGTGTCCTTCAGAATGCATCGCCCATAGTTTTCATTGGGGCAATCAAACACATCGCATGCCGTGACATAAATAAGAAACAGTTGCCGATCATCCTAATGCGCGTGAAACAAGCGCCGGAGGATCACAACTTCACAGAAGTGATGCGAGATGTGTTTGCATGAAAAATGCCTCACACCCGCAGGTCAAACGCATGTTGACAAGCATGAGATCAGGCCGGAGTTCTCTGCCTGATATCGCGCTCGCCCGTGTGAACATAGGCTATGGATACGTTCAGACGGCGCAGAAATGCTGTGGAATTTCTGTTGCAAATTCCGCAGCATTTGCAAAAAAAAACCTGCATCAGAAGCCGTACCGCAGCTGATTTTGGTAACTACATCGATTCCCCTTACCTCAGCATACATGGCACTGTCAGTGCACCCCAGAATCCACTGGTGAACGCCAAGCTTTGGGTAAGGCTACATTCACACGGGTGAGCGCAATATTGGCTCAAGAACCTGTCAGATATTGCACTTGGCAACGTGCGTGTTTTGTTTTTTTTTTCACAATGAGACGTTTTGGATTAAAAATTGCATCACTTCTGTGAAATTGTGCTTTTTCATGCCAAGATAGGATCACAAGTGTTTCCCATAGACTTCAATAAGGAAAAATCGTACCAGACTCACATGCACATCGCAAGGGCATGCGAGCGCCATGCAATTTTTTTTGCAAGGGCCCATAGGAAACAGGCGATTCTTCGTGGGAACGCTGAGAAATAGAACATGTTGCTCATGTGAATTAATCTATTCAAAAGAATTGATTTCATATTTGTGTGAATGAGCCCTAAAACTCGCTTATTACTGCTAATTGCCGGATGCACCCATACTTGATGATGTTCCCAGTTGCAAGTACAGCTGCAGCCTAGCAATTGGCGGTAAGTCATGCGCTGCCCATGGCAGGGACATACGGGGTATGGACACACTAAGATGGCAATGTTGGGGTGTATGCACCAAGTGAAGGGCACATTGATGGCGAT
This sequence comes from Eleutherodactylus coqui, assembly GCF_035609145.1. Taxonomy (NCBI): domain Eukaryota; kingdom Metazoa; phylum Chordata; class Amphibia; order Anura; family Eleutherodactylidae; genus Eleutherodactylus; species Eleutherodactylus coqui. Next base: position 85,803,102 of record NC_089849.1, read on the forward strand.
GTCAAGGCTGTGCTCAACACTTGGGACACTGTGATGACCTTGCTGGGGATATGCTCTTGGTTTGGACTGCTCTATTTAAGGGCACATGATGGCAGGGAATCCGCTCTTCATTGCCAACACTTAGATGGTAATATCTCTGAATCTGCTCTGTCTTTAGGACTGCAGATGGTAATATCCAGGGATATGCTCCTAGATGACACAATCATATCCTTCATTTTTTTTCTCTCCACAGATGAGTTTGATATGGGGTACGACATACTCGGTTGTCTATCAAAATGTCTTCTCTCAACGCAAAGTCCAGATGGAGGAAGTATATTTTACACTCCTTACATAATATGTTTAGCGGTTCAGAAGGTGGGTTAAACTCTAATAGCCAGCTTCATAATCCTATAGCAAACGGTTGGCACTGCGACCAAATCCGCACGCCTACGTGTACCTGTCTGGATTGGTCTTCTATGTGCAGCGGATGTGCCAGCACACATGTGCAATGCAGAGAATGCCACAAATACACGGATCCATGGCGATTTCGAAATTGACATTTCGGAATCACCGCTGGTCGGATGGCTTCCATTGACTGCAATGGAAATCATCAGTGCAAGTCCCGCACGAAAATAGAGCATGCTGCGATTCTTCCTCTACAAGCAGAAATCGCAAGTGATTTTCGCTCACGTGGGTTGAAGAATCCTTTTACATTGCATGCTATGGACAGACATTGCTGGGGATTTGGCAGTAAAAATCCGCCTGAGTGCATTGGGCCTGAAGCAGTGTTTCTGAACTTCAGTCCTCGTCTGCCCCTAGCAGATCATGATTTGAAAATCTCCTATAGAGACCCAACATCCGAGGACTGATAATTCCATCACTTGTGCAATACTTAGGATATCCTGAAAACATGACCTGTTGGGGGCTTTAGGACTGGAATGGAGAAACACTACTTTAAACATTTTTTTTCAGAATATAGTTGGCTCAAGCCCTTTTAAAGGTTTGGCATTTGGTCCCTTTGTAGGACGGAGCGTGGCTTCTTCGTGTGAGACTGGTTGGCCGTGCAAAATCCGAAGATCTGGATCTAATTTGCCCTAAGCCAAAAACTTTTCAACCAAGAATAATGCATCATACACCCAGACCTCGAAGTCCAAAAACATCTGCACCTACTACTAGTCATCCTTGGAAAACCACACAGTATAGAACGGAAAGTCCTACCGTAAAAAAGTTACCATCTGACAGACCTACAATTAAAACCAGTCTAACCAATGAGTACAAAGTCACAACAAAACGAACGGAAAACCTTATAACCATGGTGATGCGTACAGCCAACGATACCGTTTTCCGCCAGACTGAAAAATTGCCATCAGTAAGACCAACGGACTTCATGCCAACCACAGAGTCTTCTGGTAGTGTTCACCTCACTGGACTCTTGTCTTCCTATTGCTACTATCTTCTCTTGACATGTTTTTTTCCCCTACAGATAAGTTGACTCCTTCACAGTGTCTAGTTCCAAAAGGAAGGATAACATGTCTGAATTCTACAGTCCCGCGTGACACGTGTTTGGGTTACCGTTGCTGCCATGACCCTGTAGACGCCATCAGTCCTTGCCATTATGGACATACGGGTGAGTTATGAGAGCTGCTTCTTCTAAAGTAGTCTTGACTACAGCCAACAGCCTTATAATATGTAGTGTGGCATTTCAGGTTGCTCCTAAGCAACTGACCATCTTTCATAGCCGCTGTACCCAGCAGTTGGCACCACCGAAATAACTTGAGACCCAAAAGGAAGTATGCATTGTTAGTTGCCATGGTGTATGAAGAGTTCCTTTCTGTTGTTTTAGACTTGTATACATGCAGAGAAGGAGAACATAGAATTATTTGTGCCTACTGTACATATGGGTGACCTAAACCAACTAGGCATAGCCTCCTAAATATCGGACTGTTGCAGTTTCTAGCCTTAACACTCTAGAAATGACTAGAATGTGACTTTTGCATCCACCTTGCTTCCTTCAGTAACGGTTCACTGCTTCCCCGATGGACTTTTCCGACTGATCCTGTCTCGCTATGTAACCACCCCTCCACTACGATTATCTTCAGTAGTTCTTGGGCCTGGCACTTGTCCCTCCGCTACAATCTTGGGGGATTTCTTAGAATTTAAAGGACACTTATCCACATGTAGCAGCAGCCGGGTAAGAAGATATTATGTATGTCCTTTATAAGTCATCTCACATTAAGACTGTTGAATCAGGCTGTCTCTTTTTTCAGTTTCTCCAAGGACGCCTGGTATATCAGTTGTCTCTAACTGCAAAGCCACATGTTCGAGTTTCACCCTTGGGGTCTATCACCCGTGACAGCAGCCTCACGTAAGTGTTTTACAATGTTCTTGGGCTTCAATTATGACTTTTAATGCCTTTGGCAATCACATAAGACAGTAAAGTCTGGTCTGTATACCCAACTCGTCTCATCAGTAGAACTGTACAACTCCTTGAAAGCCGTACAACCCTAAGGTGAGGGTATGCTCTGGCTGGCTGCACACAGTCAATGGCTGCATGATTGTGCTTAGTAATCATGTGGCTGCTGGCAACCGCAGTTGGGCATGATTTAGCCTAAGTATTCTAACTTAGTTTTACAGCTTAACCCTTTGCAATCCAATTTTGGATTCAGGGTTTCCTAGGGGACTTTCTCTTTCTGCCCTTATACAAGGGCACCATCTGCTGGCTAAAACCAGTACTGCAGTATGGGACATGCTGGAGAGGCCCTCAACAATAGAATGGTCAGTAATCTACAGTAAGAATATCCTGCCAGACGTCTTCCGACATCGGAGCTGTACAGGCTTCAATCAGAATGTCTTTAGACGTCAGACAATGGATTAGAAAGGGTTAAATCCCACAGGATTCAGCGTGGTCTCACTTTCATCCATATGTCCCCTATTTTTTGCTAACTGCCAAATGTAAATTAGTAACCATTGGGGAACAGATGGGAGGGAGTTTACCAGACCAGGTTACCCAGGGTGCTTGTAGTCAGCTTCCATGATAATATGTGGGAGTTGCTGAGCCCACTTCATATGTAGCGGTTGCCAGCTTTGTTATACAGCTGACACTCCCCTGCAATTACCGTTAGGAACAGTGGCACTTACAGCTTACACTGGGAACTCTGCCACCCAATCAGTCCTCTGTAATGCAATCTCAGGGTGCCAAGGGTTTATCATGACAGCTGGGGTCTAAGGAAAGCCCCAAGGTCTCCGAAGTTAGTGCTGCCAAAGGCATGGTGTAATAGGATAGTGTAGGCAGCACAACAAACTACAATGCAAGAGTATTGATATGTATTATACAAGTAATTGCATGCTGAAGTCCCCCAGTGGGACTAAAGAATAAAAAAGTGAACCTTTTTTTTTTTTTAAATATTAAAGTTTAGAAAAAAATTACATTAGTTCTCTAAAGAAAAATAAAAAATTCTAAAAATTAGTGCATGCGGTTAAAAAAAAATTGCTATTTCTTTCTTTTTTGTCTTGTCACTTTACAATCCAAACAAATGGAATAGAAAGTGATAAAAATGCGTCTGTACCGGTAGTAAAATATGAACTACCGGTATGTAATCTTGGCATTGCCGTCATTACTGACCTGCGGAATAATGTTAACATGTAGATTCTACTGTGCAATGGATGCTGTAAAAATAAAGCCCAAGAAAACGCATTGCAATTTTCCAGATTTTTCTTTTTTTTTCCCCTCCAAAAAAAGCCTTTACGCAGCAACAGAAAATTCAATGATAAGTTTTGGAAAAAATAATCATTAAAAATGGCTGCAACAGGAAATTCGTTGCAAAGTTGTTACATCTTCCATTTTGGATACATTGGAAAAAATGGTTACATGTGAGGAGTGCTTTCAGGGTTACCTTTAAAGAACAGCTGCTGACGTAGAAGTTAAAGTAGAACTATTTTTTTTCTACCATTCTGACTTGTCAGAAGCTTTGGTTGGTGGGGCCTGGCTGCTGGGACCCCCACCGATCGCTAAAACAAATGGGCATGTGAGCGCTGTGCTTGTTCTGCGGTTTCTGGCTTTGCTCGGAGCCATGTACAGGCCCTATAACAAGCCTGTGGGGTGCAAACCTCACTCGTCGAGTCTGCCCTGCACATCCTTGAGTCCTGTTGACTAAAGTTGCTACCTTTCACAGAATTGTCCCCAACTAGTCTCTGTTGCAAACTCTGAGCACCAGAAGTATGATCTCAGAGCACCATGTGGTCATTACAGTCCAAGGACCACTCGCCTTTAACTCGCAGTAATCTCCTCAATTTACAAATTCGCACAAGCTGTAAAATGGTGCACAACAAAACTGCGTGGCCATTCACCTTTAAACCAACCACCAGGCTGCCGCTGAGCGGAGGTAGAAGCTGTGGACAGAGGCATAGCTAAAGACTCGGGCGCAGATGCAAAATTCAGCATGGAGGCCCCCCCCACAACTGTACTCTACATCGTTGGGTCTTTTAAAAAGCCCGTCGATTCAACACTGGCAGCCAGGGGGGACATTGTTAGAATCTTAAAAGATTAGGTAGAGGCTAAATGTTGGGGGCCCCAATGCAAAATGTATAATGTGCCCCCCCCCCCCCAACCATCTATGTGCCATATGTAATACTGGCGCTTTCTTGTATGATAGAGGGGCCTCTGGGCCCCTTAAATCTCCAGGGCCTGGTAGCGACTGCTACCTCTGCACCCCTATAGCTACACCCCAGCCTGCATCTCTGAGCATGTCCCGTGTAGGCCACACAGCATCCTGCTGCAAATAAGGGTAGCAACTATAGACTGGTAACTCTGCGGTCTTGATGGTGGGCTGGAGGGTTGTCCAGAAAAGAAATGGCCACTTTCTTACAGCAGCAGCGCAAAACTTGAGCATGATGATGCAGCTCCATGCACCTCAATGGACCTGAGCAGCAATACAGGCACAGCCCATGGACAGCAGTGGTGCAGCTCTTGGAAGAAAGCTGCCATGTTTTACTTTAAAAATCCCTTTAAGTGCATGTTCCCCTAAAATCTTGAATCTTTTCCTATCTACTAGCCTATAAGGTCACCATTATAGCACTTAGTCACTTTTGCTTAACTTTCCCTAGATTTACAGAAAATTTTCTTTTTTTTTCAAGATTCTCAGCAATATGCTGGTTTCTGCTGTACACTTTTAAAAATCTTACTCTTGTGACCCCCTCACCCCTTTCCAGGGTTTTGTCTCGATGTCTGTATAACACCCTGACGAATGTGTCTCTGGTGGTATTGGCCCCAAAGCCTCCTACGGTGACAAGTACTGGCGTTCTGAGTGTGGAGCTGCGCATATCTAAAGGTGACGAGACTTTCGATAAAATATTACATGGATCACTTTATTCACTAAATGTCTTAGCTGTAGTTTAAAGGGGTTTCCTCTTGAAGATGATCCCTTCTCGAAAGAACTACCCCACCGGCGGGAAGCTCCAGCATTCCTCTGCAGTAGCAATGCATTATGTAGATGGTCCGAGTCCTCCAGAGCTCGGGACCCTACGCTGACCTCAAGATGACGTCTTCAATCTCAGAAATGATAATCTGATGTTGCCCTAATTGTTTCCCTAACCCTTTGCAATATGAAAGCCTTTATATGGAAGTTCAACTACAATTTATTGCAGCAATTACTATAAAGCAGGGGCGTAACTATAGGGGATGCAGGGGATGCCGTTGCACCCGGGCCCAGGAGCCTTAGGGGGCCCATAAGGCCCCTCTTCTCCATATAGGGAGCCCAGTACTATGAATAAAGCATTATAGTTGAGGGGCCCCGTTCCAGTTTTTGCATTGGGGCCCAGAAACTTCAAGTTACGCCTCTGCTATAAAGGCTGTATAACCTAGATATATATGGCCCCTTCAAATTAGGATGTGCAAGAGTAGAAACCCTAGTATTTAATATTTTGGTGCAGGTTCATCATATTCTTCGTTCTACGCATCGGAGGATTTTCCATTAGAGGTTCTTCTTCGGGAGCTCGTCTTCTTGGAGGCTAGACTTCTACAACCCTCTGATCGAAGGCTGCATCTCCGCCTCCACCACTGTTGGGGAGCCCCGAGCATGAATCCTGCATCTACTTTGGGGTGGCCCGTCGTATATGATGGGTGAGTCACCAAACTGTAACCAGGATTTTTTCTGCTACTCATGTATAAAATGGGAAATACAATATGTAATTTTTTTTCTAGCCGTCGGCTCTTAGTAGTACAGTTAGTGCAATGACTCACTCGTAACGTCATCTCTCACTTTTTTTCCTTCTAGCCCAGACCAATATTCTGTCAGACAGACCTCTTTGGCTCCTTGATTCCCCCCCCCCCCCCCCACCACCACCACCATAACACATCCCTTCAGATTTCCCCACCTCTACACAAACACTGCATAGTGCCCCAGAATGTAATAATGATCCCCTTCGGCGCCCCATAGTGATAGTGTGCCCCCATACAGCTTAAATGTCAGCCACTTTTGGCACAAAAGCTGTATATCACCATTTTACAGTATAAACATCTGTGGTGAGATGACTTATTTCCATAGCTAGTAAAATTTAACTTTATATAATAGAGTACTGATTTCTTTTTAAAGTGATTTCACTCCTAGCTGTTTGGCTGCAGGGAGTAGACGGCTCCGTACATTGCACGGTGGCCTGGGTTGGTACTGCAGGCAGAGTTCCATTCATTTTAATAGGACGACTCCTGCAGTTCCAGCCCGGCCCACTGCACTGTACGGAGCTGTCGGCTTCCTGCAGCCAAACAGCTAAAAGTAGAACAACCCCTTTAAACCCATATAACGCTTAGGTTATGGACCATAGCAAAGTGAATGAACATATAGTATCCTAACAGAGCAGGTTTTGCTTTCCTTTACACGTTAAACCAGCCCAGTGGATGTGGAAAAGACTCTAGTCATCCGTTGGATCTCTGAGTGTATTGATCAACTCTACATATACGCCAGGAGCTTCTCTTATGACCTACACTGAACATGCACACAGAATAAAGTGTGAACATTAATGGGGTAAAATGATGACCTAGGAAGCAGCGGCTCAGCGATAGTCCATATTCTGCTCTTTAGTCCTTGGTTGCGCAGGCCAACAGACTATGCAGGTCCAGCTGCTGAATGGGAACATCTCTGCTGCCTTGCCTGCTGCAATCTCCCAACACCAATCCCGCATTGACTTGGTCCTGACACTGCTGATGCCCCGGGGCAGGACAGGCGTTCATTTTCAATATGAAGTAATCTGAAAGTTAATTCTACGGTTAACCCTACAAAGTGGCCTGATGTCAGGAAAAAGTTCAGCAGTGAAAGGTGTTTTTTTTTTTTTTTGTGTTTTTGTTTTTTTTCTTCTGCTTTGGAGCTGGCCAGTTAGGCCAACTAGACTCCACCTGAGTAATGGCCTCTCAGTAATGGCTCGAGCCCGGGAAAAGAAACGGGCAGAGCTGTATAGCAGTGACTATGGTGCACCTCAAATTTAAGACTCACCTTGTACATGGTTTGGAGGTACTAGGTGGTAGATGTAGTGCCTAGTTTAGTGAGGGATGCTAATGGGAGTTGGAGATTTTCCAGGCAGCGCCGGTTGTGTTGGGATACACCGGGGTCGGAGTGGAAGCCGACCAACATATAGAATTGGACACATTCCATCTGCAGAGGTATTATTCCATCTTCCCATTTACACATGTAAATATGCTGCATACACCCATGTAAATGCACCTTAACCCTTTGCAATCCAATTTTGGATTTAGGGTTTCCTAGGGGGCTCTCTCATTCTGCCATTATACAATGGCGCCATCTGTTGGCTAGAGCCAATACTGCGGTATGTGACATGCTGGAGAGGCCCCCCGACAACAGACTGGCCAGTAATATACAGTAAGAATACCCTGCTGGACGTCTTCCGACATCAGAGCTGTACAGCCATCAATCAGAATGTCTTCAGCCGTCAGACAGTGGATTGGAAAGGGTTAATGGTTTATCTGTTTTGCCTGGTTTGGGGTATATTTTCATAGCTTGTTCTCTCTGCCCTTTAGTTGCCCTGTTTCCTCAGGCAGTGAGTTTGGATGATCTTTCACTGTAACCTTATCAGGGTTTGTTTTATTCGGCTCGGTTTCCACTCAGACGATAAGTTTATTAGATACTCTGGTCTTGCAGATGTCCATATTCCGACGACGACACTGTGACAAAGATTCTGCCGGGCTCCATCCCCTCGAGCTATCAGAGATTTGCGGTGTCTGCCTTTACCTTCGTTGGCTTTCCATACAACACAGAGGTACAACTGCTGATGAAGTGGACGTTACAAATGGGTAAAGGTGGTCTTGGGCCCGTTTACATGGGCCGATAAATCGTTCATTCACCAGATCGCGGGATTCTGATTAAGGTTCTGTGTAAATGTACCAACTGAACATCGAATGAGAATTCATTCACTTCTCATTTGTCCAATTTCTGCATGCAGAAATCTGAACGAGGTATTGGCCCATGTAAACTAGGTGCCTGCTTACTGTGAATAGAGGCGGCGGGCTGGAACGATGCCGCCCCACTCCATCTCCATTCATTTTAATGACGATCACACACATATAAAGCTCAGGAGCGACAGACGCTGGCATGGCTGCTGGGCACTAACGCACCCAACAGTGGTGTAAAGGTAGAGTAGAATATTCCATGACCTACGCTTATCGTCTGTAAATAGGGATGAGCGAGTATACTCGCTAAGGCACTACTCGCTCGAGTAATGTGCCTTAGCCGAGTATCTCCCTGCTCGTCCCGAAAGATTCGGGTGCCGCCGCGGGGCGGGGAGCTGCGGGGGAGAGCGGGGAGGAACGGAGGGGAGATCTCTCTCTCCCGCCCGCTCTCCCCTGCTCCCCGCCGCAACTCACCTGTCAGCTGCGGCGGCCCCCGAATCTTTAGGGACGAGCAGGGAGATACTCGGCTAAGGCACATTACTCGAGCGAGTAGTGCCTTAGCGAGTATACTCGCTCATCCCTACCTGTAAACCCTTTTACATCAGCCAACAATCGAACATCAATCTGATTGGTCTGTGTGAAAGCCAGTTAAACGAGAACTTATCTTGATTGGGACTCCTTAAAACACTACGAATAGCCCTGTGAAATGGCACTAAAGGTACCTTTACATGAGGCGATTATCGCCCGAATTCTCACTGGAGATTAATCGTCCTGACAGACTGTGGTTGGGTGCTTATGCGCCTGACAGTCGCATGTAAAGGGACCTTAAGATATTGCCCGACTTTCTTTAAGTTTACCATTACTGTATCTTCAATGACCACTGCAATCCTTATCTTCTAGGTTTATTTCTTCTGTAGTGTCTCGGTGTGTCTGCCTTCCTTATCTGAAAGCTGTACGTCAGATTGTGCTAATCTCACACGCAGTAAGTTTTTGCATTTAAGGGGTTATCCAGAACATGGCTGCTTTATTCCCAAAACGATGCCATATCTGTCGATTTGATATTACATCAAAGGAGATGAATTACAACACCAAACACTCGTGGACTAGTGTGGCGCTATTTCTGGAAGGAAGCAGCCATGTTTTTCTAATCCTGGACAACCCCTTTAAGTCATTGCTTCTCATGCACCTTTTTCTGTTCGGTCCTGTATTAGTCTTACTGTAACATCATCCATGAATGCCAAGCACTGCTAGTAGCATCCAGCTAGGATTGTGGAAGCAGATAATGCTGGTGCCGTGGCAGCCCACCATTGAAAAACATTCCTGCCACTAGATACATGGCTGATCTTCATTAACACATCCCTACAATCCGAGCCCAACTATAGAAAAGTGGTAATTTCATGATGGCACCAGATTTTATGCATTTCCCCAAATGTCCCTATGAGTTAATTCTATGCTTAACTTCATCCTTGGCTTTCCTCTCAACGTGGTTTCTCTCTCTCCAAGGTCGACGGGCCGAGTCTGATACTTCTCTGTACTTTGTGGGAACCACTGGACCCGTGGTTTTTCAACGGTCGAATGAATTAGGTAACAAAACTTTGACCCAGGCCGACCATTATTTAAAGGGAACCTGTCAGCCAGAACATGTTGTCCACCCTGCAGGCATCGTGTTATAGAGCCGGAGGAGTTGAGCAGATACATATATAGTTTTATGGAGAAAGATTCAGTAGAACTTGTGTTTTATTCATCTATATCTCTGCTCATTCTGAGCTGAACAGTCCAGTGGGGGGAGCTATGAGTGACAGCTGTATGAATCACTGATGGCTCCACCCATTGGACTATTCAGCTCAAAGTGAGCAGAGATATAAATGAATAGAACACAAGTTCTACTGAATCTTTCCCCATAAAACTATATATCAGTCTGCTCAGCTCCTCCGGTTCTATAACATCATGCCTGCAGTTTGGGCACCTAATTGTAGCAGACAGATTGCCTCCTATTAAAATGCTGCCATGTTTCTGACACGCTGTTTCCTTAGGACTGGCCAGTTTCGAGCACCTGACCTCCACTTTCCCAGGAATAGTCTTTGCTGTCATATTCCTCATACTAGCGTTGCTTCTAGCCTGTATTCTTACAGTTAAGTGCTCTTACCAAGCGGAAAATGAATGAAATACATTTTAATTGGTAGAAGCACCGACTAAGCTTCTTCCAAAGACAAATATGGGGAGGACCGCTAATGCCTTCAACATCGTGTCCAGCTTCAGTCTGCGTGCACACTTGTCTATAAAGTTTCTTTGCTCTTGTATATATAAATATGGCGGTGGCCTCTACCTATTAACACCATTGCAGAGACCTAAAGGAACACTCCGAGCAAAACTGGGACACGGATTTGCCTAGTGCATCGCTCTCTCAGGCCCTGCACTTGGCATAATGCAGCATCTGTTTAGCTTGGTGTTCCTTCTAAGATTTTATTTAGTTTTTAATTCTTTTGCCAAGCAAGTTGGAGGCCACCCTGTTAACTTGAATATCATAGCCTTCACTTGACTTGCTCTTAAAGGGGTTTTCCAGGCAGCGCCCACTGTCGCAGCCAGGATACAGCAGGGTCAGGTGCGGCTCTCATTTAAATAGATGGGAGGTGCCTGCAATTACCACTGCTGGCCACTATACGGGTCGGAGCAGCGGCTTCTGCTCCGCCCCGGAGTGTATCGGCTGTGACAGCAGGCGCTGCCTGGAAAATCCCTTTAAGCAATTTCATATTGCCTTCCTTTGTAGGGGTAGCCACTCAACAGATTGCCTAACGCAGTGGTCTCCAACGCGCGGCACTTCAGTTGCTGCAGAACTATAGTGCTCAGCATTGTGGGATTCGTGCCGGAGGTTGGAGACCACTGGCCTAATGTAGCCAAATGTGCTCACAGTTCAGCTTTAACTTTATTTTGAATGTCGCTGGACATTGCTCTTAAAGGCAAATGTCAAGCAGAGCTGTTAAATCTGTCTGTCTAGTGCAGGGCCTAAGGGGTGCTGCGTGTCTAGTGTCTTTGAACCTGAGTCACGCACTGCCTCCTTAAGCCTTGCACTTGGCATAACTTGGTGTTCTTTTAATGCTTTGGTTTTCCCACTGGAGAATGTATTTCCCCTTTAAATACTGACTAAAAAGTCTGTCCAGAAAATGTTTTATGATTTCTTTGTTTTTTGAAATAAAGATGAATTATACAAATGAGTGGTCTATGTGAGAATCCAATGTTTGTTCCACCCTCCTATTAGGAATTAGAAGGGCTGGGCTATGAATGCTGGGTAAAATACCTTTACACGGGGCAATTATTGCCCAAATAATTGCTGCAAACTGATTAAAAAATACAATTTTTTTTGCTATTATTGGCCCATGTACACACAGCCACCAACGGGGCAGTGAGTGAGAAATCGCTCACTTGTCTGAGTCACATGGTCTTACTTTTTTTTTTTGGGGGGGGTTGTTAAGTGGGCTATTGGTCCATAAAAACAGGCAGTCGCTCACCTTTGACTACCTGTTCACAGTATGGAGGCAGGTGCCCAGAAGAGATCTTGGTGTGTTTTGCCTCTATTCACTGAATGACTAATGACAAATGTCCCGTGTAAAGGTACCATAAGCCGTGTGGGAGGCTGGTAGCTTTCATGCACCATTACTGATGTGGGATACTCTGGTACGTTCTGCACATTCAGCTCCAAGCCGTGAAGATTACAATGAATGTTGTTTAATTTGCAGAATAAGCAGTTCCCGTCTATTTCAATCACTACCAATGCGATGCTGGTATAGTATGTAGCGAGGCTACTGCTTATACTGTTTTAGTAGGAAATAGCATGGACACTTCTAGGTGACATTATGGTCACATCCAGTCGATGAAGAATTGTTTGAAGAGTGGTGACTCGTTGCCCTCAGACACTACTTGGACCTGCGGATAGAAGAAAATGGTCATGGCTTTTGAAGGGAACCTACACAACATTGGCTTACATAGAGGACATTAAACTAGAATTATAACAATGGGGCCTCCATTATGGGAATGGGTTTTGCTATCCAGGCTAGATGGACAACTTGTTTGATCCCAGAACATTTTTTTTTTTCATAACCCAATTCCCGCCTTATCTATCAATGCAGTTCCTCTGGCAAGAGAAGTCCTGTACAAGGTCACACCACCCCATAACGGAGGATGGGAGCAACCAGAGAGGCATCATATAGCAGCAGCCTGGTCTGTTTTTAGTATGGGGGTCCTTGCTACACAAGTGTCCCCTTCCTCCATAGTTGAAGCTGTAGTATAGGTATGAAGTGCTACATTCTACATCATCCATAAAACAGACTTTCAGCACTATTGATGGATCCATAGTATACATGATGCACGTGTGTTGTGTCGCTGGGCAAAACTTGTGCTGTTTTGAAGCTGACTGGACTAATGGAAGGGGTTAAGAGGACTTACCTGAGTTTTTGGAGAATATTTCATGAGCGACAGGAACTCATTGGCGATCTCCAGTGATTGCTCCCGCTCTTCTTTGTTTGCTTTTTTGCCTACAAAAATCATACTGCAGTTTATTTTGTGACGTTTCCTTTTGGCTCCTCAGTTTTGGCTGCTGGCCATTCGGACCACTTTACTGACTAGGAGGGTGTTGGGCCACTTTTATATAAAAGATTATCTGGAAATATTTGGAATAAATTGCTTCTGCCCAGAATACCACTTGATCAGTAGTTAAGCGCTGTGCTTGGCCGGTTTCATCCGTGTCAGTTTGTATTCACATGGGCGAGTCTCACAGATGGCGATGGATGGAACGCGTGCCTGTGGATTACACATTGAATGGATTTCAATGTGTTTTATTGGCATGAGTGATTAACCGCTTGCAGCAGTGCTGGGAAATGAAAAATTGCCGCCTGTCCTATTTTTGGGTGATTCTTCGTAAGGATCGACTATTTCCTAGGACTTAAAAAAAAAAAAATCACATTGCACTCATGTTGTGATTTGCATGCAGGTACAATGTGATTTTTTTTTTTTTAATTTTTTATTATTAAAGACTCAGTCCAGCTGTAGCTTGGTCTAATGAGTGGAGTAACTAGCCTGCCTTATGCGGAGCACCATAACAGTAGATTAAGGATGGTTGCTACTTCTAATAAGCCACCGATACCTTTCCAAACGTAGAGTCTCCCCACAGTGTCCAGGATGAAGCAGTCATCTGATATCAGCTGCTCTTTCCGGAACACGGCCCCATCTGCCACTCGAGAGACCTGCATCTTGCCGCTGGCATTCGAGACCTGTCATTTGATAATGCTGGTGAGACTATCGAGCATGTGGTGCCACCTTACAGAAGTCAGATTGGTGCTAATACCTGATAAAGTACGGCTCCCCTTGTATGCATCTTATCCGCTTCCTTATCGTCCTCGGCGCAGCCTTCCTTCAGGGATTCTGGTCTCTTTCCCAGGATCTAGGAATTGTGCATAAAAGATCTGAACATCAGCTTGAAAAGTACAAGAGAATATTCCTTTCCTGCCGGGGTACATGCCGCTCATGCACTAAGCAGGCTAGAACCTTTTACCACCCTTGGGATGGAGCTTGATTACATTTTGGGGAGCTTGAGATTTCTAAAAACTACCGTCTGTTTTTGGGTGAAGTTCAAGAATCTGTTGCCATAAGGTAGTTCCTGCCACACTGAATAGTGACATGTCTGCTGTGTGGATCTGTGCAGTAGTTTTGAAGAAACTTGCATTTTATCAGCAGCACATGCATAGAGAATTAAAGTAGTCCTGGATTTTCATGAGCGCTAGCTACAGTAGCTACACCCACCCCACCCTTCAGCCATTGATTGATGGCTGTCTATTACTGTGCATAGAGCGCTGCCAATCATTGGCTGGGAGGTAAGATGGGTGTGGCTAGCCTATGGCTAATAAATATGCAGGAGTAGTTCTGTGTCTGTCTGCTACTAATAAAATACAAGTTTCTCCAAAACTACTGCACAGATTTAGACAGAAGATACTTTGCTGTAATCAGTGTGACAGTCACTACAATATGATGCTCTCTGAGGGCTGCAAAAAAATGGTGACAGTCTCTTTAACGTTCCTCCTGATAGTTTTCACAATTCCATGCGAAAGGCACAGAAGATAATCGGTGCAGACTTTAAAATATGGTGGCAGACTTTCCAAGCCCCCGCATGCACTATCAATCGAAAATGTTGCCTAGTGTGCAGAGCCACACGAAGAGGTATTTAATGTGTTTAGATCAGTGGAGGTCCAGGATTACGGCAGCGGGGATGCTGTTGTGTCGCTCCCTGTTCTCGTGATGTGACTCCGGTATAAAAGGGACCCAGGTGAAGGAGATCCCCAAATGTAGCTTTTGCACAAATATATAACGAATCTCATCCATTTCAATTAAATTTGCCTCCCACAAACTTTGTTTTTCTGAACCTTCCCTTTACCAACAATCTCGGGCTCCTGCCATTGTAGGGCAGCCGCAGGTGATACCTGAATCATTTCTTCTGGCTCCTCCCCCTCTTGTATAATTTCGACCTTTGCAGCTCCACGTCTGTCGCTGTCTCTTATCTGATTGGCCAGATCCCGTGCCCGATTCCTCTCCAGCATGTTTGATTGAGACCCTGACCAGACGTAAATAATCTGGGATGGATGACAAAAGTATGACTGTTTAGTTTTGGTAAGTCACAGCAATGATGGCAGTGGAGAGTCAGCGATAGGGCTCTTTCACACGGCCGTATTGTGTATTTCAGTCCGTAAATACACAGCATACTCACGGACTGAAATGCGATGTCTTTTAAGGTCCCATTGCAAAAAAAAAAAGGGCAAGGCATTTCGAGGGAATACCAAAAGAGAGAACATGCTGCGTTTTTATCTTTGCATCATGGCTGCGGGGGGTGGGAGG
Organism: Eleutherodactylus coqui; assembly: GCF_035609145.1. Classification (NCBI taxonomy): domain Eukaryota; kingdom Metazoa; phylum Chordata; class Amphibia; order Anura; family Eleutherodactylidae; genus Eleutherodactylus; species Eleutherodactylus coqui. Next base: position 85,818,352 of record NC_089849.1, read on the forward strand.
GGAAATCGCTCATGAATAAGTCCATTTAAAAGGAGTTCATATTCATGAGCTGTGTGTCTTGCACATGTGACTAAGCCTGTGGTCATACAGAGTCAGGAGGAATGACCATGAAAACATGTGACTAATTCACACGGCTGATTGCACTTTTCATGTGTTTTTGCTTTATCACACACAAGTGTCATCTATTTTCCCACGCATTAAAAAAGTGGGAGGTGGCCAGTATAGATGGAGCCTCTTCATTGCAGAGGCGATCGTACATGAACTCTGCCATCTCTGGTGATCCCACTACAATGAATAGGGTGACACTATGCATGACGGGTGCTGGAGAGGTATTGTTTAACCTTCCCATTTGCATATTTCCCAGAGGGAGCATGCATGGCCTTATGAGTCTCCACACTCACCTACGTGCTCTCCTTAAGGAGAAATGATAACCTTCCTGACCCATGTCTATGGTCCTCTCACTAGTCAAGCCAGAATCCCACTGCACACATGAGGCAATCGTCTGAAACTGCTGGTTGTGTATTCTGGCTTTGGCTCACATTTCATATTTTTTGTTCTGGCTTTGGCTCACATTTTCCAGTCATTGTTATAAGGCATGTTTAAAAAGTCTGACCTTGACTTACACAAATCCTGCCTTCCAATAGGTGGCGCTGCAGAGGTATTGTTCCAGCTTCTCATTTACATATTTCTCAGGGAAGCATGAATGGCCTTGTAAGTCATCTCCCTCACCTTCTAGGTGCTCTCCTTAAGGGGAAGCAATACCTTTCCTGACTTACTGCTCCAATCACATAGGAGACTCGGCGACCGCTGTTCTTGTCATTGCTTTCAATTTTATTAGTCAGTCCCCAGCAATTATGTGGACAGTCAATATATGATGGGGAGACCTTTATAAACAAGTGAAGGATAACTTTACCTCCTTTTTATGTGTGTTTTAAATTAGTCACAAAGCAAAAACAGGACCCACAAGTTGAAGGGAAGGGTTTGAGAGGAGGCAGGCAGTTACTATGCCTGGTGGAAGACCTTGGAACTTGAGTAATCCTGACAGGGCACACACCAGATTGCTGCTCAGTACAGAACAGGCTCATAAAAGGTTAATAAACAAAGGTGGTAACAGACTATAGTTTGGGTTCAAGATACGGACGGGCATGAAGGCTCTAGTACCCTATTGTACCACCTCTAGCTTGGATACAAGATGTGATACAGGCAAGCATGGAGGCTCTAGTACCCTGTTGTACCATATCTAACTTGGATACAAGATGTGATACAGGCAAGCATGGAGGCTCTAGTACCTTGTTGTACCATATCTAGCTTGGATACAAGATGTGATACAGGCAGGCATGGAGGCTCTAGTACCCTGTTGTACCGCCTCTAGCTTGGATACAAGATGTGATACAGGCAGGCATGGAGGCTCTAGTACCCTGTTGTACCGCCTCTAGCTTGGATACAAGATGTGATGTGGTTGGTCATGGAGGCTCTAGTACCCTGTTGTACCGCCTCTAGCTTGGATACAAGATGTGATACGGACGGGCATGGAGGCTCTAGTACCCTGTTGTTCCACCTCTAGCTTGGATACAAGATGTGATATGGGTGAGCATGGAGGCTCTAGTACCCTGTTGTACCGCCTCTAGCTTGGATACAAGATGTGATATGGGCAGGCATGGAGGCTCTAGTACCCTGTTGTTCCACCTCTAGCTTGGATACAAGATGTAATACAGGGGAGCATGGAGGCTCTAATACCCGGTTGTATCTCCTTTAGCTTGGATACAAAAGTCAATACGGGTAGGCGTGGCAGCATACGGGTTCCGTATGATATCCTGGCGCATATCGCTCCAAATTTGCTGTAATTGAGGCTCTAGTTTGTGCAAACTCTCATCCTGGTGAAGTTGGCGTCCCAGATGGTCCCATACATTTTCTGTTGGCAATTAATATGGCGACCAGTTAGCCACGGAAGTGTGACAATGTTGTGAAGGCATTCCTGTGACCACCTTGTGTGTGCGGCCGAGCATTATCCTGCTGGAAGCCGCCATGAGAGGAACACGTGGCTGCAGGATGTCCTGAACATATTGCTGAGTGGTCATTGTCCCTCATACCACTACTAGGGGGGACCAACTGTCATATGGGATGGCCCCCCAGCCCATCACAACAGCAGGGGGCAGTGCGCCGCTCCACAGCAAAGGCAGGATTGAGCCGCTCAAGCCGAGGTCTCCAGACACGCCTTGTCTGTGCCCAAACTAAATCTGGTTTCACCACTGAAGACAACCCAGTTCCACTCCGTAGCGTCCAGTTTCATCGTTCACAACACCACTGCAAATGGAGGTGATGGTGGTTGTCAAAGGCCGTACATGTAATGGGTGCCGTGAGACCAAATGTCCTTCAGCCAAGCACCTGGAAATGGTTCCGACAGACGGGTGTAACAATGGCGGCACCCGTCTCTGGATGGGGGATAACAAAACAGTTGGAGCTGCTCGTGCTTGTCAATCAGATGATCCTCCCTACTAGTGGTCTGTCAGGGTGGTCGGAGCCCAGTCTCCCTGTGTTGTGCATACAGTCAGGCCAGATTCACATCAGTGTATACATATTTGCCCTGCATATCTACAAGCATCGCATATGTGTGCGCAACTGCGTTTTTACTATATTTTTTGCTCACACTAAAAAATTGCAAAAAGATGCTCTCAGCATTGAAATGGCCAATTAGCTTCCTGACTTCCAAATGACAGCCGTCTTTTGAGCGATAATCGTTGTGCGTAACTGCACTGACATCGTGCAGTTTTCGTTTTCCCGTCACTCATCGTTGTCTTTCAGCGTGCTGAAAGACAACGATGAGTGTTATCGAGGATTCACAGCAGGATACAGCTGATACTATTGCTTCAGCTGTATCCCGCTCCCTGATAGACTGGGTATGAAGAACAGAGCTGTCTCTGTTCTCCATACCCAGTACGGAGCGCTAGGGTGTATAACTGTATGCAGAAGACAAGCGGGGCCATCCTGGGGCCCACCTGTTTATACCGCCGAGCGCTCTGAGCGGGGAACAGCTGGAGCGCAAGGTCATTGCTCAATGTTTAAGCGATCATCTTGCGCTGTAAATGACACAACGATTATCGCTCAAAAGTCACTCAAGACATCTTTTGAGCAATAATCGTTGTGTCTAAATGGGCCTTTACGCAGGAAGATAGAGCATGCCACATAATTTTTTGCACAACAGAGGATAGCAGGGACCACACACTATGATTCTCTGTGGGAGCGCTGATGACATTGTTTTCAGCTGCTGTCCCTTTGGAGAACAATGGAGCTGCATGCAGATAACAGACCACCTGTTATCTGCATACAGTGAAGGCAGCTTCATTTAAATGCAAATAAAGCTAATAAGCTACTACTAGGCATTAGTGCCCAATAGTAGTTTATGCAAAATGATCCCTCAAACTGTCTTTTGAGCAATCATCTTTGTGTGTAAATGGGGCTTAAGAGCCCAGTGCGAGTAAAAGTGTTTGTTTTTTGTCTGCTGCTACATGATGCTTTAAGGAACTTGAAATAAGTCAAGTTTAATATTTGAGTGCTGGAAGAAATCTTTTGTCTTGGAGTTACACTTAGCATTCACATTGGGCGTTTTTCCTGGCATAGACAATAAGCGTGGATCATTCATGTGAAATTGATAGGGATTAAAAAGCCACTCAATCATAAAAGAGGCATTAGGGAGGCACTTCTGTGCCCATCTGTCATTTATTGCTCCTGCAGTGTATTTCTTTTCAGTAGCTCTTTAGCCATTTACTGACCCTTTTGAACCCTCTTATGCCCCACAGTTAGTGTTTCCACAGGAAACTAGTTCCCCTTGTGTTCCATAAGGTAATAGTACCCCCAACAAAGTCATAGTGCCTTCTTTGTAACTCTCATAAGGTAATAGTGGCCTCTTTAGGAATTTAGCACATTCGCCGGGCCTAAGAAAAAGATCCGGCCGTGAAGAAGAGAAGACCTGCCCGGTCCGCTGCGGGTAAGTTATTCTTATTGTAGGTCTCCTGCAGATCCGGACGGCTTCCATAGGCTTCAATAGAAGCCTGTGGGAGCCGTCCGCGTGGGAGACCCGCACGAAAATGGAGCATGTCACTTTTTTTTCATGCTCCATTTTTTTTTTTAAATTCCCTTTTATTGACCATCCGCGGGTATTTATCTACCCGCGGGTGGTCAATGCATCCCTATGGGGTGCGGATCCGCATGCGGGTGATCCGCTGCGGATTTAAAATCATATTTTGCCCGTGGACATGAGGCCTAAGTGTGTAACTGGGGATAAGTGGAATTGGTGAGTGTATCTTTCCATATGGCTTTAGTTCTCTTGCTGAGAACAATCACATTTTGCTCTACTGGCTGACACGGTACCAAACTTTTTTCTGTATTCTAAAGGCCCATTTAGACACAACGATTATAGCTCAAAATTCGCTCAAAAGCCGTCTTTTCAGCGATAATCGTTCCATCTAAATGCCCGCCCATCCTGCACTGTTCATTCATTGCTCACTTCTAGTTTTCTAGAAATGAGCGATGACTCTTATCAGAGGTGCAGGCTGATATCTCAGTCAGCAGCGCTGATAAGATTCTCTCAGCTGGTATCCCGCTGGCAGTTTTCAGCGGGACACCAGCTGAAAGTGCGGAGAACAATGCTGGTTTTTGCATATGCAAACCAGCTGCATTGTTCTCTTAGGAATCGCTGCGTCATCCCGCTCCGCATGTATTAACTCTTGAGTAGTTAATTAGCTACTTAGAGTTATGCAAAGATGATTACTCAAAACTGTCACTCAAACTGTAGTTTGAGCGATCATCTTTCAGTGTAAATGGGCCCTAAGTGTGCTGCTTCCTAAGCACGTGACTTGAGATTAGTGACTTTGGATTCAGGGACTTTGGAAGAGTCATTTCTATTTAATTACTGCTTTTTAGAGATGAGCAAGCACCCAAATGCTCGGGTCCGCTTTATTCAAGTCGAGCTTTTCGTAAAATTAGAGAGCTCTACTCGAGTAACGAACCCCATTGACTACAATGGGAGACTCGAGCATTTTTGTATGTGGGTCGCCGAGTTCAGTTTTTTTTGTTTTTTTTTTTCTTTCTTGGATCGTGCTCCCTCTCTCTCCCTCCCCTCTCCCTCAAAATTTGCCATTGACGTGCGTCGCGGTGGGGAGGGGCCAAAACAGGCATGTCACTATGGGGAGAAGCCAAAAACGTGGGCGGGGTCGAACACGGCATGCTCGTTCGAGTAATGAGCACCATCGAGTACGCTAATACTCGAACGAGCATCAAGCTCAGCAGAGTATGTTCGCTCAACTCTACTTCTTATGTATTTCAATTTTTGCATATATATTTTCATCTAATCTGTACGATCCCTATTTAGAATGCGCTCCATGATTGATAATGCCGTCCAGTGTACATTTTGTGCAATGCATGTAGTTCTTAAACGACCCTCAAGGGTGCATACTGCTCTATGAGATGCAAGCGCGTTGTGTATTTTGAAGCTCCGATCCTGGATCCAAATGCACAACACTGAGATCGATTGACATGGAAAGGAGTTTGCTGCTCACGGAGCTGCACTTGCCGGGGTAGATGTGGGGGAGGAGGGTAGTATGGGAGAGCAGGATGAGCAGGCAGCTAGCTGGGTGACAGTTAGAAGAAGGGGTAGAAGGAAGATTGCCAAGGCAGGCTAGACAGGTCCTGGTAATGAGGGACTCAATTATTGAGACAGACATGGCAATCTGCCACAAAGACTGGGATCATCGAATGGTGTGTTGTCTTCCTGACGGTGGAGTTCAACACATCATGGGTTGGGTTGACAGATTGCTGGGAGGGGCTGGTGAGAACACAGCGGTCATGGTACACATTGGCACCCATAACAAAGTTAGAGGTAGGTGAAAGGTCCTTAACAATTTCAGGGAGCTAGGATGTAAATTTAGGGCAGGGAACTCTAAAGTAGTATTTTCGAAATACTACCTGCACTACAAGCCACATCAGAAAGTTAGCAGGAGGGTAGTGAGGTAAACAAGTGACTCAAGAGTTGGTGTAGGAAGGAGGAATTTGGGTTCCTGGAGAACTGGGCTGACTTTGCTGTCAGTTACAGGTTCTACCATAAAGACAGGCTGCATCTCGATGGGGAGGGGGGAGAAGATGTTTAAAGGAGTGTTTAAACTAGAAATTGGGGGGGAGAACCATCCACGCTGGGAGAATTCAAAAATAAGGTCAACCAAATTTTACCGTGGGAAAGGAGTATTTACACTAAGCGTAAGACCAGTCAAAAATATCAGGACATATGGCTGAGATGGATACACGCCCAGAGCAGTAATGTTGGATCAAATACATAGGGAGTGGTGAGCCGTGTGGGGAGGCACCAGTAAACCGGGGATTTACTAAGACATAACAACGTATGTAATGGATATATATAAAGTTTATTGGGAAATGTAGAACAAATTACAGACTCGATATACAATAAAATAAAGTGGTAAGGAGTAATAGGGAAAAGTTAAGAAAGGAGGGATTGGAGAGAGAGAGACCGGGCAACGGGCAAAAGAAATATGACCCCCCCCCCTCGAATGCAACAAAAAATCTAACCCTGAATCAATAAAAGAAAACAGCAAGAAGATAAGCAACACGAAGACCAAAGAAGAAAACAAATATACGTTACAAGAACTGTTATTATTGTTTACGACACAACACTGTGTTCATTCAGAGACAGTTTACCCAAAGAACAGAACGTTGAGAGAGAGATCTTAGGGGGGATGGGGGAGGGAGGGGGGTGAGGGGAAGGGGGTGGGTGAGAGGGGGAGGGAGGGAGGGGAAACCAAAGATTTGTTAAAAAAAAAATGTTTTAAAATATGCAAAAGGTGAAAAAGTTTAATAAAAAATACTTTAATTAAAAAAAAAAAAAAAAAAAGAAATTGGGGGGGAGGGGGGAACATTTACAGAGATTGAGGGGTAGACAGTGTTGACAGTGACCTGGGACTAATGGAAATGGGGTGAAGCAGTGAGAGGGGTTAGTAGAGTGAGAACTAGCAGAATAGCTAATAAAGATACACTTAAAATAAAAAAAGAATAACCAAAACCTTCTAAACCATATGGTGACTAATGCTAGAAGTCTGACCAATAAGGTTGACGAATTGGAAGTCATAACGTCTAAGGAAAATTATGACATAGTGGGAATAACAGAGACCTGGTTGGATGAAAGCTGTGATTAGGCAGTGAACTTACAGGGTCTGTTCAGAAAGGATCATAAAAAATGGAAAGAGGGAGGGGTTTGTCTTTATGTAAAATCCTGTTTAAAGCCTATACTAGGGCAAGATATCTGGGAGGGAGATGAACCTGTGGAGGCTCTATGGGTGGAAATACATGGAGGGAAAAACAATAAAATCCTCATAGGGGTTTTCTGTAGGCCACCAAATATAACAGAAGCTACTGAATATCTTACTGAAGCAAATAGATGAAGCAGCAAATCACAATGAGGTAATTGATATAAATTGGAAAGCCGAAACCCTTGGATCTCATAAAGGAACAAGTTTCTGTCAATGACTAAAGATAATTACCTTACCCATGTTGTACAGGACCCAAGTAGAGGGATTGCTATTTTGGACTTAATATTAACCAAAAGACCTAACAGAATAACATGAGGGCAGCTGGGAAATAGTGGCTAGAATATATTAAAATTCCACTTGTCTTTCAATTGGTTGATTTATCAGAGAGCTACAAAATGCTAAACTTTAGGAAGGCCAAGTTCTATCAGCTCAGAGATGCCCTAAACTTTATCGATAGGGATAAGGTCCTCAAACATAAGAGTGCAAACAATAAATGGGAAAGGTTTAAAAACTTTAAATTACTTACTGTGAGAGATTCATACCTTACAGTAATAAAAGCCTTAGCAGTAGGAGAAAACCAACTTAATAAGGCAGAGGGTCCACGGGGGACTTGTCAGAACGTGATCCGTGGCAATAAATCGCACGCGGAGCACGCATGACACGCTTTCCATAGGATGACTACGGAAAGCACAGCCCAATGTATACGAGCGGAAAAATCACTCGCATCTATAAATCGCGGCGTGCCGGGATCCGCTGTGATGAACCTATCATTAAGATAGGTTCATCGTGGAAAATCGCAGTGACATTAGTGCTCCCCCGCGGCGGAATATCACTCCTGATCTTCCGTCCTGCCCGTGGACACTCAGCCTAAAGATGGAAAGTGAGCAATAAAACAGCAAAAATAAAGTGTTTAAACTATTAAAACAAGAAGGCAGCGAAGAAGCACTAAAAACCTATAAGGGAAAAAAATGTAAAAAAGCAGCAAAGTTGGAGACAGAGACTTATTGACAAACTAACCCTTCACTGGTCTTTAGCTATGTAAATAGTAAAAAAAGGTTAATACTGAAAGGGTTGGCCCTTTAATAAATAATGTAAGAGAAATTGTAGAGGCTGATGAGAAAGCAAATATTAAATACTTTTTTTCTCCAGTGTATTGTCTGATATGTCAAACCAACCTGATCAACTTCTACGAGGAGGTAGGTTCTAGACTGGACCAGGGAGAGTCATTGGATCTTGGGTATCTGAAGTTTCCAACACGTTTTATACTGTGCTGCATAAAAGTTTGGTCTATAAAGTGAGATTGCTTGGTCTGGGCGAGAATGTGTGTAAGTGGGTAAGTAACTGGTCAGTGATAGAAAGCAGAGGGGGGTTATAAATGGTACATACTCTGGGTCACAGTTACTAGTGGGGTACTATAGGCGGCAGTATTGGACAGGTAACCATTACTAGTGGGGTACCACAAGGGGCAGGATTGGACAGGGCACTATTACTAGTGGGGTATCACAGGGGGCAGTATTGGGCTCTAATCTTATATATTTAATAATGACGCAGTACATAGATTGCACCGTAAAATAGCATTATTTACAGATGATACAAAACTATGTAAAGTAATAAACATAAGAAGACAGAATGCAGCTGCAAATGGATCTGGATAAATTGAGGGCAGGAAAATGGCAAATTAGTTTTAACACTGATAAATCTAAGGTTCTGCACATGGGCAGGGAAATACGTGTCAGCATTACACACTAAATGGGAAACGACTGGGAAACACTGACATGGAAAAGGACTTAGGGGTTTTACTGTTAGCTTAACTGGAGCAACCAGTGTCAGGCAGCTGCTGCCAAAGGAAGTAAAGTCATGGGATGAATCAAAGGAAGTTTAGAGGCGCATAACGAGAACCTTGTTCTTCCTCTTTACAAGTCACTGGTCAGAACACAAATGGAATATTGTGGACAGTTTTTGGCACCACTACTCAATAAGGACATATCAGAGCTTGAGTGGCAACTAAAGTAATAAATGGACTACAATACCCAGAAATTATCAAATTTGGGGTTATTTAGTTAAAAAAAAAGATGACTGAGAAGTGACCTAATAACTATGTATAAATATATCAGGGGTCAGTACAGAGATATCTCCCATCATCTGTTTATATCCAGGAGTGTAAGAAGGGGGCGTGCTAATAACTATGTATGATATATCAGGGGTCAGTACAGAGATCTCTCCCATCATCTATTTATAGCCAGCACTGTAAGAAGGGGCATCCTCTACATCAAGAGGAAAGAAGGTTTCTGCACCGACATAGAAGGCAGTTCTTTACTGTAAGAGCAGTGAGACTATGGAACTCTCTGCCAGAGGACGTGGTGATGGGGAACTCGATAAAAGAGTATAACGGGCCTGGATGTCCTATCACTGATTAATCCAGAAGGGGCGGTGATCCAGGGATTATTCTGATTGCCAGATTGGAGTCAGGAAGGAATTTTTGTTTCTTTTTAAATGATGAAAATTGGCCTCTACCTCATTGGGTTTTTTTTTTTCTTTTTGCCTTCCTCTGGATCAACATTGGGGGGGTAATAGGCTGAACTGGATGGATAGGTGTTGTTTTTCAGTCTAACATACTACATTATTATAGCCTCCTCCTGACTGTCCAAGGAAAGAACCAGGATGTGGATGATTTGTGCAGCTCCACAAGATGCTGAGGAACTTAACACAGTCAGAAGATCATCAGGGCAGACGAACCTAAGGGAGCGATTGCCCTCATCTCAAATCTGCTGTTGTCTCCCTACAAGCTTGCAGCCAGTGCTCTGTGCAACAGCCCGGGTTGTACAGAACTAAGGCCAGCAATGAGGATGGTAATTCAGTATGCATAGGCCCACAACCAAGGACCCAACAGTAGCTAGACCCAGGAACAGGCAGTACATTGTTGTGCTATTGGACTAAAAGTCCATCTATGTTAGCAATGGGTCTCCAATGTTTGGTAATGGACAGTGACGTGATGTAACATATGTGCACAGTGTGAATGGTGCATGTGTAGGGCATATCCAGTGTGTTGGTAATGCACGTTTCATTTTTTAAATAATATTCACAATATATATTTTGTATCACTGAGGCTGCATTCAGACCACCGTATATCGGCTGGGTTTTCATGCCCAGCCGATATACGGGTTCCCTCTCTGCAGGGGGGAGGCTGGAAGAGCCGGGAGCAGGAACTGAGCTCCAGCCCCCTCTCTGCCTCCTCTCCGCCCCTCTGCACTATTTTCAGTGAGAGGCTGTGAGAAGGATACATATATATCCTTGTAGGTAGAAAAGAAAACACTGGAATATATACATTTATATAGATATAGTTATGTGCCTTTCTTTTTATATGTATACTAACTTTATTCTCATATGTACTAACTCTATGAAAAACTTAATACTTCGCCTTATACCAGATATTCCAAAGGCCTTGCAAGGCGAAGACAAAATGTATTTTAAACACAGCAAAGAAGAATCGGACAAAGGCCGCGTACTTGGCTGTTTTCCCAGAAGCGCCATATCTAGATAACGACTGTTCAACTACGTATATAACTTTCACTGTCTCAGGCCGGAAATCCGGACTTCCCATATATGGTTATGTGGTGAATTTGAGCCAATGAGCCCATCACCCATTCCTAGTGATGAGACCAAAGGGTATAAGATCCCATGTAATCTGTAATAAAGTGCACAGTTGTTTTTTCCCATGTGAGGAGCTATACCAGACTTCAGTGTGTGGTGTTTTCTTCTTTACCGTCGACAGCGGGACATTGGGGTGGGCCCGATTGGTGCTGTACGCAGAAATTATGCTGACAGCTGGATGGGGCGGGGCTAATTCACAGAACTTAGCCCCGCCCCCACCCAGCCTCCTTTCATTGCAAATAGTGCAGAGAGGGGGTGGGAGCTCAGTTCCTGCTCCTGGCTCTTCCATCCTCCCCCCTCTGCAGACAAGGACATCGTATATCGGCTCGGTGTGAAAACCGAGCCGATATACGGTGGTCTGAATGCACCCTGAGAAAGTGTTTTTGTTTAAACTTCTGAGCGGCAAATTCTTGATTGGACCACAGTTGGTAGCCATAAGGCGTAGTTGAGGTGGCAAGGGGAGATGAGGGGGGGCAACCAGGGTCAATGAGATTTTAGCTACACCTTATACGGGGAATGGTCCTATCGAAAAAAAAAATGTCCAGCAAAAGTAGGTCCTCTGGATATGAACAACTTGGTCAATGAAAGGGGTCAAAAGAAACTGTCAATAATAATTCTGATGAAGGAGTAGTGCACAGTCAAGCAAACTGCAACTGAATACAACACTAGTGATCCATCAGAGAGATGGAAGAGCTCACAGCATCATTCAAAGACGCTCATGAACAATTTGCCAAAACGTGGCATCATTGGCTGGAGTTCCAAAACTCTGACTATAAGAATCTTTCTGGACAGATCACTAGGTAGCTTCCCCAACAGGGGTTTTCAGCCAGTTATTAATTCCCTCACTTCCACGCCTTATATGCCTTCTCTTACGGAACATAGGGACCTGTATTTGTTCTTCTCCCCCCTCCCCCCCTTTTTTTTTGTCTTGTCAGTCTTTGTCTTGTTGCTTTTCCCTCCCCCTCAAACCGTCTATGTTCCCTTTCCTTACCCGTGTTGCAAGTTAAGGTACACTGTCCGGACCTACCTGGTCCCATATTGTGACTGATATTTTGGAATGTTAACCCTTTCCAATCCATTTATTTTTTCTCACCCATTCGCCCCAGCTCCAAATAAATTGGAGCTGGGGAGAATGGGTGAGAAAAAATACATTTTCCCTGCACCCTCCTGAACTGACAGAGTTCAGGAGGGTGCAGGTGTTCACTGCACCGTGGAGAGACTTGCTTACCTGTCCGGCGTCTTCTCCCTCCCGGCTCGGCGATCATGTGGCCGCTGGGGTCAGGTGGCACCTGGCGGTCACATGATCGCTGGGCCGGGAGACAGAAGGAGAATGCGGAAAACACCGATCAGGTAAGCAGGTCCTCCCACAGTGCAGGCTCCAGGATCGGCATTCATGTGACCGCCAGGGGTCAGCTAACACCGGCGGTCACATGATCGCCGGCCGGAATCTATGCATTACATAGCGCTAATTGAGCGCTATGTAATGTGTAAAGGAGAAGGCAGAAATGGTTAAACACCCTTTCTGCCTTCTCCTCGGGGGTCCTCAATGAGGACCAGTGCAGGAGTGCATCTGCACCCGATGTGTCTGATGATTGGGTGCAGATGCACTCCCGCACTGCAGTGTCGGGCCTGCCCCGACATCGGAGCTGTGGAGGTAAATTATGATGTCGGGGCAGGCCTGACATTGGATTGGAAAGGGTTAAAGATGTATGTACACATATATTTTGTTTTTGTACTCAGTAAATGTTGAATTGCAGTTTTATATGGAAAACCTATAAATAAAGAATTTTTTAAAAACCCACTAGTGATTCAACTAATGTGTCTCAATGCACAACTCAACTTTCCTTAACATAGCCTATAATAGCAAACAATCAGTTGGAGGGCCACTGCTTTCTAAAACCAGGGGCTACTCAGCGATTTTGGCCATGAAAAGGGTTGCATGAACAGACATCGCTCTGTAGCATTGCAGCACCTCATCGCCATTGAACTCTATGCAGTCAGAGGGAAAGTTGCAGTTAGCCGCGGCCTCAAAATTTTTTTTATCTGGTTGAATGTTTTGCAGCTGCAACATCACAGGAACCTGCGACTTGCATTGCGACTCCATTGTGTTTAATGCCAATGCAATGTTGCACTACTACACAGTGATCTTTGGTTGTGCGATGTCTGTGTGGCCAATATTGCAGAGTAGCCCTAGCCTAAGTGAAACAGAAATATAAGTCTTCAGTAGGTAAAAGTGAGCAAAAATTGGATCACTGAGCAGTGAAAAATCGTCACCTGCTCAGATGAATGCAGATGTCTGTTGCACCATGCTGATGGAAGGTTAGAATTAGGTGCAAGCAACATAAATTGACGAACCCTTCCTGTCAGCCGTCAACATTTCCAGCTAGTGGAGGTGCAGTAATGGTGTTGGGAAACTTTCTTGGCACAGCCTGAAGGTTCTATGATGGCTATAGATGGGCACCACAATAAACTGCTGTGGTTCTAAAGGTCAAAGTAGGTCCAACGTGCTACTAGATGGGTGTCTGTAATAAAGTCGCCAAACAAGGGATAAAATAAGGTACACCCGCTTGAACCGATCTACTGTTTAGGCTAATCCTTTTTTTTTTTTTCTTTAAGAGTCGTGCAGGTTTGTTGTTTAAGGGATTAAGGGGGGAGGGTTAAAATTCTTTCTGGGGGGGGGGGGTGTTCTCTCTAATCTTTTTTATGTCCCTTTGTTTATTTTGACCTGGGGGGTTGGGGGTCGGGGGTCCTCCCGTTCTCTTTTTCTTCTCCTTCTTTCTCTCCTGATATTTTGGGACTCCGAGGCTTGGAGCCCTAACCTAGTTTGGGTTTGTTTTATTATGAGCAGTTGATAAATAAATGCGAAAATGAACAGCCAAATACTATGTTTTATGAGAAATGCACACAAATATGCTAGACACTTAGTGTTTTTACTTTTGTCCTCTTTTTCTCTCAATTCTCATATACTGTGATGTATCAACAAGATGTGCATTCTCTTTGGTGTCCGCTGTTTTTGTATATGTATCTATTTTGACTAAATAAACGTTCCTTTAAAAAAAAAAATAAAGTCGCCAAACATTATATTACATAGTTATTAGGTCAGAGAGACATGTTAATACATCAGGACTATTGTGCTTTCTGAGAATAATCTCATTCATTTCACTGGTAGGTAAGGTAAAGTCCCCTGGTACAAGCACCAACTCATGACCGACCCCTCGGGTGATGTCACATCGTGACGTTTTCTTGGCAGACTGTTTTTGCAGGATGGTTTGCCATTGCCTTTCCCAGGCATCTTTTACCCCCCAGCAAGCTGGGTACTCATTTTACTGACCTTGGAAGGCTGAGTCAACCTTGAGCCGGCTACCTGAACCAAGCAGCGATTGAACTTGCAACCTTCAGGTTGTGATGGAGAGCTTAGGACTGCATACTGCTGCCCTAACACTATGCAAAAAAGATGGATCGGTTGGTGTAAAACAGTCTAGAGATCTGACTGGAATCGGTCTCATCTGCCAGAAAGGTTTATCGAATTACTGTGATTGTAGTGTTTAAACATCATCGTAACGTCCTGTCCATTACATGGAATACTATGATCACTGCATGCAGTTATCGTCATTACCTTTCCGGTGTCCAGAATAAAGCAATCTCCAGTATTGAAACTTTCCCATGTCAGGTCGGTCTCGGCAGCCCTTATATGTTTCCGTCCTCTCACATGGTAGAGATAATGAGCGGGGGCAGCTTGGTCCTTTTGTGCTTGCTGAAAACCTGAAGAAACTCCTCCTTCCTAAATCATACAGAAATGGATAAAAAAAGGACTCAGTCAGTAAATTTCCTTTAATCTGGTATTCTAGAATCTGGTATTGCTAATCCTACCAATGTTCCGTTTGGAAATTTTATGGGACCCTACAGGCATTGGAGTATCATACACAATCATGTGCCGGATTCTCCTGCCTATAAGATGCATCTGGCTATAGAACGCACCCAGGTTTGAATGACTGAAAATGTGGGGGGAAAAAAATCATACTACTTAAAACTGGATTCCTTGGCACAAGTCACCTGGCACATTACAGCATACCTAACTTCTCAGATGCCTTCACAGTATAAGCTGCTGTGTGTAAACGAGGAATAACACTATTTCTAGCCATTGTGCCCCTCTGCAGTGTGTATATCTGATTCTCAGTTTTTTCAGAACTGGTGGGAGGAGTCTTAGATGTTATGCTGTGCACAGAGAACTGACGACTCAGCTTTCTGTCTGTAAAACAGAAACCTATCACGTAGGATAGCGTACAGTTGGAGACAGTGGAGATGTTACCAAATAGCAGTAAATCATTCACCCTTAGCTCTAACTGCACATCTGTGTATATCTCCCACCTCCCCCTCCACTCTGCTCTCATAGACTTCAATAAACAGGATCACTCATCCCCCTCGTACACTTCCTGTTCTCCCATCCTGCTGTCTCCAGAAACCGATAACATCACGCAACAGGCAGTGTGCAACAAGTTAGGAGGAAGGAAGCCCCCTAGCAGCATGCACTTTAGATGGATTTTTCAGCAGAAAAACGTCATTTTAGGTAAATAAACTAAATGGCAATTGTGCTAGCTATCACACTGACTGTCATTTAAGCTCAAGTTGTTTGAGAAGATACTGATCATTTAACATCTAAGAGTCGATATCTCCCTCCTGTTGTACTTGCTCCCAGTAAATGGGTCCCTACTAGAGATGAGCGAGCGTACTCGCTAGGGCACATTACTCGAGCGAGTAGTGCCTTAGCCGAGTATCTCCCCGCTCATCTCTAAAGATTCGGGGGGGGGGGGGAGCGGGGAGGAACGGAGGGGAGATCTCTCTCTCCCACGCTCCCCCCTGCTCCCCGCTGAAACTCACCTGTCACCCCCGCGGCCCATGAATCTTTAGAGACGAGCGGGGAGATACTTGGCCAAGGCACTACTCACTCGAGTAATGTGCCTTAGCGAGTATACTCGCTCATCTCTAGCATCTACCCATCTCACTTTCCACTACTACTGATTCAGATCCAAAACTGAGCACACTTGAACTCTCCACTTGGGATGCATTTTTTGCTAGATGTGCAAAACTTTCTTGGCAACCATCGGGCAGACAACCATGCTGAACTTGTAAGCAGCAACTCGGCTGCTGAATGTTGTTCAAAACTGATTTCTTACATTCTCATCTGGATTTTTTGGGTGACGTGAGTGATGAACATGGGGAAAGAGTCCAGCAGGACATTTCCACCGTGGAAAAAAATATCAAGGCCACTTCAACCCCTACATGATGGGCGACTACTGCTGGTTTATGCAGCGGTCAACAACAAACGCTCACAAGCGCAAAAGCCAGTGCCTAAAGCCCTTGTGAACCGTGTATGGGCATTGCGTAAGGACTCAAGTGAACTTTTTATTCATATGTTTGTACACAACTTTTTGTAATCTCTCAGGTTTGAAGTACAATGAAGTTATGCACAGAGGCTGGATAACGAGCATAAAATCAGTTTCTCGTGTCTCTATGAATAGCAAATGGAAAGTCCCACAGCACACCTCTGTATGCACAAAAAAGTGCAGAGGCCACGGTAGATATGTGATGCAACAGCCACTTAACCCCTTGAGTGGCACGCCCGGAAAATTTCCGGGGACGAGCTCCACTGCTCATAGCGATACAGCCCGGAAGATTTCCGGGCTATGTATCACTATGGGAGCTGCAGAGCACAATGCCACAAGCTGTGACAGTGTGCTCTGCCTGCACAGACCCACACAGAGCAGTGCAAGGGCTTTGAAAAACCAGCAGAAGATATTGCAGATCTGTCGGCAATCTCCTGCACTGGTTTGTTTACAGGTTGCCATAGAGACCATCGGCTTGTCAGAAGCAAGCCGATGGTCTCTGTGGCAGGGAGAGCTTGGTGCTTGGCTGTCAGAGGACAGCTAGGTACCTGCTCTTACAGCAGAGATCAGAGAAAACCTCCGATCTCTGCTGTGTTAACCCTTTACATGCTGCAGTCTACGTGACTGCAGCATGTAAAGGGCTGTCACTGCAGCATGTAAAGGGCTGTCACCATCGGACCCCCGGAATGTGATCAGAGGTCCTGATGGGTCCCTGTGGAAGTCCCCTAAAGGGACAAAAAAAAAAAAAAAATTTAAATTTAAAAAAAAAAAAGTAAAAAAATTATTAAAAAAAATTTAAAAAACACTTGTCTCCCTTTACTTTGTAAGAAATCAAAAATACAATCACACATGTGGTATCCATGCGTCGTAATGACCCAGAGAAGGAAGTTAATACATTATTTAACCCCTTAATGACATGGCCCCTTTTTTTCTTTTTTCCCCATTTCTTTTTTTCCTCCCCCCTGTTTAAAAAATCACAACTTGTCCCGCAAAAAACAAGCCCTCATATGGCCATGTCAATGGAAAAATGAAAAAGTTATGGCTCTTGAGACGCAACTGCAAAACTAGTTGAAATTCAATGATTAGACCATTTTAAAAAACCTGCCCTGGTGGGCACGACAGGGTGGTAGGAAACCTGCCACTCAAGGGGTTAAGGGACCACGGATGCTTAGTCCCCAGTGTAATACGTCCAGAAGAGAAGCAAATGGCAGCATCAATGGTGTAGCAAAAAAATATAAAATTTTATTGCTCCATGCAGCAGGCAACGTTTCAACTTTAGCAGTCTTTATCAAGCCAGGCTTGATAAAGACTGCTAAAGTTGAAACGTTGCCCGCTGTATGGAGCAATAAAACTTTATATTCTTTTGCTACACCATTGATGCTGCCATTTGCTTCTCTACTGTATGAATAGCAAATGACACAGTGTAGAACATCAGAACCCGACATCCCTGCCAATATCTAACTACAGATTTGGACTCTACACTCGGTTTAGTACAGGACACGTGAGATAACCCCAGTAGCAGACACATTTTTTTCTGTGACCCAGTGTTATAGAAATGTACTTTTCAAAAACAACATTTTCTTGTTACTGAAGTCTGGAAGTTCGAACTATTACATGGGAAAGAGGTGAATCACAAATTTGGTGGGAAAGCTCTCAGCCAAGCAGGGGTCAAAAGGGCAGCTCAGTACTAATGATTAAAATCCCATGCATTTTGTAAAGGGTTTCCATATTTTTGTCCACCCCCTGTACATACACACAATATATGTAACATTCACCACCGGCCACATAAATCCACTGAGCTATAAAATCACCAGGTACACCAGCAGTCTGCACAGAGCCTTGTGCCCGCATTCTGCTCCTGCCTCCACCAGCCGTGAACAAGACACCTGTCTCTAACCAGCCAAGTGAAATTTTTTTTAGGAAAGTTCAATGACAACTATTACAGCTCCCTCCCGCATTAGTGGGCAGTACTACTAATATACCATTTCATACAATTCGCAGATCTAACACGTCAGGGTAAGACTGCTTATGAACCGATTTGCTCAGTACACCTCACTTACCAAATAGGTGACTCCCCTTGGAAAAAAAGACATGAACTCTGCACTCTCGAGACCCTGTGTCTCACGGTTCTGAGTAGGTTTTTCACCCATGTGCATGTGGAGTTGAGAACTGTAGATGGCACCAGCAGCCCTCTCATCCACTGAGGTTCCATTCCCTGCCATAGAGCAAGACAAGAAAGTGAGAAGACACATCTTACCTCTCCCGTAACTGAGCCCCTCTTTTAGATTGGCAAGTTAAGGGGATACCAATATGTAACATCTGTATTCCCTATACATGTGGGTATGAACAATACAAGTATGGATTCGAACTGTAAGAGGAAAGCCTTAACAGGTTGACTATACAGACTACAGAATTGTAAAATTTGCCTTGGTCAAAAAATTGGGGGCACTGCAGCTCTGAAGTCAACAGTAATAGGTTTTTCTGTTCTACTAGACATTGCTCTTCTCAATTAATGTCGGGCTAGAGTGCCCAGGGATCCCCAGTAAAATTCACTCGGGGGGCCCACTGTACACCTACATGCAAATTTCACCTGATCACCGTTCACAGAGTCTCAGCCGCTACATTCTCCATACACTTCAATAGAGAGGTGTCTGCATTTGCGTGCAGCCCATCTCCACTGAAATACATAGTGAACATGGCGGGTGGGAATTGATGGATGCTGGTTCACCAGATAGGTTAGAATCCCAGAGGTGGCACTTATGGCATATCCTATACAGGTGCGGGCATACAATTTTACCGCAAAACAGCACAATTTTCAAATTGATTTTTAATATCTGTTCCGTTTTGCTGATTAACAGCAGTTTTACCTGCAAAAAAAGACTATTAAAAGGGTTGTCCAAGTTTACAATTTTATTGTAAATAGACTCTCCATGGGTAAAAGCAACAACTCAGATTGTACTCACCTCTCCCGGCTTAAGAATTCAAATCCAAAACTATGTCAACTGAGTGGTTTTCATATGACCTCCTCCTCAAGAAGGTTTCTTCTAGAATACAATCTGGAAAACTATGACTTCCATCAGGTCGTGAAGGCCTGCAGTTGTCAGGGCATGCTGGGAGTTGTTTCCCATTGCAGGAAAAAGGATGGCCGGGACAGGAAAATTAATTTATCTGGTGGGAGTGGGGACCGACACTTCTGTAGTAGCCTGCTTTCTGGACTTGGCCTTGGACTGCTTCTCTCCTGGGGGCACTCTCCAGAGACTGCTGCCTGGCTCTCGCCTTGGACTAGAGGCACTCTGTGAGCCAGGCATACATGCGTCAGGCCACAGAGAGCAGTGGAGGCTGCATGATGACTGGTGATGGGGCCCCCATGGCAACTTCATGAAGGTGAAGCCCAGAGAGGGAAGATAATAGCTAGCTTACAATGTGCCTAGGTGTCATAAATAAACTACCTAGTATGGATGTATGGGCTGGCTGAGATGCGAACCATCTGTTTGGAGTGCAGCAAGTGTATTGCCCCACTCTGATGGGGGGCAGGGAGCCTGCCAGGGGAATCACTTGACCCCTGTGGGCCAGTTCAAGCCTTATCTTAACCTATTAAGCCCTTTATAATAATAATCTTTATTTGTATGGCGCCAACTTATTTCGCAGTGCTTTAGTGGCATGCCCAGAAAATCTCCGGGGCTTGCTGCACTGACCATGCAGTTAAACCCTGGAAGATTTCCATGGACAGCTCTAGTGCTGAAATGGTGGCCAAGACACAGTTATTGTGCCACTGTACACGTTTGCCACTTCGAATTACCTCAGGAAAATCTCCAGGGCTTGCTTCGCTGACATGGTAATAATAAACCTGCCGCTGAAGGGGTTAATTTCCCTTTAGAATAGTAAAAGTAAATAAGAAGGAAATTAATTTTTGGTTCCTTCTCACGTTAATATACCACTACCAATTTCATGACCTTTGCGTTACATTTATGATATGGCATTCTGCTCTTTGGAAGGGGCACAAGAACAAACCCTTAGAACGGCGTGCTCCCTAATCCTCACCATTCCAGACGTAGATGTGGTTGCCTTCGGGTGAGTTAAAGACTAGGAGGTAGGTGTCTCCAGAGTGAAACACACCATGGCTCTCCGTTGGCACAGGAATTAACTTCATCTTTTCAATACGAAAAATGTGGAGTCCTGATTCAGAAATTGATGAGGAAAATCTCAGATCCCTATGATTGGGGAAAAAGAAATGTAGACTATATATGAGATATGCGGTACATCAGCGAATAGACTAGTATTAAAGCTTGGAAGAAAAGTCAACTTAATTAATGGTAGAAAGCTAAAGGTCTACATCCAGGACTAGAGAGAAAAAAAAAACTTCTGTTAATTTCCAGGAGCAGCGCCCATGATTGTCCATGTGCAGCAGTACTGGTATTGCAATTCCATTGCCTGTAATAGACACAGTCCATGGAAAGGTGTGGCCCATTATTGACTCCCCGTACATCTTTTTAGAGTGGTCACTAATGGGCTTTAGTGCAGCCGTCAATAGTAACCGTGGCTTATAAACCTTTGACGGGGGAAGAGTGCTCCCTCAGTCACCCATTGGTACCCCTTCATGCAATCCCTGACAAAGGCTTCCATCTCTGCCATGTAACCTAACCTATTAGACTCCGCTTTAGGCAGGGTCTAATAGCATGCTGCCTTAGGCATAGTACACTGTATTACATAAGTAGAAACCTGCAACCGCCGCTGTTTAACTCTTTACATGCTGCAGGTAATATAACCACAGCATGCTAAATGTTGACAGTGGGAGGGAGCTTCCTCTGTCACCCATCGCACCCCCATGTTGTGATTGCGGGGTCCTGATGGTTTTTCTGTAGCAACCAGAGACTTGAATATGGTCTGTGAGTCTGCCAGCTACACTGGACTATGAGACTCATAGACTTTATAATACACTGCTATACTAAAAGTATAGCAGTGTAGTTTAGGAATTAGAGATGAGTGAGTATACTCGCTAAGGCAAACTACTCGAGCGAGTAGTGCCTTATTCGAGTACCTGCCCGCTCGTCTCTAAAGATTCGGGTGCCGGCGGAGGAGAGCAGTGAGTTGCGGGAGTTAGCAGGGAGGAGCAGGGGGGAGAGAGGGAGAGAGTGAGAGAGAGATCTCCCCCCCGTTCCTCCCTGCTCTCCCCCGACGCTCCCCGCCAGCAGCCGAATCTTTAGAGACGAGCGGGCAAGTACTCGCATAAGGCACTACTCGCTCGAGTAGTTTGCCTTAGCAAGTACACTCACTCATCTCTAATAGGAATGATTACATTTGGGAATATTCAAGGTCCCTAAGACATAAGTAAGTTAAATACGTCCAAGTAAAAAAAAAAAAGAAGAAAAATCACAAATCTGGTATGGCTGTGTGTGTAATGATTTAGAGAAGAAAGTTAGTACATTATTTAACTAGTATGGTACATGTCATGAAAAAAGAAGAAAAAAAATAGTTAATTTTGTAAATCTCACCTTACAAAAAAATGGAAGAGAAAGCAATTAAAATGTCATATGGATCAACATATGGTACCAATAAAAAGTACAACTCAGCACCACTGACAAAAAAAATGATAAATGTTAGGGGTTTTTTTCTTTTTTTTGAAAAAAGTGTGAAAAAAGTTACGAAAAAAATTATATTAATTTGGCATTGATCTAAATGTACTGGCCTTCAGAATTAAGGTGAATGCTGTAAAAGATTTTAAAAAAACATGCCAGAATTACAGATTTTGTCCATCTTGCTTCTACAAAAAGATGGAATAAACAGCAATCAAAATGTTATATGCTCCCAATAATGGTATAAATAAAGACTAGAGTTTACCCCACAAACAATTCCTCATAGAGCTCCGTCGGAAAAAAACTAAAAATGTTCTGGCTCTTGGGGTGCAGCAACATAAAAGCAAATTATAAAAAAAAATGTTTGTAGTGTAGACAAAAAAGCAAAACATAAAAGCTGTATAAACTTGGCGATGCCAGAATCGTGCTGACCCAGAGAATAATATCACATGATTTATTCTGCATGCTGAGCACCGTAGAAGTTAAATCCAAAAAACAAGTGGCAGAATTTAATTTTTCCCCCAATCTCAAAAACAAACAAAAATATGTGTATGTGTATGTGTGTATGTATATATATATATACATATATATATATATATAAAACTTATACAATACATTATATGTACCCTAAAACTATGCCATTTAAAAAATACAACTTGTCCCTTATATGGCTATGTTGACTGAAAAATGAAAAAGTTAAGGCAACTGGAATGAGACAATGAAAAAAATTGGGAAATTAGTTTTTCAGTGAGGCGCAAACAGGGTTTGCCAC
The DNA here is from genome assembly GCF_035609145.1 of Eleutherodactylus coqui. Taxonomy (NCBI): domain Eukaryota; kingdom Metazoa; phylum Chordata; class Amphibia; order Anura; family Eleutherodactylidae; genus Eleutherodactylus; species Eleutherodactylus coqui. The sequence goes on from NC_089849.1 coordinate 85,841,045, forward strand.
TAACGGGTTACATGAGATAAACATAAAAAAATAGCAAATAAATAATACGTATAGGTATCCCCACATTCGTAAAAACCTGAACTCTGAAAATATTATGGTTAATGAATAAAGATAAAAACAAATGATACCAGAATTGCTATTTTTCTTTAGTTTGCTTCCCAAAAAAAACACCCAAAAAAAAATAATCCGAAAGTCACCTATACCCCAAAATGGTACCAATAAGAATTAACAAGACAGCTCTAAGAAAGGACATGAAAAAGCTCTATGTCCTGGAAGGTGATTATGCAAATTCAGTTTTTTGCTTTAAAAAGTTTTTTGTATTTGGAAACCCCTAATTTGTATTGACCCACAGAATGAAGTGAACACGTCATTTATGCCACACGGTGAATGCTGCTTAACAGATAAAAAGGAAAAAAATGCCAAAATGTTGGTTTTTGTTCATCCGATCTTCCAAAAGAAAGATTAAAAAACAAATCTACAAGTCACCCGCACCCCAAAATCGTTCCACAGAAAATTACCAGTTGTCCCACAAAAATAACTACTCTCTAACAAGCGTTTGTAAATACATTGCGGTTTTTTTGCGCACCAATTTACTGCGTGCAGAAATGCGTTTTTATACGTTGTTGTGTGTTTTTGCCGGAATTCGCACTGCCTGTTTTTGTGCAGTAACCATGCGGGCAAGGACACTGATGAGGTCACAACTTTTTTTCCCGCCCTCCCAGTGGCATAGTAGCCTGCGTAAAAAAACACCGCATTACGCATGCAATTACGTATTTACTGTGTTTTATGCACCCCATTCATTTCAATGGGCGATTCAGTGCGTGAAATACAGGCTGAAATTGGGACATGCTGTGTGCGATTGTGTGCGCGGAAAATACACAGTGCAAAAACACCAGTGTGAGAGGACCCATTGAAATGCATGGAGCCTTAGTGCTACGAAAAACGCAAGTAATAAGTGATAAAAAAAACCTCTTGTGTGAGAGTGGCCGTTTACAACTCTGTCAATAAAAAAATAAAGTAATGGATCTTGTAATCCAGCGTGCAAAAGTAGTAATACATTAAAAAAAAATCTCAACTTGGCATGGTCGTAAATTGTCGTAAAAACGCCATAAAAACAAAACCTAATAAGCAATGCTGGAATTTTTTTCTTCCAGCCTCCACCCCCCAAAAAGTGGCGCTAGTAAAAGATGCAACTTGCCCAGCAGGGGATCGAAGCGGTGTCTATACCTTGTTATCTTATACTGTTTTGTGCCATCATTGAATTTTGCCAATATGTTGGACAATATGTTGTCAGCATTGTGCCTACTGTATGGTATATTAATAGTAGCTTTAGCAGAACACCTTGTGGGTCCAGCAGCCTGCCACACCGCCGGGGAGACAAAAGCGGGGGACTCTGACGCCAGCTGCAAGGTGAGTATTGCATTTTGGTTTTTTTCAACATAGTGTAGCTAGGGCTTATTTTTTTTTTGGGGGGGGGGGGTGGAGGGGTGATGAAAATCAGGGTAATACTTATTATCGGGGTAGGGCTTATTTTCTGGGAAATGCGGTAGGTGTTAAGTCTCAGTGTAATTCTGTCCGTGATGTTAGTGAGATGACTGCTACAAAGATTTCTCTACAGATCAGGAAATAACAGACGAGTATTAGTCTCTGTGCTCAGTGTGAATTTTATTTTATTTTTTAAATATCGATTGTGACAAAATTAAAAAAAAAAAATCTTTAAAAAATTACATTTACAAAAAAGTAATTTATATGATAGGTCATTTCTAGAGATGAGCGAGTATACTCGCTAAGGCACATTACTCGAGCGAGTAGTGCCTTAGCCGAGTATCTCCCCGCTCGTCTCTAAAGATTCGGGGGCTGGCGCAGGTGACAGGTGAGTTGTGGGGGGGGGGGGGGGAGCAGGCGGGAGAGAGAGATCTCCCCTCCATTCCCCAACACCCCCCCCCCCCCGCCGGCCCCTGAATATTTCCTGCCGTTGCTTCTGATGTCCCCCCACTAATCTCAGAGTGTGCCCCCTTGCTCTAGTGTTTAGTTCCTAATAAGACACTTCCCTCCTGGACATTATTTGCATATATACACGTTGCCATCATGTCTCCCTCTCCCTTCTTTCCTCCTAGGTCCTATAAAGCCTTTCATCATCAGATTGAGTAACATGTGAAGTCATCGGAGGGGACATGAAGGGTGCAAGTGGAAGAAATGTGATTTAAGATCTTGGTTGCGGTAAGAGACAGGATGAAGCTACACCGTGAAAAGGAAGCAAACAGGCGGTAAGGGGAACGGAAGAATCAGGGGAGGAAAGCCAAAAGAACTGAGATTAAGTAACAGATGCAGCCGGACAGAACACTGAACACCACCAGACAGGAAACAAAGGTTTTCAGTAGAGACGAGCGAGCATACTCGCTAAGGGCAAATACTCGAGCGAGTAATGTCCATAGCGAGTACCTGCCCGCTCGTGAGAAAAGATTCAGGTGCCGGCGGGGGGCGGTGGTGGAGAGCATGGGGGAACGGGGGGGGGGGGGGGGGGGGTGTGTGAGAGAAATCTCCGGGGCAGCGGGGCACATGAAAGAGTCGGGGCCGCGGGAGCAGGTGAGTGTCACGCAGGTGAGAATTCTCGCAGCCGTATCCGACCCGGCCGTCTGCAGGCGGCCTTATCGTTCAGTGTAAAGGCATACCCCGACTGAACGACAAGCAAGAATTAGTTTGCATCTTGTTTGTCGTTCAGTTTTCAGATAACTGCATGATGGATCAGCCGCGTAAACAGGCAGTATCACTTATGAACAACTGACAACTAAGGGTGACTACCCACTACAGTTTTTTTTTCACTGCGAAATTCGCAGTGTTTTTTTCTGCAGGGGTCTATGGGACTTGTAATGTTAAAATCGAGATTGCGCAAAATCGCAATTTACAGCGAATTTCGCAGTGAAAAAAAAAACTGTAGTGGGTAGTCACCCTTACTGTGAATGGAGGGTGGCGGTCTGAAACGATCCCCGGCCACTCCACCTCCATTCACTAGCCATGATAGTTTTCATGTAAAAGCACAAGAACAGTTATCGCTGGGATGACTTGTCGGACATCTGCGCCCAACAAGTCGTCCTGTGTAAAAGCACCCCTTAGTAACTCTTCCCCACGATGCCTAGAAACTGAAGGTTGGGCTGTATTAACGTTACAAAGGAGGAGACCACAGCATTTTCAAGCCCATTTCTAAAGATCTGAATTGTTCCCAGCAAGAGAAATCACGTAATCCTGTAAATATGATACCTTTTAATGACTAACAAAAATACATGATGTTACAGCAAGCTTTTGAACCTACTCAGGACTCTTCCTCAGGCATAATGAAATAGATCCGAAGAGGCATGCATATATATACACACATACATCTATTTCATTATGCCTGAGGAAGAGTCCTGGGAGCTTCGAAAGATCGCTATAACATCATGTTTTTTTGTTAGCCATTAACCCTTTGCCATCCAATTTTGGATTCAGGGTTTCCTAGGGGGGGGGGGGGTTTCTCTTTCTGCCATTATACAATGCTGCTACCTGCTGGCGAGAGCCAGTACTGCGGTATTGGACATGCTGGAGAGGCCCCCCGACAACAGAGCAACCAGTAATATACAGTAAGAATACCCTGTCGGACGTCTTCCAACATCGGAAGCTGTACAGCCTTCAATCAGAATGTCTTTAGACGTCAGACAGTGGATTGGAAAGGGATAAAAGGTATCATATCTACAAGATTACTTGGTTTCCCTTGCTGGGAACAATCACATTTTGCTCTACTGGCTTACACGGTACCAAACGTTTTTCATAAAGATCTAAAGAACTACCAAAGTGTCTGACGAGCCTGCAAATACAACATGACCTGTCTACTTGTCTCTGCAGCAGGTATGCCCTGGTAACCTGTATATCAGTGGCTCTGCAGGTATCGGGTGACTGTCTCACACACACACTTTGTGCAGGCTGAGCTCTTACTTTGCACTTGGACCGCCGTACATCTTGAGTCTGTTAAAAGAGAGAAAGTTCAGTAAACAACTATCAACTTTTTTTTTTGCAAAATGTCATATCTGTATTAGTTGCTGCAAACTGGTCCTGGAGTCCCGGGGGGGCAGAGCGGCTTGTTTGCCCCAAGTGTCCATGCGCAGGGTATGTGCACATAGAATACTATACCCCTCTAAGGATCACCCCCTTAAAAGTTTCTTGCATGGTGCTATATTTCCCCCCAAAGGCAGGTTTTTACGTCCCTCTAGCTCTTACCTCTTTCCTCCTTGCTCTTGTCAGCGGAGCCTCCACTCACCACACCCTGTTCCGTCTTCAGAGCTTGATTTTTGTCTTTGCCTTTTTGTTGCGAGGTAGGAAATGGGGAGGGTACAGTATGACTCAAGAGCATGAGGGAAAGCCGCAGGCTGCATGCAAAGCACAACAGGAAGGCAAAGGGAAACTTTTTACCTTCCAGGCTGACAGGTAACAGAATCCCTCTACCCCCCCTGCCAGCGGCAAGAGGGCGGAGCATGCAGTCTGCTAGGTATCTGCAGATAGACAATGAGCCCAACTCATGGGGACGGTAATAGGATATGAGAAGGAAAATACTGTTACTTATGCCATTTTAATGCAAATTTTGAAGCAAAAACTAGCAGTGGATTAAAATTGAATCGTTCTCTTTAGTATCCACTCCCGATACGTGAAAGCACCTGCGCAAATGTGAGTCTGCCCTGTACTGATGAGGGGCAAAACCCCCAAAAGCTATCTGCGTAGGGGCCTCCTTTCCTTATGGAGAAGATTCTACAGGGTGCAATCACATCGGCAAGAAAACCGTGCGAGTTTTGTGCGTTACAAGATGCACTGAACTCATGCAAAAACGCAACACATTATTTACAATTGGTACTTTTTTTTTTCTCGCAGATGGGAAAAATCGCAGCACGTTCTATTTTCGTACGAATCTAGTACAAGAATAGAATATGCCAATGTGCGGTCTCCCGGACATCGCACGGCACACGGATGGGGTGCCCCATCACCATCACCACCACACACTTCGTTTTGTCTTGGGGATGCATGGCCTCTCCTTATTGCTCCTCGGACCCCAACTCCTTGTCACTAGTAAGGAGCACTTACTGGCCCAAAGAAAAGGCTTAAACAAACATTTCTTGCAATCCCTTAGGTCGGGCTCACATGAACAGGTTGGATTCCACAGGCAGGAGGCCCGCAGCAGATTCCAGCTGTGAGCCCGGCCGGTGATCCTGCAGAGCTCATTAAACTGTACTGCAGATCAGGGGTCCCCAACTCCAGTACTCAGGGACCACCAACAGGTCATGTTTTCTGGATATCCTATGGTAAGAGCACCTGTGGCAATTTCTGAGGCGCTGATGATAATTACATCACCTGGGCAACACTGAGGAAATCCTGAAAACACGACCTGTTGGCGGTCCCTGAGGACTGGAGTTGGGGAACACTGCTGCAGATGACCGTGGAAACTCGCAGGCGGTCATGCACAGTACATTTTTCTCCTTTGTTTGTATTTCCCGTGCCGTCGCTTAGCGATGATGCAGGTAATATTATTTATGCATGGACTGCGGGTCAGATGCCTCCACTGACGTCAATGGAAGCCAACAGCATGGATTCCGCGGCAAAATAGAGCATGCCGCGTTTTTTCTTCCACTTGCGGAATACGCAATACGAGTGTGAAGGAGAAATTGAAAGTCCATGCCTTTCTATGCCCGCGTTTCACAGCAGCGCAGCTCCCACTCTTTCATTGACCGCCATCCACATACAGGTGGCGCCATCGATACAGGTCCCTGTTTCCGTCAGAACGTTTTTTTCAGGCACTTAGCTGAAGAACATTTGGTCTCACGGTGCCCATTATGTCCACTTTCTTTGACATCCACCATTACCTCCACTTGTAGGGGTGTTGTGCACTACGAAACTGGACTGCAACGGAGTGGAACCGGGTTGTATTCAGCGATGAATCCAAGTATAGCTTGGGCATTGATGGCCATGTTCAGGTCTGGAGACCTCAGGGTGAGCGCCTCAATCCTGCCTTTGCTGTGGAGCGGCACACTGCCCCCTGCTGGTGTGATGGTCTGAGGACCATCACATACAACAATTGGTCACCCCTAGTAGTGGTATGAGGGACGACAGCTCAGCGATATGTTCAGGAGATCCTGCAGCCACATGTGTTCCTCTCATGGCGGCTTCCAGCAGGATAATGCTCGGCCGTACACACAAGGGGGTCACAGGAAGCCCCCACAACATTGTCACACTTCTGTGGCTGCCCGGTCGTCAGATTTATCACCAATAGAAAATGTATGGGACCATCTGGGAGGCCAACTTCACCAGCCTATAGGTTTGCACGATCTAGAGGCGGCTCAGCTACAGCAAATGTGGAGTGACATATCGCAGGATATCATATGGAACCTGTATGCCTCCCTCCCCGCCCGTATCACATCTTGTATCCAAGCACATGCAGCGCTTTTTCTTCCATCTAAAAGCCAGCCAGCTGGGCATAAAGTGGATGGACCCCATTATAGTCAATGGGGTTTGCCTGATGCTGTTCAGTTTCGTCCAGAGACAGAACTGTTTGGCCGTGCGGATTCTCCTCTCCTGCTTCCCGAAAGGAGCAGGAAAGCTGAATCCCCAGTGCAGGTGTGAAACCACCCTTATCTATAATCAGGGTGTTGAATCCAAATACAGCAAACAGAATTGTCTGTCAGGCAAGATAATGAAGTTATAGACATCATAAGAATTCAATATTGAACCATTTTATTACAGAATAGTCACCATTAACCCTTTCCAATCCACTGTCTGACGTCTAAAGACATTCTGATTGAAGGCTGTACAGCTCCGATGTTGGAAGACATCCGGCAGGGTATTCTTACTGTAGATTACTGGCCGCTCTGTTGTCGGGGGGCCTCTCCAGCATGTCCCATACCACAGTACTGGCTCTAGTCAGCAGATGGCGCCATTGTGTAATAGCAGAAAGAGAAAGCCCCCTAGGAAACCCTAAATCTAAAAATGGGATTACAAAGGGTTAAACCAAGGACCTCATTTATCACAACTGTCTAATGCCCCATTTACACAGAATGAGTGTCGGGCAAACAAGGCCCAGCAGCTCGCCCCAGTAATGCTGTTACACAGGAGCGAATATCGCAGGCATTGCTCACAGCGCTGCTTGAATGCAGGCGGCTGACAGCATTGTCTCCCCACCCGTCTCTATTCGTGGTAAGCAGACAGTCATTCAGAAGTCAGCAGTGTGAACAACTGCTGTTTACACTGAATGGCGCATTATTCAGTTTTCTGCATGCATTTACACGGGATGACTATTGTTCAAATTTCGGCAGAGGCGTGGGAATTTGAATGATAATTGTCCCATGTAAAGGCCAATTTAGACACAACGATAATTGCTCAAAAGATGTTGCTCAGGCGACTTTTGAGCGATCATCGTTGTGTCATTTACAACGCAAGATGATCGCTCAAGATCACCTTGCGCTGCCAGCGGAGGATGCAGAAGACAAGCGGGGTGTCCCCGATTGTCTTTTGCATCCAGCTGTTTCCCCACTCCGAGTGCCCGGTTGTTATACAGCCGAGCGCTCTGAGCAGAGGATGCAGAAGACAAGCGGGGTGTCCTCGATTGTCTTCTGCATCCAGATGTTCTCTGCATGGAGCGCCCGGCTGTTATACAGCCGAGCGCTCCGTGACGGGTATGGAAAACAGAGCTGGACCGCTCTGTTCTTCATACCTAGCTTGTTATCAGGGAGCGGGATACAGCTGAAACAATAGTATCAGCTGTACCCCACTGTGAATCCCTGATAAGGCTCATTGTTGTCTTTCAGCATGCTGGAAGACGACGATGAGCGATGGGAGAACAAAAACTGCACAATGTCAGTGCAGTTACACACAACGATTATGAATTTTGAGCGATAATCGTTGCGTCTAAATGGGCCTTAAAAGGGTCATTACTGTATTTCCAGGAGAGATGCAGTGACTCATGAGATAAGCAGGGTGAACAATTTCACCAGGACTGATTACTGCAGGAATATTCCACGGGAGAACAATGACAGACAGGAAACAAATGACTTCAGCAAACATTGCATCTAAAGGCCCATTTACATGGAGTGATGATCGCTCAAAAATCGCTAAAAATGATCATTTCAGCAATAATCGTTGCGTCTAAATGCGCAGCCACTTTTCGGGGACTGCTAGCTGATCGTTAAATTTAGTCCAACCTAAAAATCGTCCTTCAGCCTTATCAGCAGTTCTCCGCGGGTAGTGCTGGTAGCATTGTTGAGAACAAAAGAACTGAAAGCAGATAAGAGCCCTCAGGCTACTAACTGCTTTCAGCTAAGGCTTCATTTGCACACTTAATTGCTCCTAAGTAGCTGAGTAGCTACTTGATAGTTTATGCAAGATGATCACTCAAAGCTGTCACTCAAACTGTCATTTGAGCGACCTTTGAGCGATCATCACTCCGTGTAAATGGGCCTCAACTCCCATACTTTCATGCCACTTCTGAAAGTTCTCTGTTATTACACATCTGCCATCCGGTGATCTTATGTCCTGCTTATAAATGTTTGCGACCCCATTTAGGATTTACTGTTTATAAGGACATTTATAAAACATATTAATGGCAATTCTGTTAGAGCTTTCTGCTGGGATCTGTTGTACTACATGGTTTCCAGCAGCACAACTCCATGGGTGGTGGTTGATTGAGCTGGCTGGGTGCGGATTGCTCCAGCCAGCCAATCCCCCTGGTCTGCTGCTCATATATACCAGCTCCTCTGCTAGAGGCTGCTGGTAGAGATGAGCGAGCGTACTCGGTTCGGGTGTTTTTGCACTCGAGCACCGCTTTTTCCGAGTAACTGACTACTTGGACGAAAAGATTCGGCGGGCGCCAGGGGGCGGCGTGGTGGAGCGGGGGGTAGCAGTGGGGAACAGGGGGAGCTCTCTCTCTCCCCACACTCCCCTCTGCAACCCCCCACTCACCCCCGGCGCCCCCCGAATCTTTTTGTTCGAGTAGTCAGTTACTCGGAAAAAGCGGTGCTCGAGTGCAAAAACACCCTAAACGAGTACGCTCGCTCATCTCTAGCTGCTGGCCTTTCCTCTGTTTGTTCAGTGTGAACAGTGTTGTGCTCCTGCGTGTCTGTGCAAGTGGCCGGACATGAAGTGCAAACAGTCATGTTTAGCTTGTGGGCTTAAGAATCTTGGCCAAAATAGGAATGAATACCTCATACATTCTGAAGTTATTCCATCTGGTTATGGGTGCAGGTATGCAGGTGAGTGTTTTGAGCGCTTGTCGGTTGTTGCTTTATGTCTGTCTGCGAGTATGGAGTCCAGTCCGTAGTGATGCAGTTCCATCTGAGTTTGCCTGTCGGCAAGTATGGAGTCCGTTTGGCAGTTCTGCGGTTCTGTCTGAGTTCGTCAGTTTGGTGGGTGTTTGACGTAACATTCTATCTACACTTCTTTATCCTATTGTTAAGGTTATCGTCTAGAAATCTGTTTTTGTCTAACTCTGAGCACAAATCTGGAATTGGCACCCGAAACTGGAAGAAACACAAAGGTTTTGTCCAGAAAAAAATAAAACATTTTTTTGTAACAGTATAATTTATTCACATCACTTATGACTTGTGCAATCTATCAGAGGAGTTATGCGAGTTGTACATCTCTGAGCAACCCCCTTCCCCCCGCAGTGACGTCATCTACCCACCTCTCCCCACTCTCGGTGTGTCCCGCCACGGTGGTTGGCTTCCTGCCCCGGTCCCTGTTGACAGCTGCAGTACCACCCAGTAAATGGGACGTCACCCGGGCGGCAGCCAATAACAGAGCTCCGTGATTTATTCCACTGTTATTCCAGGTTGGCTATGAATGCAGCCCAAACTGCATTGGGAAAATTCCCGGTGGGCCGGCCATTGCTCTTCATTATAAAAGGGCTGGCTTCTGTCAGTGACAACTTCATGCGGCTGGCCCTGTGTATAAGAACTGCAGTGGCTCGCCTGCCCAACTACTACTATGTGTGACTGTGAAGTAATAGAGTACGGACATACTGGCACGCAAACGGAGGGAGCCTGAGGGTGGGCACTTACAGGTCAGCCGCTGCTGTTACTGCTCCAAGTTGTAGGAAAGTCACTGTGAATAGGAGAACCAATGGGGAGCTGGCCGAGTCTAAACCAACAAGCCCCTTCATTTGTCCAACACTCAGTAGTCCCGCCTCCAGGCCTGCTGATCACGGGACACGCTTCTGGCCTGGGGGTGTTTTGGAACATATTTAGCAAAGTAGTGTTAAGTCACCTGGCGCCGTTGTTAGCCCCGCCTCTTCCTCCCCCTCTCTGATGCTCTCTTGGGTTGCAGCTAGGCCAGCGCCAAATGCCCTGTAGCAAGACTGTCAGAAAGTAGTTAGCTAATAGAGTTGAGCGAAGTACTCTGCCGAGCTTGATGCTCGTTCGAGTATTAGCGTACTCGATGGTGCTTGTTACTCGAACGAGCATCACGCCATGTTCCACCCCGCCCCAGTTTTTGGCCCCTCCCTGCTGTGACATGCCTGTTTTGGCCCCTCGTCGCCACAGCGTGCTGGTCAATGGCAAATTTTTGGGGAGGGAGAGAGAGGGGGAGAGGGGGAGGGGGGAGAGAGGGAGAGGGGGAGAGAGGGAGAGGGGGAGGGGGGAGAGAGGGAGGGGGGAGAGGGAGAGGGGGAGGGGGGAGAGAGGGGGAGAGGGGAAGAACACGAACTGAGAAAAAAAAAAAAAGCTCAGGACTCGGCGTCCCACATACAAAAATGCTCGAGTCTCCGATTGTAGTCAATGGGGTTCGTTACTCGAGTAGAGCTCTCGAATTTTACGAAAAGCTCGACTCGAATAACGCCGACCCGAGCATTTGGGTGCTCGCTCATCTCTATTAGCTAACTAGCCAGGTAAGCCACCCAAAGTGCATGCATTTAGAAGTCCTCAGTTCAGTCCTGCCTCTGTGTCTCAGGTGGGGATCATTTGAGCCCTAAGGGTATGTTCACATGGCAGGATTTTCATATCTATGAATTCCACCTCTGAACACTGTGGCAAAATCTCTGGCTCTCTGCCGCAGATGTTGCCGTGGATCCACATGTGGATATAGCAAGGAGCAAAATCCACGTACGGGATTCAGACACGGTTTATTAGAATGTATTTAATGTGTGGCCAAAGACAACTCTTCTTCTTCTTCCAATGTGGCCCAGATATGCCAAAAGGTTGGACTCTCCTGGAACAGGGCGTTATGATTCACGGTTACGCTGGTATTGCATTGTACTATTATTTGTAGAACAGATTTTTTTTAACCGCTTAACGACCGTCGATACGCCGTTTGACGGCCTGTATTGGCAGCATATGTATGAAGAGAGATCGCCTGGCAATCTCCCTCCATATATTTTGGCTGCCAGCTGTTTCTTACAGCTGACACCTGACAGCAATAGCCTATTACCCCACCCCTACCCCAATGTTGATCCAGAGGAAGTAAGAAAAACACAATAAGGTAGAAGCCAATTTTACACATTTAAGGGAAAAATTCCTTCCTGACTCCAATTTGGCAATCGGTATAGTCCCCAGACCATGATTATAACATATATTGTATCACTCAAGAAAGGCGTCCAGTCCCCTCTTAACCCTTTAACGACCACGATACGCCTTCTGACGACCTGCAGCTGCACGACATGTAGGAAGGGAGATCGCGTTTCTTACAGCCGACACCCAGCGGCAACAGCTCCGATAAGCCGCGCGGCTCATCGGTGCTGTTAACACGTTAAATGCCAATGTCAATTCTGACAATGGCATTTAAATCTCCTGCATGATGTTCGGGGGACCTGTACGCCCCCCCCCATGGCAGTCAGGGGCCTTCTGAAAGGCCCCAGGGTTGTCATGGCAGAATGCCTATCAAGCCATTCCCGTAGGCATATATCTATATTACTCCCCAAATGCACACCATTCACCACCTGATTGGTTGTTTGGATTTACTCTTTCCCGGTGATTGGTTATTTGGTTTGGCTGGTTCACGGTAATTGGTTGTTTAGGTTGTCTCATGTAGAAGTGGGGAGTAATAGGCTAATATGCTCCCCGTACAGGTCTGCTTTGTACGGGGTAGGGAGCAGTGCACTGAGCTCCCGCCCCCTCTCTGCCCCTCGCCATTGTTTGCAATGGGAGGGATGGGGGCGGTGCTAAGTCCTGTTTTCCCCACCCCCTCCCATTGCGACTAGTGGCGAGGGGCGGAGAGGGGGCGGGAGCTCAGTGCACTGCAGAGAGAGACAGCGTATATTGGCCGGGCGTGAAAACCTGACCGACATACGGGCGTCGGTATAAGCCCTAAACTTGGTAAGGACATAATGGTACTGAGACGCAGAATTAATTGACCATATTTATTATTTACGCTGAAAAAAAAGTCATGTCAGAATTGCAAATTTTAGCTTCCTTCTAAAAAAAATGGCGAAAATTGATTAAAATGTTATGAGTTTCCAAAAATGTGGTAAATGAAGACTAGAGTTCATCCTGCCACAAACAAGACCTTATAGAGTTCCGCCGTCGAGAAACTAAACATTTTATGGCTTTAGGCAGGGTTCACACAGGGCGGATTCCCGTCGGAAATCTTGCGGTTTGGCCACAGCAAAAAACGCGAGATTTCCGCCAGGAGAACCGCCGCGGTTTAAGCCGCGGCGGCTTTGAAGCGGCCCGGCTGCATGCTTTTCCGTTGCGGCCGGCGCTCCCATAGAGGAGAGCGCGGCCGTAACATAAATAAACAAAAAAACAAAAGTAAACAGACATGCCGCTTCTTTTGAAACCACGGCTGCCGCAGCCGCGGTTTCAACCGGATTTACCGCAGCGGATTAGCCGTCCCGTGTGGACGAGGTTTCTCAGAAACCTCGTCCACATGGCTGGCTAATCCCGAGATTAGCGGCCGCGGGCGGATCTGCTGCGGCAAAACCGCGGCAATTTCGCCCTGTTTGAACCCAGCCTTAGGACGTAAAAATGAAATCCAAAAACCAACGGCGGAATTTATTTTTTACAAACCCCCCCAAAACAAACAGTAAAAGTAACAAACATTATATGTACCCCAAAATGATGCCATTAAAAAAAAGAAACCCCTGGAAGGCAACAATGAAAATAAATGAAATTGGTTGGTCGTTGGCGCTTAAAATGCGCCCGTCATTAAGGGGTTAAGTGTATGGCCATATTGGGTGTGGCCTATACTTTAAGAGGCGGAGCTTACATCTGAAAATTTTTCAAACAAAAGCAGATATGAGTCATTTATAGAATTGCTTGGAGACTCCAGTAAATATTGTCCAAGCCCCCAGATTTCCCTCCGGAGCCGCTGACAGCCATCACTACACTACCACTTTCACCTCCCGCCAGCAGATGGCGCTGCGTACATACCTTCCAGAGCGCCGCTGCTGTCTACGCTCTCTGCGCATGCGGCCTTCTTGGTCGTTGACAGGACTAGCATTCCCAAAATGCATTGCGCCAGGCGACCCGGAAGAAGCCCGTCGACAAGCCGCTTCTGAGGGTGAGCCTGTGTTTATAAGCCCTGCACTCCTCCGTCCTCTGGGAGCTCCGTGAGGGCCCGTCCGCGGCGTGCGTGCCTCGGTATAAGGAGGTGCTGCTGTTGTAACCGTGCAGCTGGCGGGGAACTACAAGTACCAGCATGGCAGCAGCTGCTCTGTGGCGCCAAGACCTGAATTTGGTCTCATGAGCCAAGATGGCTTCATCTAGAGCCACGAGTATGTTGTGTGTACAGATGTGGCGGCACGTGCTGCTGGCCTCCCCGTGACCCTCACCTCCGCTGCCCTTACCACCATCCTTGCCCCTGGCACTAATGCAGTAAGTGTCTGGGCAGGTTGCTGCCGCACACACCTCCCCACACATACATGTATTGGCCATTCCGCATACAGCTCGCACATCTCCCCACCGGGCTCCCCTGCTGTCCGCCGCTGCTGACCCCACTCTCACCGTCCATGTGGAAAGATGGAATTAGTTCAGTCGTGGGTGTCAGCCGCCGCAAGGTAGCCAATCACCAGCTGTGTTCGTTCCCTGTATCGTCACCCGGCCAACCCATGTACCCACCCATACTTCTGGTGGAGGCATACTGCACCAGTACCTTCGCTGCCACCCTCCTCACCACATTTACGTACTCTGGCATGACCTATCTCTCGTCTGTGAACAGGACGCACCATGCAGACCATCAGTCTATGTGAAATGCCTCCATGTTTATAACCTTGCAGGCTGTTATGGGGCCGTGTGATGGCCATTAATTACACGGACGGCTCCGGACTCCACAATACACCGTTGTGCCCCCGGCCCTACATGTGCAGCCCATACCGATGGTCGCAGGCGGGCGCACAGATCGTAGTCAGATCATTCTCTGCAAACACAAACCTGACTCTCGTCAAAGTCCACATGGGCGGCTCTGGTTGGTCGGAGCATCCGATGCAGAGGACGCCATAATGCTGGGCAGCTCACCTGCAGGCGGATGACTGATTAGTCAGCAGGGTCTGTCTAGCCGCGGGGGTCCGGCTTGGGCTCCACCTGTTGCTTCCAGTGTTTTTGTTGCTCTGCCCCTATACTAGAACCAAACCATGCAGATCCTACCTTAAGGCAGGTGTGACTGCAGTCTAAGGGGTCCGTCAGGCCCTAATACTTGTAACAAGCTCTGTACCTGTGCTCTAGTCACTGACTGCAAGCAGAGATGTTAGAGACTGTTGAGATGACTGCATTACAGTAACCCTTTCCCTGCTGATGTTTTACAGATGCCCCCTCCAGCTCGTTGACCAGGAGGCAGCCACCATGGATAACCGCTTTGCCACAGCGCTGGTGATTGGCAGCGTCTTATCCCTCCTGTCGGTGATTTACCTGTCCGCAGCAGTGGGCACCGTCTCCTGGTACCACTATGCCACCTCTCCTGTCCTTGCCAACGTCAGTGACACGGCTGAGCATGAATTCAAAAATGAACCAGAGAAGGCCAATGAGAAGGCGTACACGGACGCGCTGTACCACTGCAACGGCAGCCTGGGACTGTGGCAGCAGTGCATCACCGTCACCCAGCAGCACTATGACCCCGACGGTCAGTATGCCGCTGACAGACATGTATAATCCTTCCAAGCAGTGGGGTCCTTGAAAAAGAGGAGGCAGTTATATGTCCCCTAGATTTAACCCTTTAGGTCCTTTGTTTGCTAGAGAGAAGTGGCTCCAGATGGCGACTACAATCGTGGCCAAAGACTAGTATTTGGCGCTCAAATTTTTAGACTTCGAAGCAAAAGGCACACGAGGGAGCTCTTCTTTTTTCTTAGACCTAGAAGCCCGCTCCCCCTAGTGGTAGCTACAGGTAGCCCCACATTTACTATCCTGCAGAGTTCGGCTGTAAGGCTGCATTCCCACGAACGTATATCGGCTCGGTTTTCACGCCGAGCCGATATACGTTGTCCTCGTGTGCAGGGGGGGGGGGGAGGATGGAAGAGCCAGGAGCAGGAACTGAGCTCCCGCCCCCTCTCTGCCTCCTCTCCGCCCCTCTGCACTATTTGCACTGAAAGGAGGCGGGGCTAAGTACGCCGAATTAGCCCCGCCCCACCTCTCCCCATTGTAAATAGTGCGGAGGGGCGGAGAGGGGGCGGGAGCTCAGTTCCTGCTCCTGGCTCTTCCATCCCCCCCTGCACACGAGGACAGCGTATATCGGCTCAGCGTGAAAACCGAGCCGATATACGTTCGTGGGAATGCACCCTAAGTTGCATCTTCTTTTTGTTGCAAATCACTTTAGACAAATGTATTAATTGATTTTTGTTGAAAAGAACGGATGTTCGCACCTTGCTGAAGACTTCTGAAGCATCTTGAAAAGCGAGCGCGGGCCTGTCGAATTGTAAATTGCGCCTGGCTTATTGCTGGCACGCGGCAGTTCTTTGCCACAAAATGATGGTCTAAAATAAGCCAAGTATGAGTTGGTGTAAATGGCAGAAAAATGTCAAGTACGCAGCAACATCTATCACAGAGCGCCCTGCTGGGAGAATCTGGCAATCACAGAAAATGGCCGTTACTTACTGGGTGAGGAGTGCATATAGATGCATCCTCCTCTCACCATGCAGGTAGCGGACTACCAAATGAGGGAGCGAATGGTTCACTGATGGATATGCAGGGCAACCCGCCGAATTATCATGGCGTCATTAATAGGTTGCTGGTCTGCATGGTGAACTACATATATCAGAATGGTCTGGCACCCTGTATCCACTATGTGTGGGAGTGTACGCCAAGCATCCACCCCCCTCATTATCAGGAGGCAGTGTGAGTGGTTGTCTTATCGGTGTCCTCACAGGTGTTATTGGCTCCTCCATTTGGTAGTCAGCTACCTGCATGGTGAGAGGAGGATGCATCTATATGCACTCCTCAGTCAGTAACGGCCATTTTCTGTGACTGTTTTTATATTTCCCCTTCTGCGATGCGTTGTTAGACTGGCCGCTCGATACGTAAATATTATGGGATGCGCCGTAGTTTTCTGTAAGCACTTCTGTTAAGGTGTTTTTACATGGAACGCTAATCGTTCAGTGTAAATATGGCCGGCGGTGAGCGATAATTCACTGGCTTAAAGCTCATTTCATGCAGCCACACAAATCATCCGTGGCTCATTTGCTCATCGTTTGGTTTAATTACGGACCGTTCAGACCCTCTAATCACTGGTGCAGCGAACTGACCCATCCTGGAAAAAGATGAAGGACTTCTCTTCGTGTTTAATTGACCGCCTGAGCGAACGAACAAACTGCATCATCGTTTGCCATCGCTACGTGTAAAAGTACCCTCAATCAGTCCGCAGCCCAGTGTGAGCGGTTACTTTTTTCACATGCATGTAGTAATGTTGATTTTATTTGGGCAACCAAAAAATCTAATTTGGCTCCTAAATGTTTCTCGATTTTTGGCATCCAATTAATATATATATTTTTTTTACCCTGGAGCCCCGCAGAGGTGTCTGTCCCAACTACAGTGGTTGGTAAAGGTCACCTGCCATTATCCACATGGCTATGTTGTGCCGGATCTGATATCTAGTGATGTCTTTCTGTTCCTCGCAGTCTCGGGGGCCTCTATGGGGAAGGCCGATCTATCAGGCGCAAATGCCCGACGAGTCATCCCAGTGCATCGCTCGGTGAATGGAGATGGGACGGGCGGGGATCGTTCCGCCTCTATTCACAGTGAGCAGGCAGTCGGTCATAAGTGATAACTGCCTGTTTACCGTCCGTCATTAGGTTTTATGCATGTAGAGACTGAACGAGAAGCCAATGATTTCTCGTTCGTCTTTCAGTCAGGACATTTGCACCTTCGGATTCCCACTAGCAATGATCAGCCATGTAAAAGGGCCCTAAGACAGAGTACTTTAAGTCAAGGCACTCTAATAATACAGAGCAACCCATAATTTGTCATCTGGGGGTCATTAGCTAAGATTACTGAGAAAGATAGTGCGCACAGAGATCATTCCTTATGATTTGGGATTTGCCGGTCATTCCTGGGGAGTATTGCACCCCTTGGTTAATCTGTTTAACTATTCTTCTGAACTTGTCTTTTTCTCTCCATTGTTTTACCAGATTCCTCCTCCAAGTTGCATTGCGTCTCGCTTTCTTTTTCGGATCAGTTCTTAGAAAAATATTCGCAGCCCGGAAACCACAACACTGAGATTGACCTGATCCGTACATGTAAGTAAACCCCACCTGACCGGATCACCGTGACCAGAAACTATTAACTGACTCTTCAAGTATCTCTTGTTATACTAGAGTGGACCATGAGGCAAGGTTAGCCTATCAGGCATTGCCCTTTCCTGACTGCAGGGGGCAGCATTGCCCTTGGGTCCTCTTGATCCTCCTGTAGCAATATGGAAGAAGTCGATGCAACCAGTTTGTTGGCAAGGTCTCTGGACACCCTGGAGTCTATTGTAAGACTGACTCTAAGGGACTGCTGTGACATTATGGCATCGCTATAGGTATACACAACGGAATCTGATGCAAAATTTTCTGGATTCCACCTCTATAAACCACGGTAGGACTCTGCAGCTCTGCAAATGTATGACCGTGGATATGCATATGGATTTAGCTCCTTACAGTGGGCAAATCCTCATGCAGAAATGGCGCAGAATCCACACCATATAGATTACGGCACAGATTCCCATTCAAAGTAATGGGTCGCGGTGTCCTCTGCAAATGTTCGGCTGTGTGTACAGGGCCAATGGGGTTGGTATTTTGAATAATGCCATGAGCAGATCTGGTCTAGAAGGCTTTATCCAAGCTTACATCTGATAACGTGTCACAGGACATGGCGTATGCTACATTTACCTATCTCGAGCTGTTCACCTCTTGCATGTCCAAACCATAGGGTAGCATCTGCATGGTGTTGGTATGAGTTCACACATGAAGTATCGTCAATATGCTATTAGGAAGGAGCAAGGGATCTGCAGGGACTACGGTGTAAGTTGCTGGCCGCCTGCTTTGTCAATTGGGAGGGGTCATAACTTTCACTACTACCTGTGAATGGGAAACACAGCTGCAGAATATTTTTAATTCTGTGTTTCAGCGTTCTCTTCCGGGCTCCGTGCAGAGATCTCTACAACATGTCATTACTTGTGTCCTAACTTGCAGGCATCTAGACCTACCTAAGACTTATCCTGTGCAGCAAACGTCTTTACTTGATTGAAATCAGACTGAGACTCCGGCATGCTTGCGTGTTTTGAGGCCTTGGGCTGTCCGTGTAATTACGTGGACAGCCCATTATAGCCTATGCGTCTAGACACATGGACGTTTTATTTACACGGATCGATGGTCCATGTGAAAACGCCCTATTCCTGTCAATTTCACAAAAAAGAAATAGGACATGCCAATGCATGGGTATGTGCTGTCCCCATGTATATTGGACAGTGCGTGGACTGATTGCGGTCTGGTAAGAGTTGTGCCTAACCAAGTCTCTTAGGCACAACTCAGTCACTGCTAGTCTGCACCTCACCGGTGTTGGTCCACTGCAGCGTCTCTGCCACAAAACGCAGGTGAAGCTCTCTGTTTGTGGCCGGCATGTGACGAGTATAGGTGCCGACTGCAATCAGCGAGCTTCATCTGTGTTTTGCGGCAGAGAAATGCTGCGGCTTATTTACCCTACTTTATTGGTAATCGCAGATCTACGACTCCATTGAGAGGGCGAGTTACCACCCCAGTGAGAGGGGCTTTCACAAAAAATGCACTTGGTGTTGAGGTGGATCAAGAACCTCAGTAAAGAACCGCTTTACCTTCGATGATATCTCCTGCTGGGTTCCCAAAAGTGGGATCTTAGGAGGTCTGTAGACACATTATTCTGGCACTAGTCAGCTTTGTGTAATCTCGTGGATATTCTCTTTCAGATCTGTGGCGTTGTCAGTTCCTGCTCCCGTTGGTCGCACTCGGGCTGATATTTTTTGGAGCCATTGTCGGTCTGGCCGGCTGTGTGTGCCGCAGTCTGTATCCAGCTCTGGGGACTGGGGCCTTGCATCTCCTGGCAGGTAGGTAACGCACACTATGGCTCCTCTCTGCTGTCTCCGTCCTCACCGGGTGCCTCACTGTTTCTTTCCTTTCCACCATGCTGCTGCCTTGCAGGTGTGTGCACAATGGGAGCAGTTCTCTGTTTCTCCAGTGGGATGTATATGCTGCAGAAGAGTCTGCCCCCTCCACCGGGGGTCCGGGGAGAATATGGTTGGTCCTTCTGCTTGGCTTGTGTCTCTTCACCTCTGCAGATCATGGCTGGAGCCTTGTTTCTTTGGGCATCTCGCGCCAGTCGGAAGGAGTATTCCTTGATGAAGGCTTATCGTGTGGCGTAATGGAACTGACGTGAAAAGGACTACTCGCACTGGCAGGCGGCGTGGTGCCAGGATTCAAATGCAGGTCATAAGAGTCCATCTGAAATCTTACCTGACGTTCGGTATTTTTTTACATTTTATTTTTTCACAGAACCCCCACCCAGATCAGGCTTGGAGCACCAGGATTAGAGGTCTACATAACACTCGCCTCATTCTCCAGTATTTTAAGGAATATACGCTTTTATTCGTGAATTTAGGGCCATACCATCTACAACGGGGGCGGCTTAGAGGTGGCATTGATCCCAGCTCCATCTTATAGGATGCTGCCCTTTTCTTAACAGTTTAGCCACACAAGCTATTATTACTAACATCAGCTACTTTCAGGGAGGGTGATCCAGAGGGGTCAGCAGGTTCCGATGTCCCATGACATGCACACAGTGTATGCTATATCAGTTGATCCAAAGATGCCCTCCCTGTAGCTAATGATCCTCGTACACCCGGTCTGATGGATCGCAGCTAATATCTGGTTCCAGTATTTTAGGTTTATCTACCATATCTAGTATAGTTTAGAGATAAATGTAGCTTTCTTAGGAATCCATTGTTATAAACTGCAGGGCCTGATGGGGTAGAACAAGGCTTGGTGCCCTTTAAACCCGAGTTATGCCCCGCCCCATCATGCCCTCCGTTATGTGTATACGGTTATCTGATATATGGTCATCTAGACTAGGACAAGTGAATCACTACACTGATAGGAAAAATGAGAGAAATTGAATGTGTGGGTAATACTTGGGGGTATTCTAGATCTTGGCTCCACCCAGATTTCTTTGTACCTGCCCAAGACATCACACACAATGGCGTGGGGCATTTAGAGCGTTTCTAGCCAGCATAATGATGGATAGAGCTGAACAGAAACTTGAAAGGGTTGACTAAGCCTGCTCTCTGACCCGATTCGACATAGGGTGTGGACAGATGCAACTGCATGCTGAGTGATTGGGTTGCCTTGGAAACTGTGATGCCCACTGAGTAATGTGCATTATATTCTTTGGGCATCGGATTGTTGACCAACATGCAGTTACGTGTCTCTGTGCCCAATGCCATATTGGGAGAGTAGGCTTGGGCAACATCTTTAATGGGTGGGACCCAAATTATCAGTTAGCCCCGATCCAAAGAATAGGGTCTGATTGCTTAGACCCCCCCCCCCCCCCCCACTAATCACAAGAACAGGGGTCCCATTTCTGCTGTCGTCTTCACTGCAGTGAGTAAAATGAATGGAGCAACAGTAACCCAAGCATGCTGCCGCTCCATTCATTTTCAGCAGGACTGCGAAGATAACAGAGGGGCAAGTGCTCGAGTATTTCCATCACCCCATTGAAATTAATGGCATACTGACCGTGTGTGCTTGGCCAGTGCTTCATTCACTGCGGGTGAGAGAAGCATCTCTGGTGATGAGAAGAAGCAGACACGGGACCCCCCCCTCCTCTGGATCAGTGAGGGTCTCCATCATTAAGTTATCCCCTATCCTGTGGATTAGGGATAACCTATAATTCTGGTACAACACCTTTTAAAGTATGCTTACTCCAAGATGTAAAGCATCCCCAGTGTGCACTAGTCCTGGAGGCATTCAGGCATTACTATAGTTGTCACCATTTGGCGAAACGCTCTGCTGGGTGTCATGGCCGCCATCTTGTTTGTCACCCAGCTTGCCACAAAACTCCTAGAACTAAGAAATGGCTAGGAGAATTATAGGAGTTGGAGATCTTTATGGTGGACATATGTCTAGTTGTGCCGGAGGTATTACTGATCTAGATTCCGGATATGTGAGGTATGATTATAAGTTGGACACTCCCATACTGGACTTTTAATAACTTTTTTAATGGCTTTTTTAATTTATACTGTTTGTGTGTTTTATGTTGTTTCATTTATTGTATCTCCTTGTGGTTTGAATCAACAACTAGGAAGCTGCTAAGCAGCTAAGAGTTACAGCTGCTCAGTGTAGTTCTCACAGTCAGGGTGGTCTCACATCTGCATCGGGGGTTCTGATGTCCTGCTCCGTTGGGGAAGTAGGAAGGGAGAATCCCTGCAGGCAAGCTGCCCAGTCTTAGGACAGAACGGAACTATAATGGGATCCGTCTGCTTGCGGCCCAGCTTTTGACGGAAGAAGCAGCGCTGCATGCAGCGTTCTTTCTCCCAGTGGTTGGAGACGAATCTGTGACGGAGCCTCTGACCGGAAGATCCGACGCTGATGGTAAACCGGCCTTAGAGGGTGCCCCCACAAGCGAGGCATAACTTCTGCTCCACCTCTTTACGCTTACAGCTTTGTGCTGCAACCATTAACATGAGCACACAATCCACAGCGGACATCCTCAGACCACAGTATAACATGTTGAATGTTAAGTAGAGAAGTGCGTGCAAGCGGATTGTATATAGTGTAGGAATAAAATGGAAAGTAATACTTAAAAGAAGATCTACACTTATTAACCCAACGCAGGATGGTGCAGGTAGCCGGAATCCACTGTAGCCGTTGACCTGACGGCTTTGCTCTCACGATTGTCGGCTAGTTGGGTGTAATGAGATTTACCAATGTAAGCACAATGGCAGCCTATGCCCCGCACCCGACTGTGTAATGCATAGGACCGTGGTCTATCAGAAGGGGGGAAAAGTCCCGAATTCATAGCCCTGTGTATGCAAGTCGGGAGTGCAGGAGCTGAAGATAAAGGGAGCACGGGGCTAACGGTGGGAACCTTGGTGCAGCAATAGCTACTGTGTATAAAGGCACCATAGCTGATGAGGGCTATCGAGAACGCACTGTTTTATCTCTTTAGCTATCTCTTTGTGCACCATTTTCTCACGTTCCCTTCCACTTCTTTCTTTGACCACTAGGGGCACTGTTGCAGTGGAGAATAAATAGTTTGATGTTTACACCTAGGTCTTATTTATAATTTACCCTGTACGTAACATCTGTTATATAGCCGTAGCGTCTTTTGATCGTCTCTTTATAAAAAGTTGATAAATGTGACTTGAAGGGAATCTTAAAATAAAACAACTTTGCAAATCTTAATTATGTTACCAATTGTGTACAGCTCCTATACAGAACTACGTGTCTCCATGGTAACAAAGCTTGTAGTCTGATCCTACAGTTATGCTGCCTTTCATTTCCCCTACCTCTAACTTTCATTTTGCAATTTAGTATAGATGGCTACAAGTTCAAGATTGCTGGAAGAATATGACTGCGGGGTTAGACCAGGGGTTGTAGTCTGTTACCATGGAGATAGAAGTCACTATAGCAGTTGTAAACACAAAAATGTATCAGATTTTTAACAAAGACTATTTGCTTCACTTTTCATTTAAGATGCATTAGGCAAGATGTACAAGTAGCGCTTATGAAGTGCAATCCAATGGCGCAATAGTTTACTGTATAGCACCCAATAGCTCGAAGTTGATTAGTTTGTATACCTGTGAGTGAGATCATAAGAGAACGGTGCGCCATTGGTAGAACTGTACACACCGGGACAAATGAAAGTTACCGTATATACTCGAGTATAAGCCATGTTTTTTAGCACATTTTTTTTGTGCTGAAAAAGCCCCCTTTGGCTCATACTCGAGTCAGGAAAGAGTTTAAAAAAAACAAAAACCCTCCATACTCACCTCCCAGCCGGCGTCTGTGCCCGGCGGTGGTGCGAAAGCTGCTTCAATTTCTGTGTTCCCGGTGGCGGTGCGGCAAGCAGCTAGAATTCTCCCCGCTCAGCTTTCAAATCCCCTGCCATCAGCGCTGTGTAAGTAAGCGGTGTGATTAGATCGAGCGCCAGCCAGTCACAGCCTGACGGCGGAGGATGACAGAGCCGAGCACAGATGACCGCGGGGAGAATTCCAGCAGCTTGCGGCACCGCCACCGGGAACACAAATTGAAGCAGCTTTCCGCATCAGCGCTGGGCACAGACGCTGGCTGGGAGGTGAGTATGGAGGGGTTTTTTTTTTTTACCCAGTATATACTCGAGTCTAGCTCGGCTTATACTCAAGTCAATAAATTTTACCAGTTTTTTTTGTGGTAAAACTTATTGACTCGGCTTATACTTGGGTGGGCTAATACTCGAGTATATTGGGACAGGAAGAGGAGAGTTCTTAAGGCGACCGCCCACTGCCATTCTCCAGTGGCTTCAAATTATCATCACATGGCCCATGTCCAAAGGCCAGCTCCCTACCACAACGTAGATCCAAGCGATAATGCTTAGGCAATATGTGGATGCTAAGTGTTCAGCCCACGAGTAGACAAGAGCCCTCCTAGAATGAGTTCTTATCCCCTCCGGGGCCGATAGATTTCTGGATTTATGTTTGCTGTTTTGATCCATCTGGTGATGGTATCTTTTGATGCTGCTTTTCCCTTATTTTGACCCTGGAATTTGATAAACATGTTATCAGACTTCCTAAAGGTCTGTGAGACCTGTAACTAGGTAAGACTGCAGTCTAACGTCTAGATTAGGGAGGCGCTGGTCTTTATTTTTTAAAATTCTGACAAAAGGAGGGCAGAATTATTTCTTGTTCTGTATGGAATGTGGACATCACTTTGGGAAGAAAGGAGGGATCTAGTCTCATCTATTCTATCTTCCAGTACGGTTTCCTACAAGATAAGCCCATATCTCACCAATCTAGCTAGCGTTTGTAATGGCTATTAGAAAAGCTACTTTAATAGACAGGTGTGTCCATAGTGAAAGTATGGGTTCGAATGGAGGTTCACAGAGACTATCTAAAACCACAGTACTCTCCCAAGCGGGAACTGATTTCCTAATAAATGGTTTAAGCCTATCTGCTCCCCCCTGTAAAAGCATGCATATCCATCTGTTTTCTATCAGTTGGACGTCAAGAACAGAAATAAGAGACGCCATCTGCACCCCCAGGGTGCTAGAGCTAAGTCTCTTATCTAGACCTCCTTGCAAGAACTTTAAGATCCTCGTAAAGTCAGGATTATTCCGATCTAATCTTCATCGGTGGCTGAATTTCCTCCATACCCCAGAGTATATAATGGAGGTAGTCTCCTTAGGACTCTTTAAGAGTGTGTTTATTAACTTGGACGATAGTCCTTGGTCTCTCAATCTGTGCTGCTCAGTAGCCAAGCCCTAAGCTTCATCCGACGGATCTCCTGGCAGAAGACCGGACCTTGGGATAGAAGGTCCTCCCTAAGGGGCAGCGTAATTGGCATCTATTGCCAAAGAGGTCAACAACGGGAACCAGGGTCTTTTTGGCCACACAGGGGTGATGAAAATAACCCTGGCTTGACAGTTCTGGCTCTTTTGAAGAACCCAGGAAATCAACAGAAGGGGGTGGGGTGTATATACCAAATTCATATCCCATGCCTGGGACAGTGCGTCCAGTGCCAGAGGATTGCCTGTAGGGGTCACGGAAAAGAATCTGCGGCATTTTGAGTTTGATCAGCCCACACCAGACGCTGTAAATTGGGGTAACACCACTATACAGGACTTTTCTGGAAGGTATCCCCCTATTGAGTAACGGGCTTCCGTGCATTTATGGTGAGTGCTTTCAGTCCGCTAGTTGCTGATCATGTGTATGTATATATATATATATATATGTATATATAATTTTATCTAACATTTAAGATTGGGGTGCTTTGTGACTTATTAGTGTAGGTTCTGTTCTTTCACTTCTCCCTTAACAACATAACTTTCATTTGTCCTGTTCTGTACAGTCCCAACAATAGGGTTTTTTTGCGCACCATTCGCTTTAGTGATCTCCGTCACTGATACTATCTATAGGCAGGGTAGCAGCCTTTACACGGTTGCAGCATTAAAAAATGACATCTTTGGTGCGGAGTCCCTTTTTATTTATTTTTAGTTTGTATACCTATCATGTACTATGTAGAACTAAACGACATCAGCTTTACTGATTAGTGGAAGGAAGTAGAGCTACCAAACCATGGCAGGGCCCTATCCTTAGGCTACATTCACACGGGCGAGAGCTTACCAACGGGTTTTTCATTCAAACAACATGCATTACGTCTGTGAAGCTGCAATCATCAGGCATGTAATTCACATGCAGCAGAGGATCACAAGTGTTTCCCATTGGTTTCAAAGGGAAACCTCGCACGGTATGCAAGTGCCAATGCGATATCTTTTAAGCTCCCATTTAAAACAATGGGGAACACCAAAGGAGAACCTGCTGCAATTTTTATCCTCACAGCAACAAACGCTCATGTGAATAAGTACATTCAAGCAAATGGAGTTCACATTTGTGTGGCTCACAACGCCCACAACACGCCCGTATGCATGTAGCCTCATGGATGGCTGCCAGCTTTGCCCAGCAAGGAGTATTATGGTAGTGGTACCATAGCTTTACCATTACAGCAAGAAAACCACATCTAAAACATGTGGTTCTGCAGCAGTTCCATCACAGTAATGCCGCGCCATTGTCACTAAACCCTTGAGTCACTGCAGTTTCCAGTCTGGAAGGTCCAGTAGTGTCATCGTGTAACCCAAATCTGTATGTGTCATCAAGCAATACCTGGAAACAGCATGGTGAGGATCAGGGGCTTCTGCCCGCTACTCTGACTTCTACCCTGTGGATCTGTGTTAGTACCAAGCTGTGAAGTATATTGTATGTATATAGATGATGTACCCGACTCTATGTTGATGGCTGTACCAGCAGTGTTCTCAGTTTCCTGTCTAAACACTCCGAACTACTGTGATTAAAACTCCTTTATTATTCAGCAGTAATAGAACCTTTATTATATCCCATTTATATTTGGTACACAATAAAAAAAAAATTCTGAAAAACTGGCCAGTGTTATTTTTGTGTCCGTCACTTCAGGGAATGGCTGCATCCACAAACTGTGTTCGTCTTTCGTTTTCTGGGTCGCTGCAGGTGAACCTTACTTTTTAGCTTTCAGGAATGGCTCATGTAGAGCATCGAACAGTCTCTTGGCCTACGACAATACAAATGAAGTTCACGAGAAAAACATCAATGTTCATGGAAGTCATCAGGACAGTCCCTTTAATATGAGACTCCTGGCTGTGCGCAGCTGACTGTTGCAGGTCCAACTCCTCACATCCCAGCTGATTTTGGCAGGGGTCTATGGGCTTTTTTGCCCCCTGCCATGGCCATTAAATGCATTACATGGTTAGGTTCGACAGCGTGCGTTGCTCTATATTAGTGACTCTATTCTGGCTCAGTGGTAGACCCCAAGTGAGGGCACCCCCCCTCTAAGATGTCAATATGGCCTAACAAGGCAGAAAGTGTCTCTTAAGATAAGAATAGGCCAAGTATGTAATACTCCTCCTATACAGGGAGGAGACATGTTTCTCTAGACATATAAATAAAGGCTATCCCCACCCAAACAGTTTCTCCATTGGCCCATAGTCAAGGTCCATCCAATATCAGACTTACTTTTTGGGGTCCAAGTCCTGGACATAGAGACAGATCTTCTCGAGATGCATTTGCAAGGTCAGCGAGAGTCTGCAAGGAGACAAGTTCATTCAACACTACATACATACTGTAAATGGCGTAATAGGATGGTTTAACATGTTACAGGTCTTAATGGGAACCTGCCATGTTTTATAAGCATTAGAGATGAGCAAGTACCAAAATGCTCGGGAGCTCGTTAGTCGAGTCAAGCTTTTCGTGATATTCGAGAGCTCGTTTCGAGTAACGAACGCCATTGAAGTCAATGGGAGACCAGAGCATTTTGACCAGCCTGGTGCTGAGCGCGCGCTCTCTCTCTCTCTCTGCTGTGGAGATGTGGACGCTGACACGTCACAGCAGGAAGTAGTAATAGGGTGAAGGGTTGAACTCAGTGTGGTACTCGCTCGAGTAAGGCACCAACAATGTATCTGCCTGTATGAACAGGATGCACGACTGAACTCTGACATTGTTCGCTCATTCATTGAGAATCGGCTCGTGTAGAAGGACCCTTAGTTCATGGTGCTTATAGGATGTGACAGGTTCCCTTTAAATGAACTGTCGCCTCCAATGAGCCCTCGAAACTAAAGTATTGGCTGCATAGTAGCAAGGGCACAGAACATACCTTATCGTTACATTCTCTCCCAAGCGTGCAGCATAGGGTGGACTATTGAGCACGTGAACAAAGTATAACAATTACAACTTGGAGCCTGGGAACCCCTCTACTGTGCGCCCAATCCTTTATGGCGCTTGGCTCATTGGAGGTGACAGAATCTACAGTAAATGTAAGGCACATGTTTAAATAGTCTGACTAAAACCCATGATTAGTGTTGGAAGATCACTATATGCCTCTACTAATACAAAGACATCCTTAAGTAGGCCATGAATGTTTGATGGGTAAGGGGCAGCTCATCGTCAGTATGACTGGGCCTCTGGGCCTTCTAGTTTTATCCAGACAGATAGGTGCAGCTGTGGGTGACACTGAAGCTGTGATGATTGTCGGGCTGGCAGCTGATCAAACGTGGGCCAACGGGGTAAAAACCATTAAAGGGGTTGTCCCGCGCCGAAACGGGGTTTTTTTTTTTTCAATAGCCCCCCCCCGTTTGGCGCGAGACAAACCCGATGCAGGGGTTAAAAAAAAAAACCGGATAGTGCTTACCTGAATCCCCGCGCTCCGGTGACTTCTTACTTACCTTGCGAAGATGGCCGCCGGGATCTTCACCCTCGGTGGACCGCAGGTCTTCTGTGCGGTCCATTGCCGATTCCAGCCTCCTGATTGGCTGGAATCGGCACGTGACGGGGCGGAGCTACGAGGAGCCGCTCTCCGGCACGAGCGGCCCCATTCAGAAAAGAAGAAGACCGGACTGCGCAAGCGCGTCTAATCCGGCGATTAGATGCTGAAAATTAGACGGCACCATGGAGACGAGGACGCCAGCAACGGAACAGGTAAGTGAATAACTTCTGTATGGCTCATATTTAATGCACAATGTATATTACAAAGTGCATTAATATGGCCATACAGAAGTGTATAGACCCACTTTGTTTCGCGGGACAACCCCTTAACACTACAAGACGTACTGAACGCAATAGGCCATAAACTTAGGTCCTCTATAGGGCGCGGGATCAGATGTAATCGGGAAGGGCTGTTACGGCAACAGGACACCAGATACTGGTGTCTCGGCTTTCCCTTGCCTATGATCGCTATTGTAAGTTCTAAGGCATTGCAGTACAGAAGTACTGCAATGCATTATTATAGTGGTTATGGTTCAAGTTCCCTACAGAGATATTAAAAATGTAGTGTAAAAAGAAAAAAACTTTTTGCTAGATAGGCTCACCGCGGAGAATCGCTATGATTCTCCACTCATGGACAGGGGGCTGTGCTTTCCATAGCAACACTATGAAAAGCGTGCACTGCGTTACTCGAGGGCGGATTATCATCTGGAGTAACGCAATGCACTATCATCCGTAGACAGGAGCCCTTATCCTGCACGGCAAAAACTAAAGAAAAAAACAAAACAAAAACAACATACTTATTGTTTGTTTTGCCTCCTCAAAAAAATGCAATAAAAGTGATCAAAAGAGCCCTATGTATCCCAAATTGGTAACAATAAAAACTACAGCTCATCACACAAAAAACAAGCCCTCACAGAGCTCCGTCCACGGAAAAATAAAAAAAGTTACGGGACTTTGAAAGTAGTGATGTAGAATAATTTCAAACAAAAGGGTTTTATTGTGCAAAAGAGAAAAACATCTACCATGTGATTTATGCTGCAAGATCAACTATGTAAAAAAAACAAAAAAAAAACAAACAATGGCAGAATTGATGTTTTTCTCACTGCTCTTAAAAAAATACGAAAAGTTTCACAACACATTATATGCACCCAAAAATGATACCAATAAGAAGTAGTTTGCAACACAAAAAAGAAAGCTTTCATACGGCCGTGACGACAGGAAAAAAAAGTTATGGCTTTTGAAAAGTGGAGATGAAAATCCCTAAAAAAATTGTTGTGTTCTTTGGGCCACGATAGGCCGTGTCACTAAGGGGTTAAATCATGATAAATCTCGATCCTTGAGTTATGATCCAGCTTGCTGAGGCTTCTGTTTAGTTCTGCGTGGATACCTGCCCAGCTCCTGTATGGTGGCGAGGCTCAGTTGCCAATCAGAACTTTAGGGAAGCAGCTTAATAATCTCTGTCTCGGGGGATAAAAACCACCATGCTGTCTCCCATCTGTCTGAGAAACAGGTATAACTAGGAGAACCTGAGCAATGTCCTCCTTATGGTAAATGTCATCTCCACTTCCATGGAGTCAGTGGTCTCATACACTATGCAGAAAGTGGAAGAAAACTAACCCCAAATGTAGTGAGTAAAGTGCAGCTGTCTGTCTTGTTGACGGACTTGATGGTGGTGAGGCAGTCTGTGATCTGTAATACAATCAGGGAGATAACGGCGTAATACCCGACATACACAGACATGCAGCCCCTTAATATCCATCACCATGTGGGGTCTACCACTCTGCCCACCTTGGACATGAAGTCGCTCTCTGTCCTCTCTTTGAGGGCATCAGCTGGTTTTTGTTCATAGCATCTGTAGGTCTCCAAATACCGTGCGGCCTCCTCTGGACTGTAAGGAGAAGCAGAAGCAATGTCAGAAAACAGCATATTGAAAGAGTGGTGGGTGCTGGGAACAAACTGCCAGCAGACGTGGTTGGAGAATCAACAGTAAGGCCGGCCTCACATGGGCAAGAAAAACGTGCCAGATTTGTGCATGGCGATACGCATAAATCTTGCGCAAATATGAACCCCATTCTTTGGAATGCAATCACAGAAAATGGCCATATACTTACTGACTAAGGAGGGCAGATAGCTGCATCCCCTCAACATGCAGCTAGCAGACTACCAAATGAGGGAGCTGATTACACCTGTGAGGGACACCAATAAAACAGCCACTGGGAATTAAAAACGTATGAATTATGGCTTGGCTTTCAATTCCCAGTCATCGTTACAAGGCTTGTATAAAGAGTCTTAACAATGATTTGCAGGAACACTGCCTTCCAATAGGTGGCGCTGCAGAGGTATCGTTCCATCTCCCTTATTTGCATATTAACCATAGGAGTATGAATGGCCCTATAAGTCTCCCCACTCACCTTCTGTGTGTTCTCCCTAAGGAAAAAAGATAGCATTCCTGACACAGAGTTTAGTAAACCCCGTAAAAAGTGCCTGTGTGAGGGCAACCTAAGGGCTCAGTCACACGGGCGTTTGTACGCCCGTATGACAGCTGCGTTTGTGTTCCGCATCTATATAGACCCAATGCTTTGCAATGGGAGCGGTCACATGTGCGACTTTTTCATGCACACAAACGCATGTGGCGAAAATTATAGGACACAATGAATGGGTGAGTGAGTGCTGCCTCTGATTGGCTGAGTGCTGCCTCTGATTGGCTGAGTGCTGCCTCTGATTGCCTGAGTGCTGGGACCAAATCAAAGGCAGCTCTCATTCAATAGCAGAGAGCTGCCTCTGATTGGTTACAGTGCTCAGCCAATCAGAGGCAGCCCATTCATCAGGCAGGGATTTTAAATCCCCGCCTGCTGAATACTACTGAAAGCAGTTCAGGAGAAGAGCTGGCTTGAAGTGTCTGAGCCCTGGCAGCTGCAGAGAGGTGAGTATAGATTTTTATTTTTTACACTTTTTTAGGATGGTTTTCAGGGAAGGGCTTATATTTGAAGTCCTTCCCTGAAAATTAATACAGCGCTTGCCGGCAGCCCACTGCTTTCAATGGAGCTGGCTGTATTGCCGGCTGCATTGAATTCAATGGGATAGCGGGCAGCGCTCTTTTTGAGCGTACAAACGCCCGTGTAACCAAGCCTTTTTGGAGAATAAACGTTGCTAGCAGCGGTTTTTTCCACCATGCTGCTGGCTTCGGTCATGTGATTTTTTGACTGCATCAGTTATGCGCACAAAAAATTTGTCCCAAAAAACGCCCGTGTGAGTGAGCCCATAAGGCCGGTTTCATGCGGCTGAGAATCTTGCGCGAGTTTGGTGTGTTGCGAGACTCACCAAATTTTTGCGAATATGAACCGCATTCTTTTGAATGGAGACACACACAAGAGTGCTGCAGTGCAGGAAAAAATCGTGGCATGCCCTTTCTTTTCACATTCCTCGGACCCCATCGCCCATTGTTCTCAAGGGGACAGTAAAAGACATCAGGCAATGTGCACATGAGTGTGATGCGAGGTTTCCCATGGAAAACACTTGCTGATCCTCTAATGCGCCTGAAAGCCGCACAAGAAAAACGTCTCGCATTGGCATGAAAACGCACGTTGAGGAGAGCAATATCGGGCCAAGTTTCTCGGCCTAAGATTGCGCTCACCTGTGTGTAGGTAGCCTAAGTGTCCCTGGGGTAAGTAGAGATCCATCCTAAAGGCCCATTTACACACAACGATTATTGCTCAAAAGCCAAATTTTGAGTGATAACCGTTTGGTGTAAATGTGCTTATCTTTCACTTTTCTGCCAAATGAGGATTTTCAGTTCGGCATGAAATCCATCATTCGGCAGAACAGCTTATAAGAGGGACCACATGCTGTGTTCTGCCCGGGGAGCGCTGATTACATTGTCTCAGCTGAAACCAAAAACTGGCAACAGCAGTCAAAATACATTGACTATCAGAGGTATACATACCTACAATAAATACTCTAAGCACATTAAATAATGCAAGCATTTCGGGACTATCAGAGGTCAGACCTCTAGGATTGTTGCTCTTACCTCCAGCTCAGTATCAGAGTGCAGTCTGATAGGATGCAGATCTTTGCCAGCTCTTTTAGTGTAAAATGTGGGTCTTTCTGCAAAAAAAAGTGTGCAAAATAATAGAATTAAAATTCAGAGGTCTGAGCTGCCGGTCCTAAGTAACGCCTGGACCGTCATACTTACCACGTCCACCAGCACTAACAGAACACGGAGTGCGAAGGACTGGCCCAGAGACCGCAGCCGCGTGTGTATGTATTCAGGGTTCAGGTTGTGATACCGCAAACTAGGTAAGCAGAGAAAGGACATTGTACCACTGGATACAAACTGCAGGAACAGACGTGTCTCCGAAATACCCCGGGGCGTTCCACAAAACACGGCAAAACAAAAGTATATGTCCCACCGATACCAGTCGTCAACCACGGGCTCCCGTACTGCAGCATAAGTATGCTTACTGCTCTGCATACAGATGTAGCGAGGTTTACCTGGACAGCCGTCACTTTCTATAACAAGTCTTCCTATCTTACGCCATTAAAAAGTGTTATTATAACACAAGAAAACCCATTTAAAAGCTACTGGAAGGGCAAATAATGGGTTAAACCTGTACAGAATATTTTTAAGAGTCAAGTTAAACTTTGCTACATCTGTCATTTTTTTACGGATGCCATCTATTGACTCCAATACTTAGACGAAAAGATCATATACAGAAATATTCCCAGTATTGCAAGACACTCATAAGTCCTCATTAGATTCTCCCATTACAGAGGAAGAGATAGAAGAGGCAATAAATGACATGGCAAAAAACAAGACTCCGGGCCCGGATGGACTCCCAGTGGAGGTCTATTTGCACTATAAAAAGGAAGTAATGCCGCACCTGCTCTCCCTATATGAATACATATTCGATAAAAACCATCTCCCAGAATCAATGTTAGAAGCCAATATAGTCCTCATTTTAAAACCAGATAAAAACCCAGAAGATTGCGGTTCGTATAGACCAATTTCCTTATTAAATACAGACTACAAAATCCTCACTAAAATATTGGCCTCTCGTTTAAACCAAGCCATTAAGAAAATTATACAGCCTGATCAATCTGGCTTTATCCCAGGAATGTCTACATCAGACAACATCAGAAGGACGCAGGTGATTACACAGGTGGGATGGAGGTGGAGATCGGACTGGGCCTTGGCCTCACTAGATGCGGCTAAGGCATTCAATGCAGTTGAATGGCCATATTTGATGGAGGTCCTACGGAGATTTGGATTCGGAGACTCATTTATCAAGTGGATCTCTATTCTATATAAGTCTCCGACAGCCAGAGTAGTAGTAAACGGCCTGACCTCCACCTCCATCTCACTCCACAGAGGAACCCGACAGGGCTGCCCACTTTCCCCCCTCCTGTTTGCAATTGCAATAGAACCGCTGGCTCTGAGAATCCGACAACACACATCATATAGGGGTATCCAGATAGGACCCAGAGAAGATAGAATAGGCTTATATGCAAAGATCATATACAGATACATAAATGTACTTTACAAAGTGACTCACCTAAGAAAAAAGGCACAGCACGTCTCCCCCAGGAGATAATCTGGCACAATTTCTCCAAACTCCCAGGGTATATTTCGAATATGTTTAAGAAGTGGGTTCCCCCTCTGCAGAGAAACAAGGCAATAAGATCTGAATAGAGCAGCACTTAAAGGAAGCTTCCGAGATTTGTGTTCAAAAACCAGCTGGCCATACATAAGACTATAGTGACCCGACCGGAACCCCCACAGCTCCAGCGCTGCACCGGTCCTTCTCCCCGCAGGGTCTGTTAACATCCTGAATGGGAGGTCACAGACTGCTGCAGCCAATCACAGACTCCAGTGCTCAGCTGCTGCAGCCGATCACAGACCCCAGTGCTCAGCTGCTGCAGCCGATCACAGACCCCAGTGCTCAGCTGCTGCAGCCGATCACAGACCCCAGTGCTCAGCTGCTGCAGCCGATCACAGACCCCAGTGCTCAGCTGCTGCAGCCGATCACAGACCCCAGTGCTCAGCTGCTGCAGCCGATCACAGACCCTAGTGCTCAGCTGCTGCAGCAATCTAATGTCCCGTCCACAAACTGACTGGAGGATGTAAGCACAGACCCAGTAGGGAGAAGGGCAGAAGCGGCGCACGAGCTGTAGGGACTCAGGATGGTGAGTGTATCCTTATGTTTTAGCATGGCCAACCGTTTAAAAAAAATTAAAATTCCATGAAAACCCCTTTAAAGACGTCTCACACAAGCAGGTAATGCTCCAGCACCATCATGGTCTCTACTACATCACATGAAGAGCTCTCAAAAACTGCCTCAGGTGCTGCTGGAAAAATGGGAAATCAGAGATCATGGCGCAAGCGACACCGTCCAGAACGGACGTAGACCGCAGGACAGAGGAAGCAGCAGTACTTTGTATAAAACTGAACTTCTGAGTGCTGCTTGGAATGAGACATGCAGGCAACATATAATATTAGGCAACTGAAAAACAAGATTTGGTAAGAACTTACCGTAAAATCTCTTTCTCGTCTTGTTCATTGGGGGACACAGCTCTGACCTTGGGTATAGCTTCTGCCACTAGGAGGTGACACTAAGCACAAAAGTGTGAACTCCTCCCACTAGCTATACCCCTCCTGCAAGCAGCATGCTAGCTCAGTTTGTGTGCAAGCAGTAGGAGCAGCCAGTAGGATACAACATAGATAATAAACAACAATACTCACGAACTGTAACTCATTCCAACACCTTGTGCGACTGCACCGAGGACCCTCCCCTAGGGAGTATACGTCACAGTTCCAATACTAGACTGGGTGGGTGCTGTGTCCCCCAATGAACAAGATGAGAAAGAGATTTTACGGTAAGTTCTTACCAAATCTTGTTTTCTCGTCTGTTATCATTGGGGGACACAGCTCTGACCTTGGGACGTTCTAGAGCAGTACCCAAGGGGGCGGGAAAATATAAGGAGTCGCATGTGTAAGGAAGTAATCTGTCCTTCAACTGCGACCGGCGTTGATGGATGGCTAGGTATCCCGCATGCTCAGACAGAGCCTAAAGGGGCCTAAATAACAGCCCCATCCACCCTCTGAGGGACGAAAAAAACAGAACCCAGACAAGGGGCTGCCGACGAGGCATACGCCTTCCAAATAATACAGCCTGGGAATATGACCTTGCTGGCATAGTCGCCCTGAATTGCTGCAAGGCAAAGTCATTGTAAGGAGTCTACTCTGGAAACGCAGGGATCCAGTCGGAGTTGCCGGGATTACCGGCAGCGCGCCAGGTACTCTGGCGTAGTCAACCGAGAAACCTGCCCTGGAGCGTTCCTTGGAACTACCGAGAAGGTGCCCACCGATACCTCACCGAAGTGGATCCTGATACCGCCGGTAGGCCATACAGCGGGTAGATAACGACCGTTTCCTGTACCATCCGTACCCAATAGGCATCCGAAGATGGAGCTGTGAAGCCATAGGCGCCGAAACATCAGGGTTGTGGGCCTTCTACCAGGAGACTTAGTTGTAAAGTCAGGTCCCGTATACCTCCAGGTATTCGATCTCACCTTCACCGTCCCTCCGTGATAAAGGGACATTCGACTCCAGCCGCCAGTGGAGAAACGACCTGTTGAGATATGCAACCGTCTCATGCTGGAGTCCCGTGTTGACCACGGTTGGAAGGCCTGCCGTATGACCTTGATGCTGTATATGCTGACAGCCTCCGTCCATGGCGTCGGCTGTCTGATTAGCTGTAACTTGAAAAAGGGTCGTGAGAGGAAAAAGTTTGGTTCCATGATTCTGCAACAATGCCCACGGCGTCCGCCTCTGCATGGCCCCATGGGCTAGCGAGGACTTCTGCCCATTTCGTGATCAACTAGGGCTGGCCCCGTGCTGGGATGCAATGTAACCGTGTGACTCCACTGGGTACAGAAAAATTGACCGCACAAGGCAGCAAGGGTACACTGGTCCGAGACTCACTGATCCCTTTGAGGAAACCTCCACAGTAGGGATGGAGGAACCCTAAAATTGCAGACAGTACAAGTATGGACTGTCTTACGCTGTCCTGCAAGTCATAATGCAGGGAGAACAATGCAGGAAGGTCGCAGCGAGTTGCTGGATCTGTCCGCCCTAACTCCATTGGACGTTTTACCTTCCTATACAATCAGTCTCGCAAGCGACTAGGAGGGCCTAGTTTGCTGAGGATCAGCGCTCTACACCTGAACCGACACTAGTGACCATTTAGAATACCGAGCACTCCTACGGTCAGTCTCCCCATCCCCAATGGGAGGAACGTGGCCTGTTCTGTACCCCACCAGGGTCCGCAGGAGCTCTGTCTCCTGCAGAGAGCTATCCACGTCCTACTGACACGGCTGTAGAACTAGCAGTCAATCATTCCTAGAAAGTACACACATGCCTTGTGGTTCAGAGAACGCCCGAAAGAAACGAACTCGGCACTACAAAGCGCCGCCAGAGGGGCGCCCCGCGTCACTTCTGTCTGTGGCGGGGGCATAATAGTATGCGGCTCTCCTGTCATCGTAGATCGCCCTAAGCTGCAGGTGGGAACTCCAGGGAGGCTAGCCGTTATGAAAAACGTCTGGAGCGTAAGCTTCTGTGGGGTAGAGGCGAATACGACGTGTTCACAGAATTCCTGAGAATAGTATATTCCTCAGCAGGGTACCACAAGACTTGGCCAGACCGAAGGAAGCCCGACGGCTGTTTGACTTCCTTAAGAGTTTTGGCCTGCATACTGCTGCCTTAACACCTTGCTCCACACAAGGCCCAATACATGTTGTCCATAAGGTGACTAATTTTGGGGGGGAATGCAACTCTCGTCCAATAGCGAGACCCCATACCGATGTGGTACTAGCCGGACCCTGTCCGTGTGCTATCCCGGCATCGGACCTAGCAGTCTTGTTGCCTGCAGGGAAAAGCAGGGGGCTAGCTGTAAAGCCAGGGCAACCCGGTCAGACCTAACATCAAGGCCGGGGTACCGCTGATAATCAGCTTGTAGACCAGTACGGCAGCAGGGAGCGCACTTGATATGCGGCTCTGTCCCGAACTGCGACTCAGGGTGCAGGAAACTACTGAGGGGACAAAGCTGACGCCTGCTCAAACCAGTCTATGCGCTGCTTCGGGCATTGAAGTACCACCGGTCTCAGCCGCCTAGGGTACCGCCAACAAGCAGCTTGAACCCTGTTGTACGTAGGGCAAGATATTCTCCGGCTGGATGTAGTCTCGTTCCTTAACGAGCGCGCACATAGTATGTGACCCTTGCCGGCCGCTGTCATCGTGTCCTCCTGGACACGGACACTGTGGTGCGATTGTCTGTAGAGGAGTTCAACCGTATTCGGGACAGACATGAGGAAAAATGAGTCCAGAGCCTCCCTGTGTGAGTACTGACAAGAGATCGCATACTGTTATCTGTAAGACGAGATTCTCTCTGCTTAATCTCGAACTACAGCGCGAGCGCACTTGGTATTTGGCTCTGGGCGCCCCGCCTGCATGTCCTCCTGGACGCGGACACTGTGGTGCATGTGACCGCGGGGGGAACCACAGGGGAGCTGCCGACATGTAAGGCTCAACCCGGTGCGGAGCCGACATGGGGAACGATGAATCCAGTCAACGAGCCCCGAGTAATGCTGACAAGAGTTCGCACACTGTTGTCAGTATATATAGAGCTGTAGCGAGAGCGCATCTGGCATGTGGCTCTGGCCGCCCTGTCCGCGTGTCATCCTGGACTTAGACACCGCGGTACTGCTGGCTGCAGGGAACTGCAGGGGGGCAATGGGGGAGCTTTAGTCAGGCAACGCTCAACCCGGTCCGTAGCAGATATGGGTAGCTGTGTGGTACTCCTTCTGTATGGAAGGGGTAATAGGGGCGCTATCAGCGACCAGGGAGCCACCGATAGTCTGTGTGTAGTACGGAAGGGGTCCCAGCGACCTCAGTTTCGCTGAGAGGATTGCGTAAGGAGTGGTCAGCTGCTGCCTGCGGGCAAAGCGGGTCGCACAGTAGCATTATATGCCAGCCTATGGCAATCAAACGCCCGAACGTTGCGAGCTACGCAATCTGTTCAGCAGCAAGGCAATGGTGGCCGTGCGACACGGTTATCCACCACCAGTCCTGACTGGCGGCAACGCACGCAGGAAACGTGACAAACGCTGCTGTAGGGGGCGATGCTGGTGCAAAACCACTAAAAATCGCGTGGCCTGTTCTGCTGCGCGTGGCCGCTTTGGAGGCGATTTTAAAATGTCCCTGCGCCAACACGGAGAGTGGGGCCGGCAAACCGGCTGTAAGGCGCTATGCGTACACCGGGCGGCGCTACGGAAAGAGGGACGCGGGGCGCCACAGGGTAGTCGCCCGCTTGGCGGGAAAATCAAGCGCCCGCTCGGCGGTAAAATACAGGCGCCCGCACGGTGGGAAAATTCCAACGTCCGCTAGGCGGCAAAATTCCAACGTCTGCTAGGCGGCAAAATTCCAACGTCTGCATGGCGGCAAAATTCCAACGTCTGCATGCCGGGCCGACGGCGCGAGGAGCCCCGGCACGAAAAGAGCAGCAGGCACACGCCGGGTCCGCGGCAACCTCAGCCGCAGGCGGCCGGCAGCGCAAGCCGCGGCCGACAAAAAACAGCCGCGGGCGCAGCTTAAACATCGGTGCTGCGGGTGCATAAGCTGCAGCCGCCCTGTAACAGCGCAGCAGGCGGCATAAGTAGCAGCGCAATGGAAAACAAGTAGCGCAGCAGGCGGCATAGCAAGCAGCGCAACGCACATTGGGCGGCAACAACAAAACAAACCCACATACTTACCTCCTTCCTGAGGTGGGGTGGCTCCCGGGCTCCAGCAGAGCTTCTCCCATCATTACCTGCCTTTGGTGGGGCAGTGGATGCCAGACCATAAATAAGGGGGGCTCTATGGCTGGCGGGTCACACTCAGTTTGGTGGCCGAGTGTGCCTCCTTTTCTTCAGAGGGGGCCCGGCAGACAACAAAGGGCTACATATCACCTCTGTTCGCCGCCCTCGGTGGGTTAACGGGGAGAGTCCTGCCTCCTCGTTATGCCCTGGCCTTCCGGGGAAAAAACTGAT
Organism: Eleutherodactylus coqui; assembly: GCF_035609145.1. NCBI lineage: Eukaryota > Metazoa > Chordata > Amphibia > Anura > Eleutherodactylidae > Eleutherodactylus > Eleutherodactylus coqui. Next base: position 85,880,537 of record NC_089849.1, read on the forward strand.
GAAAATAAATAAAAAATAGTCTCAGCAGGAGAGACAGTCCTGCCTCCTAGACACTAAGCAAAAAACTGAGCTAGCATGCTGCTTGCAGGAGGGGTATAGCTAGTGAGAGGAGTTCACACTTTTGTGCTTAGTGTCGCCTCCTAGTGGCAGAAGCTATACCCAAGGTCAGAGCTGTGTCCCCCAATGATAACAGACGAGAAACTTTGATTGACTTATCTTGTACTGAACTTCAGGTACATCTCGTCTTCCCTGCATTTAAAGGGAAGCTGTCCCCAGGCTCCTGCTGTGTGATCTACGACTGCTGCAGGGGGGTTATTTGGATTCCTCTGCGTTTAATATGGTAACATGAATGCGGTTCGGACAAAGCTGCATGTGACTCACTAACGGTGTAAAAAACTAAAACTGGCTTTGTTGCCTAGAGCAATCAATCAGAGCATAGATTTCATTTTTAACACCTCATGACAGCCCATATCCCTTTTTAGCCTCCTTCACACAGGCGACACAGCACCGCCACAAGAAAATCACAGCGATATAGCGTCGCTGCACCGTGCGATATCGCTGCGTATTCTTGCGGCAATCCCGTAGCACAACTTTGTAGCATAACATGCGAGGATTTTCGGGGGGGGGGGGGGAGGTAGGGGTCCTTGAAATATAAGCCCTACCCTGAAAATAAGCTGTAACTAAAGGGGAAAAAAAAAGTATGCATCACCTCTCCTGCACTGTCCTGGGCGCTGCTGCAGCTTCTCCCCAGGTCCCGGCACTGATCATCATCTTCATCTTCTGGCCGGGGATTGAAAAATCCCCGGCTGCTGGAAGCGCTGGCTGTGATTGGCTGCCGCCTAGCCAATCACAGCCAGTGCTCAAAGAATGGCTGTGATTAGTTCAATCACTGCCATTCATCGAGCACTTGCTGTGATTGGCTAAGTGTCAGCCAATCACAGCCAGTGCTTCCAGGAGGTGGGGATTTTTGAAACCCCAACCAGAAGAGAAGATCAGGGTCGGGACCTGGGGAGAAGCTGCGGCCGGGCTGACAGCGCATCTAAGGTGATGTATGTGTGTTTTTTTTCCTGCAGTTAGGGCTTAGATTATAGCTTTGACAGTAGCATTTGCTACTGTCAAAGTTGCATTGCATCGCACGGTTGTCATGCGATGCAACAGAGAGGAAGGCCTCATAGGGAAACATGGCCTACAAAACCTCACGAGTCGCGGGGATATCGCCAGACCGGTGAGGTTTTTGTGTCGGGTTGTCGCATGCTATAAAACATCCTATGTGTGAAGGAACCCATATGAAAGCATGGGCTTCTCTTACATGCGATTTGTAGCAAAATCACACGACGTTTTCGCCCGTGTGAAGGAGGCCTTAACGGCAGCCGTTAGGAGACTTCGATATGCTCTTTGGGTCTGCCAGCTACGGTGGCCTATGAAGTTCAGCCTCAGACTGATAATACACTTCATAGGCTTGATAATACACTGTTATACTGAAATACAGCAGTGTATTATAAGATTGATAAAAGATGGTGATATTTAAGTCCCCTAGTGGGACAAACATAAAAAAGTTAAAAAAAAGAATTAAAAAAAAAACAAAAACGCACGCACGCACGCACACCCCCTTTGCTATGTGGAAAAGGGAAAAAAAAAAGGACAAAAACACAAATCTGGTATCACCGCATTCATTATAACCCACAGAAAATGGGTAGTTCATTATTTAACCCATAATATGGGTGACATAAAAAATACAAGAAAAAAATGGCGGAAAAAAATTGCCTGTTACCAAAAATGGAATAGAAAACATCAAAACATCATATGAATCAATGAATCGTATCATTACAATATAAGACTCATGCCGCAAAAAAAGCTTTGTGCAGCAGCGTTAACAAAAAAGGTCTTGATTGCAGAGATAAAAAATACATACAGACATTTTTCTTTTTTTTTTAAGCGTGAAAAAGTTGTAAAAAAAAATCCCCCTAAGAAAAAAAACAATATAAATTTGATGTACACTGTTAGAAATTTAAAAAAAACATGCCATAAATGCAGGTTTTGTTCATCTTGTCCCTAGAAAAAAAAATTTAATGAAAAGCAATTAAAATGTTCCCAAAAATGGGATAAATGAAGATTAGCGTTCATCACGCAAAAAACCACAAGCCCCCATAGAGCTTCATCGATAGACAAATAAAGATGCTCCGGCTCTTGGAATGTGGCGACACATTGTGAACAAAAATAGCGAAACATACAAAACTGTATAAACTTGGTGTCGCCGGAACCGTGCCGACCCGGAGAGTAAGGTGATCTCAGGATTTATTCTGCATGCTGAACACTGTAGAAATGCGAAGCAAAAAACAAATGGCGGAATTTCTTTTGTCCCCCTAAAAAGCTTATTAGAAGATCTATACAGCACATTATACCCAAAATGATGCCATACAAAAAAATACAACTTGTCCTGCAAGAAACAAGCCCTCATACGGCTGCGTCGCTGGAAAAATTAAAAAGTGACGATTCCTGAAATGCGACGATGAAAACCCCCCCAGAAAAAAACTAGTTGGTCATTAAGGTGCAAACAAGCTTCGTCACTAAGCTGGGCTGTGATTGGCTGCTGTAGGAACCAAAGACAATTTTTGTTTTAGAGAGTTTGATAAGTCTCCGCTGTGTCCCCCACGGCCCCTCGTACTCAATGCAGACACCAAAGACCACTGCAGCTGTTGGAAACTAACAAAGTGCTGAAACACTTGCAGAACTGAACACCTGAGCTAAAGCGGTGGCCACTGCGACCAAAAAATATCATTTGTCTCCTACATACATGGACTAAGGAGCCAAAGGCGAAATCGTGGAGCCATGCTGCATGGTCATAGGGAGAAGGCGACACTGGAGGGAGCACGGGGCTCACTGGGTTATCAGCAAGCAAGCCAGAACGTGAATGGCGCAGAGCGCAGTGCACTGTAAACACCTTGTCAGTACAAGAGAAGTAAAGCAATGTGGAAACAAAGTTCAGCCATTTAAAATGCAACTATAATTTTATTTCAAGGAGACGGGCCATCAGTATCAGATAGGTGGTATTTCGGCTCCCAGCATCCCCACTGATGAGATGACCAATGTAGACGTGGTGCTCTAGGAAGCGTGGTGTCCCCTTCAATGTTTACCACACAGTGCCATACGTTTTGTAGTGGCTGTGCCTGGTATTGCAGTCCAGTCCCATTCAAGTAAATGTAACAGACTTGCAATCCAAGAACTAAATGTACAGCAACGTGCCTGATAATGATGAGGACCAGCAGTCGGGGCGTTGTGGGATTTTCATTCAGTTGAGCAGGGGTGCCAGGAGTCAGACCCGTATGATTACTGCTGAACCATCCTGAGGATAGCCCATCAGTATCAAAGTCCTGGGAAACCTTTGTAACATAAATGGATATGGAACAGATCAACATGTCTAGGCGCCCCTGGAGACGACTATAGGTAATCAGAACTTTGCCATTCATATCTGTGAGAAGGGAAGCAGCAGACTTACAGCTGTAGATCAGAGAACCTGCGCCTGCACCCCAAGGTGTTACTAACACGGGCGAGTGCGATCTGTGGAAAATGGGACGATTTTTTGTGCGATTTTCATGCTGTGTGCTATTTGCAAAGTCCCCTTATTTGCCTGCATTAAAAATGGATCACACTCACATCATGCTTTTTTTTTATTTTTAAAAACACAACCCTTGACTTGAATGGGCGATTTTCGTTGAAGAACTGGACCAAGAAAGGACATTGAAATAGTTATTGAAATCAATGTGTTCTATTTCTTTGCAAGTTTAACCAAATTAAAAAAAAAAAAAAATCATACTGTATTTGAACAGAAGAAAAACACCCATTTGAATAAGGCCTTATAATGATATATTGTGCATCAGTTTTGATTAAAGGGGTTTCCCAGGCAGCGCTGACCGTCAGTGCCAGTGATGGGAGCTGCACCTGCAATTACAAGCGCTGGCCACTACACAGGGGTTGGAGCAGCAACTTCCACCCTGCCCCCGATGCATCCTGGCTGTGACAGCTGACGCTGCCGAGAAAACCCCTTTAAATGAAAGGAAATGCTAAGCAGCCCTTAATGGGCTTTGTTGGTTTGCATTACCTGTCGAGGGCTGACCACAATGCAGCTCCTCCCGCCTCCAGGCCTCAGAGTTGGAATAGCTGGTAGTCCTGCAGATGAGCTGCTGACAGTTTTGGGACTCTCCTCCTCACTTACATTTGGGGCCAAGGCTGTGTTCTCCCTTTGAGATTTTGATTCTGGGCCCAAATGTGTCTCCTGATGCTGGACATTTACTTCTAGGCTCGAGGACAACTTCTCGCTCTGAGGTTTCTGTCCGGAGCCCACATCTGGCTTCTGGCCGGAGCCCACATCTGGCTTCTGGCACGGACGTTTCCATCCAGGAACCTTGGTCTCCTGAATAATGTAATCTGCGTAACTTCCAGTGGACCCCACGCTGGACGGCTGACCGGCTGCTGGGGCTTGGAACAGGGACCGTACCTAGCACCAAAACACAAAGTCTCAGGATTGTCACACATTTCATCAAGAACCCTTATAACCTTTCTTTGAACGCATCTTCTGAAGCCCAAAGCAAGCGGAGAAGCCATCTGGCATTGAGTTATACTCCAAGTCATTCCATATTTTACTCCCAGTCATATGAGGGAGTTTGAGGCTAAGGAGACCCATCCCAAGCTCTCAAAATCCAGTGCGTTACGCCGCGTTTAGACGGAAAGATATTGTTCCAAAAAAATTGTTCAAACGAGTGAAAGTGAGCGATATTCATTTTGTCTAAACGCGAGCCAACGACTGTATGACGAGCGAGAATCATTCCAGTTTCTGCAGGCATAAAATCATCGCTGGCTCATTCGGTTATAGTTTGGTTTAAACAGCGATTGTTCAGTCGTTCTCTTTTACAGCAAATGTGAAAGACTGAAGATTCCCGTTTGAATGGTGACGTCACTCACTGGTTCAAACGAGAATCTGCTCGTCTAAAAGGACCCTTAGATAGAAGGGAGAGGGGCAAAGATCCTACAGGAACCGTCAAGGTCCACAACATGGCAGGAAGGGCATTTACCCCAGAAGGGTCATGATGGGTTTTAAAGTGAACCTACCATTTAACTATACTACTATAGACACAAGTTAGTTGTGATCAGTTGGGGAACGGGCCGCGAGACCTCCGATCACTGGAATGGTATACTATCAGACAGCCCATCTTCATCTCTCCACAAGCACTGCAAAGTAAAGCTAACAGGAGCCCAAGTGGACTATATCCCTCTGTTCTAACAGTCATTGGGGCGCTGCCATGGCTGACTGACTATCAAAGGCATGCCTGTGGCGTGGCTTGGTAGAATGCCAGTCACTATGATATTACATTATAATGCATAAGCAATCAAACAATCACAAGTTCTTGCCCGGTCTATCAAAGAAACGCATTATTTGTCCTGCACAGTGAACATTGTTGGAAGAAAAACACACAGCGCCGGAATTGTGCTTTGTTGCTCACTCCAGAAAAAAATGGTATAAAAAGCGATGAAAAAGTTGTACGCACTCCAAAATGGAGCCAATAGAAGCTTCAGGGTGTCTCACAAAAAAACAGCACTCATACAATTATGTTAATGGAATTATATAGGAGTTCTGACAGCAGAAAATAGTTACAGCAAAAAATAAAAATAAAACAATATATGAAAAACTTTGTATCATCATAATCAGACTGACCCACAGAATAGTTATGGTTGCTGATGGGCATCAGCTGTGAGCAATAGCCAGCACCCGCATTGTATGGAGCGGGATTGACTCCTGATCCCCCTCCATACAAACCCCGAACGCAGAAGACATAACTGTACATCCCATGTCCTTAAGGGGTTAAACAACAGTGATAAACTCTTCTCACCGGGACTTCCTCTGGTTCCAGAGAAGGAATGATGAATCGTTTGGGCTCCCCCTTTGCAGACTCACGCTCTTTTCCCGGCGTCTCCATCTTCTGATTGCAGATCGTTTGTCAATAACTACAAAAGTGAAAAGACCAAATGAGTCCGGGCTCAACATGTAGCGGCCCGCCAGGGTAAATCCATACTCACCGCGTTTACCACCACACGGCACGCACAAATATTGGGTATACCCAACATATACATGCTTAGAGTGCTAAGAGAGCGTTCGGAAAGTGGTACCCCTTCTATGGCATGTTATAGGTAACATGCAAAGGTGTTCTTCCCAAATATATGTTGATCATACGGTCACCAGCAATCAGTGGTAATCTGAGAGAACCCGGCAGCAAGTGCTGAAGGACTCTGTGGCATCACCATAGGGGACCATCATAGAGAGATGCTCTGCATAGCAGTTTGATGCCGTCGCCAGCAGATGGATGTCGTGACTGTGGACCTCCCTTATTAAGGGGTTATGGAGGAAAAGGCTTGGCCAGGGATCTGAGCAGCTGCAACTCATAAAAGCTCCAGTTCTTACTTGGGATATATCCTGGTCACAGGGTCTATGAGCAATAAAGAATGTGGCAGCATCCATAGGAGTAGAAATAATAAATGTATTCCCCCATAGTAACAAATAGCGACGTTTCGGTCAGTAATTAGACCTTTGTCAAGCATACCTGAATCCATCACAAGCAGTGTTTAAATAGCATACCATATAGAAAAGGACGTGCCCCTCAACTTCCAGGCGTCCCATAATCCCATTCATAAAAATTCCCTGGACACATCAAGACAATACATCAATATACATAGTTACAAAGTATGGTCGAACCGCTTCCATCCTGGCAACCTCCGGTTTCATGGCAACCTCCGGTTTCATAGCGTAACACTGCGGCGTCCCATGTGAGTAATTAAATGTATGCAAATTGAAACCAGGTGCCTGGGTGAGCGTGATCGACCATATGTACTCCAATATCTACAACACAAAACGAAACAAAACTATTTTGGTTTCCCCTACATATGCAAGGCTACATGGGCAAGTGGCCTTGCATATGTAGGGGAAACCACTACAGACGTTTGTTCTCGGACTGTAAAATATAAGTCCACTATTCGGAAAAAATATGGGGGAATACATTTATTATCATTTCTACACCTATGGATGCTGCCACATTCTTTATTGGTTGAAGATTCCTGACAGAGGTGGTCTGGCTCTGGTAAGGCTGTTGCATCCACTTAAATTGATCCAACCACAAGGGTGGTGCACTACAAGTGCTGCTGGGACTCTCTTTCTTCTAGGGTTTATAAGCAGTGATCGACATCTGATAAGAGCGTTATGGTCGTGTCCTCAGAAATCAGCTGTGCCATGATCTGCCACACAGATCCCTCTGGAACATTGGAGGTGAGGAGGAACGGGACTCCCAAGATGGCGGGACTCCCAGGAGTCTTTGTCACCCCTATGTGAAGTGGAAAAAGCCCACAGGATCCCTACGAGACCACCTCCTCCAGGGGCTTCGCCACTTTCAGTTCTGGTTAAACTCTTACATTTTAAGGATAGCGACACTATATTGCACAAAGCTCATGATATAAAAGAGCTCCTTGTGGATGGGAACAGAGTGTCCATTTTTCCTGTAGAAAACTAAAAATTAAGGACAGAAATGGTGCAAGAAAGTTGGTGGAGCTACCCTGGAAACTGGATGTGCAGGGCCACAATGTCTGGTAGCAAACACTTTCATGGGGATTCTATGGAAGATCTGCCAATCCAGATGTGCGCCGCATAAGAAGGGTGGGTGTGATAAGGTAAGGGGAATTTTTCCCCCTCTACTTACAAAGTGAACGGCAGCCTTCCACGATGTTAAACAGACTATAGGATGTAAACATCCCCTCTGTTGTATCCTGCCAAATTACGGGTATTTACGAATGAAGAGACACTTCTTTGAGAAACTGGAAGGGGAGATGAGGTGGACGATCACCATGAGAGGCGTTTGCAGAGACCTGCCAACTAAAGAACGTCCGCGCTCACCTTCCTTCAACCAGTCTGGATACATCTTCTCCGGAAAGTTGATGATTGAGGTGGCCAGAGCGGTACATGACCATTACTATGACATGCCGTGAATAGAGTTCCATGGAGGACTGGTGCCCCAACCTGTTCTCAGCTATACAGCTTTGGTCATTCATACGGCTTGGATTCTTTTCTCCCTTCTCAGTTGTTTAATAATCTTTTTGAGTATAGATTTATGCTGGATATGGGTGGATTGCTTTCCTACATGTGTTACTTCACAACCCTACTTAGTGTACTTTCCTTCATTGAATCTCATTGAAGACAGTATAGGCCACTCCCCCCCAGCAAAGTATGTCCTCTTCCTGGGAGGGCCAAATACGTGGATATTTGGCAGCACTATCACGGATAGATCTGGTGGTGGGTAAGGACTTATCGGACAGTCTCTAGGATACTTATTCCTCGCACAGACCATTCACCTTTACCGGTGGAGCTGCAACTAGGAGGTCAGCGCAGAGGCTTCCGCTTCAAATACACAGAGGTCAGACTGGAAGCCTCCGCGCCAACCTCCCATGTAGAGGCCGGCGCTTGCAACTGCAGGTACAGCTTGTGTTTATTTCAATAAGAGCTGTGCCTGCAGTTACAAGCGCCGGCCATGACCTCTGTGTTATTGCGGCACTGACAGAATGCGCCCGCACAGCTGATTGGTCGGGGTTCAGAGCGGCGGGCCCCGGCCGATCAACTATTGATGACCTATCCTGATAGGTCATCAAGAATATCTCGGTGGAAAACTCCTTTAAATATCAGTAAAAAAAGGAATCCATTTGAAAAGCAAGGTTGGAAGAACTAGGGGCACAGTGACTGAATATGTCAGGGCCGGCAGCTCTACATGTCATTAGAAGCAGAATAAGCCCGGCTTTAGACATTATTAGTAGCCGCACCTGATACATTGTTGTCCTGGATGTCATACTTAGCCTGGGTTCTCACATGCCGAATTCCCGGAGGAAATCTCGCGGTGTGGCCGCAGCGAAAAGCTGCAAGATTTCCGCCGGGAGAAGCGCTGCTTCAAAACCTGCGGCACTGAGCTCCTCTATTGGAGCGCCGGCCGCAGCGGAAGACGTAAAAAAAATGAACATGCTGCGGCCGGCGGATTCGCCATCCCGTGTGGACGAGATTTCTGAGAAATCTCGTCCAGATGGCTGGCCAATCCCGGGATTAGCAGCCGCAGGATGGAATTTTCGCGGCAAATCTGCCCAGTGTGAACCCAGCCTAACAGGAAACGCTGGGCCTGTTCTTAGATTTGGATGTTGGTGAAAAAACCCGTGTTGGTTTTTCAGGTCTATTTATATGGATTTTTGTATATTTGGTGGTTGTGAACACAAATCACGACAGACGCCTTTTTCTCTTTCAGTCTCTTTCATTGTGATGATGATCTCTCCGGCTGCTCAGCATTATATGGGGGGGTGGATAAAGGTTTCGGGGAAGGAGAGTTTGGGTAAAAAAAATAAGTAATAAAAAAAAATATTTCAGATGAAAAAAGGAGTTATTTAATAACACAAAGCCCGAAGAGCAAGTCCTAAAAGGATGTCGTAGGGGAAGATTAAGGCCAGTCTCACACGGATTCGGCTGCTGATTCCCACAGCCGAATCTGTGCATGCCCGCAGAAATAGACATTAAAAGGCAGCTTCTTACCTCTCCGGATCCAGCGCGGGTCTCCTCCGTGGCGGCCAGATCTTCTTTCTTCAGCACAGCGCATGTATACGGGCACGCCTGGATCTACAGGAAGATAAAGCATGCTGCGATATCAACCCGCACTCCAGAAAAAATAAATCACATCCGCATGCTAAAAAGCTGCTATGCAGGTGCCCATACATCCCTGCGGGCGGCTTGATTTACAGATCTCCCGCAGGTTCCGCATATCAAACCTGCCCGTGTGAGCCAGGCCTAACCCCCTCAATTAGCTACAGAAGGCAGCAATGACTCAGTGAGTCTCTCGCTATGGCGTACCAGGCGCGTCTCTCTGAATGGCCAGCATGCAAGAATACGCTCCCGTGTCCCGGCTGTTATGGAAGCTCAGTACTCAGAAGGCTGTCATCGAGACCGCTCTAGTATAAAACCAGGTCATGGCGATGACAACCTGTGTGAGAGCTGGAGCGCAGGGGATAGCGGCCGTCACCCAGCGTTCCCAACAGCTAATGGAACTAAAAAACAGCGATAGGCTGCGTATTTACATTTGTGTGAATGAGCCCCAATACTCACCATCGCTGCAGCAGTATCAGCTTCTGGCGAGGCTCCACAGCTCCATCACGGCCCTCACGAGTGTCGCCCCCTCATCCACAGGTCTCCCGACAGGTAGTGGAGGTCTCCCTCTGACTCCCTGGAACAAAAGTATTGTACAATGTCAAACTGGAGGGCACCAGACTCTGCGGAGGTAGAAGGACAAAGCCCCTCCGCCTCTCCCATTACACAGCGGCACTTGTAGGCGAGAGAGAAGGCGTCCAGGACGGCCTGCAGCCCACCATTGTATCCTGCACTGATGCTCCAGTGTCCCGGCCAGACCCCTGGCCCTTGTCACTACTAGCGGGGGCCCACGTGATGCAGCCACATCCCCTAGACTACTGTGTGAATTGGGTAACTGCACGGGCTTCTTCATACGGGCGTATGCACAAAACCGCCTGCCGTTGCACATTTTTTGCGCATGTGCGAGGTTGGATGGGGTGGATTTGCACGCGTGTCTGTGGATAGTCCGGCACTCTTTTGCGCATAACACACCCATTCCGTAGATTACAAGGCTGTTCGCTTAACAAGGCCCAGATGTGTTTTTTACGGTTTTGCGCAGCGTTTCACACATTCCTCGCGGACCTCCAATAGACTTTTATAGAAGCCTTTGCTGCACAAATGCAGAGCGATAGAGCAGGTTCTACATTATTTCCAATCTCACAAAACGCGCTAACGAGAAAAACGTATCTATTCTCGGTTTATATTTTACGTGCGCAAAACAACCGTGTGTAGAAGCCCTAAAGGCGGAGCGATGTGTATACGGGGTCACTAGTAGACGGTACTGCCGCATCACATGACCTCCGTAAGGCCTGTAACACTGCGGTGAATACTGCTATCTCTTCTTGTCCGCTCGCATCGCACGTGGCGAGTGCCTCCTGGAGGCTCCCCCAGCAGCCCGCATGTTCTGCCGGGACGGATTATATTCTACCCAGTTAAACGTGTTTTACCATAAAATGTGACATCTGTATGTCATATCTACTTGATCAACAATTGCCATGAAACGCCGAGAACTGACATAACGTGTGGCATTTATGAGCAGCTCCACCATAGAGAAGGATCCTGCCAGGATCACTCTGAGATGCGCCAAATTGACTTCTTTATTATTGGTATAAACATGAGAGGATAAGATGATGTAACTGCAGTGTGTAGAATAAACGGAAAGGGATGTTCCAGGCAGCAGCGGCTGTCAGTGCCGGGATACAGCGGGGTTGGAGTGAAAGCTGCTGCTGCTCCGTCTCCTGTGTAGTGGCCAGTGCTTGTAACTGCAGGTAGCGGTCCTATTGATTTCAATGAGAGGCATACTGCAGTTACAAGCACTGGACACTACACTAAGGTCGGCGCAGAGACTTCCGCTCCGACCTCTGTGTTATTGCGGTGCGGACAGCCTGCACCCGCTCAGCTGATCGGTCGGGTCCCATACGACGGACCCCAGCCGATCAACTATTGATGACCGATCCTTATAATACGTCATCAATAGTATTTCACTGGAAAACCCTTTTAATTCCTAAGGTCGGTGTCACACAGGCGTAAGAGTATTTATGCAATGAGCGGCGCGCATGGGCATTTTTTAATGGACTTAAGAGACACACGTGTACCAACGGTACCAATAAAAAACAACCAACTCGTTAAAGGGGTTGTCCCGAGGCAGCAAGTGGGGTTATACACTTCTGTATGGCCATAATAATGCACTTTGTAATATACATTGTGCATTAATTATGAGCCATACAGAAGTTATAAAAAGTTTTATACTTACCTGCTCCGTTGCTGGCGTCCTCGCTCCCATGGAGCCCGACTAATTTTCGGCCTCCGATGGCCAAATTAGCCGCGCTTGCGCAGTCCGGGTCTTCTGTAATCTTCTATGGAGCCGCTCGTGCCAGAGAGCGGCTCCGTGTAGCTCCGCCCCGTCACGTGCCGATTCCAGCCAATCAGGAGGCTGGAATCGGCAGTGGACCGCACAGAAGAGCTGCGGTCCACGAAGACAGAGGATCCCGGCGGCCATCTTCAGCGGTAAGTATTGAAGTCACCGGAGCGCGGGGATTAAGGTAAGCGCTCCGGTAAACTTCCTTTACTTCCCTGCATCGGGGTTGTCTCGCGCCGAACGGGGGGGGGGGGTTGAAAAAAAAAAAACCCCGTTTCGGCGCGGGACAACCCCTTTAAGTAAAAATAAAAAAAGCACAAGCCCTTGCAGAGCTCCGCCCATGGAAAAAAAAAAAGTTCTGGGACTTTGAATACAGCGATGTAGAAAAAAATGTATTTCCCCAAAAAAGTGCTTTTATTGTACAAAAATCGAAAATCCTAATATATACATAATTTTGGTATCGCTGTAAATTGCACCGACCGCAGAAAAAGAGGTTATGTCATTTATGTTGCCTGAATAACGCTATACAAAAATAATTGAGGGGTTTTTCTCATTGCTCTCAAAAAAAGTTAATAAAAGTTTTACAATACAGAATATATACCCAAAGTGGTACCAATAATAACTACAGATCATCATGCAAAAAACCATCCCGTCCTTAAGGGGTTAAGAAGATTCCCCGAGCCGGCGGGGGTGCGGGGTGGACATGGCACACACTGCCGGGACCTTCTCACACTTCTTACCTCTCTCTGCCAAGCTCTACAGCGACAGCTGCTGAGCACAGCGACATCCGGCGGAACAGGAAGTAAGTGGTATGCTGAGTGCGTTGCATGCTGGGAGATGTAGTTTTAGCTCTACTATCAGCGGCCATGGCTGTTCACATGTAAAAACAACTAAGGGAGATGGAACATTACCTCTGCAGCGCCACCTACTGGAAGGCAGCATTTTCGTTCCTGACCCCTGTAAAAACAGTCATGGGGAATCTTTCTGGACTTCTCAGTAGTATTTCATATATAAGCTGGTGTGGCAGATATCACATCAGTGCCGACCAGGCAAAACCTGTACTGTGTGCTACAGCCCATCCCTGCCCTGTAATACAGCTCCCACCATCAGCAGACCCCCGTAAGCACACGTACAGCCGCCTAATAATACACCAAAAACCTGCACCCTAAGCCGCTCTCATACAGGCAGTCTCGCCGATTCCCTGCATGTTTTTGCCGAACAGTTTTGTTACGTATGTAAAAATAAAAACACACAAAAGTGCATCAATTTTGTATGGAAATCGCAACAAATATGCCGGTTTCCTGTGTTACTGCGGACTTCCACACCTCTTGATTTCAGTGGGCTATTTCGATGCATAATATCCACCAATATAGCGCATGCCGTGTTTTTTTTTCTTCTGGGGGTGGTGGGGGTTCATACAACCGAAAATCACATGCAACATGCACAGCTGTGAATGATCCCATTGAAATCAATGGTCTCTATTCATGGCGTATCAGGCGCATGTGTAAGGCTAACTTCACACGAGCGAGTGCGATATCGTGCTCGCAACATACAATATCCCTGTGGATGCTAGGCGTTTTTGTATCACTTCAGGGATAGCACGCCACTAGCACGTGGCGCGATGCTGCCGCCGGCGATGTACGGGCACGTGTATGACCCCACCCAAAAGAACGAGGTTCATATTTGTATAATGCACAAATCTCGCGCGAGAATCTGGTCCGCGTATTTGCGTTTGTGTGAATGAGCCCCGATACCGCAGATCAGACCTTACAAAATAATGAATCTCTAGACCCTGCAAACACCTAAAAGTCTCCACTGACCCCCTTAATACATAGGGACCCACAAAACAAAAGCAAATCCCAGACTAAATTAACCCCTTCAGGACATCTGCATACATGTACCACCGATGGTGGGTGTCGAGGTACAGCGCACGCTCAGCCGCCACGGCACACCGTTTCACTACTTAGATGCTGCTGCCAGGATTGTCAGTGGCATTTAAATGGCCTGACAGAGCGATCTGTCAATGGTCCAAAGCAAGGTGCCATTCGGTTGCCATGGCAGCCTGGGGTCTTCGGAAGGCAGCTGTATATTTCCCACTATTAAGCCCTGCCTGTCATCTGTTGGTACCATTTTGGGTTACAGACAACTTTTTGAGCACCTCGTATATGTATTTTTTCTGGAAATGGGGTGTTTAGATTTTTTTAATGTTAAAAACAGGAAAGGTTTTTCTAAACCTCATATACACATCCCATATTTTTCGCCCTATAAGACGCACTTTCCTTCCGCCCATAGTGGGGGTGAACGAACCTTCCGCGATTCAAGCTGGCAGTCGTGATTGAGGGTTCAACGTGCGATTGAGCAAACTAGATTGCTGTCATGTGAACAAACATACCATCATTTACTGGATCTCATGGGTCTGCACTGCCGCCCCTTATGTACCGCTGATTGGTGGTGAGTGCCAGCGGGAACTGCTGCTTCCCCGCCCCTACCAATCGGCTTCCTACCTTTCTCCTGCTGCACACAAGCGACGCTGTGACATGGAACTTCGGTATTTCAGATCTCTTCTGCTCCGGCGCCCGGAACTGTCCCCTGCACTGTCCCTGGTTGAATTCAAAATATTTTCCCCTATTTCCCTCCTCTAAGACGTGGGATGTCTTATCATCCAGCGCGTCTTAAGACACCTTCATAATGGCGATAATTGTGCATTGCGAGACGCACAAATCTCACAGAAATATGTACGCCGTTCTGTTGAATGGGTTCATTCACACTTGCGATGTTTCCCTGCATGGCACTGTGTTGCGATGCAGGAAACACATCCCAGCATGTCCATTCTTCTTGCGATATCACCCATTGACTTCAGTGGGGCTGGCGGCAGCAGACAGAATAGTCGAGTAAAACAAAAGCCGCTGTGCATACCATTTCCATCAGATTTTGGATTAAAAAAAAAAAAAAATTGTTGCGAAAAGCAGACTTAAAAACCATCCATATGCATCTAGCCTAAGGCCGGATTTACACCACGTTTTTGCGCATCGGTTATTGTGCATTTGGACACGCAATTGGGTTTTTATTGTACTTTATATGTGCAAAAAATCCGCAGCCACTGTCCCGTACACTGAAATGGCTGATTAGTTTGATATGTTCCATTTCCCTGTGCAAATACGCAGGAAAATGGATATGCTGCATGTTATGTGCACAACAGAATTGCGCACACCCAAAATACACTTGTGAACTAACCTACCGAAATCAATGGGTTCTAGTCACTGCATATCGCTCACACAAAGACGCTAGTGTGAACCCGCCCTCAGGATTTTCCCTGCAGAGCTGCGTCAGTTGCCGAATCCAGTGCCGTTAGCCATTACAATGTTACTGCTCACCTGTATTGTGCCATGTTGGCGAGCGCTCCGCCTTCTTACAGGAGGTTCCCCCTACACCCACACATGGCTAGCCCCTTCAAGCTAAGAAATTTTTCCTTTTTTTGTCTCTACTTTCCAACAGCTATAACCTTATTTTTTAGTATATAAAACTGTATGAGAGTTTGTTTTTTGCAGGATGAGTTGTAATTTTACTTATACCATGGGGTTAAGTGAACAAGTGCAATTACACCATTCTTTAAGGCAGGGCTCCCCACCTCCAGTCCTCAGGGCGCCAACAGGTCATGTGTTCAGGATTTCCTCAGTATTACAGGTGATGTAATTATTGTTGGTGCCTCAGACATTGCCACAGGTGTTCTTACTATAGGATATCCTGAAAACATGACCTGTTGGGGGGCCCTGAGGACTAGAGTTGGGGACCCCTGCTTTAGGGGGTTGGGGGGGGGGGCTAGTTTTTAGAGCATCCACAATCCAGTAATAATGACATGGACATTATTCTGTGGTTTGGTACGGTGATAGCAAATGTGTATTCGATTTAAGGTGTTTTTTTTTTAGCAAACAAAAATTGCTTTAACCCCTTGAGTGGCGGGTTTCCTACCACCCTGTCGTGCCCACCAGGGCAGGTTTTTTAAAATGGTCTAATCATTGAATTTCAACAAATTTTGCAGTTGCGTCTCAAGAGCCATAACTTTTTCATTTTTCCATTGACATGGCCATATAAGGGCTTGTTTTTTGCGGGACAAGTTGTGATTTTTTTTAAACAGGGGGGAGGAAAAAAAGAAATGGGGAAAAAAGAAAAAAAGGGGCCATGTCATTAAGGGGTTAAATAATGTATTAACTTCCTTCTCTGGGTCATTACGACGCACACGGATACCACATGTGTGATTGTATTTTTGATTTTTTACAAAGTAAAGGGAGACAAGTGTTTTTATAATTTTTTTTAACAATTTTTTACCTTTTTTTTATTTTTTTATTTATTTTTTGTCCCTTTAGGGGACTTCCACAGGGACTCATCAGGACCCCTGATCACATTCCAGGGGTCCGATGGTGACAGCCCTTTACATGCTGCAGTGACAGCCCTTTCCATGCTGCAGTCACATAGACTGCAGCTTGTAAAGGGTTAACAGCAGAGATCGGAGGTTTTCTGTGATCTCTGCTGTAAGAGCTAGTACCTAGCTGTCCTCTGACAGCTAACAACCAGCTCTCCCTGCCACAGAGACCATCTGCTTGCTTCTGACAAGCCGATGGTCTCTATGGCAACCTGTAAACAAAGCAGGAGGTTGCCGGCATATCGACATATCGGCAATATCTTCTGCTGCTTTTTCAAAGCCCTTGCACTGCTCTGTGTGGGTCTGTGCAGGCAGAGCACACTGTCACAGCTTGTGGCATTGTGCTCTGCAGCTCCCATAGTGATACATAGCCCGGAAATCTTCCGGGCTATGTCACTACGAGCAGTGGAGCTCGTCCCGGAAAATTTCCGGGCGTGCCACTCAAGGGGTTAAGTCACCATATTCTGGGACCCATAACTTTGATTGTGTGAAGGGTTATTTTTTATGGGGCAAGCTGTAGTTTTTATTAGTACCATCTTAGGGTAGATCACTTTTTATTTAATTTTGTTAGCTTGGGTAACCAGAAAGCAAAAATATATATTTTTTTGAAAAATGAAAAACTAAGTTACAAAATTTTCAAGATTGTTTCCACTTTGTCAATATGAGTGATTATAGAGTGCACAACTACTGGCATACCACTATGGGTGGCAGGGAATCACAATTTTGAGCAGTTTCTGCTGCTGTTGCAAAAGTGTGAGTGGACAAATTGTACCATTGGGAATAATCAATGTGGAAACTGGAGCACAACTTGCCATTGATTAGAGGGGACCATTGATGTTATAGCTAGATGTGAATGTACCCTAAAACTTATGACTTGTGGAACAGTGTGCTCTCCTCAAGAAGGGGGAAGAGCATCTAGAAGAATTAGGCCTCATGTCCACGGGGAAAATCAGGCCCGCCGTGGATTCTTCATTGAGAATCCCGCACCGGGTCCCTCCTGCCCTGCAGACATGAGGCTAAATATAATAAATTCACCTGTCCGGACGCTGCAGATCTTTCTTTGGCCCGGTGGATGTGCTCAGCGTGCCGGCAGCATGCCGTGCGCATGCGCCTGGCACATCCGCTGGGCCGAAGAAAGAAGATCTGGCCGCGACGGAGGGAAGATCCGCAGCGTCCGGACAGGTGAGTTTTAATTCTGGTATGGGTGTTCCGCGGATCCGGATGGCTTCCATAGGCTTCAATACCTGCAGATGGTCAATAAAAGTGAATGAAAAAAATTTCTGGAGCATTAAAAAAAAAAACCAAAAAAAAAAACGACATGCTCCATTTTCGTGCGGGTCTCCCGCAGGCTTCTATTGAAGCCTATGGAAGCAGTCCGGATCCGCGGGAAACCTAAAATCAGAATAAACTCACCTGCTCCGGACGATGGAAGGAAGGAAGATCCGCATCGTCCGGAGCAGGTGAGTTTATTCTGATTTTAGGCCTCATGTCCGCGGGGCAGGAGGGACCCGCTATGGATTCTCCATGAAGAATCCGCGGCGGGCCCGATTTTCCCCGTGGACATGAGGCCTCAAATGGAGCGTGTGGCTTTTTTTCCCCGCACGCGGATCCGCGCCTGCAGGAAAAAATGACATCTGCAGGTATTTAACTACCTGCAGATGTCCAATGCATCCCTATGGGGCGCGGATCCGCGTGCAGGAAAACCGCTGCGGATTTTAAATATTAATATAGCCGTGGACATGAGGCCTTAAAATGGATCTGAAAGTAGACCCTAAACATACCGATGTACATCTGCTTCACAGTTTACGTACGATGTTTCAGCCAAGGCCCTGTCCACGTGTTGAGCTTGCACTGGAAAGCCTTCTGCCGTACATGCAGTATGTGTCTATAGGGCTACGTTAGCCATACGAAGGCCAGAAGGAGTGTCCTTTTTGTCCCTTTCTGGCTGATATACATCAAGTATGGACTAACATAGTAGACTCCACTATTCCCGTACAACAGTATCCAGGAGAAAACTCAATCTATGGGCTATGGTTGCATCCATCACAGGCCTCTGTCAGACATCCATGTCCCAGGTAAAGCTTCAGTGACATAATTGTCCATTGATGGACAGTCATCCTATAGAGCTGATCCTCAGTGATCAGATCACTACATTAACATTTACCTGCCTATACAGAATCCAACTGACCTTCAAAAGCAGCTGAAGTCCCCGAAAGAGCATTCAGAGTCAGAGTTTTTGTAAGTGACCCCTTCATAGTTGAGTCTGATGCTATAGAGAGTGGGAACTGTTGGATTCCAAGCTAGAGAGGCCCGTAGAGCGTGCTAAACACTTGTCTGCCCGAACACAAAACTGTGCAGTGCAGGAAGAGACCCCCGACTACATGGACGCTATACAGTTAAGCCCCTATTACTTTCTGATGCAGCATAAATCAACGAAGTGGGGTGAGAGCGAGAGCAGCTGAATGGGTGATTTATCCTACTATACGCCTATACAGTGGAATACTTTGCAGCCTCCAGTCAAGGGTATACATTGTGGCTCTGTACATATATCTCCAACAGAAGACTCGTAACGCAATGTAAGCAGAGCCTTAGCCATGCTCGAAAATAAAATCAGGTAATTTCCTTAAATTACTGCATTCAAGAAACATTACTTTGACTGAAGTCAGTATTGGGAAAATGGGCCTGTTTGTTGGTGTTTTTGTAAAGTATCTGCCTGACAATAGTGGCAAAGGTCTGTATGTTGCAGCATTTGAAATGCCATCACATAGAAAGAACAGACCCTTCCATTAATCAAGAGTTTTATGCATTATTCAGTGTGTGTATTATACGATTCCAAGGAGTATCCTATTTCAATGAAAAACAAAAAAACGAACAAGTGTTTTTTAATAGAAAGTGTTTAATTTTGTCGTGTTTTCGAACATTTGTCATTCTTTAGATAGCTGCAAGACAAGAGTCTGATGGTCTAATATCCAATATCTTCAGGCACACGGCCTTTCATATACCTCTCACTTGTACAGATGCTATCATTTCTTCCAGCAGGAGTCATTACCCCACAGCACCAAATACCATTTCCATATGGAATTTTAAAGTTTAAAGACCAACCACCTGAACGTTTTCTACTGAAGAGGATGCGATTCCTTGGGGCAACCTATATTAATGGCTCAGTGTACGAACTTGGAGCATGCCCTTTGGATAAAGACAGCTCGTTAGGGTAGTGGAGAACAACTTAATAGGTGTAGCTTGGTTGGAAGAGGGACGCAGAAGAAGCAGAGTCAGAAGATCCAGATGGAACATACTTTCCAAGAGATGCCAGGCCGTTAATCTGCAATACACAAGCAAATAGTCATACACTGGTACATCTAGATGATCATATAGTTCAGCCAAGTATTGAAGTCCCTTATTGGCACCATCTCAGATGATCACGAGAAAATTATTTGACCAAGACAAGAATTTGCCAAAAGCAAGCACCAGAGCTTGATAACTTGCCCCAATAGAGGTGGTAATATTGTGGTGTATGGGCAAGTCAATGAGGTACCTACAATATTCATTTACATAGTGACAGATCTGAAGAACATTTTCTATTTCCAGAGTAAGAGCATCTGTAGTCGTCACATCCGTACTGACCTTAGCCCTCTTGAGGAACGCCTCCTGGGCAGCTTTCTCATTATCTACCTTTCCGACCCAGGCAGAGAGTGCTGAAGCCTGCAGAGCACGGCCATAAGAGAATGACACGCGCCAAGGACGTAGAAGATCGCAGCGGTTCATAGCATTCAGGTTGAGGGATGCCTCTTCTTCACTCTGTCCTCCGGACAAGAAGCAAATACCTAGAAAAGTCCATTGCAAAATAGAATCACACAGATTGCTTTGAGAGAAATATATGGAGTTTTATATAAAAGGAAAGGAGATTAAGATCAAGAGAAGGAAGAAGATGAAAGCAGTGTCCTGTAAGTCCAGCTTTCTTTCTAGGACTATAGGTCTCCCATAGAGAATGCACTATTTAACCTCTTAAAGACATGTATGGAGCAGAATTAGCCCCCGATCCCCCTTCATACAAACTTCGAGCATCTATGATGTAATAATGTATGTCATGGAGCGTTACAAAGAGCGTCTTTCACTGGAGGACCTCACACGACCATAAATTGCATATACAGCTCATTGATTTCAATGAGAACAGCAAATAAGGGAGATGAAAATAGCTCTGCAGCACCACCTATTGGAAGGCAGCATTCCTACAAGTAAGTGTTAAACTCTTTATACAAGCCTTGTAAAAATAACTGGGAATTGAAAGCGAAGCCAGAATCCATACACAGACAGCCGTTTCAGGGTTTTTGCACTTCAGTGTGCAGTAGGTTTCTGGCTTAGCTAGCGAGGGGCCTGTGATGTGGGTCAGGAACAGGTTTCATTTTTGTGGTGGCACTGTAAGCAAATAGAAGACTTGCAGCCAAGTTCTTCCACGGCTTACAGCTGATTTGAGGGGTCCTACCAGCAGGACAACCTGTAACCCACTTAGAATGAAGGACTCTTCTAGTTAGCAGACAACCCTTTCCTGATTCACTTCGGTGTAACCTGGCTAGGATCTGCATGTCCGCCTGTAATCTGGCACAGCAGACCCAAACGAAGAGTCCACATTGCTTCTGATACAGGACCTCTAAAGAAAGCAATGCCAACAATGGGACCTAAATAGGTTTATCAAATAGGTTTAGGTTTATGCAATCTCTTTTGTAGGATGTTAGGGTAGATTCATCAAAGGCATGGCAGCATTTAAAGTACATTGACCAGAAAGCAGTGTCCTGAAGGTCACCAGAGAAGACCCCTTGTCACTGGACTATTGTTTTTAAGAGAAAAAGATGGAATTTGGAAGACAGCCGGATAGTATATCCCACAAAGCTCAGCAAAAAGCAGAGAGGGGCTTTGTTACCAGGTACTGCAGCAGGAACGGTTCGTCTCAGAGCTGTAACAGTTGCCATAGCGACCTGCTCTGGGGTAAATTTTTTGGGACAGGACTGTCCGCCTGTAACCATATTTGGTTTTAAGAGTGTTCCCTCAAGGTATACGTGATGTTGGATGAGAGCAGCGTAGACTGCGGACAGGACCTGTGGCAAGAGACGCACATGCATACAGCATGTTTACCATTTCAAATCAATCAATATATTACAGCTTTTATACAAAAAGTCTAATCTTTGGATAATGAGTTCAATTTCTCATTTTCAAGATCCCTGCTTGCTGTCAGTTAATAGCACTTCATCACATTCTTGTCTTGCTGATTCAGTTGCAATCTGTTACAATGTATCTTTGTAGGAAAAAGTGTAGCATAAAGTGCAGAGCAGGATAGAGGTTCATGCTGGCCTAAACCAGACTATTCCTTACATCGATACAATGTAACAAACAGCTTTGTGAGTAGGCTTCAATTAGGGTGGGTTTTCAATCCTAGACAAAAAAAAAAAAAATTTCAAATCAAGCAAGCAGAAAGATCTTGCCATTTTTCTCATCACACAATCAAAACCCTTGAAGAGGTTGCGCAGAATTACAAGAAAAATGGCTACTTTCAGTAACAGTGCCACACCTGCCCATGGGTTGTGTCTGACATTACAGTTCAGCTCCACTTAGGGTACTCCAGGACTACAATAGTGATAACAGCCTTAGGATAGATCATCAATATTGGGGTCCTGGAAAAGCCCTTTAATGGGACTGGGCAGCAATATCAGACCCAATCCATGTGCGGTTACCAATGGATCTGGATAAGTTGATGCAGGAAAGTGGCAAATGAGGTTTAACCCCTTGAGTGGCGGGTTTCTTACCACCCTGTCATACCCACCAGGGCAGGTTTTTTTAAATGGTCTAATCATTTAATTTCAACTAATTTTCCAGTCGCGTTCCCAGAGCCATAACTTTTTCATTTTTCCATTGACACGACCATATGGGGGCTTGTTTTTTGCGGGACAAGTTGTACTTTTTGATGGCATCATTGAGTATATATAATGTATTGTATAACTTTTGTAAAACAATTTGTAGGGAGATTGTGTGTGTGTGGGGGGGGGGGGGGAAGGGTGAAGAAATTCTGCCATTTGTTTTTTAGATTTCATTTTTACGGCGTTCAGCAGGCAGAATAAATAGTGTGATGACATTCTCTGAGTCACATGATCCCAGTGATACCAAGTTTATACAGTTTTTTTATGTTTTGCTATTTTTGTACATTTAAAACATTTTTTTTCTTAAAGGTTTGCTTTTGTGTCACGTTAATTTGATTTCCATTGCTGGCGCCCTAAAGGGCCTTGTTTTTTGCGGGATGAACGCCAGTCTTCATTTATCTAATTTTTTGGAACATGTAACATTTTGATCGCTTTTTATTCCATTTTTTCTAGTGGCAAGATTATCAAAATCTGTAATTCTGGCATGTTTGTTATTTTTATTTTTCACTATATTCTCTGAGCAGTATAAATAATATATTAAAGTAATTCTACAGGCTGGTACGATTATGCCAATACCAAATTGTAATCGTTTTTTCCTTTCACGACTTTTTCCCACTTAAAAAAAATAAACAAAAGTTTAATTCACCCTCCCTTTGCCATATCTATAATAAAAAATCAAAAAATCTAAATCAAAAGAAATACATATTTAGTATCACCACGTCCATAAAAGTCCGATCAAAGTAGTGCATTATTTTTCCCGCACGGTGAATGTAGTGTGGAAAAAAAAAAAAGGGTCCGTGTCATTAAGGGGTTAAATAATGTACTAACTTTCTCTGGCTCATTATGACACAGGGATACCACATGTGTGATTTTATTTTTCATTTTTTACAAAGTAAAGGGAGACAAGTGTTTGTTTATTTTTTAATACTTTTTTTTTATTTAATTTTTTTACTTTATCACATTCCGGGGGTCAAATGGTGACAGCCCTTTACATGCTGCAGTGACAGCCCTTTACATGCTGCAGTCACAGACTGCAGCATTTAAAAATGGTTAACACAGCAGAGATCAGAGGTTTTCTATGATCTCTGCTGTAAGAGCTGGTGCCTGGCTGTCCTCTGACAGCCAAGCACCAGCTCTGCCTGCCACAGAGACCATTGGCTTGCTTCTGACAAGCCGATGGTCTCTATGGCAACCTGTAAACAAACTAGTGCAGGAGTTTGAAATAAAAAGCAGGAGATTGCCAGCAGATCGGCAATATTGATTATTTCAAAGTCCTGCACTGGTTCTCTGGGGGACTGTGCAGGCAGAGCACAATGCCACTGCTTGTGGCATTGTGCTCTGCAGCTCCCATAGTGATACATAGCCCAGAAATCTTCCGGGCTATATCGCTATGGGCAGTGGAGCTCCTCACGGAAAATTTCCAGGCGTGCCTCTCAAGGAGTTAACACTGATAAATGTAAGGTTCTGCACATGAGCAGGGAATACATGTCACCATTACACACTAAATGGGAAACCACTGGGGACACTGACATGGAAAAGGACTGGGGGTGGGTGGGGGGGGGGTGTTAGTTAACTGTAACCTTAACTGGAGCAACCAGTGTCAGGCAGCTGCTGCCAAGGAAAATAGGATCATGGGGGGCATCAGAAGGGGTCAATGAGAACATGGTTCTTCCTCTTTACAAGTCACCGGTCAGACCACACATGGAATATTGTGGACAGTTTTGGGCACCGGTACTCCAGAAGGACATATCAGAGCTTGAGTGGGTACAAAGTAATAAACGGAATGGGTGGACTACAATACCCAGCGAGGTTATCAAAATTGGGGTTATTTAGTTTAGAAAAAAAAAAAAGAAACACAACTAAGGGGCGACCTAATCATGTATAAATATATCAGGGGTCAATACAGAGATCTCTCCCATCTTCTACTCGATCAAGGAGTACTTGTGCAGCCTGAATGGCTTTGTACAATACAATATCACATGTTATATCACTGACTGTATGGCTAGGTTCACACAGGACGGATTTGCAGTGGAAATTCCGTGCGGCAAGTCCACCCACGGCTCCTAATCCATGGAGTAGCCAGCCATGTGGACGAGATTTTACAAAAATCTCATCCACGCGGGGTGGCCAATCCGTCACAGCAAAGCCAGGCAGAACCGGCGCGAAATTGACAGCCGCAGCATGTTAATTCTTTTTTTTCCCCCGTTACGGCCTCACTCCTCTATGGGGAGAGAAAGCCACAACGGAATGCTGGAGGCTGAACCAATCCAAAACCCGTGGCGAAGTGCCGCGGGTTTTGAAGCTGCGGCTCTCCTGCGGAGATCTCGTGGCTTTTCGGTGCGGCCAAGCCGCGAGATTTCTGTCCCGTGGGAACCCGGCCTACAAGTTACATTATTGTTGAGATTTTATCTACAGGGGACAGGAGGTTACGGCGTATAAATGGCTAGAACAGACAGTATCCCCAGACTACACATTATCTCTGGGTCCATGTTCCACTTGGCATCGTTACCCTTACAGTAATCATAAGCTTGAGCATGCAAAATACACAAATGTTAATGTTTAACAGGGATGTAGGCCGCTCATGAACTACAACACCCAACATGCTTTACAGAAAGTGTTGGTCAGACTTACCTTTTCGGTCTCATATTGGCACCTCTGAAGATCATGGGACCCATCAGACAAAATTTCGGGTTCAACAATTGGCACCAAACCATTC
Source organism: Eleutherodactylus coqui (assembly GCF_035609145.1). NCBI lineage: Eukaryota > Metazoa > Chordata > Amphibia > Anura > Eleutherodactylidae > Eleutherodactylus > Eleutherodactylus coqui. Next base: position 85,905,629 of record NC_089849.1, read on the forward strand.
TGAAAGTCAGATAGATAGCATAAAGACCCAACCTACGGTTCATTAAACCCCTCTCTACCTTGGAACAGCAGAAACTAGTAAAGACATGGCGTAATGGCAGATAAGCAGGATCATCCTGATCATTGACAGATTTTAATATAGTTTAACCCCTTTGTGACACTTACGGCTATATGTGTCCTATCTGCATATATCCTGTGCAGTTGGAACATATATAGCCATCCACTGCATATGCTGTGTATGGAGCGGGCTCAGGAGCCGAACCCACTCCATACACAGCAGGTAATTCCCAGTCTGACAGTCAACCCTCACCTGCAACTGCTGAGTTCAGAGGTGGCTCAGATTGCAACTGTTAACCCTTTAAATTCTGCCACCAGTTCTGACAGCTGAGTTTAAATGAAGCAGATCAAAGAATTAGGCTTTTGGCGCAAACTTGTTAGAGCTTCTTCTTGCACCTGTAACTAGTATTGCCCGCTGGCTCTGTAGTGTAACTAGGACAGCAGCACCTTTAGTCTTCCCATCCTTACAAGTTTTTGAGCAGCGTATTCCAAACAGCCCCAGGTGTGCCATGCAGGTAACATGTCAGTCTGGGGGCGCCAGGGCTACCATGATTGTTCAGCTAGCTCTGATCCTGGGGCTTGCGATGAGAGCCCAGCGGTTATTAGACAGCTGAGTATCTACTATACCCGTTACAGACCACCTGTACCAAGCTTCGATACATCACAATAAACCCAGTTATTGACACCCATTCGAAAAAAAATGGCATATTTGGGGATTAAAGGCGTTGTGAATAAATACAAAAATGTGCCCGCTTTCATCTGGTGCCACCGGTCCATGGGCTATATCCATTGAAGTGACTATGGGCAGTAGCTTGTCAGTCATCGCCCTAGGGCCGTGATGGCGAACCTATGACACGCATAGCCATAGTCGCTGACACGCGGCCGCTCACCCCGTTAATGAATACCGGCAGGGGCAGTGACTCCCCTGCTGGTATTCACTAACCAGCTCTACTAGCAGCGCTGAGCCCGGCGCACACTGATGTCAGTGTGTAGCCAGGATCCTCCTCGCCCCGTCCCCCGACGTCTCCTACCTGTTGGTTCTACGTCCGGGGGAGGAGGCATCCTGCAACACACTGACGACACTGTGTGCACCGGTGATAATCGCTGTTGGTAGCGCGCCGGGCACAGGAGAAGCGGAGCATCCACGAGGTAAGTATGTGGGTCTCGTGGGGGGCAGTCACCCCGGAGAGGCCCACTGTAAGGGGGCAGTCACCACGGGGGGGGGGGGGGGGGAAGGGGCACTGTAAGGGGGCGCTGTCCCTGCTGGGGGCCGCTGTCCCTGCTGGGGGCTCATGATTACTGAGATAAGTGAGGGGGAGGCTGGGAGAGGGAGGGCCTGTGCTATGGGTGTTTTGGGTTTATTAAATACAGTTATACATTACAATTATAATTATACATTTGTTATTTAAACTATGAATATCACGAATTTATGGATCTTTTCTCGAAGTGACACACCAGCCGAGTTATGCTCCGTTTTTTGGCGAATTTTGACACACCAAGCTCAAAAGGTTGCCCATCACTGCCCTAGGGGGAGGAAGATAAACATGACTGCTATATTCTTTCAGGGGCCCTGTTAGCCAAAAACGGCACAAAATATTTTTTGCCATTTAGGCAAGTGAGAATATGGACCTGTAGCTGCAATATGCTTAGGCAGTACAGCACATTAAGTTGACAGACGTGGTTTAATAGAAGAGGCCATTTTATTTCCCCTGTAGTGGTGCTAATGTAGGGAACTGAAAACTTGCTGCTAGGGTCCTCCAAACAAGTTTGGGCAGTGATACACCGTGTGATCAGCTCATCATTGAGATCCTTAACAAAAAGGGATTATTCAAAGCATAGAACTCCTTTATGATAAAAATGGTGAGTGAAGGTGGTGAGTGAAGGTGCAACAATGGCTGCACATAGTCTACACAAACATTGCTGCCAATAAAAAAAAGTTAGACCATAATACAATATACTGATACAATAGCTATGCTAGCTCTACTTCAGTCTTGACCAGGCTACTTTTTATATCTTTAATACAAGGTCTGGTGGGGTGGTGGCATTCGCTGCTTCTAGGTAAATGCAGTGAATCAGCTCTTTTCCTTGTAAACAGATCATTAGCACCAGAATTCAAGAAAAGTGATATTTTAGTCGTGCCAAATGAAAGACATATGACCAAAAGCCAAGCTATAGAGCAACTAGAAAACAGACAGATGTGAAAGAAAGAAGTTGCTAATTACCTGTTGGCATATGCTTGCATATCTTGCCAACACATTGGCATTCTCGTAAATAGCAAGGCTTGATGGTGCATGGTCCGAGATCTTCAGCACGCAGCGCCACTTGGCAAAGTCAGCACCATCCTTTTTATAATGAGCGCATCTCTCTGCAAGTCCATCCAGTCCTGAAAGTTTAGCAACCAAATGTTTAGAAGGATTACAAGAAACCAAGAAGGTTGTTGGTGAGGACCAGTTCCTTAGAAACCTACTCTGAATGGCCAATTATTTAGACACCTTCCCTTTCACGATTCAAGCCTCCCTGTATGGATATTAGATACATGACCCCATAGTACAACAAAATCCACATCAGATGGGAAGATCGAGCAGTTTGGGCAACGTCAAATGAGGCATGTCATCAGTACAAAACTAGCTGGGCCGGCATCTCAAAAAATGCCAACCTTGTGGGTTCTTTCGGTGTCAACAAAGACTAGTGAGAGTGAGGAAAGCCATCCAGCGAAAGAGGATAATGTGGATTTAAACAAGTCACTGGTGAAATGGGTCAGTATTAAAGATTAAGAATCATTCTGTCAGCTGTTCATAGCATGCCAGCACCCCCATCTAATTTGTGACAATAGCAGGAAGCTCGCCCATCTGCGTAGGCCATTATTTCTGCAGAATGATTTCGACACCTAGTGGGATCTACGCCACAACGAACCACTGTGGTTCTGAAGGCCAGAGAAGGTCCATCACACTACTACATAGTATGGGGGTCTCTAATGGAGTGGCCATTTATTGTAGGTACTAACCTTGAGTGGTAGTCTCTCCATCAGTGCCAGCAAGAGCAGCTGTGCCTTTATCTACCTGTGGAAGACAGAGCAGATGAAAGATTGCCGAGAGAGGCCACTGTTGATCGCTCTAGAAGTGAAATCAAACGATAGAAGACTGACCTTCATTCCTACTACAATTCCAAGATCTTTGAGAAGTTTTGGGAATGGGACACCACTGTTGGACTTTTGGTACAGTGTTTCATGGAAAAGAATGACCCCACCAATGCTTTTATTCAGATTGACATCAGATGTGAAGAGAAGATTGCGGAACAGCCGTCTGTGTTCTTCTGTGTTCTCCACATTGATGCGCTTTAGGCGGCTGCCCATGGTTCCTGAGGGGAAAGATTGGTTACTTGTATCTTAACAGGATCACTTCAATCTAAACAGGGCAGATATCTCCAATGAAGAAACAGCTCACTCTTAGAGAATCTCTTCATGTCATTAAATCAAGTCATAGAACAGAATGTACTGGAAACAAGACTCCCTATAAGATGTATTCCAGCTAGTGAATATTGCACTAAAGACACAGAAGGAGGTGGACAGAGGAATGGACCATTAGAGTATTCATGATACTCTACATTATTATTGCTCAGTGCTGATTACCCCACTAGTTTAAATGGACTTTTAAAAGGGTCCCTTGTGGGCCCAGACCTGATTGGTCCAATCCCCTTTATTACCAATTGGTGACAACCTGTGCAAGACTCCAGAGGAGATATATGGTTAACAAACAAGAGGTAGGAAATTGACCCAAGGTTCAAGGAGAAGGAAACAATTATCAGGGACTATTGTTTTGGGTGTAAAGCCCAGTTCTTAATGGGTAGGCCCATCGTTTATATGGTGCCCCACTATACTATGTACAGTATAACATATATACTTACCCACAGACTCATCTGCTGCCAAAATTCCTCTGCCATCTTTGACAATACGCTGAGCAATCTCTGAGAGCTCCTTCTTCTGCTCACAAGTGAGTGCTGGGAACTGGTGGGCCATTCTTGATGGTCTGTTGAATGGGATGGAACAATTAAGTATTTAAAGGGAGCTCTATATAAAAAGTACAACATTTTCTACCAGCATCATGAAACCAGGTTCTGCATCCAGACTTCATCCAACAGCCATTGGAAATCGAAATATTTTCGCTCACCAGGCAATTAGATTAAGATATTTGTTTGATACTAGACTACAGCATTGGAGAATTAGTATTTCCTTGAGACCACTCAGTCTGCATGGTGTTTATGGCATCATTTACAGAATGCGGACTGCCATGAACAGCAGCACAACTCACCCAACACAAACACTTGACTCTAGACTTCCAGGGAGTCTTAGAAAAGGAAAGATGGGCGTTAACAGAACCTGGTATGAGGTTCCCGAAAAACAGAGCCCTTACTCACTGGGTTAGGCAGCATTATAACACAATGCCCTCTCCGATCCGTGCAGCAGGCTCTCATGGTACAGCCAGGCGGGCTGGAACAGACTCCTCTGCAGGATTGTATCGAGGACCAGCCAGGATGTATAAGCCGCCTCATGGTCTAAGCCCCATAAAACAGCGCTGTATTACAGGATAAGCGCATTGGTAGAAGCAAACAGGGAAGCAGATACCAGAGTGTCCATGGGCTGCTTTAACAACTACAACGCTCAGTCTGCATGCACTCAACATTGTAATGTAGGACCAAAATCGCAGCCGTGATCTGGTACCTAGCGTCAGGCCACAAACAAGTCCACAGTGTGCCAGAGGGTCTTCCTGGCACAGCTCAGGACCCTCTGATCTGGAAGTGGCTCTTTGTATCCAGATATTAAGGGCTGCATAAAATGACATGGTGGGCCAGATTTGGTGCACAGGACACATTTGACACATGTGATCCTTAGTTTAATGTGTAAAATTGTAATATTAAAGAGCAGCAGTCTCATCAGAAACAGCCCCCATGCGAATGTTGCCACTGCATTAATCAGCTGACCTCATCGTGTCCCACACTTTCCACCCCCCCAAAAAAAACACACAACTGTTTTGACAGGGGAAATATTACATGGCGGCCATTCACATTAATGACTGTCCGTTAGGGTTATGACTTTTTTCAAATTTGAAAGCCTGTGGTGGCAAACGATGACTTAGCATATAACTCTCAAAAATGTTACGTTGTAAAAAAGACCTCTACACCTAACGAGATGTTTTAGCCTGAAGCATGAAATCTGAAGATAAAATACATCCCATTAGACAGGAGAATTGTGAATTGATGATGCTAACAATATTAAAACCTGTCCTCTGGGACTCATTTAAACTTTGCACCTAGTAACCTTGCCGGCAGAAATTCTTGTATTCAAGCTTGTTAACCCTTTCCAAGTGGACAGGCTTCTTTTCTTTAATATGTTTTACAACTTATAAACTCCCATTTGTTATTTGCCGGATATGTCAAAAATGACATATTGGGTGCGGGAGGTTTTTACGTGACCAAAAGAAAACACCGGAAAACATATAGGCAAAAGTTCATGAAATGTAACATCAGGAAAACGAATATTTTGAAAAAAGTTAAAGTCCTAACCATACTGTCCATGTAATACAAAGGCAACTCAAATTCACCAAAACAGGAGGCACACTTAAGAGCAGCTCTCAGTTTCGGCTCAGAGGGGATCCCGAGCAAGGGACTCCCTTGGACATTCATACGACCCAATGAGGTATAAGGAAAGTCCCCATTTATGTGCCTCAATCCTTAGTGTCTAGTCTTGTGGGGACAGCTGTATTTTTTCTTATTGGGATACTTTACTCTTTTTGATCACTTTTTCCTTCAATTTTGTATTTTTTTTTTAAAGCCAGGGTAACCGAAAACACTGCAAATCTGACTTTTTATAAAAGGCATTAACCATGCAAGATAAATATTGTGATATTTTAAAAGTTTGGACTTTTTTTTTTTACGAACACTGATACCAAATATGTGTTTTTCTTCCATTGGAAAAGTTATTTTTAACTATGTACATACATTTTTTACAGTTTAATAGGGTTATTAAACCACTTTCTACATGTTTTATTTAGTCCCTGTAGGGGACTTAACTTTGCAGTAGTTAGATCGCTTGTACTGCAATACTTTAGGCCCGCTGCACATGGGCGGAAATTCTGCGGCGGGATAAAGCAGCCATGTTTTTCCTGGATAGGCAACCCTGGGAGCTTTCATTAGGCTCCTTGAAGGGGGCTTGAACATGTGATTGATTGAATAGTACACTGCATTACGTATGTAGTGCATTCTACTAAGCCTATGACAGCCTGTTAGACTCTACTGGAGGCGGGGTCTAATAGGTTGAGCTACATGGCAGACATGGAGGCTTTTGTCAAGCTTCTGGGTACCATGGGAACCAGTTTGGTACCTTGCAATCAGACTGCGGGTTGCCGATTGTTGACAGAAAGGGCCTGCCCCCTCACCTCCTGTCATCTGCCTACATGCTGCCGTTGCTACTGATTGTGGCATCTAAGGAGGTAAATTGCCAGGATCTGAGGTTTCTCCACCCATGGCAGTTAGAGCAGGAGCCTGGCTGCTAAGTCACTGCCTTTGGGCTAATGCCCACGAACGGATTATCGCTACGGAATTTGCGGTCAAACACCCGGCGCGAATTCCAGCAGCAATGTCCATCCATAGACATGCTGTGGTAAACGCTTCTCCCATGCTCAGGAGTAGAAATAAACTGATTTTCCACTCGCGGGAGAGAATCGCAGGATGTTCTATTCTGTGCGGAAAATCATGTGGACGGCTTCCATTGCAGTCAGTGAAAGCCGTCCGTCCCGCGATACTTCCGCTGCGAGCACTATGGAAATACCACGAGAATCCACGTCACGCGCTGCGCAGCGAGACACTCGCGGCAGATACAGAGAGGTGAGTATAGGGTCTCTGGGGGGGCACTGGGTCTGATTCCGCTGCAATATTTTGCTGGCAGAATCCAACCCGGCCGTGGGCATGAGGCCTTAGGGTGGCTTCACATGGGCATTTAAAAAAAACAACAAAAAAAACACATGCAGGATTTGTGCGTGATGCGAGAGTGAGTAAAAGCAGATTTATGAAAGCAATGATTTTCAATGGTTTCCTTCCTATTAGCGATTTTTTTACTGATGCGGTGTTGCCAGAAAGAAAAAAATATATATCACAGCAAACTATTTTTCAGCGATGTGCGATTCTTTATCTCCCATGTTTCCCTATGGAGCCTCCTTTTTATCGCATCGAAATGCAAAGACTTGAGTTACGATGCACTGCGATTTTAACAATAGGAAGTCCTATCGACTTACGCAATAAAAGAAATAAATAAAAATAAGATTTTTGCAGGCACTTTCCATTCCTGTACAAAATTCTGTATAATTGTAGCAATTGGCTAGGTATAAAGGTCCATTTACACGGGACGACTGTCGGGCAAACGATGCCTGACACTCATCCATGTTTCCTTGCTCCCGTGCTGACACACAGGAGCTAGTATAGCTGGCTCGCTCACGGAGCGGCCAGCAGGGGGGCGGGGCAGTGCAGGAGATTTCTCTCCTCTCACTCCCCCGCCCCTCTCCATTGACATAGCACAACGCTGTTTAAACTGAATGATGAGCAATTAACTGTTCGGCCATCGTTTATGCAGCATAAAAGATCAGCAATGAGCTCATCGCTCAGTTTAAACAGCATCCGGAAGCTCCTGGTGTGTAGAGACCTCTTCTGCTTATGTAGAGCTTGTTGACCACTAGACGCCTCTACAACACAGAGAAGAGACTTCGCCAAATTACCAGAGTCTGAGAGGGGAGCATTATTGGGATGTGAGAAGCTGGATGGACATATCAATGAATTGCCCCACAACAGGGGGAATTATTACCATCTTGGGTACAATAGAAGGTATTACGTAAAAGGTGTATATTACGTAGGGTGGGTGATGGAAAAGCAAGGCACCAAAAAGGTCTGTGTCAAATTCCACAGAGACATTGTGGTTATGAGAATTCATCATGGCGGTCTGGAGCGGGTAGAGAAGAAAAGCGGAACTGAATGACTCCAGTCAGAGAGGACGTCACCTGTGATCTCTGGATATAACAGTACTGTAATCACTTATATGGTCTGCAAACCACCGATGTAGAGCTAGTATCTATCACTATATGGCCACTGTATGCACCGCTGCATGTGTTGTGACACACTGCAAAGGGGCCCACTGAGACAGTCGTCCAGAAGCCAGCCCTGAAGGTACCTTTATAAGAGGAGCTGTTGAGACACTTGGAATATGTGAGATAAAGCAGGGATCATGCAGGCCGATAATTACATAATAGTCAGCCTTGCCCCAGGCTAAATGGCCGATAACAGGGAAAAATAGCCAGCTTTCTATTGCAAAGCAAATATAGATAAGATAGAAGACTTTATGGCACCTTTACATGGAGTAACTATCGTTCAGTCACTCAGGAAATTCGCTGAGGCGTGCAAACGACAGTTGTTCAAAAGCTTTTACAACCAGCGGTGATTGTTTATTAGCTGTTCGCCGAGATATCATCCATGGGGGAGGTGTACAGGCAAACGTGTCCACAAGTCATTTAGTGACTATTTTTTAGTTGGTCTGAACAAAAACAACTAGTGAGCGAATTATCACTGTTGATGGCCGTATTCAAGATAGAAAAGTTGCTGCATGTCCTGTTTTGGGGAGATTCTGTTTAAGAGTCGCCCATTATTCTCTATGGCAGACAAAAAAAAAAAATTTGAAAAAGTCGCATTGTACTCACAGGTAAATATTACAGTGATATCGCACTCGTCCCTGTAAATACACCGAGGGCTTATTTACACGAGCGTATATCAGCTACCGTTTTCACAGCTGGCCGATATACGCCACCATCTGATGCATTGGATTCCAATGCATCAGATCACACAGGCGTATTCCCACGGTGTAAAAGCGGGCAGGAAACTATCTTCCTGGTCCGACAACGGACCCTGCAATAGGCTGCTATGGGAGCTAGGGTTGCCACCCGACCGGTAAATCACTGGCCTGGCCGGTATTCTTACCGCCCAGGCCGGTGCTGGTATTTTTATTTTACCGGCCCTATTACAGACCGGTATTTTTGTCGGGCCCCGGGGACTGCGGCAGGCGTTGACAAAATACCGGCCTGTCTAGTGTTCAGGGATCATGCAGGGGGCTGGGGCAGTGTCAGTCAGCAGTCTATGCTGGTGACGCGCCCCTGCTGAATGTCTGTGAGAGCGCACGAACTCTCGCACATGCGCTTCAGCCAGCCTCCTATTTCTAGCGGCACTAGAAGCAGAAGCGCACAAAGCACTGTGTGTGGCGGACGCGGGAATCAGATTTGGTACTCCACGGGCGGCGCGGGGAGTCTGGTGGTGGTGTCGTGTGGACAGGACTCGTGGTTGCTGTGATGGTGTGGTGAGAGTCTGATGACCGGGGGATGGTGCGTGGCTTATTAGAAATCCATGGGCTTTTAGCACCGTGTAATACATGGGTGACATTCGTCCGTGTGAGCGAGCCCATAGGCCGCCTTCACGTGGGTGAGAAAATCACGTGAGATATGTGCGTTGTGAAATTCTTTTGAATGGGGTCAGACACGTGAGATTTTGTTTCCTGTACAGGACAGCGGTCAGGGTCATGCAGGAAACAAATCATGGCATGTTCTATCTGGCTGCGTGATCTCGCTTCAATGGAGTCGGCAGTAGTAGCGCCACCCCACTGAAGGCAATGGGAGAACCCTGCGACTCTCTGCCACAGCTGTGACAACCATGACGGGAGATTCCCAGCATCCTCGAATTGATGCGAGGCCGTATTCACATAGATAGCGAGGGCGATATCGGGCCGTGATTCACAGCCCTATACCGCCATCGTCCGTGTGAAGTTAGCCTTAGTGCCTCTCCTGTCCAAGCGCTGCATTTGTTATTGCAGCTCAACCCTGTTCACATAAATGGGACTGAGTTGCAGTACAAGACACAGCCTGTGGACAAGAATGGCGCTGTTTCTGCAAAAGTAGTTATTTTTTCCAATCCTGGACAATTCCTGTAGAGGTTATGGCGTATCACTAGGAAACGCCATCACTTTCTGACCGATGGGTGCCCACCTGCTTGACACCCACAATCCTAAGCCACTCAGGGGATTTGGAAGGGTCCCAGCTGTTGGATGGCCAGAATTCGCACGTTTCGATGTACCTAGTCAGATTCACATGGGCGATTTTTCCTTTGCAGCGATGCTGTGAGATAGGGAGAAAAAAACTGCATGTCATAAGGCCAATTTACATTGGACGAGTGTTGGGCAAACAATGCCCGACACTCGTCCCTGTATCCCCCCCGCTCCTGTGCGCTTGCACAGCTGGCTCACACACAGAGCGGGGGCAGTACAGGAGATTGCTCTCCTCTTGCTCCCCCACCCCTCTCCATTTACATAACACAGGCGCCGTTCGCTATGGAACGGCGGCTGTTTAAACTGCACGATGAGTGATGATAGTCGTCGCTCATCTTTTAGCAGCCCAAATTATGGCAGATTCCTCGTAAGCAATCGCTTATTTCCTACGGGATCTTTAAAGATTGCGTCGCACACCATGTGATTTGCATGCAAGTTTGAGGTGATTTTTACCATTGAAAACTATTGTGTGAAAAACCGCAAGTTCATAGATGCAATAGGTTTTTAAAGCACAAAAAATGCATCGCGCTCGCATCCAGAAACACAATTTTACAAGCGCAATATCGGTCTGAGTTTTTTGGACCAATATCGCGCTCGCCCGTGCGAATACACCCTTAGCTACAGCAGCAATTCACATTTAGCTTGTAAGCACGGATGGTAGAACTAAATGCCCTCGCTGCGCTCTGGTGCGTTGCAGTCCAGTTGCAGAGAACACAACATCCGTATTCAGAAGCGAACACGTCGACTATTAAACACACAAGACACGGTGCAGCTACACAGCAGAACCCCTCCCCCACAATAAATGCATTAGATATTTAACCCTTCCATTACATGACTTCTGCAAAGCAATGCAAAAAGAGTCTGTATGCAGAGCATGACCCCCACACCCATTACTAATGGCAAACAGGTCTACAGGAGCAGTAGGACTTCACTCTGTCCAGCCGAGTGCAGAGCGTTCCCCCTTCTACAGATATCGGTATAAAGCGCCGTTGCAGAGCGTTCCCCCTTCTACAGATATCGGTATAAAGCGCCGTTGCAGAGCGTTCCCCCCTTCTACAGATATCGGTATAAAGCGCCGTTGCAGAGCGTTCCCCCCTTCTACAGATATCGGTATAAAGCGCCGTTGCAGAGCGTTCCCCCCTTCTACAGATATCGGTATAAAGCGCCGTTGCAGAGCGTTCCCCCCTTCTACAGATATCGGTATAAAGCGCCGTTGCAGAGCGTTCCCCCCTTCTACAGATATCGGTATAAAGCGCCGTTGCAGAGCGTTCCCCCCTTCTACAGATATCGGTATAAAGCGCCGTTGCAGAGCGTTCCCCCCTTCTACAGATATCGGTATAAAGCGCCGTTGCAGAGCGTTCCCCCCTTCTACAGATATCGGTATAAAGCGCCGTTGCAGAGCGTTCCCCCCTTCTACAGATATCGGTATAAAGCGCCGTTGCAGAGCGTTCCCCCCTTCTACAGATATCGGTATAAAGCGCCGTTGCAGAGCGTTCCCCCCTTCTACAGATATCGGTATAAAGCGCCGTTGCAGAGCGTTCCCCCCTTCTACAGATATCGGTATAAAGCGCCGTTGCAGAGCGTTCCCCCCTTCTACAGATATCGGTATAAAGCGCCGTTGCAGAGCGTTCCCCCTTCTACAGATATCGGTATAAAGCGCCGTTGCAGAGCGTTCCCCCTTCTACAGATATCGGTATAAAGCGCCGTTGCAGAGCGTTCCCCCTTCTACAGATATCGGTATAAAGCGCCGTTGCAGAGCGTTCCCCCTTCTACAGATATCGGTATAAAGCGCCGTTGCAGAGCGTTCCCCCTTCTACAGATATCGGTATAAAGCGCCGTTGCAGAGCGTTCCCCCTTCTACAGATATCGGTATAAAGCGCCGTTGCAGAGCGTTCCCCCTTCTACAGATATCGGTATAAAGCGCCGTTGCAGAGCGTTCCCCCCTTCTACAGATATCGGTATAAAGCGGCAGTGCAGAGCGTTCCCCCTTCTACAGATATCGGTATAAAGCTACAGTGCAGAGCAGTCCCCCTTCTACAGATATTGGTATAAAGCGCTGATGCAGAGCATTCCCCCTTCTACAGATATTAGTATAAAGCTACACTGCAGAGCATTCCCCCCTCTGGAGATATTAGTTTAGTGACAGACCAGCCGATAAGTAACTGCCAGCAACTAGTTCTCCCCACTATTACAGTTGCACTTACTGGTGTGGTGGCTCTGGGGCTGCTCAGAAAGGTGGGATGGGCACAGCCACATCACACAGTTTTATATGCTCTGCCACCTATAGGACTGTGGGCTGTGCCTACGTGCTGCACTCCCCTATAGGCTCTCTGCCTTCACACTCCTTCACAGGGAGCCATTCACTGTCAGCCAGGCTGGAGAGGGAGGGGAGCCCTGCAGTCCTTACTATGTATAAAGGTCGCTGAGAGTCAGGAAGAGTGCGTCTCCCCATGTACTCCTTGCTGAAAGAAAAGACAGAGGTCTATTCTGTGCCATTCCATACGGGTGTCACTGGACTGTCTGTACTAAAGGCCCTTTTACATTGCAAGATAAACCGAAAGGAGCGTGCGAGCAGTAGCGGCGCAGCGGGTGGATGTCGGTGATTGGCGTGCATTTACCCGAAACAATGACGGGGTAGTTTTGGTTGTTCATGGGATCATAACCGCCCCTCTCGACAACCTGCTGCTGCTGCTCTCTGCTCGACAGATCTTTAAGACGCCCGTCTAGACCAAAGGATTTGCAGCAGACGAACAATGAATTTTTGGTCGGCATGAAAGATCCAATCACCAACACTCCAACAATGTATGGCTGACTGTTCAGTCGCTGTGCGGTTTACACCTAACAATTATTGTGCAGACCAATCGATCTAACGATTATTTGCACAATAATTATACTGTATAAAAGAGCCTTAACCCCTTAAGGACTACACTTTTTCTTTCGATTTTCATTTTTCCTCCCCACTTTCAAAAAATCATGTCTTTTCAACATCGGCGTAGCTGGCTAAGGCTAATTTCACACGAGCGAGCGCGATATCGGGCCGTGAAACAAATGTGTCAAAAACTCCTCGCATCACTTCAGGGAAGTATTGATCGGCAAGCGTTTCCCATGGTTTTCAATGGGAAACCTCACATGCCGTGCAATGTTTCAGCCGGCCCCACTGAAAACAATGCGGGTTCAGAGGCGATGCCCAAACACAGGACATGGCACAATTTTTTCCAGCACCGCGTTGTAGGAAAAAGACGCTCATCTATTTGACCCCATTCAAAAGAATTGAGTTCATATTCGTGTGAGATTTGTGCGTCTCACAATGTGCACATCTTGCGTGATTTTCTCATCTGCGTGAAAGCAGTTTTTGCATGAGTTGTTTTTTTTCAATGCTACTATTTAATGTACTGGAAAACTTTTTTAAAATTCTAAGAGGGAGCCTTCAGTAAGCCCCTTGGCTGCCATGGCAATCTCATCACAGGCGGCCGCTTGGGACCTCCAAACTCCGATCAGACCATTTAAATGCTGCTGTGATAATTGATTGTGGTGTTTTAAGGGTTAATAACCGCAATTAGCATGAGCGCTGATCATGGCTATTGCTGACGGGTGTCAGCTGTCAAAGAGAGAAAACACCTGCATTGTATGAAGTGGGAGCAACCCTCAATCCCCCTCCATACAAACCCCAAACCTCCATGATGTAACTGTACGTTAAAGGGGTAGCCTGGGCTTTTTAACTGATGACCTAGTCCCTGGATAGGTTATTGGTAGTTGATTGACGGGGGTCCGCCTCTCAGGACCCGTCCATCCGCTGATCATCTAATCCTCAGTTGTCAGAGGAGGAAGTCAGAGCGCCAGCTTCATTCCCATTGAAATCAATAGGAGCGCTACACTGCCCCAATACTAACTGGTCAGAATGTCACGTCCTAAGCAGGTAGTGTAAGAGCAGTGTTGCGCTTCCATTGACTTCAATAGGAGTGAAGCCTATGCTCTGACTTCCTCTACAACCACTGATGACGACGTCCAGCCTGCTGCACCGGACAGCGGGACAGACGATCAGCTGATGGGCAGGGGTCCCAAGCACTGGATCCCCATCCCATCCTTAGGCAACTCTCACACAGGTGTTTGTAAAGATGCTGCATTTTTTAATAAAGTTTTTAAACGTGTTTGGCAGCTTTTTTAAACGCACCCCATGATTGCAATTGGCTATCTGGTGCGTTAAAAAGTGGTGCAACGCCAAAAAATAGAACATACAGCGATTGATTTAGCGCGCGTTAGAAATGCCACACTAAAACGTTTGCCTATGATGCTCCATTGAAATCAAACGCTGTAAAAATAAAATAAACCCTATCTGCATTAAAAAAAACCCAATGCATTACCTAACAGGCGCTGTCCGCTCTGCCGCATTTCTCCTCCGGCACACTTGTCTGCAGTCTTCAGCCGCCGCTGGTTAGCGGGTTATAAACCCCGCCTCCAGGAAGCACTGGCTCTGATTGATTCTCGAGTGCCGTGGCTCAGCCAATCACTGCAGCGCTCGATGAACCAATCACACCCATGGCAGTTTGAAGAACTGATGCTGTTGTGATGGTAAAGGGCGGTCACACCAACTATTGATGGGATTTACATTACTCTTGTGTTCATTCACTTAGCATTTTGTTAATTGAACAAAAAACTATTAGCACTATTTTTGAAATCCTTCTAATTACTATACAGCATTTTTTTCACACCTGCCTAAAACCTTTACATAGTACTCTACCTCTTCTCTTGGCACACTACTGGGGAACATGTTTCTCTTATTAGTGGTCTTTTCCCAATAGCACAGCTCCGTAGAGGAGAGTAGATTGGTTAATGTGTCAGGACGTGTTTGTCAGAGAAGAGCAAAGTCCACAGCTGTTGTGACAGAGTCCGCGAGAGGGAGGGGACCAGGAAAAGTGAAGAAAATGAGAAAACTGGCAGGACCAGAACTTGCTTACAAAAAAGAGCCTTGACTAAAAGGAAGAAAAAGAGATCAGTGACGTGAGCTGTGCTTTTAGTCTGTAGAGCTTCAGATACGTACTGCACAGGACCTGTAGGCCTATATGGACATATGTTAAAACTGCTTCCTATTGGCATACATGTGTCTTATATATAGGTTTTTTTTAAATTTTTTTCAACCAACAGTACTGAAAAGTATTGGCTGCTATGGAGAACCAGCCTTACGTTACATGGGTGCCCTGTGTAGTAACTTCTCCCCTTTCCTCACTATACGGTGTTTGGTCATATGGCCATGAATTATGTGTTCCCCATGTAGTAGTTAATCAAAATCTGCCCCAATCCAAAGCAGTCTGTCCTGTGTGGTTGCACATAGCTGTTCTTGATAGACTTTGTACATGGGCAAATTATCAATACTTTCCTTGATGGAAGCTGTCTTAAGATGACCTGTTACTCCAGGACAATTCGGGAGCTTCTCCTATTCTTGGTAGTGGGTATAGATTTTCAGATCTTTACTAGCACCATGTGCAGTTGACCAACTTTTTACCTTGGTCTTCTAGAGGAAAAATATAAATGTCTAGAAGATCATAACAGACCAAGCGGGTCTGTTAATGGACCAATGGCGCTAAGGCAGCGTCAGATTGGGGTGCCTAGGGTCCACCAATAATATTAATTCCGAGGCTCTAATGTACAAGGGGGTACCCAAAAGAAACTGGACTCTTCTTCTTGGGGGCAAAGGGTAACTTGTACATGATCCTGTTGCTATGTAAATGTCTGCGGACCCCTTCTGAGGCGGTGTGCCAGCTGATGTTGACGGAAGGTTGCGTTCGGCTCCTGTGACTTTTTTTCAACAAGTTGTTCAGTTTTTCGACTATTTTGTGATGGCTGATTCATACGAACATCATGCAGCTGTGAAGTTTTGTTTCCTTTTGCACTGCTCATGGCACTCGTAAAAAAGTTACACAGGGCGAGTTTGGGTGAATACAGAGGGTGAGATGAGCGTATCATGCCGATTTCATCACAAATTGCTTAACCCTCAGCCCTGTGTAGGCAGATACATTGTCTTAATGGAAGAACCAGAATATAGTGGAGGTGGCAGCATCCATGATGTAATTAAAAGATACTCCTTTTTATTAAACTCAATACTTGGAGCAAACTCACATGGCATTAGTCAATATAAATAACGTGTCTAGAGGTAGTTGTTGCCTCTGGAAGAACCAGTTACCTGTTTGCCCTTGGACTAGGAGCCCTTTAAGCTCTGTGAGCCAAAAACACAAGCTAATGTAGCGCCAGGCTGCTGGTAGCACCAAGAAACTGCAAGATGAGCTTGCAGCCAACATGGTGAGTCACATCTACTTTGTCTTCCGAGCTGATCACAAACATACTGCTGGACAACAACCTGACTGGCATTCTTCTGCCATCAACGGCTGTGAACCCTGAGAGTGCGGGCTCTCCATGTGTGCAGCAGCTGACCTCTTTGGATTACGGGAGCTTCTGACTTTGAGCGGAGGTGTCGCACCGACAGCGGAGGTGTCTGGTGGTGGGTGTATTCCCATCTGCGGAGACAAACACTAAGAACAGGAGCCACAATGGGATTATATTTGGCACTTTGCACTTATGTGGACTGCAGTTGCAATACCCCACAGGGGTGACCCTGGGCACTTGGCTAATGTGAAGAGCTGGGAGGGTTAAGTGCTGACGTGTCACGGTGGCACTTACCATGCTCTGGTCCCGGAGGGATGACACGCTGCCAAGGACAGTGTAGATTGCAAGCCAGGCTTCTACACTCCTTTGGCTGGTAGTGCCAATAAAGGTTAATGAGGGGGGTTGTAGGAGATATCACTCATGACGTCATCGTTCCCACACACTGTTAATCTATGCGGCGGAGTAATGAACACGGAGACTTGTGTCTAGTACCTCTGTATAACTTGTACTTGAAATAAACTTGAATAACAGGCAATGCAGGTACAGTACACTTTTAGCAGAAAGACAGGCCAAAACTCAGAAGTAGGGAGGATACATAGGATCAATATGGCCCTATAGTCCACATTATCTATATGTCACCGGTCCTGGATTGGGAGCACTCTGGAGGAGGAAAGGGGGTAGGGGTCATTCCGCATACACTTTGACAAGAACACTTATTGAAGAAGGCTTAGCCAATAAAGTACCTCTGTGCGGTGATCCTAACTGACGGATGGCTGCACAGGAAAAACTCCTGTATTGTGAACGGGTACCTGTTTTTAGGAAGTTGGGAGTTGCTCTCTCTCTATTGCTGGGACTCACTCACTCATCCCATGCGACTCACATGCGGTATGGACTTCTCTCCTTCTCCTCCATATTAAACACAAGGAAACCTTCTCCCTGTGCCCCTACGGATTCTCCAACGGATTGAGGAAGAGGGAAGATCCTCAGCTCCTGCAAAGGGAGCCTCTCCTTCTTCTCCATTTTCAACATGAGGAAGCTAAAGGTGCTTTCCAGCATCACTGTGGGGCCTCCAGCGGCATGGGCAGATGGACGATCATCAACGAACCCTTTCCCGCTCTCAGAAACTCACATTTATACCTTCACTTATACCGCATAACACTTGAGGATACATTCTGCAGACAGAGCTGAGATGCAATGATTTTATGAACATTAACCCTTCAGACACCACAACTGTGCAACACACATACAGAAAATGACATGACAACTTTGCATAGTGCATCCACATGAGACAATACATGTCTGACATTTATGGAGGAGGCCAGGATGATGTTCTGGGCCACTACACAGTAAGAAAATCTGCCATCATTTTCTTTGCTCCTTTCTGCCTGGAAGCGTCTCTTCTAGCTGGTGCATCACCCAACTCTTGAGACTCTCAGAGTAAAGAACCTAGTGATAGTGACCAATACTATCTGTGATCCTGGTGCCCTCTAGAGATCCTGATGCATTGCTGATCAGGTGAAAGTTATCCCGACCAGTCAAACAAGCTACTGCCCTTTTGGAGCCACATGAAGCTTTTATCTACTGTGCAGTTCCCAGTAATCTGATAGCCAACATTGTCTACTTATCATTTTCTGTATGGACTCTTTTTGAACTACAGTATGTGTGTGTACCACTGACCATCTGATATTGGAGATATATAATGCCAGCTTAGACTCTCTGTCTCCCCTTTGTGAAAGGTCGGCGTCTACTCCACACCTAAATTGGGACTTAGTCATCTGCCATTGCTACAACCATACCTTTTTCATCCTGTTGCAGGCAGGGAAACCGAAAACACTTGTGAGGAGCCATAACTCTACGCCGTCAATACCTGACCTCCTGAAAAAGTTTGCATGCAGGTTATCTAATGACGCAGCCCAAAAACCCATCAAATTCCCTGGGAGGTCATCGTTGCTCTACGATGTGGCGTCTCCTCCTGAAGGACCTGAGCTCACACTGCGACAGGTTACCACTCAGTAGCTGGAAGCCATACAACTAAGTACCACCTCCATGACTGGCAAAATATAGGAAGTGAAAATTGATGTGGGGCTCTTGTGACAAGACTTGCCAACCTATGTGACTGAGTCAAGGTAGCAGAGGACCATATTTCACAACTTGAAGAAACTACTGCACTTGTCCCCGCTAAAGTGGCGGAAATGGAAAATGGTGGATCAGTGAGTGGATAACTTTGAGACCGATGCTAATTACTAGTAGGGAGCCTCCTTAAAGTCGTTTTTCCCCATGAGATACCTTCTCGACAGATTTTAGGGATTATTCTATGCATCACTAGGTTTGCTAGTGACACCATGGCTAACTTCACTTTATTATTGTGGAATGTATGGGGAAGCCATGGTTTAAGTTGGTCAGTGCATTATACTTACTCCTCTTACTCCAAAGGTGTACCCATTCTTGTCCTCTGCGGGTTAGGTGGAAGCCTGGTCAGATACTTAAAGACTTGAAAAGGTGTTTTGTGTTTATACAGGAGTGAATAGATTCACAACCCTATGTAATTCTTGGCACTTACTTGATCTGATGGCTTCTTTAAGTAGCCCAATTCGCCACTCAATTTCCTAATGCAGTTATCATTTGTGTTGGAGATTTTAATTTTAAATGCGTCCCTAGATAAATTCTATATTACTTCTCCAGCTCATAATATATCTCACCCAACCACACTAGTTCAATTTCTACTCGAACTGGGCTGGAAAGATCTTTGGTACCCAGATGCCCAAACATTCTTGTGTCACTCTTCTGGCAGTCACTCATTATCCCGCACTGATATATGTGGTAATGCTAAAGCTTGCACTGCTATGGTCAGTATTATCTCCCAAGAGCTATGTTGGACCGCTTCTCTCTCCTGGCTAAATTTCAAACGTCTACTAGCCAAGTGGCTCGATACAGGTAGAGAGTAAACCCTTTGTGGCTACTTATTTGATCCAAGTGACCAAACTCCGGATCAAATTAAGCCATTCTTAGACACAAATAATCCCCCCACTAGCCCACTTATACTATAGGAGACTTTTAAAGGGAACCTATGACTGGGTTCATGCTGCCCGAACCATGGGCAGCATGAACCTAGGACAGATATATACAGTACCCCCACATGTATGTGTTATTCTGAAATGCTGCAGCATTTAATAATAACCATACCTTGAAGTTTGCCTGTTTGACTTGGTAATGGAGCTCTCAAGTCAAAATGGTGGGCTACACCAGGCTCTCCTGAAGCGCAGGATGCCGACTGACAGCTCTGTCCCTATACACAAGCAGGGAGAAAACTGTAAATCAACATGCTGTGGGCGGGGAGAGGTCGTGCAGCCCGCCTCTTTGACTTGGGAGCTCTTGAGTCAAACAGGTAAACTTCAAAGTGTATTTATGCTGGAACATGGCAGCATTTCAAAATAACATATACACTGGGACACTGAGTATATCTTTCCCAGGGCCATGCTACCCATAGCTCAGGTAGAAGGAGTCTGGTGACAGGTCCCCTTTAAATAATTCCTTAGAGCAGTGGTGGCAAACCTATGGCACGCTGTGAGGTGTCACTATTACTAGTGGGGGCCGCTGTAGGGTGTCACTATTACTACTGGGGGTCGCTGTGGGATGTCACTATTGCTACTGGCAAAATAGTTCTCAGCAGCACACCATAAACCGAATAGTGGGGCAGACTTTGTACAAAAGTGCACGCTCACCGTATGATTCGGACTCCCGGAATCCGCTGTGTCGGGCGAAACGCCGCAAGTGTTTTAACTGGTGGAGTTTTAACCAATAAAAGATGAAGTTTGGACTTTAACTAATGGTTGCTTGAAGATTCCTGTGCGGTGCTGTTCACCTACACTTTACTATTACTACTGGGGCCGCTGTGAGATGTCACTATTACTAGTGGGAGCTGCTGTGGGGGGTCACTATTATCGCTTGGACCGCTGTGGGGGGTCACTATTACCACTAGGGCCACTGTGGGGGTCACTATAACTGCTGGGATATGTTTACACGTGGCGGAAATTCTGCAGAATGTCCTCAGCAGAAATTTCTGTGGCAAATTCTGTACCATTTCCGCATCCGAAAAGCAGTCAAAATCTGCACCCTGTCTATTTGGAAACAGCCTTGTTCTTTTTATAACAACGGAGGTAAAATCATATGTCGTGATAAGCCCCGCCTCCTGACGTGTTGGTACTTTGTGATAAATAAGTGGGTTTAGGGTTTGGGCACTCGTCTCTGAAAGGTTCACCATCACTGCCTTAGAGGCTGCCCAAAGTCATCAGTTTCATTTGTTCAAAGGGATTCATCCTGAGATGAGGAGGAGATACCTTTAGATATTTGGCTCTAAAATCCGCGTATATAGCAGATCCTTCTAAGGACACTAATTCACAATGGCTACAGTAGGGCAAGCAGTATGTCTTATCATTACAGGTAAAGACCCGTAGGTTTGCTTTTTTTGTAAAGCAAAGATATTCTGAATTTATTAATGAAACCAGTAGTTTATTAGGTCATTTGGTCGACCAAAACTCTGCGTCCCCGTCTATCCTTAGAACCAGGTCAGATCCTGGGGATGTGCTTACCAACAGTGTGATAATCAGAAAAAAATTTCAGGAGTTTTATGGTGATCTGTATCATACTAGATTTGTTCTCTCCCAACAAGAGATAAATAATTACATAGAGAATCTCATCTTTCTAATACTAAATTCCGACCAAAAACCATTTCTATATGCCTGCTTTATTTTACCTGAACTTACAGGGACCCTTTCTGACATGGCAAAGGGCAAGTCTCCAGGTCCGGATGGTTAGCCAGTTGTTGTCGTTGTTGGCCGTTTAGTCGTTCACGACCCTCGGTGACCCTAAGGCCTCATGTCCACGGGGAAAATCAGGCCCGCCACGGTTTCTACATGCAGAATCCTGCAGGGGGTCCCTCCTTTCCCGTAGACATGAGGCTTAAAAATAAGAATTACTCACCTGTCGTACGAGAGACCCACAGAAAAATGGAGCATACTGCGATTTCTTCCCGTGCATGTGACCAACAGGCTGGGAAGAAATCACATCCGCATGCTTTTAGCTGCCCTACGGATGCTAATACATCCCAATGGGCAGCAAGGCGCACGGATCTTCTGTGCGGGGGTCACGTGTGGATTTTATAAATAGAATCCTCATGCGGACATTGGGCCTAAGTCAATTGGTAGGTTTGAGGATATTGATCTCACACGCGAGAACATGTGATCTTGCACAGATGCAAGGAACGGGTGGAGACGCTCACAGGGCTCTTAAGCATGTGTAGTCAATGGCGTGACACTGGCTTCCGGACCAATGGTGTCCATTTATGATCAACAAGTATGTATAGAGTTAAGGAGAATGTGATGATGTATTGAGGATTTTCATCTGTGTTTTAACTTTTGTGATTGGTGTTGATTGGTACTGTCTATGTACATGTATATTCTGTGATTGTTCCCAGCAAGAGAAATTATGTAATCTTGTAGATATGATACATTTTAATGGCTAACAAAAATACATGATGTTATAGCGAGCTTGCGAACCTCTCAGGCTCTTCGTCAGGCTGAAACGGATATAATAAAATGGCTGCTGTGGCCAATTAATCCAAAGATGAAGTTATTCATGGTTATTAGGTTGGGTTTAATGGAGGTTGAAGAAATGGGTGGGGAAGGCTGCAGTGGACAACTCTGTCATACCCGGGTCATACGTAACCCAGGTCTTTGGGAATTCTTTTCTTTACTAGGTGTCCATATCTGGGAGCAATATGGGATACTTAGTCTGGGGGATACGTGTATACTTAATATCTTCGCCTCCTCTGATCAATTACAAAGTATGGTATTCCTCACTCTCAATTTTTTCAGTATTTGCAAATTAGACATGCTTTAAACTTATTTAATTTCCCTCCCCCAGACCTAGTATATCTCATTACCCCTTAATTACGGTGTTGTGTACTGAGAGCCCACCGGGCCTGATATCTAGTTTATAGTGTCATGTTGATAACATCTACGATTACCCATAAACACCTTCCCAGCTTTACTAGACGGAAAGAGCTAATCCCTAGCTGGACAGATTCCAAGACATTTTTGGATCAGCTTTATTTGCATCACCTTCAGCTAATAACAAGTTTATATGAATATACATAGAGCACCAGTGCTACCTCAGACCAGTACAGATGCAAACAAAATGAGTGGGGTGTTGTCAGCCAATTGTGTTCGATCATTTTAGCATATGATTTGGGAGTGTCCAGTTATTCAATATTTCACAAGTTTTCTTAAACATCCACACACCCGGGGGTAAACTAGGGGGCAGGGAGCATGCCAGGTGGAGAAAATGTTTCAGAAAGAGCCGTCTGGGTGTTCTGTTCACCAGTACAACTCACCTCACTACCGCTTACACTTCACGGCAGCGCTATTCAAAGACCACGGCTCCTACTCTCCGCCTATTGCCTTCTCTCTGCACCCTGGAGCGCCATGCCGGAAGCAGGAGAGGAGGAAGTTGTGGTTTACGCGCAGCACTGCTGTGCAGTATAGGCAGTGGTGAGGCAGGTTGTACTGGTGAATGAAACACCCAGGTAGTCCTTCCCGAAGAACCTGATCCACTTGGCCAGTCCTGCAGTAAAGGAGGCAAGTTTTTTTTTCTGTGTGTGGGGGATGGGTAGCTGTGGGGAGGTAAGTAGAGAGTGATGTCGACAGAAAAATAAAAAAGTTATGATTTTTGAAAGGTGGAGATGAAAATCCCCTATAACTAGCTGCATTCTTATGGCCAAAATAGGCTGTGTCATTAAGGGGTTAAAAAGTGAAATCGCAAAATGCCTTATTTGGACATAATGGTACAAACTTTGAGGTGGAAGCTGAGATTTATCCAGTATTTCCTTAAATGAGCAGAGAGACCTGGTTCAAAAGTCAAACATAAAAAAAACGATTTAGCTTATCTTCAGTAGAAGATAAGCTAAATCGTCGTACACAGGTCGTCCAAAAATATAGTCAAACTCATGGGTCCCAGCAATACACCAGGTGGAGGGTTGTAAGCACCACTCCGAAGGAGGGAGTTAGGATGTGCTGGAGCAAGCCACAACTTTTTAGTTTCCATCCACCTTGAGTATGTCGGGAGGGGGGACCATGCTGGACTTCTCCTCAAATGTTAGGCCCACTAATAGTATATTAGGGACTGACACCCCCCATCTATTGGTGACCAAAGGACAGGCCGAAGAATTCTATGATGTTTAGAGGGCCAAATAAAGTGCAAAAAAACCTGTATGAAATACTTAAGAGGGACCAAAATAGGAAACGTTTCAAATAGGTATAGCAACTTAGGTAGAACGGTCATTTTTATTGCTGCATTGTGGCCAAAAAACCAAAATGGTAGTGTCTTCAACCTATCTAGAAGGGTGTAGACACTCCTACACATTGTGAGAAAATTCACATTTTATAAAGTGGAGTAAAGCCCCCTTGACACGCAACAATTATCACTCAAAATTCATTCAAACAATGGCTTTTGAGTAATAATCGTTGCGTGTAAACGCTTTCCATCCTTCACTTTTCCGCTGAATGATGATTTTTTTAGGTAAGCATAAAATACATCCTAGCAGGGATGAGCTAGCAGGGACCGCATGCTGTGTTCTCCATGGGAGCAACTGATTACATTGTATTCAGCTGACAGCCAGCTGCAGCCCCTGCAAAGCCAATGTACTTGAGTGCAAAGTCCAGACCACATGCTGGGATTTGCAAACAGCTGCTGGAGGCTCATTTACATGCAAATGAAGCTGATAAAGTGCTAATGGGCATTAGTGTCCATTAGTACTTTATGCAAAATTATCGCTAGAACTGTCAATCTTTCAATCATTTGAAAGATTGTCTTTCTGTGTAAATGAGCCTTTAGTGGTGGTCAAGTTAATCCCCAAGTAGGAAAGGGAACTTTCTCAACAGTGATATGGGAAATTAGTTTGCAAATGCTCCAATTCTCTATAATGCCAACATTTTCACCTGGTAACCTGAGAGACGACTATATTGCTGTAGTGTAGTATACAGATTCGGCAACTTTTAAATTGCTATTTTGTATCTGTTTTCTCTCAGACAGTAGATGGAACATCAACTGATATTCCCTATGCTATTGGGGGAATAAAATAATGCAGGCTATCTGTAAGCAGAGATATGGTGAGGGAACACTTAGCTAACTTAAATAAATTCAAGTCTCAAGGTCCAGATGAATTACATCCTAGGATACTAAAGGAAGCAGCGGAGATAATTGCTGAACCACTCTCCATAATCTTTGAAAAATTATTGAGAACAGGAGAAGTCCCAGAAGATTGGAAAGGGGCAAATGTTGTCCCTATCTTCAAAAAAGGGAAGAAGGTTGATCCAGGAAACTATAGGCCTGTGAGCCTGACTTCTATACCGGGAAAAATCTTTGAACAAATTATTAAACAGCATATATGCAAGTACTTGGATGAAAATGGAGTAATTAACCAGAGCCAGCATGGGTTTGTAACAAACAAGTCATGCCAGACAAATCTAATTTCCTTCTATGATGGTATCACTGACTGGGTTGATCAGGGAAATGCGGTGGATATAGTTTTTCTTAACCTTAGTAAAGCATTTGACAAAGTATCTCATACTATACTTATTGAAAAAATTACCAAATAGGGGATTGACAAGGCAACTGTTAGGTGGATTCAGAACTGGCTGAGTGATGGTGCTCAAAGAGTGGTCATAAATGGCTGCACATCCAAGTGGAAGAATGTATCAAGTGGGGTACCACAAGGCTCTGACCTAGGTCCAGTGTTGTTCAACATTTTTATAAATGATCTGGAGGAATTGAGGGGAAACTGATCAAATTTGCCGATGACACAAAGCTAGGAGGGATAGCTAACACTAGGGAAGAGAGAGAGTATTCAAAAATATCTAGAAAAGCTTGCACAGTGGGCAGCGACTAACAGAATGGTATTTAACAAGGAGAAATGCAAAGTCCTACATCTGGGCAAGAAAAATGAAGAAAGCACATACAGAAGGGGAGGAATTGAGCTAAGCAGCAGCACATGTGAAAAAGATTTGGGTATACTAATAGATCATAGACTGAACATGAGTCAACAATGTGGTGCAGCAGCAAAAAAGGCAAACACAATTCTGGGATGCATTAAGAGAAGCATAGAGTCTAGATCACGTGAAGTCATTATCCCCCTCTACTCTTCCTTAGTCAGACCTCATCTGGAATACTGTGTCCAGTTCTGGGCACCCCACTTTAAGAAAGACATTGACAAACTGGAACAAGCTCACAGAAGAGTTACCAAGATGGTGAGCGGTCTGTAAATCATGTCCTATGAAGAACAGTTAAAGGATCTGGGAATGTTTAGCTTGCAAAAAAGAAGGCTGAGAGGAGACTTAATAGCTGCCTACAAATATCTGAAGGGCTGTCACACTGCACAAGGAAAGACTAGAAGCAATGGGATGAAACTGAAAGGGAGGAGACACAGATTAGATATTAGAAAAAACTTTCTGACAGTGAGGGTGATCAATGAGTGGAACAGGTTACCACGGGAGGTGGTGAGTTCTCCTTCAATGAAAGTGTTTAAACAAAGGCTGGACAAATATACGCCTGGAATGATTTAGTAAATCCTGCACTGAACAGGGGGTTGGATCTGATGACCCTGGAGGTCCTTTCCAACTCTACCATTCTATGATTCTATATCTAAATTTGTAAGGGTTGGGGGGGGCGTGACCAGCAGCCATGCTGTGAAGTCGCAAGTAACCTGAGCTCCGTGGCAATCCCCATCATCCTGATCTTATCCTGACTGCCCGACACCATAAACGACCAGAATTACTCACCGAGACGCAGGGAGCACCTCTGGAGAGATCGGGAGAGCTCTGGCGGGCATTCGGCGGTGGAAAACGGCTGACGACAACCTCGGGCCTGCTCCTGGGGCTCCGGGGCCGACACTTCCGGTCGAGAGAGACGGCGCGCATCCCGCGGCTCTGCTGTGTCGGAGGGACCCGACGGGGGTGCGAGGCGTGTGAGGCGGCAGGAGACAGAGTCCGGGAGGCTGAGAGGTGAGAGGGGAGCCGGCGGAGGACCGCGGCGCCACGGCCCAGAGGACCCGGAGGCTTCCCGCGGCATAGAGAAGGGGGGCGGGGCTCCGGCGAGTGGCAGGCGCCGACCGACGAGTACTGCGCCCCAGACTCGACAGCCCGGTACAGGAGGACCTCCGCTGTGAGAGGCGACGGGGCACCGAAAGAGGAGTGAGGAGTCAGTATAGAGGCCACTGAGCTGCTCCCCCTAAGCACCGGAGAGCAGGAGAGATACATCCCCTCCCCCTTAGCTCCAACAGCAGCCCTGCGTGAGAGGCATACTGAAGGCCTGCCAAACACCCCATAAAGGGATTACCCCTGAAACGGGTGGACATCCCATGACAGGGATCCACCGATAACCTGCACCATTCTACCACAAAGTGCATGGTGGAACCCCCCTCCACTGGGATATTACTGCAGCCCGGAATGGGCGACTGTCGCCAGACCACACAGGGCATCAGCCAGACACCATACAGCGAGGCAAGACAGCACCCCACGTGCCCAGGTACTCTCTAGTCCGGTGCGGACAACCATCAACAGGCTGTATATAATACCTACCCGCAATTACACCGCCTCTGAAACGGACAAACAGCACGCGGGACAAACCGTAAACATTTGTTTCCCTTTGCAAAGGGGTGCCGGAAAACGACCTGCGAGACACTGGCATCCCACCAAAGCATAAAAAACGCAATCAAGCCATACGAACTCTGATCACTACAACTGCCGCTTTTATAACCTTGTGAGACTCTCAATGACAACCCAGACTACGACAAAGAGTAAATCTTGAACACACTTAACCGATAACTAACCTAACCAAGCCAAGCAGGCTAGCAACTTCTATCCCCCGGGCCGCACACCCCGCTGCAGCGGAGCGTATTCATACATCTCAAACCCTCAACAGCAAGGAGGCCCTCCACAGCTCTCTCGGCGCATAAAGACCGCAAACATACCACCGCCGTCCTCCTCCCGCAGGCGGGGTAACCGCAAGTCGTCCAGGATGAGCCGCAACACTCCCCCACCGATAACAGAGCGCCTCAAGGCTTACGCACTTGACCCAACAACAGACACCCCACGCCGACCACCCAGACTAGAGGAAGACGCAAGCGGGGCCTCAGGCTCGGCAACACCTCCAGAGGCAGAAAATGAACCAACGCTCAGGCAAGTCACAGCGCAGCTTTTAGAGGCCATACAGACCAGTACCACCTCCTTAACCGGGAAAATAGAGGAGGTCAAAATAGATGTAGGCTTGATACGACAAGACATGTAAAACCTTAGAAGCAGAGTGGGGGAGGCCGAGACACGTATATCACAGCTCGAAGACACCATGGCTCCAATACCAGATAAGCTCACAGAACTTGACAAAGCAGCAAACACCTGGTTCCAGCGAGCAGACGATCTGGAAAACAGACTGCGCAGAAACAATCTCCGGATAATAGGACTACCGGAACGCGCCGAGGGTCAAGATCCCTGCTCATTCATGGAAACCTGGTTGAAAGAACTTTTGCCAGAGGCCAAATTTACAACGGCCTTCGCCATCGAGCGGGCCCATAGGGTCCCGGGTCGCCCTCTTCCTCCAGGGGCACCCCCAAGACCAATGCTGGCAAGACTCCTGAGCAGCAAGGATAGAGACATCGCCCTCCAGGCCGCAAGGCGGGCGCAGAACCTCCAATATCAGAACGCTAACATCTCTCTTTTCCCAGATTTTTCGGCTGCCCTGCAGAAAACCAGAGCATCCTTCGTGGCGGTCAAGCGCCGACTGAGGGAAGCCACTATACCATATTCCATGATGTATCCAGCTCGCCTACGTGTGGTCCACAATGAACGAGCTACTTTCTTCTCCACTCCAGAGGAAGCCGAGGATTGGCTCAACCGTGTGCCAAGATAACCCAGACGCCAATGATCTTCTAACAGGTCTATCCTGGGGGGGAGGGGGGCGATGGACTTGGACATCTAAACTTGGGCAATTTGCTACTTCACATAATTTCTGAGAACCCACACGTATACACCTGCATTTGACTTCTGTCTGGCTCTCTCCTCCCCCCCCCCCCCCCCCCCCCGCTGCTGTACTATGCTCCTCTGTCCTTTGGGGCGCCGGGGTGCCGGCGGCCTTCTGGGGGGTTGGCTGGGGAGGGGGGGGGGCGGGAGCCTGAGACACTTGACTATAGTCAGTATTAAACCCCCCTATGACTCCCAAGAGAGTAGGGACACATACTTGTGTATACCCCCCGTCTGTCCCCGTTCTCCCCTCTTCCCCACTACTATCCTTCCACTTCCCTACACACTTCCCTATAGTGGAGTGATCTCGAGTAAAAGGGAAAACTACAGAAAGAATCTACTGTATGCTATATGAAAATGCTTTCTGGTCTAAATATGCATATGATACCATAGTCGGGCAGGGAAGTAAATGTACCTGTGATATTGGGGGCCTAGAGCTCTACGCAGA
Source organism: Eleutherodactylus coqui (assembly GCF_035609145.1). Taxonomy (NCBI): domain Eukaryota; kingdom Metazoa; phylum Chordata; class Amphibia; order Anura; family Eleutherodactylidae; genus Eleutherodactylus; species Eleutherodactylus coqui. Next base: position 85,934,705 of record NC_089849.1, read on the forward strand.
TATAAATCTGTCTGACTGTGCCCAGTTTACCATCGTATTATAGGTGCACAGTCTTCCCCGTTATCACACGCACGTTCAAGTAATATTAAACGTTATGATGTTTGTAATACTCTGGCAATTTGCTGTTGATGTAATTACAATTGTTAAGTTCTGGATAAGTTTGTGCAGTGCATCATACGGAATCTGTTCTGGTCGGGGCATGGGGACGCATTCCTCGGCCCTTGTTCGGGGGGACCTGGTGGCTGGCCGGGCGCGGGTTCGATCCCGTTCAGTGGGGTACCCTCTCCCGCATAACTATAGAAACACCCGAGTTAAATGGCCAACATAAACATACTCTCCTGGAACGTGAGGGGAATGGGAGCCCCCAGAAAACGTTCTATGATTTTCTCATATGTCAGAAACCATAACCCCCACATAGTGTGCCTCCAGGAGACACATATGATCTCTGAAAAAACAAAACTATTACAAAAACCATGGGTTCAATGGGCTATACACTCAACCTACTCTTCATATGCTAAAGGAGTGTCAATACTAATTCACAAGCGGCTGCGGTGGGAACCGGGACGCACAGTCAGAGACCCAGAGGGCAGATTTTTGTTCATCCAGGCGTGGATAGAATCCCAACCATACGTAATAATCGGGCTATACCTCCCCCCACCAGCCAACATAGCAATTCTACACCAGGCGGCCCAATTCGCCACCCAGTACCCCAACACCTCCATAATATGTATGGGCGACTTAAACTTGATACTGGACCCCCAAATGGACAGATTAGGCACCCCCGCAGCTCACCCGGCCCAAACCAGCCCCTCACCTCTGATGCAATTCTTACAAGAGGTCGGTTGGCGCGATGTGTGGAGAGTTAGACAACCGGCGACTCGAGAATACTCGTGTCACTCCATCGGCAGGAACACTCTATCCCGAATAGACTATTGTCTTGGAAACGCCAGACTGTGCACTGCAATAACCCACATTAAATACCTCACCAGAGGTATATCGGACCATTCGCCTATATTCGTAGAAGTCTCCACGCCAGACATACATGCTCATAGGCATAACTGGCGTGTACACCCATTCTGGCTAAATCTATTCGGTACAAATGATAGAGTACCCGATCAACTCTCTGTTTTCCTAGAACTAAATCAGCCAGATGCCGACCCGGTGGTGCTGTGGGAGACATTAAAGGCCTTCTTACGAGGCGCTCTAAAATCATCTATCTCATATATTAAAAGGGAGTCTTCTAGGCTGGAACGTGAGATGGCGGCTCAATATGAACGCCTAGAGGCAGACTACATTGCAGACCCAACCGACGAACGCAGAGAGCAGTGGCTAAGACAGGGCAGGCAATACTTAACCCACCTACAAGAGAAGGCTCGTAGAGCCTCCTTCTTTGTAAAACAGCGCTTTTATGAACTCGGCAATCAGTCCAGTAGCCTATTGGCCACTCTGGTGCATCAAAATTCGGCATCGCCGTCGATACTCCGTATCGCGTCGGAAACAGGAGAGATACTCCACCAAAAAGACTTAATAGGAGCAAGATTTCAACGCTTCTATAGAGACCTGTACGCCACTGGATTCCATGCCACACAACAAGAACTAATAAATTTCCTGTCTAACCTTAATTTCCCCACACTCTCCCAGGACCAACAGACCCTAATAGATGCCCCATTCACTCTAACTGAACTTTCGGAGGCTCTTCAGGAGATGTCCAATGGTAAAGCCCCAGGCCCAGATGGCCTACCAGTAGAGGTATTCGCAAAATACCAAGAAATACTCCTGCCCACGCTACTCGAGACCTATAATGCTGCTTATAACAACAAAACGCTACCCCCATCCTTCTATGAGGCTACAATCGTACTCATCCTAAAACCAGGAAAAGACGCCTTGGAATGTGGCTCATATAGGCCCATATCCCTCCTTAACTCGGACTATAAACTCCTGACAAAAATGCTGGCCCGACGCCTCAATAGCGTCATTCTAGACCTGATACATCCAGACCAAACCGGATTTATGCCGGGCAAATCCACAAGAGAAAACCTGCGAAGGGTACAGGTAATAACGCAAATCGGAGCAACAGATAAAACGGACTGGGCCCTGGCTTCACTAGATGCAGCCAAGGCCTTCGATTCCATAGAGTGGCCCTTCCTGCTCCAGGTGTTGAGGAGATTCGGGTTCGGAGACCGTTTTATCCAATGGATCTCCATAATCTACAAAACACCATTGGCAGCAATCTCCGTGAACGGCACCTGTTCTACGTATTTTCCCCTGTACAGAGGTACCAGACAGGGGTGCCCCCTTTCCCCGCTTCTCTTCGCCCTGGCCATGGAACCGCTGGCCCTTATGCTCCGTGCAAGCCCTTTATACCACGGGATTCAAATCGGAAATCGGGAGGATCGCGTGGCGTTATACGCCGACGACCTCATGCTCTTTATGGCAGACCCAACAACTACCCTGCCTCATGCCATAGACGTTATTAACACGTTTGGATCCTTCTCAGGCTTACAGATAAATTGGTCAAAATCCGCCTTAATGTTAGTTTCCACACAGAACCCCCTACAATCTATGGACTCACTATGTGGATTACGTCTCTCCAGAGAATTCAAATACCTGGGAGTCCAGATCACCAATACAACTGCTAGAGCCCTAGACCTGAATGTCTATCCACTAATAGACTTATATAGATCTAAATTCAAAGTATGGGGATCACTACCCCTGTCGGTCGCAGGCCGCATTAACTTGATTAAAATGATAGTCTTACCGAAGTGCCTATACATCTTGCAGCACATCTCCGTTCCAGTCCCGACTAGATTCTTCCGGATGATGAACTCCCTCATGACCTCCTTCATATGGGGCAATTCCCGCCCAAAACTTAAACTCTCCACGCTACAGAGACCGAAAGACGAAGCCGGGTCGGCACTCCCAGACCTATTACTATACTACCTAGCCGGCCAATTGATACACTTAAAATGCTGGCTGAAAAACGGCCCACTGCCCAATTCAGAGGCCCATCTGGCCCAGGCTTTGAACACTTCTAGCCTCTGGCCGCTGCTAGAGCTCCCCGCCACGGTGAGGGGCAAAATACTGCCTATACATAGACTGGCTATGCGGGTCTGGCGCCAGGCAAGGGAGGTGAGCGGATTCTCGGATATAGCCGCAGACATGCCGCTGTGGAGGAACCCTGGGCTGGGTGAGCTGCGACTGCTAACCGACCTAGAGGTATGGGAACAGCATGGGATAGCTCATCTAGGAGACCTATATAATTCTAATATCCTGCTATCCTTTGAGCAACTCCAGGCCCAATACCAAATACCTCGATCTCACTTCTACAAATACCTACAGATCCGGCATGCGCTCCAGACGCAATTCCCGCCCACGAGTAGCATTATATCCTATTACCCACTGATTGGAATATTAAGATCACAAGGGCCCCGCGGACTTATCTCGACATTATATTCCCATCTAACAACTTCAAAAGCCACAAGAGAAATCCCTCCCGCTTTGATTAAGTGGAAGTCTCTGATCCCAACGCTGACGGAAGAGACGTTCCAAGAGGTACTGGAATCACCGTTGTCCGTCTCCCCCTCAGCAAATAATAAACTGACCCAACTCTATATAGTCCATCAATGTTACCTCACCCCGGTGAGACTACATAAAATGGGCAGAACTCCATCCACACATTGTATTAGATGCACCTGCTCATACGCTGATTTTTGGCATATGATCTGGGACTGCCCGCGGATCCGATCATACTGGGACGAAGTCATAGATCTGTTATCCACGGTCCTTGAAATCCCAATCCCTGCCACCCCAGAAATTTGCCTTTTTGGTATCCTCGACGAGGAGCAGTGGCAACATTATCACAGAATATTCCTAAGGGAGGTACTGTTCATGGCCAGAAAGGTCATCACGATGAGATGGATGGACCAGAGGGGCCCGACCGTGGCAATGTGGAAGAGAACCACAATTTCAATCATACCCTACAACAACATAGTATACAAAGCCCGTAAGTGCCCGGATAAATTCCAAAAGGTGTGGGGCCAGTGGTGTGCCTCTTCACTGACCTTGTTTCCTCCGCAGCCGCTTTCATCAGCAATATCAGCGCTACAAAGACGATAGTAAAAACCCTCGGGGAATAATGGTGGGACGGGGGGACTCGGCCCCGCGCACGGTCAGCCACCCGGAATATAACTATGCGCTCCCTTTCTCCCTCTAGAATAAAACACCTTGATGGCCCCGGCTTCGTACTGTATCATGCCCAGTCGATATTCACGTCTTGATGCAAGTATATACTTATGTGCCTAAGATAAGCGACACAATAGGTCTATGCTCTAAAATGGGCTCTAACACGGCTATACCTCTCTCCATGAACCCCCCATTACCCGTACCTTTCACCACTTTCCTATCCCTCCTACAACACTGTACTATACTACATGCTTATCGCCTCCCCCTCTACTCCGGGCCGGGAAAACACACCAGATAAGATGCAAATCACAATGTACAAGCCCGATTGGCTTATATTACATGTAAGACTATGTACTGCACAAGGTTTCTTTTTCTTTTCCTGTATTTGATATGTTATTAACTTGTCAATAAAACGAGTTTAAAAAAAAAAATTTGTAAGGGTTAGCAAGATGTCATCTGTAAATAAGCATAACCTAAACTCCCAATTTGGTACCTGCACTCCTTGAATATCAGGATGAGAGCAAATGGCTACAGCCAGTAGCCAGATACATAATAAAAAGGAGAGGGGACAAGGAACAGCCTGTTCTTACTTTGGATCAGCCTCAAAGAGACATGTAGCAGCTTAACGGTTGCAGAAAGAGAGCGATGTAACCCTTTAAGAGCTGCAAGAAATGGGCCTGCAATTCTATATACTTGTAAAGTTCAAAATGTAAATGGCCAACCTAGAAGATCAAACACCTGATCTATTCGTTATGTCTATGAAGTCAGTAATCCTCCTTGTATTATCTCTACCCTGCTGGCATTGCACAAAGCCTACCTAATCCGTATGAATAAGGGAAGGTAGCCAATAGTTCAATCGAAGTGCAGGTTATAACTTTGGGAAAATTGTCAGACCAGAGTTAAGTCTAGTCGGTCCTTACCCGGCTTAGGCACTACAAAGATACAGTAATGTAACACAGAGGCCGGTATGGTAGAGCCAAGTAAAAATGAGTTATGAAGAGAAAGTAGCCCGAGTATCAAGAATTTCAAGGATGTAAGGTTTATACAGGACCTGAAAATTTTCCATTTGGGAGTTAATTAATAACCTCAGAGAGCTCATCTTCTTAGATGTGCTCATTGAGGGATGCCAGGGCCTTCGGAGGGAGCTTAGGGAGATTACAGGAAGACAAAAAGTTCTGTAATTTTAGTACCCTGGAGTTGGGTTCCCACAGCATTGCTATCTGCTGCCTAAGGTGAATTGTGTATATATATGTTTGTAAATGTGTGTAATTATGTGTATATCACTTTAAATGGTTAGGAAAGTGTTAAACTTTGGTGTTCCTACTGCTTATATGTGTCTGATTTTGTAGAATACACCCTAACCCGCTCTTATATCTATCAGTTACCCCTAAGTAGTATTGGGATTGGATAGAGAGATTTCCCATAATTTAGGATTCTTGGAGAGGAAAAGTATAAAAGGTAGAGAGTGGGCAGGGTTAGTCAGTCTAGCCAGCTTAGCAGAGTCTGAAGGAGACCGGGGAGGAACCAGGTGAACATCTACAACCGTTAGTGTGATAGGGAACTAGAACATCAAAGTGTGAGTACTACCAAATTAAGTTATACTGGAGAGTTAGCAGAGGAGAGAGATAGAGAGAGGAAGAGGAGAAACAGAAAGGTAAAGACAAGGAAAACAAGTCAGAAATTACTGTGTCAAGCAAAAGGCCAGAGAGAGTAAGGCTGGAAATTCAGGTCAAGTGTACTAATGCAAGGTCTAGTAACAGTCCCCGGAGAAATGCCCAGGAGTAATCAATGTCTACAATTGTAATCTAAAGTTGTCACCCACCTCAAGTAAATGCAATGTAATCTGTGCCACTACTGCAAAGTCAAGTACTCTCTTTCCCTGCACTAAAGAGTTAAATTGTTTTCATCATCGAAAGTCTGCTTCCTAGAGTCTCTTCCCACCACCGATATACTGCACTGAGGTACCACACTAATGCCCCAGGAGCAAGGACTACTACTGCCATTATTGTTTATTTCTCCAATTTTTATATTCATTCTTTTTGTCCGGAATGGGTCCCTACCCATATACGGACTGGCATCAAGACGAACTACAAATCTTCTCCTACCCAACTCCGCTGGTAGCAGACTCTAACAACGCCCTATTTATTATTTTTACTACTGGCTTAGGTAGGCCCAGTAGACCACCATGTTTACCATCTAACAGGAGGAGCAGTAGAGCCACCATGACTACCAACTCGTTTCTGCTTTGCTGCTTAAATGCCTCCTAGGTCTGGGTTACTGCATAACAAAGTATCCCAATTCCTTTAATCTACCAGAAGGTCATTGGGCAAGGAGTACAAGCGAGAATAATATTCATAAAACATGGTAGAAATAGTTCCTGGATCGTAAATGTGCCATCATCCCATCTAAGAGCATATATGGTATATTGCTCCATCTAATCCCATAATTGCCTAGCTAAAAGCATATGGGGCTTATTAGTCTCCTGGCAATATAATTGCCTAGTAGCAGAGGTTTATCCAACTCTCTGCAGTGCTAGGTCCTTCAGCTGGGCCTTAAGCTCAATCAAATGTTTAAGTATGATATTGGAGTAATAGCCATAGTTAATTCCACAACCGCATTTTAGCAGTTAACTCTTTAGCTTTGAGAGCGGCATCTCTCTTAGGGCATCTTTAAACGTGTATAATTCGCTGTGTGCCCCCCGCATGTGACAGTTGCATGGCATGCAGCTAGTACGCAGTGACATTGCCTACTTGCTACGAGCTGCCAACTGCCATGCACTATCTTGGCGCGGGAGCCTGTGGCACATTGTTGCAGTGTATTCTGCGCTGAATACACTGTAACAATACATTCGTGTGAAGGAGACCCTAAGCCAAGAGCCTCCATTCTCTGTGCTCCTCAGTCATTTATGAAGAAGGGATGTATGCCCAAAAAGCATTATATTGGCTGTTTTTAAATTTATTTATAAAAGAGGAACCAGGTATAATACTCATTGAAATATTTGTGAGTTGTGCCAAACAAGTCCACAATTTTTTCTTCCTCCTCCAAGTCTACACGCTACGCTCCATGTATTTGGTTGGCGTTAGTGGACAGGTAGCACCTATCTCCATTTTTTATGGAAATATTAACCCTATGAGCTAAAGGAGCTCCACCACTACCCCTTCTCATCTTGAAGTATGATGAGAAGGGGGATCAATATTATAACCCCTAAAGTCCACCTTGTGGTCCTTCCACAAAGCCACCTCAGAGGTAACCGAGTCTGTGTTAGAGGCAAAGTAAAACTGCAATAGCTCCCTCAGCTCATCTCGATAGCGTGGGGTCTTGAACACAACATATTCATTAAGTCACCAGTCCTAAGATCAAATAGGAGCCATCAAAGACTTAAGGGAAAGTATCACAGGAGCATAATCCAACCAAGTGATGGTACCCATATCGGCAGCTGAAAGACGTAGGGTTGGTTTACAAAGAAGTAATTAATCCAAGTATGGGGACCATAAGGAGGGGAAAAAAAGAGTAAGGCTTTTCAGTAGGATGGTAATCTGCCACAAGTTATAAAGTAAGTGCTTCCTTATCAGTTTACGAAACTCTCTAGAATGTCGCTCTTGAGAAGAAGAAGCGCATGTATGTGTAAGAGATAACCTGTCTACAATGGTCGTAAATGTCATATTGAAGTCATCCCCTAGGAGGAGAGGGGCAGGTGGAAGATGGCCTAGTGTATTAAGGACTATCTTAAGAAATTTAAGTTGTGCTATATTGGGAGTATATATAATGAATAATGTAATTAGAGAACCATGCAGAATGTTATATCTGCCATTGGTATTAAGGTGAGTAGAAAAAACCTGAAGAGCACAGTACCTAGCCACTAGAATAGCAACTTCTACCTCCTTGCATCCTGAACTGCAGAGGAACTTGAATCATTAAAATGGGTTTACTGAAGGATCATGATATCTGCTTTGAAGGCTCTGAGTTCATTAAGTGCCAAACACCTCTAGACATTGGAATTTAGACCTTTGACGCTCAAGGAGATACACCTAGTTGTGATATCCAAGGTAAAAAAAGAGAGGAAAGCTAGGATTTGAAACTCACCCAGACGAGCATGCCAGGCAAGGGAGGGCTATCTCCGGAACAAGAAAAAAATCACCGTTTCCACCAGGCTACTTATCTCCACAGTCAGCATAGCAGTCAGCGCAACATAAAAGCAGCACATGGGGTTGACAACACATACGGAAGGGGAAACACAAGACAAGGACCATAGTAACAAACAAGAAAAAACGTAGAATTAGAAAAAACATTTAAGTTACCCAGGATGCAAAACAGGTAGGAAAAAAACCTGCTATAACGAACAGCAAAACCAGAGATTGAAAAACACGTAGCACGCCTCTTCAACAAACAGGGAAAAGTCTGGTGGCTTCCACCTAATGTGTGGGCGAAGCTCAGACAAAAGCTCAAGGTAAATGAGCCTTTAGAAGACAAAACCCCAAAACCAGGAGCTGCATCCTGAACAACCTTAAAGGGGTTGTCCCGCGAAAGCAAGTGGGGGTATACACTTCTGTATGGCCATATTAATGCACTTTGTAATGTACATCGTGCATTAATTATGAGCCATACAGAAGGTATTCACTTACCCCCTCCGTTGCTAGCGTCCTCGTCTCCATGGTGCCGTCTAATTTTAGCGTCTAATCTCCCGATTAGACGCGCTTGCGCAGTCCGGTCTTCTCCCTTCTGAATGGGGCCGCTCGTGCTGGAGAGCTGCTCCTCGTAGCTCCGCCCCATCACGTGTGCCGATTCCAGCCAATCAGGAGGCTGGAATCGGCAATGGAACGGACAGAGCCCACGGTGCACCATGGGAGAAGACCTGCGGTCCACCGTGGGTGAAGATCCCGGCGGCCATCTTCGCAAGGTAAGTAAGAAGTCACCGGAGCGCGGGGATTCGGGTAAGTACTATCCGTTTTTTTTTTTTAACCCCTGCATTGGGTTTGTCTGGCGCCGAACGGGGGGGCTATTGAAAAAAAACCAACCCGTTTCGGCGCGGGACAACCCCTTTAAGGCCTCATGTCCACGGGGAAAAGAAGAATTAAAATCTGCAGCGGATCCGCGCCCCATAGGAATGCATTGACCACCCACGGATGGATAAATACCCGTGGATGGTCAATAAAAGTGAATTAAAATATTTCTGGAGCATGAAAAAAAATGGAATTAAACTCAACTGCTCTGGGCGATGCAGATCTTCCTTCGCGGCAGGATCTTCTTTCTTTGGCCCAGCAGATGTGCCCGGCACATGTGTGCAGCACGCAGCCGGCGTGCCGAGCACATACGCCGGGCCATAGAAAGAAGATCCGGCCGCGAAGAAGGGAAGACCTGCACGGTCCGCAGCAGGTGCATTTATTCTTATTTTAATGCCTCATGTCCGCGGGGCAGGAGGGACCCGCTGCAGATTCTCCATGGAGAATCCGCAGCGGGCCTGATTTTCCCCGTGGACATGAGGCCTTACATCAGCGATCTACATAATGCTGAGACTTAAAGAATAATGCCAGTAAATCAGGTGTGGAGTGGATTATTGCTAGCATGCAGTAATGTCTTGAAAATAAATAGGCATTGGGGATGATCCTGAGAGACACACATATCACTGCATACTGATCTTAGGAGAGGGCTGGGCAGATTCAGACAGGTTCGTCTATGGACGAATAGAAAGCGTGAAGATCCAAATGTGAACGCAGAGTCTCTGAACGTCCTCCTTTTCTGGCCACGAGGGAGAAAGGAAAGCCTCCGCAAGAGGAAATCTGGTGGTCACGCATAAAGGCTAGGAGTGGGCAAAGACGTCTTCATTTCAGCAAGGTAATCCATGACAAATCTGGGAAGAGCTGAATAGGGGACCTATAAAATTTGAAGTTATGAAGGCTCTGGGCTTTGGACATAATGGCTTCCTTTAATTCAAAATCATGGACAAGGCAAATAATATCACATGGCTGCGCAGTAGACCCCTTAAGTCGTAAAATCCAGTGAGCACTATCCAGCTTTATCTTATGGGTGGTTGGCTTTTTCACTAATTGCTTGTGAGATTACAAGTTTAGGAGTTTTTAAAAGGAATCTGTCAGCTGGAACGTGTTGTCCATTCTGCAGGCATGATGTTGTAGAGCCTGAGGAGCTGGGCAGATCGATATATAGTTTTATGGAAAAAGATTTAATGGAACTTGTATTGATTTATATCACTGTTCTTTCTGAGCTGAACAATCCAGTGTGCGGAGCTATCAGTGACTGACGGCTGTGTATGACTGTACATATAGAGGTAGTGGTCAATCACTGATAGCTCTGCCCACTGGACCTCTAAGCTCAGAATAACCAGAGATGTTAATGAATAAAACACAAGTTATCCTGAATCTTTCCCCATAACACTATATATCAATCTGCTCAGCTGCTCTATAATCCTATGATCATGCTAGCCGGTTCCCTTTAAGAGAAGACTGGCTATCTATCTACACCCTTCAGGTTTTTTTTGGTTTGCACATAGACCATCTCCACTACACTGTCCATTAAGATTATGTCATCTTGCAGAAGAAAAGGTTACAATGTCAAAGTATACTGTGAAAAACAGGCTTGAGTTTTGTGTCTAACTAGTTTTTCAGGCTTCAAGACTACAAACAATTCAGTAAAAGGCAAAGCCACTCCCCCTACACCTCGACCTTCCCAACACCGACCGCGGCAACCTTGGCACACACCTCAAGCACATTTCCATCATCGTTGCTCCTAGTATGCTGAACGCCTGTGGAGACAATCACAAATGTCAGTAGATGTCTTTTATTACAAATTCATGCTCAAAACGATATCCTTCACCAGGGGCGGGCTGGGCCATTGGGGGCGGAGAGCCATGCACCACCCGAGTCTGGCTTCCATTAGATGTCTTAATGTACTGGTGGAAGCGTTCTCCTTACTCTTCACTCAAAACTCCAAGATTTGGGGGAAAGTAGTTTAGAAGAACATGGAGGAAATGCATCTTAACACTCATGTTTGTTCCCAGCCTATGAAAGGAAGTCTTCAAAGTTTAAACTAGGAATACATAATTTTCAGCCCTGGTATTGCCAAGACAGTTTGTCATGACAACAGAAAAAGTGGACCAAGCATCCAGTAGTGTCGCTATATGGGTCGCAATCGTGACCTGGCTCCTAAGCCAGGGGGGCCTGGAGGTCCCCCTTGCCACATTAACTAAAGCTGCAGTTCAGTGCCCCAACCACCCCTTTTCCATTTTTACAATTGAAACAACATGTGATTTCCATGTGCGCGAGAAACGTATGCTGCAGAGAGGGGCGGTGGTTATGGTGTACACACTGTGGCAAAAATGACACAATAACCTTATTATACAGGTCAGCACAGTGTAGAGTAAGGTTGGTTATGGTACTGTATCCATGTAGTAAGCTTGGTTGTGGTATTGTATCCATGTAGTAAGCTTGGTTCTGGTACCGTGTCTATGCAGCAAGTTCAGTTCTGGTACTCTATGTAGTAAGCCTATTTCTGGTACCATATCTGTTTAATAAGCATCAGATCCTTTTAAATCTTCAGACTGGTGGAGCTCCACATTCTTCATACAGCCCAAGGCACATATAATGTGCCAATAATGGTTTGCTTACATCTGGGGCTTCAGTAGGGCTTTTTGTCTCTCTGTTCCATTTCTGGAGCAGCGAAGCGGAACTAAAACAGAATAAATGTTTCCCTTTATTCCCCTTTTGTTCTGTTTGGTTTCTGTGTATTTAACGGAACAGATAACGCTGCAGGCTGCGCTATTTGTTCCTGTAGGAAAAACAGACACCCTAACAGAACAGAAACTAATTGAAAGCTCTCCGTTTGCTTTCTATTTTTTGCGCCAGGGCCAGTGGGCCTCTAGCTATACCCCTGGGGCACACTGCAACAGTCTGGGAGACTCACGAGGGGAGTGCAGTACTGTAATTGTGGGGTTGCAGAAGGAAGCACTATTAACTGTATAGGGGGCACAAGGAGGGACGCAGTGTAACTGTGGGGGCAAACAGTGTCTCACACTGGAACTGTGGGAGATGACAGAGGGGGGCACTATTAGTGTATAGGTAACACTGAGAGGAGTCGGTAGAGGCTGGATAGGAAGACCATGCGGAGCTGAGTGGTGGCTGCAAGATGTTATAATGGTCAGAAACAGGAAAACTAAAATATGGACGATGCTGATGAAAGATGCCTTCACATATGGTCGGTTTTCTAACAGATGTGCCCTGTATGCTCTATTTTTACTTCACTTTTAGCGGGGTGAGGCATGTGTTTTGAACCTTAGGCCCTTAATTGTTTAAGACTATAGCAATGTTCCTTGCTACATCATTGGGTAAGTTAGGAGACCCAGCACTTCAACAGCATGTTTTGGGGCGGATCACAGCCAGCAGCCATGAAGTGCAGAAGGGAAGCTGAACTTCTTGCCCCCGGGCTCGTGGGCCTTTAGCTACAACCCTGCAAGCACCCCTTATATGCTTTTCATGGTGTTCACGAAATCTCTGTCTTTGACTAGATTCCTAATTTGAGAGTCATCACATATACCGGCCTTCAACTTGTGTGAAAGAATAGGAAATCTGGAACACAGATACTTAAAGCACTTACCATCTTTATCCAAAGCCTTAGGCCCAATGGCCACAGAGGGGTATAGGGAAACATGGTCGTCCGCAAAAGCAATAAAGCATGCAGATTGTTTTTGCGGACCTTTTGGTCCGGAAAACAAATCGCAGCATGCTCCATTTCACTGCAGATCCCGCACGGACGGCTTCCATTGCGTTACGGGCAGGCCACGGGAAAGCAGGAGTTTAAAAAAAAAAGAACTGCGCATGTGCGTGGTGCGCTGGCTGGTGCTTCCTCATGCATCCGCAGTGAAGAAGAAAGAAGATCCAGACAGGATGCAGAAGAACCGCATTGGACCCGCACAGGTACAATAGTGTCCTCGGCCGCGGGTAGTGTGGTATTCCACTGCGGGCTCCCGCATGCGGAATCCGACCTGTCTGTGGACATAAAGCCTTAAACTCTTCCATCCATCCCAGTTTTATATGGAGTGGGGGAGCAACACTTTATTAGGATCAACCAGTGGTTCATCCTTAAAGGGGTTGTCCCGCGGCAGCAAGTGGGTCTATACACTTCTGTATGGCCATATTAATGCACTTTGTAATGTACATTGTGCATTAATTATGAGCCATACAGAAGTTATAAGAAGTTTTTCACTTACCTGCTCCGTTGCTAGCGTCCTCGTCTCCATGGTGCCGACTAATTTTCAGCGTCCAATGGCCAAATTAGACGCGCTTGCGCAGTCCGGTCTTCTTCTTTTCTCAATGGGGCTGCTCGTGCAGGATGCCGTCTTTGTGTAGCTCCGCCCCATCACATGCCGATTCCAGCCAATCAGGAGGCTGGAATCGGCAATGGACCGCACAGAAGCCCTGCGGTCCACCGAGGGAGAAGATCCCGGCAGCCATCTTCAGCAGGTAAGTAAGAAGTCACCGGAGCGCGGGGATTCAGGTAAGCGCTGTGTGGTGTTCTTTTTTGAAAAAAAAAAAAAACCTGTTTCGGCGCGGGACAACCCCTTTAATATTTTCCTCCCAAATCCCTTATTTCTCATACCATGTTACAGTGTCATACAACTATAAAACATAGTATATGTTACCTAATCAATCAAACGTTACCTAATCGTGTAAAGTGTCGCACACCATTTATCTCTGGTTTCTTCTTGAGACAATGACGGCGCAGCTATGACTTACATCTACAGGCTTCTACTTTATAGCACTACTTATATTGCCGAGTTTATTGTATTCTTGCCTTGCACTTTCTATCACAAGAATAACTACTTGTTGAGTTAATTGGATGTTAACTGTCTACTACAGTAATTATACTTCAGTAGGATTAATGAATAATAACCCCTTTAATCATATGCCGGAATCATGAAAGAGTTCAACATTATCAGTTCTAGTTCTCTGTTTATTTAATCTTCTTTGAAAGGATCAATAGTCAGTCATATAGATATGTTATACTCAATAGACACATAGCATACAGTCTGCTTATCCAAAACAATATCAGCAACTTCTGTGAAAACCAGACCTGACTGGAAGAAACAAATGCGATATTTCAATTCAGCACATAGAAATCTACAAAGATCAAATATCATGTGGTCAGCAAATGTGATGTAGACCAGTGTAATCAGTGTCTGCAGATCTGTCAGCCTGTAGCCTCTTAGTGCAGGGGAGCCGCCTGTGAAGAGAGACCCTCCCTCTATTAATATGCAAACATCCCCGTGTCCTTGTCACTAAGGAAGCTCTGTACCTTACAACAAAGAGTGGATTGCAGAGAAGCTGGGAGACCCCTAGTGGCAGCTACATCAAATGTGATTTACAGTGGTAAAACAACAAAATGTTTCATGCAGGTATATTACAGAAATGATTAGACAAACACAAGATAGTAGATAAGCAGAAGATATCTGAAAAGTTAGTGCCCCTTTAAGCAAACTTTATGAATATTTAGCATGTGCATATATGAACCCTTTTTATTCTCACCATGAAACCTGCCATAAAGCAACACTGTTCCTTCACACCGCGTCCAGTCTCTCCGCCCGGTTGTCACTAGTCACCTATTTCCTTTGGTATCTTTCTCTAAAGTTAACAAAATAATACAACCATCTTTTGTCCCAGTCAGTGCTGCTAACTACTGACCAGACCTAGAGTGCTGGGTCTACTCTCGTCAACTATTTGTGTACTAACCCTCTTCTCGACCCCTTACAATCTGCTTTCCATACTCTACATTCTAAAGGAAGTTCCCTGATTGAAGTGTCAGATGATCTTCTGACAGCCAAATCTAACGGTAACTACTCTCTGCCGATTCTTGTGGACTTCTTTGCAGGATTTGACATTGTAGATCACCAAGCACAACTTAGTATGCTCATCTCTACTGGCCTCAAGGATGCTTCTCTGTCTTGATTTACTTCCGACCTCTCTGATCACTTGTTGAGCGTGTCATTTGGTGGTTCTACGTCTCCTCACTCCCTTGGTGTTGGCGTTCCTCAGGGATACTTTTGGAAGAATCTGAAAATGGGCAAAAGAATCAATACTTTCCATCCCGTTGGGGAAGAGACAGAGCCGAAAGGAGGAGGAGGATGTAGCTTCACAAGATGCTTATGTATGGAGGAAAAAGTTTATCTGGCTAGGCAAACTTAAGGAGGGTGATTGCTTCTTCAATTAATCTGGCAGTGCCCTGTGCAACTACATGGGTCGTATGTATTTAAGTCTGAGTATGTACCGCGCTCCATAGGGTGACGCCGGACACATGGCATATGCTAAGGAGCCGCGCTCCATAGGGTGACGCCGGACACATGGCATATGCTAAGGAGCTGGGAAGGCAAGATGCGGGCTTGTCAGGGCAGCACTTACCACGCTCCCTCCCAGAGGGACGCACACAGCCAAGGCGAGGGCAACGCTGGGCCACTTCTGGACACCCCTAGGATAGGGATGCCCAATAGATGGTAGAACAGGGAAAGAGTTTGTCTCGGGTGACGCCACCGTTCCAGTACCCACCGGCATGAACATCGGCGGGGAAATAATTGAGCCACAGACAGTGATAGAGTATCTCAGGGCCTGGAACAACTTTACTTAACATTACTTCAGCAATACACAAGGCACAAATGACAGATTTGGAAAGTGCAGGCAAGAGACAGGCTAGAATACCTCCACACAGCAGACCCAGACTTCAGGACACCTGTGTGTGATGAATTAAAGACTCGTATCTCCACTCAGCAGGACCCAGACTTCATGACGCTTGAGTGTGAACAATGAGAATAAAGTACATCCACCTGGTAGTCCCAGACCTCAGGACGCTCGGGTGTAAAAGACAACGATTATAGATTAGTACCTCTGCACTAGACCTGGGGATGAATACGCTCACTTGCTGCTCACTCTCTCTCTTTGGGGGCTCACTCTTTCTTCATAGAAGCAGGCACTCTGGGAAATCTCTCCTACTCTTCTATCTTCAACACATGAGGGCTAAAGGCGCCTCTGTGCTTTACTCTCTTGGCTTTAGAAGATGGACCCTGAACAACAACTACTACTTTCCTGCTCTCAAGCACTCACATTTATAGCCTCACTCATACCACCTGACAGGACATAAATTGATACATTTACCAGTCAGTCAGCTCACACCAGACATTAACCTCTCATTTGCTGCAGCTGTGCAATGCACATAGCACAATGACAAGACACATTTGCACAGTGCATCAACACAAGACATTACATGTATGACATTATGGAGGGGGCCAGGAAAGCATGTACTGGGTCACTACACATGCTCTTTAAATCACATAACCAGGAGTGAATATGCTGGGACCTGTAATTACCCCCCTCATATTCCCTACCTGGAGCCTGTGACTTAGATCACATTGGATACTTCCATTAACCCTTTCTCTGCTGTAGACCACCACAGTTCTGCCTATTAATGGAATCGTTGGGTTACAAATTCACTTTTTAGAATTAAAGCCAAATGACTTAAAATGGTATTTACCCAATCTCAGCCCCAGTGGTTCAGCGCTGCACTCCCGTAACTGTCTGGGTCTCTATTGACATTAGAAGTCAGGTGACCACTGCCTGCCAATCAGAGGCCACAGTGTCACCGTTCCAAACTCCTGTTATCACGGTACCCGGGATGCACTGATGCCAGAAGAACAGATGCTGCAGCCTCTGATGGGAAGGCAGCATTCAGGAGAATCATGTGGCAACAGCTCTGGATCGACGGGAGGAGGTCAGGTAAATACTATATTTGTTACATTTGGCTTTAAATGTAAAAAGAGAATTTATAACCTGACAACCCCTTTAACCCCCTTCCCTTACTTAGACCACCAGCATTGCGCTCTTCACTACCCAAGCCCACCAGCGATGTGACCACTAACCCTTTTAGTGTTTCTAAAATCTACAATATGCTTCCCTTAATAGTGGTTGTCCCATGGTTTAAAAACAAATACAAAGAAAATGCCCTAAAATTAAAATAATAATTTCTTCAACTCTCTCCAACCCAGTGCAGATGCTCTGGTGGCTGCCTGCTGGTCTTCACCTACAATCTGCCAGCGATGATGCGCTGCAGCAGCACAGGATAACTGCACCCAACTCTGCTGTCACTAGTCTCCTGACACACTTTCTAGCAACAGCGCACATCAGAAGTTTTTTCTTTGTTTAATTTCAGGACATTTGCTGCTTCTTTTGTGTTTTTGACCTACTGGATAACTTGACTAGGCAGCACAATGGATCTAAAGTCTTTAATACCAAGCTACACTGCATAGTTAGGAAATAGGCTACTGAGCTCTCACATGGTGAGTCAAAAGTCAGGCCACCCCCTAAAATCTTCTGAACAAATAGTGACATAAGTAATAATAATAATAATAATAAACTTTATTTGTATAGCGCCAACATATTCCGCAGCGCTTACATAGACAGGGGATACAGAAAGACAAAAGTACAAACATTACAGAACCACAGTTACATAGTAATCAATTGATGGAAACAGTAGGGGTGCGGGTCCTGCTCCAACGAGCTTACATACTACTGATAGTGGGGTGATACAGAAGGTAAAGGGGCTGGAGATGTGCACTATATGGTGAGGTGGAGAGTGAGAGGTGATATACACATAGACAATGGTCAGACATTTAGCCGTGTGACGGCAGAAACAGTATGACTGCAGGAGCGGTTTATGATGGCTAGCAGGGATTGCAGTCAGTAGGTCAGGGAGCATGTTATCAGGGGGTACAGAGGGGTTTGTTTAGGGAATTCAGTATGCCTCCCTGAAGAGGTGCGTTTTTAGAGCACGCCTGAAGTTCTGCGAGTCCTGGATTGCTCGGGTAGCCTTTGGTAGTGCGTTCCAGAGGATCGGTGCTGCTCTGGAGAAGTCTTGGAGGCGGGAATGAGAAGTTCGAATTAAAGGGGCGCTCAATCTGGTTTCGTTAGCAGTGCGGAGAGCCCGGGCTGGTTGATGGATTGAGATGAGGGAGGCGATATAGGGGGGCGCTGCGCTGTGGAGGGCTTTGTGGATGAAGGTGGCGAGTTTAAATTGAATTCTGTATTTAACGGGCAGCCAGTGCAGTGACCGGCACAGGGCAGAGGCGTCCGAGTAGCGGCTGGACAGGAAGATGAGCCTGGCTGCCGCATTCAGGATGGATTGGAGAGGGTAGACTCTGGTGCAGGGGAGGCCGATCAGCAACGAGTTGCAATAATCGAGCCGGGAGTGGATGAGGGCAACAGTAAGCGTTTTTAGCGTGTCCACAGTGAAAAAAGAGCGGATTCTTGCGATGTTCTTGAGGTGCAGATGACATATTCTGGCCAGAGATTGGATGTAGGGGGTAAAAGAGAGATCAGAATCAAATATGACTCCAAGGCAGCGGGCATGTTGTCTAGGAGTTATGTTGGCGCCACACACTGAGATGGAGATGTCAGGATGAGGTCGGTTAGTGGAGGGTGGAAATACCAGCAGGTCAGTTTTAGAGAGGTTTAGTTTTAGGTAGAGAGAGGACATGGTGTTAGAGACAGCGGACAGACAGTTAGTGATGTTTTGGAGTAAAGGTGCAGAGATGTCACGGGAAGAGGTGTATAGCTGGGTGTCATCAGCATACAGGTGGTATTGGAGGCAAAATCTCCTGATGGTTTGTCCAATAGGGGCTGTGTAGATAGAGAAAAGAAGGGGGCCGAGGACAGAGCCCTGGGGGACCCCAACAGCAAGGGGAAGAGGAGGGGAGGTAGAGCCAGCAAAGGAGACACTGAAAGAGCAGTCAGATAGGTAGGAGGAGAACCAGGAGAGGGCAGTGTCCTTTAGGCCAATGGAGCGTAGCATACTGAGGAGGAGTTTGTGGTCAACAGTGTCAAATGCTGCGGAGAGGTCGAGGAGGATCAGTAGGGAGTAATCGCCCCTCGATTTGGCTGTCAGTAGGTCATTGGATACCCTTGTAAGGGCAGTTTCTGTCAAGTGTTGAGGTCGAAAGCCAGACTGTAGGGGGTCTAGGAGAGAGTGCTCTAATAGGTAGCTTACAAGGCGGGAGTAAACCAGCCGTTCTAGTAGTTTGGAGATGAACGGGAGGTTTGAGATGGGTCGGTAGTTGGCAGCATCAGTCGCGTCCAGAGTCGGCTTCTTTAGCAGTGGGGATATGATGGCGTGCTTGAAAGAAGAGGGAAAGATGCCAGAGGTCAGAGAGAGGTTGAATATAGTGGTGAGATGGGAGATGACCACTGGGAAGAAGGAACGGAGGAGGTGTGAGGGGAGGGGGTCGCTAGCGCAGGTGGTGGGGCGAGCAGAGAAGAGCAATTTGGAGACTTCTTCCTCTGTCGCTGGTCTGAGTACAGACAGTGAGCAGGAGCTAGATGCAGTGCTGACAAGACTAGGGTCAGGGCTAGTCTGGGATTGGGAAGTTATTTCTTGACGGATGTCATCAATTTTCTTTTTGAAGTAAGCAGCCAGCTCTTCGGCACTGAGATCCGTCACCGGGGGCTGTGGTTTAGGGCTGAGAAGGGAGTGAAAAGTATCAAAGAGCCGTTTAGGGTTGTGGGATAGTGAAGAGACTAGAGAGGTGAAATAGACTTGTTTGGCATGGTGGAGGGCAAGGTTGTAGGTTCTGAGCATGAATTTGTAGTGGAGGAAGTCTGCGGACGTTTGCGATTTCCTCCACAGCCGTTCAGCACTTCTAGAGCACCGCTGGATGAAGCGCGTTTGAGGCGTGAGCCAGGGTTGCCGTGGTCTACATCGGATGGCTCTGGTCCTGGGGGGCGCCGCTCCATCCAGGGCATGTTTGAGAGCGGTGTTGTAGTGAGCGGCAGCCAGGTTGGGGCAGGTGAGGAGAGAGATGGGGGACAGAGAGGACTGTAGGGAATCAGCAAAGTTCTGGGTGTGAATGGCCTTAAGGTTCCTGTAGGTACTGTAGGTAGGTGGGTCTGGAGAGATGTTAGGGAGCGTGACAGAGAAAGAGAGGAGGTTATGATCCGAGAGCGGGAGAGGGGAGTTAGTGAAGTTGGAAGCAGAGCAGAGCCGGAGGAAGACCAGATCCAGGGTGTTTCCATCCCTGTGAGTGGGAGAGGCTGTTAGTTGAGAGAGACCAAGGGAGGAGGTGAGCGAAGGAAGCTTAGAGGCAGATGGGGAGATAGGGTCATTAGTGGGGATGTTAAAATCACCTAAGATGAGGGTTGGAATTTCACAGGATAGGAAGTGCGGGAGCCAGGCGGCAAAGTGGTCCAAAAACAGGCGAGCAGCACCTGGGGGGGGCGATAGATAACTGCTACTTGCATGGACAGCGGGCGGAAAAGCCGTAGCGTATGTAGATAACTTTGTGGAACACTTGGGTGGAGGAAAAGATTTTGGAACTTCGGTGGTGCCTGTTGGCTATTTTGGTGACAGCAATCTTGAATCCAGCCCTAGAGCCTTCAATGGAAAGGGTGTCATGGGATACACGATTATAAGATAGAGTTTCATTTGAAATTGATATATCTGCAATCATTTTTAAGTTATAGATAATGTCATGCGGAGTAGTAATAAAGTTGTTCTGTTGAATTATTTAATATGGAAAACACTAATTACATTTCTTCTAAGGTACCAGAAGATGCCGCTAACAATCCAGAACAGAACTGAGATCATCCTGATGATCAGTAACAGAAGTTCACATGAGGTGGTCGAGGCTTTCAATCAAGTATACCCAGGAAGACAACTGATGAGTGCGCAAACCATCTGGAAACTGATTCAGGCGTTCAGGCAAACTGGTAGTATCCAGGATAATTCAACGTGAAAAACACATCATGCTTACATCCCTTCGAAATCGGAAGATGTCCAGCAGTGCCATGAGCTCATAACTGGCAGAGACCTGTGAGATCCAGGTACATCCATCTACTGTTCGGAAAAGTCTGCCCAGAAATGGTTTTCATGGAAGAATTGCGGCCAGAAAGACATATCTTTGATGTAAAAACAAGGCCAAGCTACTCAATTATGCACAAAAACATAGGAACTGGGGTGAAGAAAAATGGTAGCAGGTACTCTGGACTTAGGAGTCAAAATGTAAAATATTTGGCTATAACAGAAGGCAGTTTGCTGAAGGTCTGGAAAGCGGTACAATAATGAATGTCTGCAGGCAGCAGTGAAGCATGGTGGAGAGCGGTACAATAATGAGTGTCTGCAGGCAGCAGTGAAGCATGGTGGAGAGTGGTACAATAATGAGTGTCTGCAGGCAGCAGTGAAGCATGGTGAAGTAGCAGTACAATAATGAGTGTCTGCAGGCAGCAGTGAAGCATGGTGGAAAGCGGTACAATAATGAATGTCTGCAGGCAGCAGTGAAGCATGGTGGAGAGCGGTACAATAATGAGTGTCTGCAGGCAGCAGTGAAGCATGGTGGAGAGCGGTACAATAATGAGTGTCTGCAGGCAGCAGTGAAGCATGGTGGAGAGTGGTACAATAATAAGTGTCTGCAGGTAGCAGTGAAGCATGGTGGAGAGCAGTACAATAATGAGTGTCTGCAGGCAGCAGTGAAGCATGGTGGAGAGTGGTACAATAATTAGTGTCTGCAGGTAGCAGTGAAGCATTGTGGATAGCAGGACAATAATGAGTGTCTGCAGGAAACAGTGAAGCATGGTAGAGAGCAGTACAATAATGTGTCTGCAGGCAGCAGTAAAGCATGGTGGAGAGCAGTACAATAATGAGTGTCTGCAGGAAACAGTGAAGCATTGTGGATAGCAGGACAATAATGAGTGTCTGCAGGAAACAGTGAAGCATGGTAGAGAGCAGTAAAATAATGTGTCTGCAGGCAGCAGTGAAGCATTGTGGATAGCAGGACAATAATGAGTGTCTGCAGGAAACAGTGAAGCATGGTAGAGAGCAGTACAATAATTAGTGTCTGCAGACAGCAATGAAGCATGGTGGAGAGCGGTACATTAATGAGTGTCTGCAGGCAGCAGTGAAGCATGGTGGAGAGCGGTACAATAATGAGTGTCTACAGGCAGCAGTGAAGCATGGTGTAGAGCGGGACAATAATTAGTGTCTGCAAGCAGCAGAGAAGTATGGTGGCGATTTATTGCAAGTTTGGGGCTGCATTTCAGCAGCTGGAGTTGGCGATTTGGTCAGAATTAATGGTGTCCTCAATGCTGAGAAATACAGGCAGATACTTATCCATCATGCAATACCATCCGGGCTCCAAATTTATTCTGCAGCATGAAAAAGACCCCCAAACATCCCACGAATGTCATTAAGAACTATCTGCAGTGTTAGGAAGAACAAGGAGTCCTGGAAGCGATGATATGGCCCCACAGAGTCCTGATCTCAACATCATCCAGTGTGACTGGGCTTACATGAAGAGACAGAAGGATTTGAGTGAGCTGACATCCACAGAAGATCTGTGGATCATTCTCCCAGATGTCTGGAACAACCTCCCTACTGGGTTCCTTCAAAAAATGTGCGCCAAGTTTCACGAGAAGAACTGATGCTGTTGTGAAGGTAAAGGGCAAATATTGATGGGATTTAGATTTCTCTTTAGTTCAGTCACTTTGCATTTTGTTAATTGACAAAAATAAACTTTTATCAACACTTCTATTCTTGGAAGCATTCTTACTCTGCAGCATTTCTTCCACACCTGCCGAAAACTTTTGTCCAGTACTGTACTTTGTTCATCAGTAGTAGGCCATGAGAGATCTGAAACAGCATGTGAATGGTAAGCACAGAGAAAACTCCATTCTAGTTGAGATGTTTAGCTTTCCAATGATAGGAACTCCAGAGATGGCTGTACATAATGGGTTTTGGACTGATAGGTGGCAGAGTTGTAGCACACCTTGGCACCAGCAGTGAGCGGTGCGCCCACTCTGCCATGTATATTGCCACAGCTTTCACTGCTGCCTCATCATAATGACAGGAGTCAAAGTCTGATCACCTCCTTATCATCCTGCCCTTTGTATCAAGCTGAGAGACTTGTTTGTGGAGGAGGGGTGTAATACATAGAAAGGGTTAAAAAGTCAAATTCCAGATGATAAGACTGTATTCACAAATGCCATTGGATCAGGTCTAATTTATCTGTGTGGTTGGTATCAGTACTGGCCCTTTTATAGGGCATGGGGTGATAAATGGTTCAGATGCCTGCATCCAGCAGGAGTCTGAATGATAGGGTCCAGTGTAAATGTATGCCCAACTGAACGGCGGACGAGAATTCATTGGCTTCTCGTTCGTCGTTCAGTTTCTGCATGCCAGAAGCCAATTGTTACGGTCTGGAATGGGTTCAGAGCCTCATGTTGTAACCTGAGCGGACAGATCGCGTGGTCAAGGAAAGTCAGGGGTCGGTAACGGGTTGGTATCTGTTGCAGTACCAGGGAGCAGACAGGTAGTGTAGTCAGAATGTAGCCAGAGTTTGGTAACTGGTAGCAGCAATCGTATAGAGAGGAGACATAGGTAGTCTGGAGGGGTTGTTGGCTACTGGGGTCTGCTTTTCTCCTCCAACACTGGTGGCTGTCCCCTGGCGTCTGCCTGGCAGATTCCTCACCGACAGCCTCCACCTGGCGTGATAAATGGGTGTAGTTGTGGAATATGGTTATTACTCCTATTAATTTGTTCGTGACGCCAGTGCTTTACAGCACGAAATGTAATGGGTGATGAAGATGACAAATTAATCACACCCAGCCAGGGTTTAGTAAAATAAACGTAATTAATGATTTTTCCTTTTTCTCTGTTGTGATGGAGATAATAGCAGTAATTATATTTGCGTACTGTACAGTCAATCCACAACGATTAAACACTCCTGCTCCTTTAAATCCACAAACTGGTGACCTAATTGTGTGGGCTTCCCTTTGATAGCCTTGTAATTGTGCCTAGATATGGCTTTGACTCCTGGTCTTTACATTAATTTCCTCAGTGCAGGCGCTGGTGGATTGTTAGGCCTTAACGGACATTTGGAACGTTATCTCTCTGGATTATGAGGAAGAGACGCTCCTGAAGAGGCCTACTGACATAAATAGACTCCCAGGAAATCACGATAATGGATGGGGTGTGGCAAGAGGGGTGTTGGTGGTACTTATTCCCCAGGGATCAGCGCCGTCACCCTGCTGTAGTAGGCTGCGACTTGCCACAGAGTCTGGTGACGCTCCGGACTCCTCTGACTTCAGCTTTCACAGTCACTAACCCTCTCCTCACTATCCCATGCCTGTGACCCTATGACAACTCCTATGGGCACGCTCCGCTATAATGCTATCTTTCACTAAAACAGACTAATCACTTTTCTATTTCCACTCTCTCCTATACCGACACTGACTGACAACGGACTGTACACTCACTAACTGATCTCTCTCACTATGTGTCATCTACCACTCACTATTCTCTGACTCCTATACACGGCATAGACTACACTACCTAGTATATTGACTATACTCTTCTCTGTATAGTGGTAACGGACTAACTAACATTAACCCTTTCCAATCCATTTATTTTTTCTCATCCATTCTCCCCAGCTCCAAATAAATTGGAGCTGGTAAGAATGGATTAGAAAAAATACATTTTCCCTGCACCCTCTTGAACTGACCCCCAGCGGTCACATGAACGCTGAGCCGGGAGCCTGCACCGTGGGGGAACATGTTTACCTGTCCGGCGTCTTCCGCATTCTCTCTTCTGCCTCCCGACTTGGCGATCATGTGACCGCTGGGGTCAGGTGGCACCCAACGGTCACATGATCGCCAGGCAGAATGCGGAAGATGCCGGACAGGTAAACATGTTCCCCCACGGTGCAGGCTCCCGACTCGGCATTCATGTGACCGCTACAGGTCAGGTAACACCGGCGGTCACATGATCACTGGCCGGAATCTCTGTGCATTACATAGCGCTAATTGAGCGCTATGTAATGTGTAAAGGAGAAGGCAGAAAGGGTTAAAAACCCTTTCTGCCTTCTCCTCAGTGGTCCTTGAGGATCAGTGCAGGAGTGCATCTGCACCTGATGTGTCTGATGATTGAGTGCAGATGCACTCCTGCACTGCAGTGTCGGACCTGTCCCAACATCGGAGCTGTGGAGGGAAATGATGTCGGGGCAGGCCCGACATTGGATTGGAAAGGGTTAACTCCTGTCTTTGCATAGGACCAATTGACCTGACTCCTCTCTCCCTCTACGCTCCTCTGACCCGACTCCTGACTGAGCTAACCTCTCCCTCTTGTCTCCTCCTATGACCAACGCATTGGACTAACTGCCAGGACCAACTGTCACGTCACAGCATACGCACGCTTTTTTTTTTCTTCTTTCCTCCCGTGTGCTGCTCTGGTGTAACCAGGCAACGGGCGCTCCAATCACAGGCCTCCACTTTCCTGTCACCTCACAGCTTGACAGCCTATCAGGTTGCTCGGCTCATCTGTGCTGCTGTCCTATCAGGGCTGAATCTGCCAGCCACCAATGAGAATTAACTGGTCGCCAGGTAGATTATTAATAGAGCAAATAGTAAATTGTCCCACCTTGCTTCATGTGCTGCAGCTCTGTTCCTGTCGACAGGTATACTCACACGCCTTCACATTGCCATCCGGCTGCTTTGACTTTGGTTAAACACATAAATTCCATATACAGGAGTCCGGCTTACGTGAGATAGTTCCTGCTTTATTCATATAAACTTGTGCTCGTGACAGACAGAGTACGCGTTTCGGTTCACATAGAACCTTGCTCTGGGGACAACGCCAGATTTATATAGGGAGACTAATTAGAGAACACACAAGGTGTAGCCAGTCAAGGAAACACAGGGGCATAGAACTAGGAGCAAGGGCAAGCTTTAGCAGGGAAGTGGTCTAGGGAGCCGAATAGCTCAGCAGATAGAGCTACTGTCTAGAGTACAGGAGCTTCTGGGTTTGAGTCCTGACACCAATAGGAGGTACTATTACTACTGGAGCCATTATGGGGGACGCTAGTACTACTGGAGCCATTATGAGGGACGCCATTACTACTGGAACTACTATGGAGGTCACTATTACTATAGTCTTACCATTACAATGGTCCTTTTGAAGGCAACTATAAGACTGATGTGACCCTTGGTTAAAATGAGTTTGTCACCCCCGCCGTAGATCCTAAGTTCCATTTTGTGGTATGTTTCTCATTGTTCTCTTCTGTGGAATCCAATGCATCAGATGGTGGCGTAAACCGTCCGGCTGTGAAAACGGCGGTCAATATACGCTCATGTGAATAAAGCCTTAGGTTTTATTCACGCAATCGTATATCGGCCATTTTCACGGTCGGCCAATATACGCTACCATCTGATGCACTGGATTCCAATGCATCAGATCACATAGGCATGTTCCCGCGGCATAAAAGCGCCCGGCCGGGCAGCAAAGATAGTGCCGGAACTACCTTTCTGCCAGCAATACGCCGGCTGCTGCATAGACTCCTACGGGAGCCAATGACAGCAGGCAGAGAAAGGAGGTGGGAGGGAGTTTAGCAGCGTGACTGCTAAACTCACTCCCACTTCTCTCCTCTCTTTCTGCTGTTTGCAATGGAAGGGGGCTGGACAGTGGCAGAGCTAAGCCCCGCTTCTTCCATTGATGGCTGCGGACGTGGGGAGGGGTTTGTTTAATTTTTGTTCCCCATTTTTTAATTTTAGTATTTTTAAAACTTTTAGGGTGCCTGTCTATGGGTGTGATTTTGTCGACGCTAAACCGCCGGCGAATCACGCCGTGTGAAGCTTTCATAGCATTGCTATGGAAAGTGCCAGCACACTGTCCACGAGCGGAGAATCATTGCGATTCTCCGCTAGCGGCGGGCAATTCGCAGCATGCTGTGTGCATCCGGGATCCTCCTCACCCGTCCCCCGAAGTTTCCTACTTGGTTCAACGAGATCAGGGGGCGGAGGCGTCCGGTACACACTGACGTCAGTGTGCACCAGCGATCAGGGAGGAGAGGAGTGGCGCTTCCACGAGGAGGAGGGGTGTGTGGGTCTCGGGGGGGGGGGGGGGGGGGGGACATTATTACTGCTGGGGGACCGCTGCAGGGGAGGGCAGTATTACTGCTGGGAGGACCGCTGGGGAAGGGGGGGCATTATTACTGCTGGGGGACCGCTGGGGAAGGGGGGGCATTATTACTGCAGGGGGAGGGCATTATTACTGCTGGGGGAACGCTGGGGGTGGGGGTGCGGGTGCATTGTTACTGCTGGGGGGACCGCTGGGGAAGGGGGGGGCATTATTGCTGCTGGGGGACCGCTGCGGGAGGGGGGGGCATTATTACTGCTGGGGGACCGCTGCAGGGGGGGCGCAGTATTACTGCTGGGAGGACCGCTGGGGAAGGGGGGGGGGCATTATTACTACTGGGGGACTGCTGCAGGGGGGGCATTATTACTGCTGGGGGTGGCCATTATTGCTGCTGGGGGACCGCTGGGGGTGGGGCATTATTACTGCTGGGGGACCGCTGCAGGGGGGGGGGCATTATTACTGCTGGGGGACTGCTGCAGGGGGGGCATTATTACTCCTGGGGGACCGCTGCGGGGGGCATTATTAGTTCTGGGAGGACCGCTGGGAAAGGGGGGGGGGCATTATTACTGCTGGGGGACCGCTGGGGAAGGGGGGTGGGCATTATTACTGCTGTGGGACCGCTACAGGGGAGGGCATTATTACTACTGGGAGGACCGCTGGGGAAGGGAGGGGTATTATTACTGCTGGGGGGTCGCTAGGGGAACGCTGGGGGTGGAGGGGTGCATTATTACTGCAGGGGGAGGGCATTATTACTGCTGGGGGAACGCTGGGGGTGGGGGTGCGGGTGCATTGTTACTGCTGGGGGGACCGCTGGGGAAGGGGGGGCATTATTACTGCGGGGGGAGGGCAGTATTACTGCTGGGGGAATGCTGGGGGTGGGGGTGCGGGTGCATTGTTACTGCTGGGGGGACCGCTGGGGAAGGGGGGGCATTATTGCTGCTGGGGGACCGCTGCGCACGGGGGGGGGGGCATTATTACTGCTGAGAGGACCGCTGGGTAAGGGGGGGCATTATTACTACGGGGGGGGGGGACCGCTGGGTAAGGGGGGGCATTGTTACTGCTGGGGGTGAGAGGTGCATTATTACCGCTCTGGGAACCGCTGGGGAAGGGGGGGTGGCATTATTACTGCTGGGGGACCGCTAGGGGAACGCTGGGGGTGGAGGGGTTATTACTGCTGGGGGTGGGGCATTATTACTGCTGTGGGACCGCTGCAGGGGGGGGGGCACTTTATTACTGCTGGGAGGACCGCTAGGAAGGGGAGGGGCATTATTACCGCTGGGGGACTGCTGCAGGGGGGGGGGGCATTATTACCGCTGGGAGGACCGCTGGGGAAGAGGGGGGGCATTATTACTGCTGAGGGACCGCTGCAGGGGGGGCATTATTACTGCTGGGGGGACCGCTGAGGAAGGGGGGCATTATTACTGCGGGGGAGGGCATCATTACTGCTGGGAGAACGCTGGGGGTGCATTGTTACTGCTGGGGGGACCGCTGGGGAAGGTGGGGCATTATTGATGCTGGGGGAATGCTGCGGGAGGGGGGGCATTATTACTGCTGAGAGCACCGCTGGGGAAGGGGGGGGGGCATTATTACTGCAGAGGGGGGAGGGGGCGCTGCGGAAGGGGGGGGCATTGTTACTGCTGGGGGTGAGAGGTGCATTATTACTGCTCTGGGAACCGCTGGGGAAGGGGGGTGGCATTATTACTGCTGGGGGATCGCTGGGGAAGGGGGGGATTATTACTGCTGGGGGACTGCTGGAGAAGTTAGGGGGGATTATTACTGCTGGGGGGAGGGGCATTATTATTGCTGGGGGACCGCTGGGGAAAGGAGGGGGGCATTATTACTGCTGGGGGACTGCTGCGGGGGGGGGCATTATTACTGCTGAGAGGACTGCTGGGGAAGGGGGGGGGGCATTATTACTGCCGGGGGGGGGGGGCGGCTGGGGAAGGGGGGGCATTGTTACTGCTGGGGGGACCGCTGCTGGGAGGGTGGTGTCACTATTACTGCTGGGGGGGTGTTACTATTATTACTGCTGGGGGACCGCTGCAAGGGGGGCATTATTACTGCTGAGGGGACCGCTGGGAGGAGGGGCATTATTGGTGCTGGGGGACCGCTGTGGGAAGGGGGGGGCATTATTACTGCTGGGGGAACCGCTGGGGGGGGGGCATTATTACTGCCGGGGGGACCGCTGCTGGGAGGGTGGTGTCACTATTACTGCTGGGGGGTATTACTATTATTACTGCTGGGGGACCGCTGCAAGGGGGGCATTATTACTGCTGAGGGGACCGCTGGGAGGAGGGGCATTATTGTTGCTGGGGGACCGCTGTGGGAAGGGGGGGGGGCATTATTACTGCTGGGGGAACCGCTGGGGGGGGGGGGCATTATTACTGCCGGGGGGACCGCTGCTGGGAGGGTGGTGTCACTATTACTGCTGGGGGGTATTACTATTATTACTGCTGGGGGACCGCTGCAAGGGGGGCATTATTACTGCTGAGGGGACCGTTGGGAGGAGGGGCATTATTGTTGCTGGGGGACCGCTGTGGGAAGGGGGGGCATTATTACTGCTGGGGGAACCGCTGGGGGGGGGGGGGAGTGGCATTATTACTGCTGGGGGAACTGCTGGGGGGGAGCATTATTACTGCTGGGGGACCGCTGGGGGGGGATTATTACTGCTGGGGGGGGGGGGACATTATTAGTGCTGGGGGGACTGCTGGAGAAAGGGGGGGGGCATTATTACTGCTGGGGAGACCGCTGGGGTGGCGGGGGGTTTGCATTATTACTGCTGGTGGGACCGCTGGGGAATGGGGGGTATTATTACCACTGGGGGGAGGGGCATTATTATTTCTGGGGGACCGCTGGAGGAAGGGGGTAGCATTATTACTGCTGGGAGAACCTCTGGGGAAGGGGGGGCATTATTACTGCTTGAGGACCGCTGGGGAAGGGGTATTATTGCTGAGAGACCGCTGTGGGGGGGGGGGGGGGAGGGGCATTATTACTGCTGGGGAAACCACTGGGGGGAGGGTATGGCATAATTACTGCTGGGGGGGCGTCACTATTATTACTGCTGCGGGGCCGCTCTGGGTGGGTGTCACTATTATTGCTGGGGGGGGGGCACCATTATCGCTGTGGGGTGAGTCGCTATTATCACTGGGGTATATTTACATGTGATTGAAATGGGCAGGGCTGTTTCAAAATAGACAGGGTGCAGATTTTGACTGCTTTTTGGATGCAGAAATGCTGCAGAATTTTCTACAGTATTTTCCGCTGAGGACATTCTGCAGTTTTTCTGCATCCAGAAAGCAGTCACAATCCGCACGCTGTCTATTTTGAAGCGGCCCTGTTCTTTTTAGAACGACAGGGATAAAATCATACATCGTGATAAGCCCCGCCCCCTGACACGTTGGCACTTTGCGGTTAATAAGTGTGTTTTGGGGTGCAGTTTGGGCACTCGGTCTCTGAAAGGTTCGCCATCACTGGTCTATTCTCTGCATATTGCGTCTGTGTCAGTCCACCCTATGGGTCTGAAGCCTTTCCAAATGCATAGTAACCCACGAGGCTCCAGCACACGATCATACTTACCAGCAGAAGGGGCCACACACAGAGGTGGACCAGAGGACGACAGTATTGATAGCTTGTTGTGTAGTTTTTTTGGTTTTCCTTCTCGCAGCTCCTTGTGACATATTTGATAACAGCTCTGTATCGGCGTGTATGCTTGTATGCAGGCGGCCATTGTCAGTACTGCGATATCAAATCTATTTTATGGCCCTTTTACATGGGACGGCTTGTTGGGCGCAGGTGCACGATAGGTGGTCACAGCGCTAAGCATTTCTGCTCTTTTACACGGGAACGAGCATCGCTCAGTGAATGTAGACGGAGCGGTCGGGGATTGTTGCGGCCCACCGCCCTCCATCCACAGTAAACAGGCCGTCGCTCATAAGTGATACTGCCTGTTTACACGGCCGATCACAAACGCGGAGAGAACAAATTCTCGTTTGTCGTGGCATGCATTTACATTGCAGATAATCGTTCCGATTATTCATGAAATGCGGGAGTCCCAACGATTTATGGGTCGTGTAAAAGGGCCCCAAGTTTGGTTTAAGCAACAAAACTTATTTTTGGGAGAATACGTAACCTCGGCTGAACAGAATGTGTGGGGATTCAAAAGAAATGGTCGGCAGCCGTATCCAGTTGTTAAAGGTGTATGGCCACCAACCGCTGTGGCCACCTACAACCATATACAGCTGTGCTGCAGTCTCTAAAAGATGGCAGCAGTTTTTCTAATCCGGTACGACCCTTTTGTTGACGGAATGGATTCTGGACTCCAAAAAAGGTTTTTTCCTTTAAATAAAGAAGCGCAGACTGGTTGTCAAAATAAAACTTTTATTGTATTAAAAACGAGGCTGTGACATGCAGAATATTCCCATTACAGACATAATAAATGACCATCATGTGCTACTGCTAATGTACCGCTCCCAAATCACCAGATCATTTAAAGAGAGTTTCCCAGGATGAAGCTATGGCTGAGCCATCATCAGGAAAGTCGTCACTACCAAATCGGCAGGCCAACACCTGGCACCCACGCTGATTAGGGGTCGCTGTACTACTGTGTTTCCCTAAAAATAAGACCCTGCCTTATATTAATTTTTTGCCACTTAAGAGGCTCTAGGTCTTATTATACTTCCCTAGCAGGTTCAGTCCATGTCGCTCCTGCTGCTCTCCGGAGCTCCGATGCGCTTCCCGCAGGCCTCGGCAACTCATACAACATTACTACCTTCAAGAAGTGATGGCTGTGATTGGTTCTTCAATTACTGCTTAGTCAATCAATGCATCGCTGGATGAACCAATGTGATGACTGTGATTGGTTTATCCAGCGCTGCATTGATTGGCTAAGCAGCGCTCAAAGAACCAATCACAGCCATCGCTTCCTGGAGGTGGGATTTATGAATCCCGTAACCAGGAAGTGATGTTGTACAAGCGTCTGAAGACTGTGGAAACCACGGCGAACCTCTAGAGAGAGGCGGGAGGGAGCTGGACCGAGCCTGCTAGGTAAAAAATATTTTTTTATGTTGTGTAACTAGGGCTTATTTTCAGGGTAGCCCTATTACAAGCATCCCAAAAATTATGCTAGGGCTTATTTTTGGGGAAACTGGGTAGTACGGCAGGGTCAATCTCATTCAACTGGATGTGTGCTGGGTGTTGGACCCCCGCCAATCTGCTACTAAGGAAAATCTGTATAAGCAATTCTTTTTTTTGCAAAAATCTATCAATCATGGCAGGAAAAGAGAAAAATATGTGGTTTGTGTGCTTTCATAAGCTGTGTGTGGGAGGATGATACAGAGGGAACAGGCAGATTCTGGGAGATGTAGTAGACAAGAACAGGAAGTACTGATGTAAGCAACAAGGCACAACGGATGCTGCAGAATGAGGAAAAGAGCAGAAAAAACAGAGGAAAGGGTAATGGATGGATTTACTAGAGCTCTGGGGGAGGATTTATCACTATTTTTTTAAATTTGATTTTAGTCTTGGAATACCGGAAAAACTGGAGGAAATCTAAAGAAGATATAAACTCTATGCAGAGGTAAAAATAAAACATTCCAATCGGAGTAGCAAAGATCTTATAAATAATAAGGCACCTGGTTTCTTACATTCAGAAGAGTCACAGAAGATTGATTGCAGCATTCTCTATTTTACTGCAGAATCTGCTTGGGCAGCCCCCACTGATGGAAGTGTCCGACCCGCAGCCTATATGCAATTAACATTGCGTACGGGCTGCGAGTACCCAACGTCACCACTAAGCGACAGCGCAAGAAATACAGACAAACACACAAAACCCTGTACTGCACATAACCACCTGTAATCCTCCATGGTCATCCGCAATACAGGTTAGTGCTGTAAGCAGGGTCAAGGGCCGAGCTCACAGCTGGAATCCACTGCGGGCTTCCCGCATGCGGAATCTGACCTGGTCGTGTGAGCTTTGCTTGAAGGCTCATTTTCACACAACGATTATCATTCAAAATTTGCTCAAATGATGTCTTTGAGCAATAATCGTTGTGCGTAAACGCTACCATTGTTTAATTTTCAGCCGAACAATGATTTTTAGGTGAGCATAAAATCCATCGTTCGACCAGAGAGTAGATAACAGGGACCGCACCCCGTTTTCTCCACAGGAGCGCTGATTACATTGTATTCAGTTGAAAGCCCCGTGGCAGAACAATGGAGCTGTATGCAGAGAACAAACCACCTGCTGCTCTCTGCATATAGCTCTCTGAGGCTCATTTACATGCAAATAAAGTTAATAGGCTGCTAATGGGTGTTAGTGCCCATTAGCAGCTTATGCAAAATTATTGCTAAAACGGTCAATCTTCCTATATTTTGAACAAATTTTCAGCGACCATCTTTGCGTGTAAATGGGCCTTAACATAGAAGAGCTTGGAAACATCACTTGAGTGTGTCTCATTGTTCTCTTCTCTGATATATCAAATAAATTAGGCATACCTCATTGAAAAGGCTAATATAGCTCTTAAAGGGGTTCTCACACGAAAAATGTTTTTATGCTTTAACAGCCATTGTTCCCTGGGCTGCCTAATGGAGACAGGGAACCCACCATTAATGGCTGTTAAAGCATAAAAACCTAATACTTACCTAATGCTTACCTTCTGTTCTGTTGTCGTTGTCATCAGGAAGGGGTTCATCTCCCAGCAGGCAGTCTTCTTGCTCTTCTTCCTCCGATGAGGCGCCCCGCTCCGGGATTGTGCGCACGCACAGTGGAGAGGTGCCCTCTGACAGGAGTCAGGATGGGCCGCGTCTCCACTGCGCATGCGCAGAACTCAGACTTCAGCAAGGACGGACGGGCTGCACACAGCAAGCACTGCTTGTGACGTGCTTGCTGTGGGCGGCCCGTCCGTTCACCTCGGAAGTGGCTGATGGACGGAGCAGAGCAGGAAGCGGTTATTTAGACCGCTCCTGCTCTGCTTCTACAAGCCACAGA
The DNA here is from genome assembly GCF_035609145.1 of Eleutherodactylus coqui. Taxonomy (NCBI): domain Eukaryota; kingdom Metazoa; phylum Chordata; class Amphibia; order Anura; family Eleutherodactylidae; genus Eleutherodactylus; species Eleutherodactylus coqui. The sequence continues at coordinate 85,968,813 of NC_089849.1, forward strand.
TGAAGAAGCCGGACGGAGGGGACATGCTTGGCGATCGGTCCTAGCCAGGCAAGGTGAGTAAAAATTTTTTCTTCATATCAGAACCCCTTCAAGTACCGCCTAAATAAAGTGATTGGTTCATTGAGCGCTGGCTCTGATTAGTGGAGCCGTGGCGCACAAGAACGCATCACAGCCAGCCCTTCCTGGAGGAGAGATTGTTAACCTCCAATCAAGGAAGAACTCACAGAAGACTAAAGAGACCTGAGGAGATGACAGCACGTCTTAGGTAAACGCATAAGACTGCAGCAAGATAAGAGTATGCCGCGATTTTTTTTTGATCTCTCAACATTGCATGAGTGAAAACATCACTGAAGGAAACCATTGTAAACCATAAGGCCTCATGTCCACAGGGAAAATCAGGCCCGCTACGGATTCCCCATGGAGACTCCGTAGCGGGTCCCTCCTGCCCCGCGGACATGAGGGCTAAAAAATAACAATTACTCACCTCTCCGCACGCTCCGGATCTTCCCTTCTTCGCGGCTTGATTTTCTCTCCGTCGCGGCCGGATCTTCTTTCTTCGGCCCGGCGAATGTGCACGGAGCAGGTGAGTATATTCTGATTTTAGGTCTCCCGTGGATCCGGACGGCTTCCATAAGCTTCAACAGAAGCCTGCGGGAGCCGTCCCCGTGGGAGACCCGCACCTAGATGGAGCATGTCCATTTTTTTTTTCATGCTCCATATTTTTTTTTATTCCCTTTTATTGACCATCCGCGGGTATTTATCAATGCATCCCTACAGGATGCGGAGCTGCGTGCGGGTGATCCGCTGCGGACCTAAAATCATCTTTTGCCCCGTGGACATGAGGCCTTAGTCTTCTAAACCGATTTTTTACTGACTAATGCATCAGGTAAAAAACATAATTTGCATGATTTTCTCGCTCGTGGAAAGCCACCCTTATTCTTAAGTATCTGAAAATCTCTGCGATCCTCCTCCTCAGCTTGATCAGGTGATCTCCTGGTGATCAGCTGGGAATTACTTATTCTGTTCTCTTTTGCAGGAGTTACTATTTCAGTCACCAAAACTTTCTGGATGTGTAAACTGCATGGACTGTACCAGACAGGCTCCTCACAGGGAGAACAGAACCACCTATCACGCTCGCTGATGGTGCTCCTGTCCCACAGTTAGGCCTCATGTCCATAGGCAAAACTGAATTGTGGAACCAGCGCGGATGATCTGCAGTAAAAACACCTGCAGATCTCACTTCCCCCCTCCCCCCCATCATGCGGATCACACGCGCAGGAAAAACTGCAGCGTGCTCCATTATCGACGGTTTCCCGCATGGACAGATTCTATTGAAGTCTATAGAAGCCGTCCAATCTGCGGCGCTGACACTACATAACACATGTATGTGAAGCCCATGCTTTCCAATTGGTTCCTTCACATTAGCCATGTTCTGTCTGATGCTATGTTGCTAGAAAAAATAAAAAATATTTTAAAAATTGCGGCACGCTCTATATTTCAGCGATGTGCCATTTTTTTGTAGCCTATGACAAGCCCTAGGCAAAAGGGGCGGTGCCAGCACAGTAAGTGGGTGCCATCTTGGGTTTCTGAGCTCTGGCGCACATCCAGACATCTGTTCAACAACTCATAGGTGGTGGCACAGCTTTGAACCCCTACAGGAAGCTCAGTGCTAAAGAGATAGAAACGGAGAAATGCCTACATAGTGCAGAGCTCCATAGCCATGTTAGGCCGCCTGCAGACGGCCGGTCGGATCCAGCGGCGAGGATTCCCGCCGCAGGACCCTACGACCTGCAGGGACCAGCGCATACTCGCCCGCGGCTCTGGCTGTTTGATGTGCCGGCTTGCCGGGCAGCCGGCACATGCGCAGACCGGACCCGGCGGCGGGTAAGTGACGTTTCTGTGCGGCCAAACCGCGGCCACCTGCATAGGATTGCGTTTGTTAATGCAATCCTATGCAGGCTTCCAGTGGCGGAAATCCCACAGGAAATCCCGACGCGGAATTTCCGCTCGTGTGCAGGCGCCCTTAAGGAGTAGTTAAGTTTAGGGTCCAATCATTTTTTTTCACTTGCGCAAAAAAAAAAAAAAAAATTCAAGAAAGTCCCATAGATTTCTTCTGCCTTCATGCCTAAATATGCAGGGAATACGCACTACTTATGTATCATGGGCGTATTCACACAATCCTATTGACTTCAATGGGCAATTTCAGTCTGACATTCAGCCCAAAATAAGACATGTTACAATGTGCCCTCAGAATGCTGATGTGGCCCTTAGTGTTAGCCACCCTTGATATGGAGGGTGATAATCACGCTGTCCTATCATGAGGCAGAGATGGTGCTAGCTGGTCATGTGATACTATGTTGATGCATCATGGGATTGCTAGCACCGCATAAAGGAAGAGAAGGCAGATAAAAATCTAAAAATCAAGATGGTGTCTAATAAGTATTAGACAAGAGGCTGCACTGTATGGAAGTGACTGCAACATACAGAAAAGTAGTCCAAAATGTGATAGAGAATTGGGTGAGGAGGCAGGGACGGAAATAAAATGTGTTTTCGCAGGAGTGGCCCTTTAATTATATAGACTTTTTTTTTAAAATAAAAATAATTTTTCCATACATTGACTGACCACAAGAACAATCATAGCAGCTTGGGCTCTTCTCCTTCGTACCATCCTCTGAGAGACGAAAACATTCCCACATGTCTCACCAGGTTGGGCTCTAGTGCCCATGCCCGTTCCTTCCGTTTTCCAAGTTCTTTGTATAGTGCAATATCTTTGGCGTAGCCCGGTTCACATTCTAATCCCTCCAGATACTCCAAGGTCCTTTGGGCGGAGGCTTTGGAGAACAGCATGGCTGGTGTGCAGCACTCTGTGGCGGGGACCACATTGTAAAGTGCAGGCGACATTCTGCGCAGTTCCAATTGATAGTGCCTACCTGCCAGTTCTGCCAGCAACATGGCATAAATAGTCAAGGCCACAAATATAAGCCAGCTGAATCGCGGTCGGTGAAAAATAATCGTGTACAGCCAAGTGAAAACCAAACCCAATATTCCGCCCACCCCAATCCATTCCAAAATCCGCATAGGCTCAGGGCTCACGTAGCCCTGCAATCTTTCTGGATGATACAATTTTATATACAGACCTCCCCCTAGAGGTTCCTTGGGGAAGCGCACTTGCACCAAATGGAAGAAGGCACTGAAAATATCCCTGAGTGGGACAGCATCGTCCTCAACCAGCAGCACGTACTCCGGAGAGTAAAGCTTCAGTGCCTGAGACAGGCAGTAGGTGTAATCTTGCTTCTCCTGCTCAAAACGGTTGGGGGCTTCAGGCACATGTCCAGCAAGATGGCGTGCCACTGAAGGCAAGAGGTGGGAGAGGAGACAAGCATCGGTGTGTTCGTTGGGCAGAGGGTCCACATTACAAACTAGAAGCTTAAAACCTGAACACTTTGTGCCACAATCATTTAGCCGATCTAGAAACCCAAGTGCTACTTGCAGAAGGTAATGATATTCGGGCCGCCGTCTTGTTGTAACGATGGTGATGATCAGGGGTGTTCTGGAACCTTCTTGTGATGCCTTCAAGCTCTCCATGGCTCTGTGGTTGCATGGCACAGATACGTTATTAGCGCCTGGAGAAACGAGCTGCTGAAAACGTTTCAAGGAATTCGTTCCATCCTTCAAGTTTTGCTCTAGGAAATCGTGACTCAATCGCTGGAGGTGGAGCCTGCGAGAAAACAAGGGCGAATACAGTAGGCTGCGGAAATAGAACGTGGCCAGAAGAAGCGTAACGATGAAAAGGGCCGAGAGATGAAAGCAAGGAGTTCTGATCACTGCAGACATGCGCATGATGCAGGCTGAAGATCACGCTATCAACAGTCATGGAACACTACTTTGCTCCTCAGGTCTATCATCTTCAAGTCATTGGTTTCCCTTCCACAACCATCAAGCATTGAAGGTTAGCTGCATTTCTGTAAAAGAAACAATGCAAATCAATGAATTAGGATCACCATAACAAAAGGTTAAAGGGCTTTCCAGGCAGCTGTCAGTGCCGGGCTAAAACGGGGTCAGAGCAGAAGCCACCACTCGGACCCCTGTGAATTGGCAATGCTCGTAATTGCAGGCTGGGGTCCCACTGATTTCAATGAAACTGCACTAGAAATTATGAGCGTCAGCCACTACACAGGTCAGAGTGGCGGCTTGCACTCCAACCCCTGTGTATCCCGACACAGATAGCCGGCGCTGCCTCGAAAACCTGTTTAAAGAAATGCCTCCAAATCACATGGACATTGCAATATGTTGTTCCTTTTATCAATCAGGTTCTAAGGCTCTTCATATTTTTAACGGATCAGTCTACAATCCCATAAAAACTCAAAAACGGGTGTCAAACTGACACAAACAGAAACTAAGGATTCCAGACACAAGGTAGTTATACTGCACCAGCAAGGTCTCTCCCAGGCAAAGATTTCAAAGCAGACTGGGGTTTAAAGATGTGCTGTGCAGGCTCTTTTGAAAAAAACAAAGAATTGGGCGATTATTGAGGACTGTAGATGCAGGGTCGACCCAAAAAGACTTCAAGGAAAAAGGCTTCTAACGCTAGTTTTGTGACATAAAAAACTTGCAGAATTTGTCATAAGGGCTGCGTGCTCAAAATGTGTAGGAGAGGAGGCTTGTAGGCACAGGGTGCGGCTGCCCCAGACTGACAGATTTATGTAGAATTTGCACCAGTTTGTGGCATAAATCATACGATAAATGTACCTAGAGGAGTGCAGACTAATCGCAGCAGGTGCTCTGGACCAAGGAGTCAAAACTTGAAATATTTGGCTTTAACAGAGGGCAGTTTCTTCACCAAAGAGCTGGCTGGAGAGCTTTACAATAATGAGTGCCTACAGGCAGCAGTGAAGCATGGTGGAGAGCGGTACAATAATGAGTGTCTGCAGACAGCAGTGAAGCATGGAGGGAGAGCGGTACAATAATGAGTGTCTGCAGGCAGCAGTGAAGCATGGTAGAGAGCGGTACAATAATGAGTGTCTGCAGGCAGCAGTGAAGCATGGTGGAGAGCGGTACAATAATGAGTGTCTGCAGGCAGCAGTGAAGCATGGTAGAGAGCGGTACAATAATGAGTGTCTGCAGGCAGCAGTGAAGCATGGTAGAGAGCGGTACAATAATGAGTGTCTGCAGGCAGCAGTGAAGCATGGTGGAGAGCGGTACAATGAGTGCCTGCAGTCAGCAGTGAAGCATGGTGGAGAGCGGTACAATAATGAGTGTCTGCAGGCAGCAGTGAAGCATGGTGGAGAGCGGTACAATAATGAGTGTCTGCAGGCAGCAGTGAAGCATGGAGGGAGAGCGGTACAATAATGAGTGTCTGCAGGCAGCAGTGAAGCATGGTGGAGAGCGGTACAATAATGAGTGCCTGCAGTCAGCAGTGAAGCATGGTGGAGAGCGGTACAATAATGAGTGCCTGCAGTCAGCAGTGAAGCATGGTGGAGAGCGGTACAATAATGAGTGCCTGCAGTCAGCAGTGAAGCATGGTGGAGAGCGGTACAATAATGAGTGCCTGCAGTCAGCAGTGAAGCATGGTGGAGAGCGGTACAATAATGAGTGCCTGCAGGCAGCAGTGAAGCATGGTGGAGAGCGGTACAATAATGAGTGTCTGCAGGCAGCAGTGAAGCATGGTGGAGAGCGGTACAATAATGAGTGCCTGCAGTCAGCAGTGAAGCATGGTGGAGAGCGGTACAATAATGAGTGTCTGCAGGCAGCAGTGAAGCATGGTAGAGAGCGGTACAATAATGAGTGTCTGCAGGCAGCAGTGAAACATGGTGGAGAGCGGTACAATAATGAGTGTCTGCAGGCAGCAGTGAAACATGGTGGAGAGCGGTACAATAATGAGTGTCTGCAGACAGCAGTGAAGCATGGTGAAATAGCAGTACAATAATGAGTGTCTGCAGGCAGCAGTGAAGCATGGTGGAGAGCGGTACAATAATGAGTGTCTGCAGGCAGCAGTGAAGCATGGGGGAGGCTCCTTAGAAGTCTGAGGTGGCTGGGGATTTGGTCAAGATTAAGGCCTCATGTCCACGGGGAAAATAATAATTAAAATCCGCAGCGGATCACCCGCGCGCGGATCCGCGCCCCATAGGAATGCATTGACCACCCGCGGGTAGCTAAATACCCGCGGATGGTCAATAAATGTGAATTAGAAAAATCATGGAGCATGAAAAAAAATGGACATGCTCCATTTAGGTGCGGATCACGCTCCGGATGGCCCCATTGATCTCTATGGGGTGCGGGAAATCCGCTGCGGGTGTTAAATGCCATTTATTTGGGTGCGTGAAATCTGCATGCGGATTACAAGTTTGTCTTCTTTTTCAGTGGCCTTGCATTTTTTTTCACGCGCAGATGCAAAAATGCCATCCGCGTGCATACACGCGTGAAAAAAAACGCATCCGCGTGTCATCCGCATGCAATAAAATACTATTTTAAGCTCATCCGCACTGCATCCGCGGCCCAAATCCGCGTTACAAATCCGGAGCAGATTTGATTTTCCCCGTGGACATGAGGCCTAAGGGTGACTACCCACTAGCGGTTTTTTTCACTGCAAAATTCACAGTGTTTTTTTTTCTGCAGGGGTCTATGGGCTATGGGACTTGTAATGTTAAAATCGCGATTTACCACGAAATCGCGATTTTAGCTTTACAAGTCCCATAGCCCATAGACCCCTGCAGAAAAAAAACCACTGCGAATTTCGCAGTGAAAAAACCGCTAGTGGGTAGTCACCCTTAGGCCTCCTTCCCACAGACGGATTTCGGCCACGTTGCCCGCAGCTATTAGATTCTATTGAACCCAATAGCTCAGTGCTCATGATGCGGAATTCCGCCCCGTGAAATCTCCCGTCCTCACCCGCGGCATGCTCTATTTGCCGCGGGTGTACGCGCTGACGGCTTCCATTGCAGTCAATGGAAGCCATCCGCTCACGCTATCTCCCGCTGTAACACTGCGGAAGATAGCGTGAAAACACTTCCCCACCTACCGCCGCCGCGTCATTACACGCGGTGGGCGTGTCATATGACGCGGCGGCGAAGCATCATGCGGGACCCAGAATGCCGGATCCGCTGGTAGGTATGGGGTCTCTGGGGGGCGCCGTGACGGGCTTTGCCACGGAATATTCCACGGCGGAGCCCGTCACGGCCGTGCGCAGCCGACCTTATGGTGTCCTTGATGCTTATAAATACAGGCAGATACTTATCTATCATGTAATACCACCAGGGAGGCATCTGATTGGCTCCAAGGCTATTCTATGCAGGACAACAACCCCAAACATAAAGCCAATGAGATCCTTCAAAAACTGTGTGCAAGTGTACCCAGAAGAGCTGATGCTGAAGGTAAAGGTGGTCTCACACAATATTAATGTGATTTACATTTCTCTTTTGTTCAGTCAGTAGTGATGCTTTAATAGCCCCCATAAAACCCCTTTAAGGAATGACGGCCCAGAGTGTGCGCCCAGGTGACTACCAAGTGCCACAGACTTGCCCTGACATATGGTTCTATAGCCCCATGAGCCATAACCCTGGGGTGAAGAGTTCTAGGACTTATGGGGGTCGCGGTTCCTGTGCCCATGCAGTGTGAAGGCTGCTGCCCACTTATTACTAATATGCCGGTTTCTTTTACCTCAGTTTACACTACTGCAGCGTCACTCGCACTCCTTCCAGCCTTCAACTCCTCCTGTCACCACTAATATGGCTGCCTGCAATCTGTGAGCGGAAGTCCACAGACAACTTCCGTCTCGCCGGGACTGACGTACGACGTCCTCTACCAACATGGAGGATGGAAGCTTCCGCGGTGATTACATCACTTGTAAGAGGCACCCTTACCAAGATGGCCTCTGTAGTCCCACCCCCGACGCTCCTTGGCCCCGCGTCACTTCCTCTTCCGGCGGCTGTGTTGGTGAGCTGTGTGTAAAGGTAACTAATAAAATGTATTAAGAGCGGAGTGTCCGCGCTGGCCGCCTGTACTGCAGGTGCTCGGGAGGGGGCGCACCGGCTGTCCCGCGTACACCGTGGTGTGGTATCCGTGTAGAGGCGCTATCTGCAGGGGGCGGGAGGGCTGCGGGGTAACGGCTTCTGTCTGCAGACTCCTCTCCTTCAACCAGCGAAAGCCACAACTATCCAGCCGGGTGTGAGGATATCTGCAGGCACTTAAAATACCTAGAGGAGCCCCAGAGCCGCGGGCGCTACGAGCCTCTACCGGTGAGCGCCATGGTAAGACCAGAGCTTCTCCTCCAGTGATAGTGCCTAGTGTGTAACAGTAACTGCCACCTCAGCCCTGGTGACACAAGCAATGGTAGCCATAAGACCCCTAGTAATGGCGACAGCCGCAGACTCCTGGTGATGGCCACAAAGCCCCCTGTAATAGTGACAGCCGCGGACTCCTAGTGACAGCTACAAGACCCCGGGTAACAGTGACAGCCACGGACTCCTAGTGACAGCTACAAGACCCCGGGTAACAGTGACAGCCACGGACTCCTAGTGACAGCTACAAGACCCCGGGTAACAGTGACAGCCACGGACTCCTAGTGACAGCTACAAGGCCCCGGGTAACAGTGACAGCCACGGACTCCTGGTGACAGCTACAAGACCCCGGGTAACAGTGACAGCCGCGGACTCCTAGTGACAGCTACAAGACCCCGGGTAACAGGGACAGCCACGGACTCCTAGTGACAGCCACGGACTCCTGGTGACAGCTACAAGACCCCGGGTAACAGTGACAGCCACGGACTCCTGGTGACAGCTACAAGACCCCGGGTAACAGTTTCAGCCACGGATTCCTGGTGACAGCTACAAGACCCCGGGTAACAGTGACAGCTACAAGACCCCGGGTAACAGTGACAGCCACGGACACCTGGTGACAGCTACAAGACCCCGGGTAACAGGGACAGCCACGGACTCCTAGTGACAGCTACAAGACCCCGGGTAACAGGGACAGCCACGGACTCCTAGTGACAGCTACAAGACCCTGGGTAACAGTGACAGCCACGGACTCCTGGTGACAGCTACAAGACCCCGGGTAACAGGTACAGCCACGGACTCCTAGTGACAGCTACAAGACCCCGGGTAACAGTGACAGCCACGGACTCCTGGTGATAGCTACAAGACCCCGGGTAACAGTGACAGCCACGGATTCCTGGTGACAGCTACAAGACCCTGGGTAACAGTGACAGCTACAAGACCCCGGGTAACAGTGACAGCTACAAGACCCCGGGTAACAGTGACAGCCATGGACACCTGGTGACAGCTACAAGACCCCGGGTAACAGGGACAGCCACGGACTCCTAGTGACAGCTACAAGACCCCGGGTAATAGGGACAGCCACGGACTCCTAGTGACAGCTACAAGACCCCGGGTAACAGTGACAGCCACGGACTCCTGGTGACAGCTACAAGACCCCGGGTAACAGTGACAGCCACGGATTCCTGGTGACAGCTACAAGACCCTGGGTAACAGTGACAGCTACAAGACCCCGGGTAACAGTGACAGCCACGGACACCTGGTGACAGCTACAAGACCCCGGGTAACAGTGACAGCCATGGACACCTGGTGACAGCTACAAGGCCCTGGGTAACAGGCACAGCCGCAGAATCCTGGTGAAAGCTACAAGGCCCCACAGTAACAGTAATAGTGACAGCCGTGGACTCGTGACAGCCACAAGGGTCCCCGGTAACAGTGACAGCTGCGGACCCCTGGTGACAGCCACAAGGCCGCTCTGGTACCGGTGACAGCCACAAGGCCGCCCCAGTAACAGTGACAGCCACGGACACCTGGTGACAGCCGCAAGGCCCTCCCGGTAACAGTGACAGCGTGGACTCCTGGTGACAGCCACAAGGTCCCCCGTGGTAACAGTGACAGCCACAAGGCCGCTCCAGTAACAGTGACAGCCGCGGACTCCTTTTGACAGCCACAAGGCCCTCCCGGTAGCTGTGACAGCCGAGGACTCCTGGTAACAATGACAGTCGCAGACTCCTGGTGACAGCTTCAAGGCCCCGGGTAACGGTGACAGTCGCAGACTCCTGGTGACAGCTTCAAGGCCCCGGGTAACAGTGACAGTCGCAGACTCCTGGTGACAGCTTCAAGGCCCCAGGTAACAGTGACAGTCGCAGACTCCTGGTGACAGCTTCAAGGCCCCGGGTAACAGTGACAGTCGCAGACTCCTGGTGACAGCTTCAAGGCCCCAGGTAACAGTGACAGTCGCAGACTCCTGGTGACAGCTTCAAGGCCCCAGGTAACAGTGACAGTCGCAGACTCCTGGTGACAGCTTCAAGGCCCCGGGTAACAGTGACAGTCGCAGACTCCTGGTGACAGCTTCAAGGCCCCGGGTAACAGTGACAGTCGCAGACTCGTGGTGACAGCTTCAAGGCCCCGGGTAACAGTGACTGCGCGGACTCCTGGTGACAGCCTCAAGGCCCCCCGGTAACAGTGACTGCGCGGACTCCTGATGACAGCCCCAAGGCCCCTCGCTAACGGTGACAGCCGCCGACTCGTGGTTACAGCCACAAGCACCCCCAGTTACAGTGACCGCTGCGGACCCCTGGTGACAACCACAAGGTCCTCCCCTGGTAACAGTGACAGCCACAAGGCCCCCCGGTGACAGCCACAAGGCCGCTCCAGTAATAGTGACAGCCACAAGGACCCCCGGTAACAGTGACAGCCGTGGACTCCTGGTCATGGCCACAAGCCCACCCGGTAACGGCGACAGCCACGGATGCCTGGTTACAGTCACAAGGCCCCTGTGTTACAACCGAGGACTCCTGGTGACAGCCACAAGCCCCACGGTAACAGCGACAGCCACGGACTCCTGGTGGCAGCCACAAGGCCCCCCCAGTAACGGCGACAGCCGCGGATTTGTGGTGACAGCCACAAGGCCCCCCCAGTAACGGCGACTGCGCGGACTCCTGGTGACAGCCCCAAGGCCCCGGGTAACAGTGACAGTCGCAGACTCCTGGTGACAGCCCCAAGGCCCCGGGTAACAGTGACAGTCGCAGACTCCTGGTGACAGCCACAAGGTCCCCCGTGGTAACAGTGACAGCCGCAGACTCCTTTTGACAGCCACAAGGCCTTCCCGGTAGATGTGACAGCCGAGGACTCCTGGTAACAATGACAGCTGCAGACGTCTGGTGATAGCGATAAAACCCCCAGTAACAGTCGCAGACTCCTGGTGACAGCTTCAAGGCCCCGGGTAACAGTGACAGTCGCAGACTCCTGGTGACAGCTTCAAAGCCCCGGGTAACAGTGACAGTCGCAGACTCCTGGTGACAGCTTCAAGGCCCCGGGTAACAGTGACAGTCGCAGACTCCTGGTGACAGCTTCAAGGCCCCGGGTAACAGTGACAGTCGCAGACTCCTGGTGACAGCTTCAAGGCCCCGGGTAACAGTGACAGTCGCAGACTCCTGGTGACAGCTACAAGGTCTTCAGTGACAGCCGCAGACTCCTGGTGACAGCTGCAAGGCCCCCGGTAACTGCGACAGGCCCGGGCCCCTGGTGACAGCCGCAAGACCGTCGGTAACGGTGACAGCCGCGGACTCCTGGTGACAGCTTCAAGGCCCCGGGTAACAGTGACAGTCGCAGACTCCTGGTGACAGCTTCAAGGCCCCGGGTAACAGTGACAGTCGCAGACTCCTGGTGACAGCTACAAGGCCTTCAGTGACAGCCGCAGACTCCTGGTGACAGCTGCAAGGCCCCCGGTAACTGCGTCAGGCCCGGGCCCCTGGTGACAGCCGCAAGACCGTCGGTAACGGTGACAGCCGCGGACTCCTGGTGACAGCCTCAAGGCCCCCGGGTAACAGTGACTGCGCGGACTCCTGGTGACAGCCTCAAGGCCCCCCGGTAACAGTGACTGTGCGGACTCCTGGTGACAGCCCCAAGGCCCCTCGCTAACGGTGACAGCCGCCGACTCGTGGTTACAGCCACAAGCACCCCCAGTTACAGTAACCGCTGCGGACCCCTGGTGACAACCACAAGGTCCTCCCCTGGTAACAGTGACAGCCACAAGGCCCCCCGGTGACAGCCACAAGGCCGCTCCAGTAATAGTGACAGCCACAAGGACCCCCGGTAACAGTGACAGCCGTGGACTCCTGGTCATGGCCACAAGCCCACCCGGTAACGGCGACAGCCACGGACGCCTGGTGACAGTCACAAGGCCCCTGTGTTACAACCGAGGACTCCTGGTGACAGCCACAAGCCCCACGGTAACAGCGACAGCCACGGACACCTGGTGGCAGCCACAAGGCCCCCCCAGTAACGGCGACAGCCGCGAATTTGGGGTGACAGCCACAAGGCCCCCCCAGTAACGACGACAGCCGCGGATTTGTGGTGACAGCCGCAAGGCCCCCCCAGTAACGGCGACAGCCGCGGATTTGTGGTGACAGCCGCAAGGCCCCCCCAGTAACGGCGACAGCCGCGGATTTGTGGTGACAGCCGCAAGGCCCCCCCAGTAACGGCGACAGCCGCGGATTTGGGGTGACAGCCGCAAGGCCCCCCCAGTAACGGCGACAGCCGGGGATTTGGGGTGACAGCCACAAGGCCCCCCCAGTAACGGCGACAGCCGGGGATTTGGGGTGACAGCCACAAGGCCCCCCCAGTAACGGCGACAGCCGGGGATTTGGGGTGACAGCCACATGGCCCCCCCAGTAACGGCGACAGCCGCGGATTTGGGGTGACAGCCACAAGGCCCCCCCAGTAACGGCGACAGCCGCGGATTTGGGGTGACAGCCACAAGGCCCCCCCAGTAACGGCGACAGCCGCGGATTTGGGGTGACAGCCACAAGGCCCCCCCAGTAACGGCGACAGCCGCGGATTTGGGGTGACAGCCACAAGGCCCCCCCAGTAACGGCGACAGCCGCGGATTTGGGGTGACAGCCACAAGGCCCCCCCAGTAACGGCGACAGCCGCGGATTTGGGGTGACAGCCACAAGGCCCCCCCAGTAACGGCGACAGCCGCGGATTTGGGGTGACAGCCACAAGGCCACCCCAGTAACGGCGACAGCCGCGGATTTGGGGTGACAGCCACAAGGCCCCCCCAGTAACGGCGACAGCCGCGGATTTGGGGTGACAGCCACAAGGCACCCCCCAGTAACGGCGACAGCCGCGGATTTGGGGTGACAGCCACAAGGCACCCCCCAGTAACGGCGACAGCCGCGGATTTGGGGTGACAGCCACAAGGCACCCCCCAGTAACGGCGACAGCCGCGGATTTGGGGTGACAGCCACAAGGCCCCCCCCAGTAACGGCGACAGCCGCGGATTTGGGGTGACAGCCACAAGGCCCCCCCCAGTAACGGCGACAGCCGCGGATTTGGGGTGACAGCCACAAGGCCCCCCCCAGTAACGGCGACAGCCGCGGATTTGGGGTGACAGCCACAAGGCCCCCCCCAGTAACGGCGACAGCCGCGGATTTGGGGTGACAGCCACAAGGCCCCCCCCAGTAACGGCGACAGCCGCGGATTTGGGGTGACAGCCACAAGGCCCCCCCCCAGTAACGGCGACAGCCGCGGATTTGGGGTGACAGCCACAAGCACCCCCCCCAGTAACGGCGACAGCCGCGGATTTGGGGTGACAGCCACAAGGCCCCCCCCAGTAACGGCGACAGCCGCGGATTTGGGGTGACGGCCACAAGCCCACCCGGGAACGGTGACAGCCACAAGGCCCCCCTGTTACAGCCGAGGACTCCTGGTGACAGCCACAAGGCCCCCTCCCGGCAACAGTGACAGCTGCGGACCCCTGGTGACCGCCACAAGGTCCCCCAGTAACAGTGACAGCCACAAGGCCCTCCCGGTAACGGTGACAGCCGCGGACTCCTGGTGACAGCCACAAGGCCCTCCCGGTAACGGTGACAGCCACAAGCCCCCACCCCCAGTGACAGCCACAAGGCCCCCAAGAAACAGTGACAGCTAGTAAAAAGAAATCTACTCATCAGCAATAGTTACTATCCTTATATAAAAATGTCCACTATGGTGATGCTTGATCATTCTTTCTACAACAGAGTATTTACCTGTAAAAGCCGCTTTGTATACTTATAATCCGTAATATGGAGATCTGTATAAGATTAGTGGTCAGTGATTTATTATCTTTGTCTTCTCCATCACGGCAAGTTAGCAAGTGTAATACTGCTCCCTATGTACAAGAATATACTATAATACTACCTCCTAGAATATAACTACTATAATCCTGCTCCTATGTACAAGACTATAACTACTATAATACTGTCCCCTATGTACAAGAATATAACTACTAGAAGACCGCCCCCCCTATGTACAAGAATATAACTACTAGAAGACCGCCCCCCTATGTACAAGAATATAACTACTAGAAGACCGCCCCCCTATGTACAAGAATATAACTACTAGAAGACCGCCCCCCTATGTACAAGAATATAACTACTAGAAGACCGCCCCCCCATGTACAAGAATATAACTACTAGAAGACCGCCCCCCCATGTACAAGAATATAACTACTAGAAGACCGCCCCCCCATGTACAAGAATATAACTACTAGAAGACCGCCCCCCTATGTACAAGAATATAACTACTAGAAGACCGCCCCCCTATGTACAAGAATATAACTACTAGAAGACCGCCCCCCTATGTACAAGAATATAACTACTAGAAGACCGCCCCCCTATGTACAAGAATATAACTACTAGAAGACCGCCCCCCTATGTACAAGAATATAACTACTAGAAGACCGCCCCCCTATGTACAAGAATATAACTACTAGAAGACCGCCCCCCTATGTACAAGAATATAACTACTAGAAGACCGCCCCCCTATGTACAAGAATATAACTACTAGAAGACCGCCCCCCTATGTACAAGAATACAACTACTAGAAGACCGCCCCCCTATGTACAAGAATACAACTACTAGAAGACCGCCCCCCTATGTACAAGAATACAACTACTAGAAGACCGCCCCACCTATGTACAAGAATATAACTACTAGAAGACCGCCCCCCCATGTACAAGAATATAACTACTAGAAGACCGCCCCCCTATGTACAAGAATATAACTACTAGAAGACCGCCCCCCTATGTACAAGAATATAACTACTAGAAGACCCCACCCCCCTATGTACAAGAATATAACTACTAGAAGACCGCCCCCCTATGTACAAGAATATAACTACTAGAAGACCGCCCCCCCCCCCCTATATACAAGAATATAACTACCATCGTACCGCCCCTCCTTGTACAGGAATATAACTACCATCAACTACCGGCTGTACGCCGGGGTGTGTGCGTGCGTTCGAGACGTGCATGTAGTAGAGCTATTATCACACACCCTAGAGCAGTGATGGCGAACGTTTTGGAGACCGAGTGCCCAAACTGCAACTCAAAACCCACTTATTTATTGTAAAGTGCCAACACGTCAGGGGGCGGGGCTTATCACGAGGTATGATTTTTACCTCCGTCGTTCTTAAAAGGACAGGGCTGTTGCAAAATAGACTGGGTGCAGATTTTGACTTCTTTTGGATGCGGAAATGCTGTGGAATTTGCCACGGAAATTTCCGCTGAGGACATTCTGCAGCATTTCAACCTCGTATAAACATACCCCAGCAGTGATATTGACCCCCCCCCCCCCCCCCCCCCCGAGCGGCACAGCGGCCCCAGCGGTAATAGTGACACTGCACAGTGGCCCCTTAGTAGTAATAGTGACATCCCACAGTGGCCCCCCAGTAGTAATAGTGACATCCCACAGTGGCCTCAGTGGTAATAGTGACATCCCACAGTGGCCTCAGTGGTAATAGCGACACCCCACAGTGGCCTCAGTGGTAATAGCGACACCCCACAGTGGCCTCAGTGGTAATAGCGACACCCCACAGTGGCCTCAGTGGTAATAGCGACACCCCACAGTGGCCTCCGGTGGTAATAGCGACACCCCACAGTGGCCTCCGGTGGTAATAGCGACACCCCACAGTGGCCTCGGTGGTAATAGCGACACCCCACAGTGGCCTCGGTGGTAATAGCGACACCCCACAGTGGCCTCCGGTGGTAATAGCGACACCCCACAGTGGCCTCCGGTGGTAATAGCGACACCCCACAGTGGCCTCCGGTGGTAATAGCGACACCCCACAGTGGCCCCCGGTGGTAATAGCGACACCCCACAGTGGCCTCAGTGGTAATAGCGACACCCCACAGTGGCCTCAGTGGTAATAGCGACACCCCACAGTGGCCTCAGTGGTAATAGCGACACCCCACAGTGGCCTCAGTGGTAATAGCGACACCCCACAGTGGCCTCAGTGGTAATAGCGACACCCCACAGTGGCCTCAGTGGTAATAGCGACACCCCACAGTGGCCTCCGGTGGTAATAGCGACACCCCACAGTGGCCTCGGTGGTAATAGCGACACCCCACAGTGGCCTCGGTGGTAATAGCGACACCCCACAGTAGCCTCCGGTGGTAATAGCGACACCCCACAGTGGCCCCCGGTGGTAATAGCGACACCCCACAGTGGCCCCCGGTGGTAATAGCGACACCCCACAGTGGCCCCCGGTGGTAATAGCGACACCCCACAGTGGCCCCCGGTGGTAATAGCGACACCCCACAGTGGCCCCCGGTGGTAATAGCGACACCCCACAGTGGCCCCCGGTGGTAATAGCGACACCCCACAGTGGCCCCCGGTGGTAATAGCGACACCCCACAGTGGCCCCCGGTGGTAATAGCGACACCCCACAGTGGCCCCCGGTGGTAATAGCGACACCCCACAGTGGCCCCCGGTGGTAATAGCGACACCCCACAGTGGCCCCCGGTGGTAATAGCGACACCCCACAGTGGCCCCCGGTGGTAATAGCGACACCCCACAGTGGCCCCCGGTGGTAATAGCGACACCCCACAGTGGCCCCCGGTGGTAATAGCGACACCCCACAGTGGCCCCCGGTGGTAATAGCGACACCCCACAGTGGCCCCCGGTGGTAATAGCGACACCCCACAGTGGCCCCCGGTGGTAATAGCGACACCCCACAGTGGCCCCCGGTGGTAATAGCGACACCCCACAGTGGCCCCCCGGTGGTAATAGGGACACCCCACAGTGGCCCCCCGGTGGTAATAGGGACACCCCACAGTGGCCCCCCGGTGGTAATAGGGACACCCCACAGTGGCCCCCCGGTGGTAATAGGGACACCCCACAGTGGCCCCCCGGTGGTAATAGGGACACCCCACAGTGGCCCCCCGGTGGTAATAGGGACACCCCACAGTGGCCCCCCGGTGGTAATAGGGACACCCCACAGTGGCCCCCCGGTGGTAATAGGGACACCCCACAGTGGCCCCCCGGTGGTAATAGGGACACCCCACAGTGGCCCCCCGGTGGTAATAGGGACACCCCACAGTGGCCCCCCGGTGGTAATAGGGACACCCCACAGTGGCCCCCCGGTGGTAATAGGGACACCCCACAGTGGCCCCCCGGTGGTAATAGGGACACCCCACAGTGGCCCCCCGGTGGTAATAGGGACACCCCACAGTGGCCCCCCGGTGGTAATAGGGACACCCCACAGTGGCCCCCCGGTGGTAATAGGGACACCCCACAGTGGCCCCCCGGTGGTAATAGGGACACCCCACAGTGGCCCCCCGGTGGTAATAGGGACAACCCCCTTCCCCCTCTGGGACCCAAATTCCCCCCCACACCTCCTCTGCTTGGCCCCCGGTAGTAATAGCGACACCCCACAGTGGCCCCCGGTAGTAATAGCGACACCCCACAGTGGCCCCCGGTAGTAATAGCGCCCCCCTTCCCCCTCTGGGACCCAAATTCCCACCCCACACCTCCTCTGCTTGGCGCTCTTGCTGCCACTGATCCCAGGAGCACATTGTGATGTGCTGCCGGACACCTCCTCCCCTCCCCTGCTCTCGCGGAACCAAGTATGAGACATCAGAGGAGGGGGGAGGAGGATCCTGGCTGCACACTGACATCACAGTGTGTGCTGGGATCAGCGCATCTAGCAGCGCTGCTGAGTGAATACCAGCAGGGAAGCTGCGGCACCCCTGCCAGTATTTACTAACGACGGCGAGTGCCAGCTGGGAAGGCTCTGAGTGCCGTCTCTGGCACGCATGCCATAGGTTCGACACCACTGCCCTAGAGGCACAGTGACATCCTCACAGGTCCTTAACCAGCAGCTGTGTGCTGACAACTCCAATCCCTTTCACCACATGATATTAGTAAGTGGCGCACTGCGCCACCAAAAACACTGGTGCTATGATTTCCTAATAACTCCTAGTCTCTCTTGCTATAGTCTGCTTTCATATGACAATGGGCAGAAAATCAGAATGAAGACAGCCCCCTAGTATAGAATCTACAGGGGAGGTGACGACTACTGTCGGCTAGATTTGGCAGCTAACTGTAGTTGACGCTATCAGATGGATTTTGCTATTAGGGGATGGAGATGCAGTTGCTGTATTTTGTAGAGCCCTGTCGCACTGACTCGCACTAATATATATATTTTTCTTCTCTCTTCAGGCACAACCCTCCAGGAGACGGCACTCTTCTGCTGGACATTCCAGGATGTCGGGTGCTGCAAATAAGAGAACCGCAGGGGATGCTGGCCCCTCGGGTCCCCCTGAAAAAAAGGCAGCAGTGGAGGATTCTGGGACCACGGTGGAAACCATAAAGCTTGGCGGTGTCTCCTCTACGGTAAGTTTGTTAATTTTGTTTAGAGTTTCTTTCTTTTTAATCCCCTATAACCTATTGTGACTGTCATCCTCCAGGAGGAACAAGACTTGCGCACCCTGCAGGTGAAAAACAAGAAGCTAGCTGGCATGCTGGACCAGAGACAGGCCATTGAGGATGAGCTGCGGGACCGCATTGAGACCCTAGAGAAACGTCAAGCCACAGATGATGCGTCTCTTCTTATTATTAATCGATACTGGAGTCAGGTGTGTCTTATAGTTGCAGGAATGTTGCTGCTGGTCTTCCCTGCCACTCATTTGTATGAATATATCGTATATTTGCGCCAGTTTAGTGTCTATATATTATATTATGCACTTATCGCAAGTTTGTGCTTTTGCGCATATGTACTCTAGAATTAAACCAATAGAAACAACACGACGTCCCACAAAAAATGAGCCCTCACACAACTAGATTATTTTTTGCCGCCATCATCTGACAGCCATAAGTTTTTTTTATTTTTTCAAGTTGTTTTGCAACTTAAAAGAAGTACAGCAAAAAAAAAAAGCATAAATTTTGATAGTAATTGTACCGACCCACAGAATATAGTTGTTATTTTGGCCGCAGAATGTACATTGTAATAGAAACTGTGCATCTAAAGTATGAAAAGGTTTTCTTGTTCTGTACGGTCTTGTAATGTCGGTGTTGGTGTTATTGACAGATCTGGTCTACAGTCCTTTAAAGGGGTTGTCCGGTTCAAAACTATTTTTAGCATAGGGCACCAAGAGTAGATTGGCGGAATTCCACCACCTGGGACCGTCTCTGATCAGTGTGCTAATGCACTGAGCTGATTTCTGCAGGAAGCCATAGCGCTCTTCCTACTGAAGTGGCCAGACTTGGTATCACGGGCCATTCATTTCAGTGGGAACTTTGCCTGCACTACCAAGCTGGACCACAGTGGGAACGGCGCTGTCTGCGTCTTCAACTCAGTACACAAGCGCACTCACCCAGCCAATAGCTGATCTGCCAAAGTCCTGGACAACAGACTCCCGGCTGATTGACACCTATGCTATGGATAGGCCACCAATAGTTTGCAGCTGGACAACCCTTTTATATCACATAATAGACACTGCGGGGAGTTAGTAGGCTATAAGATGTCTATGGACAGGAGAGGAAAAAATTAGACCACAATGTACATTAGGAAGTTGATCTTTCAGAATCGTTAGATTTCATTTTACCGCTGACTCAGCTTTACTTTCCACTGTTTCAGTTTGATGAAAATATTCGCATTCTCCTTGGCCGGTATGATTTGGACCAGGACTTGGGGGAGTTTCTCAGTGAGCGTAAAGCGCTTGTCATTCCAGAGCCTGAGCCAGATTCTGACAGTAATTCAGAGCGCAAGGACAGTGAAAGAGGTAAGAGATATAATCCACTGTTTTTGGTAATACTGGGTGAGAGTTGGGTACATGCCCCCCTGCCTCTGACTCCCAGTAGTGTTGAGATGCCAGAGGCACAAGAAGCAGCGGTATGGGCCCATAGCAGGCTATCCGGACTCGGGATCCATGTATTACAGATGCCAGATACATAAGGGTCATGCCTTGGGTGTTAATATATGTACTGTTCAGGACTGTGGCTTATCAGCTATCTCTAACTAATGGGCTCTTCTTTGCAGGGGAAGGATTGACCGAGTCCTTCTCTTTCTTGGGCACTCTGGCCAGCAGTAGCAGTGAAGAGATTGAGTCTCAGCTGCAAGAACGTGTGGAGTCTTCTCGTCGAGCCGTCGCCCGCATAGTGTTGGTCTACGACCGTTTGCATGCCCGACTGGACCAGCTGTCTGCTAAACTAAGCAGCAATGGTAAGACATCCTTGACATTTAGACCTTTCATGTATTGATGTCCCCTGTGGCCATTATTTAGCGTCAACTTTTTCCTTATTTATGTAGACCCATCGCAGATGGAGGAAGCTGTTAAAGAGCTG
Organism: Eleutherodactylus coqui; assembly: GCF_035609145.1. Taxonomy (NCBI): domain Eukaryota; kingdom Metazoa; phylum Chordata; class Amphibia; order Anura; family Eleutherodactylidae; genus Eleutherodactylus; species Eleutherodactylus coqui. The sequence goes on from NC_089849.1 coordinate 85,989,415, forward strand.
AATTCTATGTTGAGTAATGAGAACATGCGTCTGCAGGAAGTATCCAAGCGTTTGCAGGAGAAGCAACAGAACATGACTCAAGAGGTTGGAGAATTGTCATCTCTCACACTGAAAGTGAATGTCCACTCTGCTATACCTTCATTATATTTGTATCATTAAAAAGGCCCAAAATACTGCATAACTTCTACCAAATGATTACTTTTGTACCTATTTTTTAATGACTGGAGCTTAGTTTATTATTTTATTTTTTTTTATACAGCACCCTCAATCCATTGCATAGGCAAAGTTTAAACTATATTATTGCTGCCTTCAGAGCAGCACAAGAGGGAGATTCTAAGCACACAGCATTATATATTGAACTCCGTAACACAGTATGCAGTAAGCTCCTGAGCTCCCTCTTGTGGCAGGTGAAGGCATCCAGATATTTATCATCTTGCTCTCCGGTTATGCAGGAAATTTGGAACTCTGTACCCAGAAAAAGCTTAGATTGCTATGAATCTATTGTAAGAGCTTGGTCAGTACAAAATATTGGATGTAGTAATGACACCGTGGTCAAATGTGGACATTGACTTTACCAGGAAGAAAAGTAAATCCTATGATAGTCCAGTTTGATGCGCACAGTTGACCAAATTGATTAGCCTGGGTTATGTGGGCATCATCTGCCTTCCAGCCCCCAGACTGCCTGTTTCAGTCATGGCATCTGCTGGGCACTGGCTGTCACTTAGAAACTTTTGAATTAAGTTACTTCCATTTTCTATAAGCTTACTTTTATTTAACTGCATGAAACCAGCCTGCTATGGGAAGCCGTCCTCCTTGCACAAGGGCTTGTGATAAACCAAGAGGATGTGGAAGGAGTATAGTACTGGGGAATAATCAGCGGTGTTGGGCCACTCTCACACAGGCGTTTGTGAAAATGCAGCATTTTACAGCGTTTTTAACACCCCCTATCATTGCAATGGGCGAAGCAGGGCGTCCAAAAATGCGCCAAGTGCACGAAAATGGAATATACAGCGATTTTCCCATCGTGCGTTAGAAGTTCTTTGCCGAAACGCTAGTCTGAGAAACCTTTTTGAATGAATGGAGGCTCGGTACAGCGTTTTTAGCTGCCATTGCAAACGCTGTATATAAGACCCTGTGTGAGAGGGGCCTAAAGGTGGTTTCACGCACGGCTGTAGGTCCATATGAGATGTGATAAAACAGGGGGGGGGGGTTGTTTATCTTCTTTTTGGTGCATATTTGGGGTTCATAGCAGTTTTGTATGTCCTCCAAAACATGGGGTGCTTTAGACATGGGGCTATATTTATTTTTTCCCCATACATTGTCTCGTATACTTTTCTATTGGGAATGGAAAAAAAGACCTGCGGGAAAAAAGTGCATGTCAAATATGAGTGACCAAGAATTGCACAAAAAAAAAAAGAAAGCGGCTTGTATAAATATGACTTTCATGAGATTTTTAGAAGTCCCAAAAAAGTGTATGTGAGGGAAGCCTTAGAATGCTGTAGCTCCCCATCCTCCGCTTCCACTCCATCTTCTTTGTACGAGGGCCTCCTGCCCTTATTGCTACTGAGCGAGTGAACGTTCTACCTGCCCAAGACCCTGCTGGTGGAGAAAAATGTCAGCAGCGTGGATTGCTCGTGATGCAGACCTGTTTGAACTACATGCTAAACTCATTCTTGTTGCATTTGGCCCGGCTCACACAAGTGTGTGGTAGAACGCTGCATGTATAGCGCAGCTTTTTACCGCAGTGTGAGCCGGCATATGGCAGCGACTTTTGTCTGCACATGACAGCGTATCTCACGCACGACGTCATGTGCTATCTGCCTGGTTTAATTTTTTTTTAAATTCCCTATTTATCGCTTAGTGATGTTGAGTATAAACGCCAATGTAATTATGTTTGTACGCACAGGTAGAGGACAATAGCGCTCGATCACGTAATAGGCAGTAAAATAGAACATGATGCGTAATGAACAAAACGTGGAACCGCGAAAATGAATGCATTTGAATCGCAGTGATGTACCGCGGATTATACATGTGTAATATGCAATTCCAATCCGCTCATTGGAGCCCGGCCTTACATGGCTTGAAGTAACATTAGATTCTGTGTTTTCTCTTTCAGTTCAGTCAGTTGCAGACACGATTGGAGAATGCAGAATCTCGAGTCTCTGTGCTGGATGGTCTTATTGAAGATTTGCAATGGGACATTGATAAGGTCCGGAAAAGAGAGCAACGCCTGAACAGACACTTGTCTGAGGTTCTGGAGAGGGTAAGAGGAGATGATGATGAAGGGGTTTTCCAAGATTTAAAAAAAAATCTTCCTAGTATTTTTTTTTTTTTTCTTTTCCTTTTTTAAATCTTGCAAAAATAGAGTGCAGCAGCATTTTTTTTTCTATGGAAGCTTTGTTAATAGTCATTCTTTTGGCAGGTCAACTCCAAGGGCTACAAAGTGTACGGCGCAGGAAGCAGCTTGTATGGAGGAACAATAACCATCAATTCTAAGAAAGTAAAGTATTACTCTGATTAACCGATTATTTTCTATAATGTGGCTTGCGGGTTGTTTGCATATTATCTCAGTACTGGGCAAGTCCTTGGGTCATTCCTGTTGTCAGGAAAGGGTCAACATATAGGAAATGGCCAAATCCATTCATATCAATTGCACTTCATTGAAGAGTGTTAAGTGACTTGTGTCCTATAGAAAATGAATTGTAATAGAGTGTAAAATTACCAGGTACATCTGTAAACTACATCAGGGAGCATATAAAGTGAATGTGCGCATGTGATGTGTAGGTGTACTCCAAAAGGTTTGGATTGGCTGATTTATTTAGTGTTGTGTTTATTTTCAAAACTTGCACTTTCTAATATGTCTGCTTGTGGAGCTGCAAGTTCAGAGCTCATCCTCATGTTCAGTGGGCATTCTCTCTGGTGCATCATCCCTCTCTTTTTGTCCTGCAGTGCTCCAGTCAGTGTGCTTCTGTCTCCTCCCCTCTCTATAATGTACAGACTGGGATTTTGGGAGAAAAAGTGGCTCCAAATTCTCTTCAGAGATCTAAAGAGAGATTTTCCAAAGTGACTTAAATCCAACAAATGCCATTTTCTGCAAATCCTGATTTTCTGTGGTCTGACTTTGCACACGTTAGAATAATACTTGATCCTTGCCATGAATGTTTTTGTGCTTTTGGCTGTATAACATGTTGCTGACCATACAGTAGGCATCCCAACGAGTATGGGATAACCACTCTTGCATATATTCCGAAGAAATTAAAGGGGTTGTCCCGCGGCAGCAAGTGGGTCTATACACTTCTGTATGGCCATATTAATGCACTTTGTAAGGTACATTGTGCATTAATTATGAGCCATACAGAAGTTATAAAAAGTTTTTCACTTACCTGCTCCGTTGCTGGCGTCCTCGTCTCCATGGTTGCACGAGGTTTCCGTCTAATTTTCGCCGTCTAATGGCCAAATTAGACGCGCTTGCGCAGTCCAGGTCTTCTTCTCTTCTCAATGGGGCTCGGTGTAGCTCCGTGTAGCTCCGCCCCGTCACGTGCCGATTCCAGCCAATCAGGAGGCTGGAATCGGCAATGGACCGCACAGAAGCCCTGCGGTCCACCGAGTGAAAGGATCCCCGCGGCCATCTTCAGCAGGTAAGTAAGAAGTCACCGGAGCGCGGGGATTCAGGTAAGCGCTCTCCGGTGTACTTTTTTTAACCCCTATGCGGGGTTGGAAAAAAAAAAACCCGTTTCGGCGCGGGACAACCCCTTTAAGGAAAGTCACCTTGGAAATCGCCTCTTCGTCAGTGTTTCCTCTAAGCCTTTGCAGCAGCTGAGCGAAGCACTTAGGTAGCTGGGCAATTTTGTTTTTAAAGATGGGTGATCTGTTAATAAGAGTGTATTCAGACGGTGCGCTCAAGTCATATATATATATATATATATATATTTTATTTTTTTTTTAATGCAAGATCTACAAAGTTGTGTCAAAATTGTGTGTTCTGTGAAATTGTTGCAAAATTGCAGCATTTTGATATGATTTTACTGTATGTTAAAAATACATGACTCTACCGCCCCATCTGAATAAACCTTTAACCCCTTAAGGACGCTTTTTAGGGGTTTTACTGCCTTATTTTTTTTTTCCTTTAGCTATTAAATATGTTTCTTGCTGCGGGTTGTTTCCCGTGACATATAGGGCTATTTTTTAAAATATCTTTCTCATTGCCTTTTTTTTTTACTTTTAATGGTGGTAAAAAGCTAAAAAACATTTTAGTAACATTTTTTTTAATTTAGTATATTTACGATTAGAGATGAGCGAGCATACTCGCTAAGGGCAATTGCTCGAGCGAGCATTGTCCTTAGCGAGTACCTGCCCGCTTGAGAGAAAAGGTTCGGGTGCCGGCGCGGGGGAGCGGTGAGTTGCGGCAGTCAGCGGGGAGAGGGAGAGAGAGATCTCCCCCGTAGCTCCCTGCCCGCGCCAGCAGCTGAACCTTTTCTCTATTGACGATATAAGACCTCCTGGGGGACATTCACATATTTTTTTTTTCTTTTTATTTGACATCCATAGGAGCCCCAGCTATAGGGGAAAACAACCCCTATAGTGACAATAGGACCCTGCAGCTCTGCTGTAATAGGGGATCCTGACCGCCGGTTTGCATAGTGGGAGAAACCCATCCACTTTCACTTTTTAGTACATAGCGCTCATTACATACACACATTTAACATTAATAGTAAGTAACTTCGTTTACCTCATACTAGCCAGAAATTGGTGTAGGTTTCAAATTATTGTCTGTAAACAGCAATTTTACCCCTGAAAATCACATAGACATTAACTATCATTTGAAAACCGGACTATCAGATCTGACGCTACACCCCGCTTTCCGTTGAGCCTCAGGGCGCCTTCACACTTAGTGGAATTTTCGAAGAGATACTGCAGAATATTCTGTCTCATGGAAAAAGCCGTCCCAGAATCTGCATGTCTAACCTGGATTTTAACACACATTTGAAAATTTGACTAATTCTGCAAGCAATTCCTTGTAAAAATCTGCAGTTAGACATCTGGATTTTAGTGCGGATTTTGACAGCAGAATAGTCCACAGCGTCTTGTGAATATTCCAGTGCGTGTAAAAGCTCTCTTAGGACCTGGTTTACATGTGTATCGGAGCCTCCAGCACAGATGCTGGAGAGCAGAGCAGAAGCCTGGGCGCTGTTCATTTCTGTTGTAGGATGAATCCAGCAATCTGTTTTCCTCTTCCCATGATGGAACAAGAAAACAACCTAATTGTAGTGTGAACATACATGCTGCTTTATGGGCATAAAACCTATACATGCACACCTGTGCTTATATACATGTAAAGAGATCACACAGCAAATATGCAAAAAACAGAGCATGCTGTCATGTCGGCTGAGTAGAGAGCGGCCTGGAGCTGAGCAGCTTCACGTGAGTGCTACTCATCATATATTACCTGTTGCGTGTGAATAATGCCGACCTTAACGGACGCAGGAAGAGTTTAGGAAGCAGCAGGGTAGATGTACAATCGAGCTAGATGTAGTCGGTAAGTATGGTGTAGCAGTTGCATCACCATGGCGGTCTGTATAGAAGTTGTATACGCAAAAACCGTAAGGCCTCATGTCCACGGGGAAAATCAGGCCCGCCGCGGATTCTTTAGGCAGAATCCTGCAGCTGGTCCCTCCTTTCCCTCAGACATGAGGCCTAAAAATAAGCATAACTCACCTGTCCGGATGCTGCGGATCTGCCCTCCGTCACGGCCGGATCTTCTTTCTTTGGCCTGGTGGATGTGTTTGTTTTTGTTTTTTTTTTAGCTCCTGCTCTCCCGCACCAGAGAGCAGGAATTCAGCTGCGGGTGTTCCGTGGATCCGGACGGCTTCCATAGGCTTTAATAGAAGCCTGCGGGAGCTGTCCTCGCTGGAGACCCACACTAAAATGGAGCGTGCTGTGGGTGATTTCCCGCACACGCAATCCGCGCCTCAGGGGAAAATGACATCCGCAGGTATTTAATTACCTGCGGGTGTCCAATGCATCTCTATGGGGCGCGGATCACGCGTGCAAGTGACCCGCTGCGGATCTGTCCCGGTGGACATGAGGCCTAAGAGATTTTTAATCAAGACTGTTTGCAAAAGTGATCTATGTGTGATGGAGCAAAGAAAAAAAAAAAACAGTTGCAATGGCGCACACACATACATTAACACACACAGCCCACTGTCCCCAGACCTCTGGAAATCTGACACAGGGTGTGTACCAGAATATTGCAATCCTTCCAGATCTCAGCCCTTTTTGTATGGTTTCCATCCCTGAAGACCTGCCTTCTTGTATACTCCTTCCCAGGCTTCTGGACCTTTTTCAGTCGTTGATATTCTAGATTTCTCCTTTATGATATTCCATGTTTTACTGCAGTTTGAAGAGATGACCTCAGAAGTTGATATGAATAAGGAACTTGCAGTCAACCGCCTGCAGGAATTGGACAAATTGCGACAAGATCTGCAGGACGTGACGCTAGAGAACCAGGAACTTCAGGTAACTTTTATGTTTAATATGTTTTTATTAAAGCTTTTATCAAATTTTCACAGTAATAACAAAACAAATATAACAAGTAGCTAGTCTCGCAGGACTGCTGCATTAATATAAGGGCTATAACAATGATAAATCACACCAAAATGTGACCGGACTCGTAGTTGCTCGGTGATCAACTGACACCCCTTTGGTATTCGTATTTTGGCAGCGAGTCCTTCGGATACTGAACCCATGGTTACACGTAATCCAGGAAAACCGGATAATAATAGAATAAAACACAACGTCCAGTTTTAAAATATCTACGGCAACCAGTACAAAAAAGAGAAAAAACACATAGAAAAAAAAAAGGACACAAGAAAACCTAGAGTACACGCAGATAATGGGGGAGGGATAGAGAAAGAGGAGGAGGGGGGAGGTACCGGCAATAAGAAGACAGGAAGGGAGAGGGTGCAAGGGCACCCAGCCCTCGTAGGTTAACAATCCAGGGATCAGATCTGCATCATAACTTCCCGCAGCCCTGGGGCAACTTGTCGCCTCACCACCCCGTAATATTCTGAAACTCAGCTGAGTCACGGAATTCATTCCATACTGACCATGCACGCCTGCCTGAGCTCTCGGCTCCAGAGCCCTCATCCCCCAGCTCCTCCATGTACATCAGGTGGTTCAGCTCTTGAATGAATTCTATAGTTGAAGGGGTGACGCCACTTCGCCAGTGGCGTGGAATAACGGCCCTGGCTGCAGTGAGGAAATGTCGCAGAAGACCCTTCTTAATCGCGGCAAAGGAACCAGGGATGATTGAGAGCAGCACCATTTGCGGAGTGCCATCCACTGTGCTGCGTGACACCCCCTTGAATAGTTCGAAGACCGTCTTCCAAAATGGCTGTATAAGCAGACACTCCCACCAGATGTGCAGCATGGTTCCACGCCCGACCCCACATCTCCAACAATCATCAGGCACCGATGGAAATATGCGGTGAATCAGATCTGGGCATCTGTACCACCTAGAGAGGAGCTTAAAGTTTTTCTCCTGCGCCACGCAGGCCAGGGGTAGTCTGTGTGCGAACGTGAATGCTCTCTCCCAATCAGAGTCCTGCAGCTCCGAAGACAAGTCTCTCTCCCACCCCTTGGTGTAATGAGGAAGACCCTGTGTGAGCCTCCCTAATATAATGTTCGAGAGGGCACGAGTAGGGGGGCTGGTTTGTAAGAATAGTTTTTCAATCGGTTCGGCGGGATCCCCGAGGCGATTTGACCCCATCCGAGCCCTCCAGAAGGAGGACAGTTGGAGGTACTCCAACCACTGTACTTTCAGATCTGGTCGGGACGCCTGTAAGTCGTTGAATGATGGGAGGCCCGCTGGACCCGATATCTGACAGCACCTTGTGTCCTCCTCCTCTCTCCAGCCAAGGAAGCTCTGCTTCTCCTGTCCCGGTGGGAATGCGGGGTTGTGGAATATGGGGGTCAGTGCCCCCCTGCGGATTGCAACATCACCTCTAGCTGTCAGCCTATCCCACACGTCGAGGCAGTTTATGGTCAGGGGTGTATGGGGAAGAGCCTCGGGCCTATCCCCCAAGGAGATCCATGGCAGTATGTGTATTTGCAGCCACACCAACGCCTTTTCTAGGTCCACCCACTGTTTCGAGCCGGCATGATGATGCCAGTCCAAAAGCCTTGTGAGGATCGCGGCTGAATAGTAAATTTTGAGGTCGGGTAAACCCACCCCTCCCCTCGACTTTGTACGGGACATGATCCGGTAGCTGATGCGGTTATTCCGGCCTCCCCACACTAATCTACGGAACGCCCGCTGGACCTGTTTAAAAAACTGCATAGGGAGTTTAATTGGCAATGTCTGGAAGAGGTATAGAAACTTGGGGGTCACATCCATTTTTAAGAGATTTACTCGTCCAAACCAGCTCAATTGTTTGGCGGCGTACCCATCCAGTTCCCGTGTCACTTTCTCAAGTAAGGGAACATAATTCAGATGGTATAAGGAGGAGATGTCCGCTGCAATATGTGCCCCTAGGTATTTGATGGAGGTTGCTTGCCATTTGAATTCAAATTGCTCTGCTAGATGGGCCACCTCCGCAGCCAGGAGGGATATGTTCATGGCTTCGGACTTGTGAAGGTTTACTTTAAAATTGCGTAGACGCCCAAATTTGGAAAACTCCTGAAGAATCGCTGGGAACGAAATCCGCGTCTGGGAGACAAATAATAAAAGATCATCTGCATATAGGGCCGCCTTGCAGGTCTGTGCCCCGATCTGCAAACCACGTACGTTGGGATTGTCTCGCAGTGCCACAGCCAAATGCTCCATGACAATGGCGTAGAGAAGAGGGGACAGTGGGCATCCCTGTCTTGTCCCGTTCCTAATAGGTACTGGGTCGGACAGTAGGCCTTTCACGCGGATTCTCGCCGACGGGTTCCAATACAGTGCGAAGACCCAGTTCAGGAACTTAGGCCCCAAACCCAACTTCGGCAGGGAGGAACGCAGAAAGCTAACACGATCAAAGGCCTTCTCTGCGTCCACTGAGAGGAGACAAAATGGCTGCGACAATTGCTTAGCCTGACTAATCAGCAAGAGAGTCTTGTTGGTATTGTCTCTAGCTTCTCGTCCTTTTATGAAACCCACTTGGTCGTTGTGTATGTGGGCTGGCAAGATAGGGGTTAGCCTATTTGCTAGAATTTTGGAAAACAACTTGATGTCTAGGTTGATGAGCGAGATAGGGCGATAGCTGGGGCATAGCCCCGGGTCTTTACCCGGCTTGGGGAGCACCGTAATGTGGGCCATGAGTGACTGAGAGGGGAATGGGGTCAATGGCGAGATTTGGTTGAACGTGTCTCTCAGAATGGGTGTCAGAATTTCCCAGAACTGCTTGAAGAACACGGAAGTAAACCCGTCCGGATCAAGGGCCTTTCCCGATGGCGAGGCCTTGATAGCTTCACTAATCTCTTCTGCAGTGAAGTCCATCTCCAGGGTTTCTCTGTCCTCTCCTATTATGCTTGGGAGGGCTGTCTCCGCAGTGTATTCGTCGATCTTGTTTTCCCGGGCTTCAGGTAACTTTTAATGTATTCTTCTTAAAGGGGTTGTCCTGCGGTAAAAGTACATTTTATTTTTTTTTGCCCAGTCGCCCTAGCTAGCAAAGGGCATTAAATCAACACTAAAACCGTTTCCATAAGTGCTGCACACTAACCTGTAGCAGCTTTTGTTCATTGGGAGAATTTTCCTTTTCAAGATGGCGCCTCGGGTCTTCTCCCATGGTGCACCGCGAGTGGTCTGCTGCTACGTGCGCACTCCCAATGACGTCATCACGGTAGGCGGGCACCTTTCTGTTCCTGCTCTCCGCTCTGGTGGCATGTATGCACTGCCGATTCCAGCCACCTCATTGGCTGCTCGGCACCACGTGCAGGAGGGAGGAGGGTGTTCAGCCGAGGGAGGAGTCAGCTCGCAGCGTCCACAAGACAGAAGAAAGCTACTGCGCAGTTGCGACTGTTCCAGCGGGGAGAAGAGGACTTTGGTCGGCGCCAGGACAACGGGGACGCCAACACGGGGGGGCCCCCCCTGTAGGTAAGTATATAACTTCTGTATGGCACATATTTCATGCACGATGTATATTACAAAATGCATGTATATGGCCATACAGAAGTACTTAGCTTAACTTTAATTCGTGGGACAACCTCTTTAAGGCTTCATTGCTGCACAAATGACTTTGCATCTAGCTTCGCGAATATTTTTATGTAAGGGCATAAGTGGCCATGTTCTCTGTAAAGGGCGACTCTTGCTACTAGATGCAGCAGCATTTGCTGTAACTTTGAGTGCTGTTACTTATTTTTACAAGGAGCCTCAAAATGAAATGGGATCGTTACTATGTAGTTTGTCAGGTGACCCTTCATCACTATCCACAGCTGAGGCAAGCTAGCCATTTTTATTGACTAGTAGACCCAACGGATGGCTTGCTGGAGTAGTCATGTAATCCTGCCCATTTGAGTTCATGCATTTGCTATGGGTTGCATCAAAATGTGATGATGTTTCCCAGAAATGGCTGAACTCTTTTCCCCAGTTTTTGTTTCTTGTCTATTGCTATGCTGCCACCTGCTGGTCACATTATTTCTTCTCAAGCCATAGGAGACATGATTATTGAAGTTTGCCTAGTTGATTACTTATTGGGGAAGTGTAGTTGGGGCATGCAGGTAGGACATCTGTTGAATTGCCAGTTACTTTGTCTTTTACCATCAGGCTTTGCTGGCAAATGCCGTGGAGGAAAACGTCCGCCTGTCTCCAGAATATCGCTGCATGCAATCTCAGTTCTCCGTCTTGTATAATGAGTCTCTTCAGTTGAAAGCTCATTTGGATGAGGCGCGTTCCCTGTTACATGGAACACGTGGCAATCACCAGCGTCAGCTGGAGCTCATTGAGGTGAGTTCACTAAATTCAACTAATCTGCCTGCTAATACAGGAAGCTCTAAACCTTGTAATGCATTAAATCTGCAAGGAAAACAATTAGCGTCTCTAATACACGTTAAGTGGAGATGTGTATTTGTATACACATGGGTATAAAGTGCTGGCGCGTATCTGCTGCATTAACCCCTTAAGGACCAGGCTGTTTTGTACCTTAAGGACCAGACACTTTTTAGGGATTTTACCCATGTGGCGGTTTTACTGCTCTATTTTTTTTCCTTTAGCTACCAAAATTATTTTTGCTGCGTTTTTTTTTCCGTGACATATAGGACTATTTTTTAAATATCTTTTTCACTGACTTTTTTTTCCGTTTTTTAGTTTTATTGGGGGTAAAATGCTAAAAAAATGATTTTTTTTTTTAACATTTATAGTTTTAAAAAAAAAACGTATTTTTATATTTACACTAAAATAAAGTATGGGAATGGGTTCCTCTATTTATTTCGGACGTTTTGATATATAGTATGTATGGTTTTGGTTCACAGGGCGCATACGGCAACTGTTTTTGTTGGCGTCTGCTTTGTGTTATTCTCTTTCTTATGTATGTATTGTTGTTTTATTCTGTTATTTTGTTTTACTTATGTATGGAATTATGTTTTTTACTATCTGTGTCCCCCAAGACGTCATATAAGACCTCTGGGGGACATTCACTTTTTTTTTTTAACTTTATTTGACACTTTCCCACTGTAGCTGGGGCGTCCATAGGATCACCAGTTGCAGGGGATAGCAACCCCTGTGGTGACATTAGTCACCTGCAGAGCTGCCAGGGTCTAAGTCTGACCCTCCAGCTCTGCATAGCAGGGAATCCCAGGAGGTCACATGACCCCCCCGGGGCTCCCATAGTGAAAGAACTTCTTACTTTCACTTTGCCCATACAGTGCTCATTGAGCACTGTATATCGGGGAAGCAGAAGGCAGGAAGGGTTAAAAGCCCCTCCTGCCTTGTGCTCTGGGTTATCAGCTGTCACTAACAGCTGATAACCTGTTTCTGCCTCTGACTGATTGCAGAGGCAGGAGGCTTAGAGCACCGCCGTATTTTTACGATCGGTGGTCCTTTAAGCCCAGCACCAGCCGCCGTATATATACAGTGGCTGGTCGTAAATGGGTTAAACGGCAGGGGCGATAGTGCTGGCTTTAAAAATAAAATAGACTTATTTCTGCCTCACTGCAAATGTCCAGCGGATAGTGGAATCTGCAAGCGGCAATCTTTAGGCCGCCTGCACAAGACTAGGTCGGATTCTGGATGCAGGATCCTGCACAAGAATCTAACCCTGTGCTAGGCCAGTGACCTCTGCGTATCTGTCATTCTTCTGTGCTGCGGATATGCAGGCCGGCACACATGCGCAGAACAGATTTACTTGTGCCGTCGCTAGGCGATGATGCGGGTCCCACGACCTTTCTGAAATGATTGTGGAAAGGCCGCGGGACGGATGGCTTCCATTGACTTCATTAGAAGCCGTCCATATGTAGTATGTAGCCCGCACAAAAATAGAGCATGCTGTGATTTTTTTATTTAATTTAAATTTTTTTTTTTATCCCTCCCCCGTTCCCCGTGAGTGGAAAATCGCAATTGATTTCCGCTTGTGGGCAGGAAAAAACGCATGCTATGGAAGGTATTTGCTGCAGAATGCAGTGGCAGTTGCCGGGCCCGGATTCCGCAATGCAAATATGACTGTGTGCAGGGGGCCTTGGTGTAGGATAGCACGAGCTTGGGATTTGTATGGCCGGTTTCACATCTGTGTTGGAAACCTGCGACCAGAGGTTCTGTCGCAGATCCGGCTGCAAATACTGCTAGAAAGAACGTTGCACGTAGCACTTTTTCTTCTGTGTGGACACCATTATTCATGCGAAGCAGGAAAGTGGAGACCCCCAGCGCAAGTGTGAAACCACCCTAACCAGCAACACAATCCAGTGATGTAGGAGTCCATCTGTGATGTCTGAGCCTTCATTATATGGTCTCTATATGTCTGGTTTATTTTCAGTTGAAATCTACAGAACTTTGTACTCTTCTTCTCCTGTTTCTTTCCCCTGATCTTCTTTTCTCTGTGTCCTCTGCTACAGAGACTGAGGTCTTCTCTCCTCTATTGTCTTTCAGAGGGACGAGGTGTCTCTTCAGAAGAAAGTACGAACAGAGGTGATTCAGCTGGAAGACACTCTTGCTCAAGTAAGGAAGGAGTACGAGATGCTCAGGATAGAGTTTGAACAGACTCTTGCTGCCAATGAACAGGCTGGTAAGTTTGATGTGCTTCATGAGGTCTCTAGCTTGGAGCTGTTGCATCTTGATGATGAGCAGGTCTGAGGCCTGATGACCAAATAAAGGGCAAACTCATGGCAACCTCAACAGTGTGTGTGGGGAGAAATCACTGAAAATCCACGTCTTTATATTCAGATACTGAGTGGAGTTCTTTAGTATTTCTATATGCAACAGGTAAAAAGTAAAGGAATTGGCTCCTGTCTCATGACAGAGATTGGGGTCGTATGGTATTGATATGTCGCCGATTATATAATTTGCAACGGTTTGACTTTTGTGACCCCCCTCATGATCACTAGAATGAAGTGGCACTTACCAGCCTCCTTCGAAGACTGCACAGTCAGACCAATGTAGCTATTAGCTGGCCACTTGGAAAAGTGTAAGGACTGGCAGAAGGTGACGTGGCATTGTGCAGTCCTCGTGACCAGCGGTTGTCTAAGCAGTGGGTCATCCACCAGTTACTAAAGCAAGAAGGCAGCGAAGAAGCGCTAAACTCGTACAGGGAAAAAAACAAAATATGCAAAGATAAGATCAAAACTGCTGAGGAGGAGGCTGAAACACTGATCGCCAAAGAGAGCAAAAACAACCCGGAACTATTTTTTAACTATATTAACAGCAAAAGGATTTGCACTGAGAGCACTGGCCCTTTAACAAATCATTGAAGATGATGGAGAAAAGGCAAACCTATTAAATAGTTTCTTTTCAAGCGTATTCACGAATGAAAAGGAATTGCCACACGAGATACAGGGGAATAAAATAAACCCCTCACAAAATATCTCATACCTAACGCAGGAGGAAGTGCGGAACCGGTTAAAGAAGATTAAAATTGATAAATCGCGCGGCCCAGATGGAATACACCCAAGGGTACTAAGGGAACTAAGTGATGTGATAGCTAGGCCACTGTACCTAATATTTATGGATATTATCAAGACCGGGGTTGAACCACTGGATTGGCGCATTGCCAACGTGGTTCGAATTTACAAAAAGGCGACCAAAAGAGAGCCTGGTAACTACAGGCCGGTAAGTCTCACTTTAGTAACTGAAAAAATATTCGAGGGGTTTCTGAGAGACGCCATCGAAGAGTACCTCAAGGAGAACAACGGAATAACTCCTCACCAGCATGGCTTCATGAAGGGTTGATAATGTCAGTCCAATCTGATCAGCTTCTACGATGAAGTAAGCTCTAGGCTGGACCTGGGAGAGTCTATTAATTTCATATATCTGGACTTCTCTAAAGCATTTGACACCGTGCCGCATAATAGGCTGATATATAAAATGAGACAGCTTGGTCTGGGTGAAAACGTGTGTATCTGGGTAAAGAACTGACTCGGAGATAGAAAGCAGAGGGTGGTAATAAATGGTCCGTACTCTGATTGGCCACGTCGCTAGTGGGGGCCACAGGGCTCAGTATTAGGCCCCATTCTGTTCAATATATTTATCAATGACCTGATAGAGGGGCTGCACAGCAAAATATCAATATTTGCAGATGACACAAAATTATACAATATAATCAATGCAACGGAGGACAATGTGCGGCTACAAACGGACCTGGATAACCTGGGGGCTTGGGCAGGAAAATGGCAAATGAAGTTCAATGTTGATAAATGTAAGGTTATGCACATGGGCAGCAAGAATGGATGTTACCAATATTCACTAAATGGGGTACCGCTAGGAAAAAGTGATATGGAAAAAGACCTGTGGGTACTAGGGGATTGTAGATTAAATTGGAGTAACCAATGCCAGTCAGCTGCTGCAAAAGCTAATAAAGTCTTGGGGTGCATTAAAAGAGGTATAGGGGCGAGGGACGAGAACATTATCCTCCCACTATATCAAAATTGGGGTTATTTACCCTGGAAAAAAGACGGCTAAGGGGCGACCAAATAAGAATGTATAAATACATGACCGGACAATACAAGGATCTCTCCCATGATCTGTTTATACCCAGGACTACGACGGTAATGAGAGGGCATCCGCTACGTCTAGAAGAACGCAGGTTTCATCGCCAACACAGAAAAGGGTTCTTTACTGTAAGAGCAGTGAGACTGTAAAACTCTCTGCCTGAGGACGTGGTGATGGCAAAATCCATAGAGGAGTTTAAAAGGGGACTTGATGTCTTTCTGGAGCGGAAGGATATTATAGGTTATAAATCTTAGGTTAATTGTTAATCTGGGTTTACAGGCAGGTAGGAACTATTAGGGGTCTGACTGCCATTAGGGAGTCGGGAAGGAATTTTCCCCCAATGGGCTAATTGGCTCCTGCTTCTTGTTTTTTTTTTTTTTTTGCCTTCCTCTGGAACAACAACATAGCAGGATAAACAGGCTGAACTAGATGGACATTGTTTTCATTTGGCCTTACATACTATGTTACCAGTTGGACATTGAGGGTATATCCTAGCAATATACTGCATATGTGTATGCTGGCATAACCCTTTTAAGATATATATTATTTCTCTTTTTGTTAGGTCCTATTAATCGGGAAATGAGACATTTAATTAGTAGCCTACAAAACCACAATCATCAGTTAAAGGGTGAGGTACTGCGGTACAAGAGGCGTCTGCGGGAAATCCAAGGAGATATCAACAAGGTAAGTGAAGGAGGGTGACAGGTAGAGATTACCAGTGCGTGGACGGCATGACAATACTCCCTCTGTCTTTTAGATGCGTTCTCGCAGTAGCAGCGGTCTCTTCTTGCCAGCCTCACAGTCCAGTGTGGAGGAGCCCAAAGAAGAAACTATTGAAATAAAGCCAGAGCCTGAAGAAAGTGCTCCTCCAACACCAGCCTCATCGCAGCCAGAGCCGGTCCTAAAACGGGAGGAGGAGGAAGTACAAGCACAACCGCAGCAGAGAGACAGACGGGAAAGGGAGCGGGAGCGTGGGAGAGAGAAAGACCGAGGAGACAGCTCTAAGGAGAAGTCAAAACATGAACCAGACACCAAACGCAAGGATGCAGAAAGTGTTAAACAGATGAAGGCTGAACTAAAGTGAGTCTAAAGAGTCTTGTCTTTTACCCATTGTATTGTGACCTATGTCAGACAGTTCTCCATGGAGCACAAATTCTCTAACATCTTTTCTTAGAACGGTGCAATGTCCCGTTGCTCAGTTATTACTCCTGGAAATGAATGAATAAATTATCAACTGGATGTGACTGTTCCCCCTCATCCATGGGGTCTGTCTGTACACAGTCTAATCCTATTAGCACTGGTTGGATAGTGTGTAGTGACAAGCACCTTCAAACAGGACCTCTCGTGTCAGCAGGCCCTGCTGCATTGCTTTGCAGTTACGTCCCCGGTAACTACAGTGATGTCTCTTTACTGTCCTGTTCCTACATACGGGCTCTTAGTTTGTGTGAATGT